>NC_141392.1:16668641-17268641 GCF_034619465.1 Leptosomus discolor | reverse complement strand
TTGCTGTGTTTGGTGGCTTTTAATAGACTCACAAGTCTGGCTTGGAGCTTTGAGCTGCTGTGGGAGATAGATAAGCCATGACCAGAGGTGTCACATAGCGCTGGCTTTCTGCACAGGCTGGGCAGACTGCTGCCTCGAGCTGCTGCTTGAGGGACCATCCCCATGGTTGCTAGCACCCGGCAGTGTGAGAGGAGTCTCGGTGCTGGGGGTGGGTTAAAATCAGTCCATGAACTAAGATGGACATCTGGAGAGACCCGACCCCTAGAGCCACCAAAGCATGGAGGTGGAGAGACCTTATGGCAAGCAGCTGCTCTTGGATGGGGTCATGCTAGGCTGTGGCTGGTTAGGCTCTGCTTGCTGCTCTCCAGCTTTGCTGCAAGGCAGAGGTCTGCCCCAAGCCCAGTTAAACTGCACTGGAGGTGGTAGCATAGCAGTGGGGTGGGCATCCCTGCGGGTAGGACCCCAGTGAAGGGACTGGCAATAGTGCCCGTGCTGGTGCAGCCACATTGCCCTGGTTCCAGCATGTCCAGGTACCACAGGTAACACTTTGGAGTGAGGACTGTGCCAGTGCATCCTCCCCCAGGAGTTGCTGCTGTACTCCCCAGGGAAAGCCACCAGGAACTTTTGGTTTTTCACCCACACCTCACTCTATTTGGGACCTCAGCTTTTCTGTACTCACACTTTGAGAAGCGTAGTAGTAGGTTTGCCCATTTTTCAAGCCAGATCTGAAAACGTGCACATGTTTGTTCCGAACAAGGCAGACGTCTGGCTGTGTCATGCACTCCTTCATTTAAACATAGTGTCAGTAGCGCACAGCATGCCCTGCAGGATCCTGCCATCTCTCACTGATCTCTCGATAGCTTGCTCGAGAAAGCTACCTCCTGCTCTGCAAGCTTCAACACCGTGTAATGGAAAAATGTAGAAGTGGGGCCCGGGTGTGCGTCAGCGGGTGCCTTAGCAACCCTCCGCCTGCACGCGGCTCGGCGATAGGCACACAGGACTGTCCGTCTCTGCGCAGGGATGAAATGTAGCATTAAGCATATCCCCCCCGCCCCCCCCCCCCCCTTTCAAGGGAGAAGAAGGAAATACCAGAGTTTGCTGGTGTCGCTGGAGCTTGCTGGGTGCTAACAAAGCAGTAATTTATGAGTGTTGCAAAGAATTTCATCAGTCTTCAAAGCAGGACAGAGGCATCTGGCATCTGGCACTTGGCCGCTGTGTTTGTATCAGTACAGGGAAAATGCTGAATTTCTTCAAAGCTGCCACAGCGTTTCCTATTTTTAGGTTAACAATGCATGTTTTGCTGTACGGCACCAAAGAGCAACAAAGAATGAAGACCTATTTATGTTGCTTTGTAGTAAAGCTGAAGCAACAGGAAGCCATGAGCCATCTGAGTGCCTTCTGAGCCCTCCAAAAACCCCATCCTGAGTCAGTTGTAAAATGCACTGAGTTGATGCCACACCAGTGGGTTTGCTTTCTGATGGGGGAAGAAGATGGGTTTTGGGGATTGCCTTCGTGTCCTCAGACCCTTCAAGATGCTGTGCAGAGGAGAGAAACCAAATGCCCGGCTCTGGATTGCACTTGCGTTCAGAGGCTTTTTGTTTCTTGCTGCCGTTCATGCTCTCCCTTTTTCTGAGGCAGCACCTCAGCACCAGCATGCATCTCAGTGCAGGTGCCTGTGCTGGTGTCTACAGGCGAAGGGCAGGCACTCGCTGGAGGAAAGGACGGTGCCAAGGGCCCTCTGCACTCCTGAGGGCGAGAGGAGTCTGGAAGGGCAGCAGCTGTCCTACATTTTCCTACGGCACTGTTGGAGCAGCCAGTTTTGGCAAAAGTTTCTAACCTTAAGGACTCCTTTAATGCAAGAGCTATGGTTGCTGGTTTACTAGGATCAGCCCCAAAGGAGTTGCTGCTCTGACGTTGGTACTTCTGGGTTGGAGAATGGATGACATCCAAGTTGGACATGTGGTTTAAGTAGCAAGGTTCCTCTGGCCTTGCTGCAGGAAAACACTTGTAGCGTGAGCAGTGTGTTAGAACGCTGCAAAAGATTTGACTGTGAGGGCAGGCACTAACTGCCTGTAGAGGGGCATGAAGCAGATCTCAGCTCCGGAGGCATCGGAGGATGCTTTGCACCTTGGCTTGCTGAAGCAGCTCATCGAGCTGTCACTGAGCGAGAGGAAGCGACGGCACCTGCCCTCTCTCCTCCCGCACTCTGCAAACCTCTTCTGGGTGTCTGCAGCAGGTGACAGTCCTGGCCACTTGCTGCTCACTCCCCCCCCGCCTCCTCCACTAGCTACTTATTTGGGAAGGAACCTCCTTTTTCTCTTTTTATTTTGATTTGGAAAAATAAAATTAGAAAAAGCCTGTCAGAGACCAAGTGACTAAGTGCTTCATGTGCTGCTGAAGTAAATGAACAGCAAAATGTCTGAGGGGAGGAGATGACTAAGTTTTTCTACCTCCTCTTCTGCTTCTCTCACCCTCTAAGAGGAGCTAAACATAGTCGCCTGCAGCAGGAGGGCTTCAGCAACGAGCTGCTGCCCACAGACGCAGCCTCAGAGATCGTGGGCTTATGCCTTGCTGAAAACCCCGGTCGTTCAGAGAGCTGGGTGTCTTCCCCACATTCATTTCTCTTCTTCCTTGCTCTTCCCCCAAGACAAAATATATTCAGAAACACTAAGACACAATGAGCTAAACTCCGGCTTTGCCCCGCCATATAATGGGTTCATTGTATCACTTCTGCCAGTGCCCTCATGATTATATGGCTAGATATAAATACCCTTCACCTTCTTGTCCTTTCTTGGACCAGAAAATGGCTTGAGCATCCTCTTCAACCATAACAGCGCTCTTCCAAGAAAGGCTATCTGGATTTTAATACGAAGCCCATGACCTCTACTTCTTTAAAGGATGTCACAGCTTTTGCAGCTCATCAGTGAGAAGGTGCTGCTTGCTAAATTAGTATCTGGGGGCTGGCACTGGAGTTATGTCCATAAACACCATGTTGTGCCTTAAAAATAGCCTCTTTCAAGAGAAATATTTAGTTTAAAACCAATTTCACTTTCTAAAAATAAAAAGAAATAGGAGCAATCAGATCTCTCTTCATAAATGATGTACCTAAACCTGAATTGCGTAGGTCACTCTTGGGTGACGCTGTATGCATCCAGTGTGTTGCCAGCATTGCTGTGGTACTCAGACCCTCTCTTCCCACATCCAGGGAGGGGCATGATGGCGCTCTAGGGGGGCTGCTCTTAGGGTGCTCAGCAACTCTGCCATTGCCCAGGCCGAGCAGATCCCCTCCCCCCAAACCCCAGCATCTTCACCCTTGCACCTATGCCAGCATCAGCCCCCTAGGGTTACCTGGGGTCCCAAGTGAGCTGACAGTGGGGTAGCGTGTTTCTGCCTGAGCATCCTTTCCCTCTGCACGCCCAGGGATTCAACACACAGCTATTTCAGGGGCCATTTTCCATTATTAATGCGCAAAAGAAAATTCGATTTTCCTATTTCAGACAAGCATTTCCCTTTTGGGTTAGAGAAACCTCTTCCTCCCCAGCACCTGGTGGAAGGCTGTAAACATGTACCGAAACAGCAAATTTCTTTGCTGTCCTCTGTGTTCCTCTTTCCACCAAAAACCTGGCATCCCCCAGTGGGACCTCTGAAGCGTCGCATGCACCAGCTCAGGGCCATTTATATACGAGCGGCACTTTTTTTCCTCAATTTCTGAGGAGTTAACAGCTGAAATCCTCCTCTTCTTCCCCCGCCCCACCCCTGCGTGTCAGCACATGGTTGGGTTGGAAAATCCAACCCCACGTGCTGCACCAGGATATAGGGTTGGGTAACCTTCTCTGCGTCTCCGAGGATCCCGTCCCTTTCCCTAAGGGCTCAGGGGTGTGCCGGGGTGCAGTGGGGCTTGCCAAGTCCATGTGCAAGCTTCAAAGGCAGTGTAAAATAAGCAGCATAGGAAACCCCTGTGGCTCATCGCTAGCAAGAAACTTCCTTGCCTGATGCTGTGACGGGTTCTTCCCCCACCACTCGGCTGGCCTTTCCCCGGCGCAGGGCTGCCCAGCCAGCACCGGCACCTCATCGGATGCTCTTGCAGCAGGCTGGCGTGGCAGGACGTTGGCTTTGGCAGCGAAGGTATGTACCCAGCCCTGCAGAAGTTGAGCCGCGTTGCTAAAGCTGTCGTTTTTCAATGACTCATAACTAAAATGGCTGAGGGGCGTGCGTAGGGCTTTAACTCTGAAAATGGAGCCGAGAATAAAATGACTGCTGGTGCTATGCTGAGGTCTGCTCTCCGGCAGACTTTCTGCTGCAATGGGCCGGGGGGCAGGTGAAGTGTGCTCTTAACTTGAATTCCTCCCTCCGTCCTGTTCCCCAAGGTCACTTGTACCTGGACGGCGCAACGCCTGCACACAGCCAGTGCTCTCGCTCTGCTGAGCTTGTGCCCCTGTCCTAGCCAGGCTGGGTGAGCCCACTCCGGGATGCGGTGGTGACGAGCACCTTGCCTGAAGGCACCTAAGTGCAGCAGGGTCTGGATCTGCACGGGCAGGGAATGGGGTAGTCTGGCTGCAGTCGATGGGGATCTGGCCCCTGTTTGCAGCCTGGCGCTGCTCTGTGGGGAATTGGGAGTGAGCAGCTGAGCATGCGAGTTGCTCTGTGTTTGAAGCCCTGTAATTAGCTTGGCCTTGCTGTGCTCCTGAGAGCCCCTGGCTCCAGCACAGCCTCTGGTTGATGTGTCCAGCGACAAAGAAGTCCTTGCGAGCAGCTTCTCCTAAAGTGCAAGGTTTGTGCTTCCCATACCCTTTCAGGGCAGTGCAGCTGGAAAGCTTGTGGAGGAGAAAGTCTCCAGGGTGCCCACGAGGTGGGCTTGGAAGCAGTCCATGGCAAATGAACTTAGGTCTGTCTCGTTCTGGTGGAGGGAGGCCCCATGGTGCCAGGTGTAACGAAAGCTGAGAGCTGTCATAGCTGACCTGTGCTGCCTTTGCCTGCACATCACCTTGCAGCACAAGGGGGGACTGGTCCGTGGGTGCACGGTGTCTGTGACAAGCCTTGCTTTGCCTTCGGGTCTAGACCACTTGTTTTTTAATAGCACTTGTGGTCGGTGCTGTTTTAAGACCAGAGCCTGTTGGGATGCAGAACCAGGCCTCCCGCTCAAGAGAGGCCCCTTGGCCACTGTGCAAAATCGCCTGGGGAAATGCTCTGAGCACTGCTTGGTGCATATGCAGCAGGTCTGCAGCTGCGGGGAGGATGCTGCATGGCACAGGAGGTGTGTGCTGCCTTGGTGCTGCCCTGGCACATGCCTGCGGCATTCTGGCCACTTGTAATGCCCCTCTCTGGGCAAAGAGGTTTCCCAAAGCTACCATCTTTCTAATATGCTCCTTCTGTAAGAATCTGAAACCAAGGAGTATCAAACTGCATTTCCACTCCTGGAGGAGTTTCTCCTGGTTGGTGATTATATTTAGGAGCTGCCTAGGAAAAAGGGTCCTGTCCCATGGCGGTATGTTGGGGGTGCTGGGGAGCCACAGCCGAGGCAGGCTGGTGCTCCCAGCAGCTCCTGTGCAAGCAGAAACTCCTCCAGCCACTTAGCAGAGGATTTGCGGTCCCAGCTTCGAAGCAGGAGAGACAATAAAACTGTAAATAGTACTTTAAATCATCAAAGTGCTATCCAAACATGAGAGACTCCAAACACAAATGAAAGTGCTAAACTGATTTAAAGGGGAATTAAAAGGTCACGCCTGTTGAACATTCAGCTTTAGAGTTTAGTCATGTTTATGAAACTTATAACTGCTCTTCTAAATCAGCTTTTTACACTTCATATACCCAGTAAATGTGGGTATGTTCAGGGCTTATGACTAATTTTAAAAATTTTCTCTTCTAAACAAATTACCGCAGCCATAGCCTGGCCCTTTTTTTTCTTCCCTTCTGTCTCTGCCTTCCCACTCCAGCTGAAGGCACTTAAAACGCATCCGAACATTTCGCTGCTCATGGAAGAGAGATGCATTTCTCACTCACATATTCCACCAAGTGAAGTTCAGTTATGGTCAAATAGCGGAAGAGCTGCAAGCTAACTCCGTGAGTGGGCAGAGCAAGTGAACAGCGATGGAAATGTTTTCTGTGTCCAAGACCAGTGCAAGCTGCTGGGGGTTTCAGCAACAGGAGAGCTCAAGTCTAAAATCCAGGCCTTTCTCATCCAGCTTCTCCTGCAGATTGCTTCACTAACATTCCATGACTTGGCATCGCTTTTGCATATCCATGCCTGTGCATCATCAGTGCTTATGGGCATTATGCTCCTAGGATGTTGTATTTACAGCATCCGTACCAATGTCCTCTGTGCTAATGCCAGAGAAAATACTTCAGGTGGCTACAACAGCACTGGAAATCAGTGGCTGCGCTGTCTGGCCTGTGTCCACCCTGCCTGGTAATAAGTCAGGCTGAACGGATGAGTGATGTAGCATCATGCCATAGGGTGTGCCTGCTGTGGGTCTCGGGGGGGAGGAAATCTGTCTACACCCCTTTTCTTTGGGGGCATGAGCTCTGGACATTTCAGCTCATGTCATGGCCCATGTCAGAGAACAGACTAGTCCAGTCCTGAGATTTCTGGGTGGCCTCCTGAAGCAGACAAAAACCCCAAGTATTAAAAGCTGCTTTGTTCCACTCATTGATGTTACTTCTGCATTTGGTGTCTGACGCAAAATACCTCTAAGCAGCCTGTAAATGTAGTGTCCTGGTTTAAATCCTGAAAAACTTGCCTTCGAATTGTAGAAGAGGGTGTTTGGCAGCCTGTGTCCTGTGAGTAACTCTATCTACCAGTCTAAATAAGCCAGATTGGAAATAACTTGGACTTCACCATTTCCTGCTAATCTGAGCACCTGTGTTGCTTCCCAACATGCCCTGTGCCAGGGACCTTCCCCCTTCCCAAAGGACACAGGGGTCCAAGCCATACCTCTGGAGGACCAGGCAAAGCCTACAGCTCTCATCCTGCCTCCCTGGCATGTCAGAGCACAGCTCTTGTGCAGAGGTTGTTTCTTGCAGCAAGGCTGAGCCCTACCAAACCACTGCCCGCCGGGGCACTCTGTTGTGACTTTTAGGAGCCGTATCCAAAACTGCAGCTCTGGCCTTTGTGCTGCTGAGCTGGACTTCAAGTCAAGTGACGAGAGACTGATGCAGTTGGTTGGTGTCAAGAAGGGCATGTCTTCTGGTCTCAGAGGGTATGTGGGAGCTAGCAGCAGTTTGGGATTTACAGTGGCAGGGTTGGGAAGGCTGGGGGTGTCCTTCCCCACCAGCAGCATGACAATGAGAAGTGCTAGAGCCAGCACAGGCTCAGGAGCTGTTCCCAACTTGTGCTGCGCTGCTAGAGGAGCTGATGAGCAGAAATGACATTTTGAACCAGAAAGACAGTGGTGGATACTCTGGAACTGGGAAAGGGATCAAACACAAGTCTCCAGATGGAAACAGAGCAGTTTCCATCAAAACCGATGACAAGTTCCCCAATACAGGGTCAGATCTTTGGACAGCACATCACATTTCTCAGCTGGACGCCTGATCTGGCGGCCTACAGCTCTGTGCACCACCGTGTTGCACAGATGGGCTGCAGCACTCCAGGACTCTTCTCGCAAATCAGTTCACTGAGTCCCACTTTTGGCTACCAGCAAGTACTTTTATAATCTGCTGGCTTTTAAAAGCTAGCTGCTTGCTGAGGAAAAAGCACTGTATGGCTTAAGTAGCAGTCCACCAAAAGTGATTAGCTGTTTCTGAATTTTTCACTTACCTTCTCCAAACTGAAAATTGCTTAACAAACCTTATTTGTGTGTGCTTAATGAGTAACAAATACATTTCCAGAGATCTGGATCAGTTCCCACTCAGGAAAGTAGGCTGAACGTGTCTAATGCTGGCATTAATAATTCAGCCAGCTTTACGGGAAAGTCAGTTATGGCTGATCTGCATTAGGAGGTTTTCAGCTTTACTGAAGCAGAGGCTCTCCATCAGGAAGAAATGCCTTATGGAGTCAACCATAGCTTTGAGGCTCAGTTACTCTGGCTCCAGGCTTTGCCTTCGCTCTCGTTTAGACTCTTTGGCTTCTTTCCTTCTTTGCCAGTTTGGACAGAGAGGTCTAACACTGCCTCTCCTCTCTGTAGCGGTTAACCCTAAGCGTGGTGCTGACGTGGATCCCACGCCACTGCTGTGCTCTACTTGTGCTTTGTGGGTGAGGGGGTTGCAAATGGCCTTGTACGCGATGGGTGACTTCTGTGCAGCCGGCTCCCACAGCCGCCTCGTTTCCTTCCATTGTGATAGGGGAGGTCAAACCAAAGCACTGCTGCTCACTCATCTGCCTTTGCTGCTTCTAATTCTCCTCGCCTCCATCACAAGCAGGAAGAGGGAGCCTGCAACAAGCTCCTGTTTTTTTCCAATACACTGGAATATTTTTTTGATGATCCAAGCAGATGTTCCTGGCTTTCAGGCATTTTTACCGAGGCGCCTTGATCAGACATGCTGGTCTCTTGCAGACAGCAGAGAAGGCAGTAGCTTTATCTGTATGACCCTCTACCCCAGATCTTTGGTCTTGGTGGGACCGCTCCCTGGTCCCACTGGAGAAAAGGGCATTCCTCACAAAGCCAGAAGGGAGTGGCTTCTTTCCTGCAGGAGGCAAAACCTTTGCTGTCTAAAATGAGTCTTCTGAAAAACAAAGCATCTGAAGTAAAAGAAATAATGGAGGTATTGGAGTTTTTTCTCTTTCTAAATGAGATGGAGATCTTGGAAAGCAACAGAAGCTACTGTGCTCCAGCAGAAGTTACTATGACCCAGCAGAAGCTTCCTACGGCCCAGCCAACAAAATAATTTATCTAACAGGGCTTGGGGGGTTGAACTAGAATTGCTAGGCACCCAGAAGTGCCTTTCAGTCATCAAACTGTATTTCCCTATGTTGACTTGAGTGAAGTCTGTTGTTAGGCCTCACTTTATCTTTGCTCAACGATGACCATGGGAGCTTGACTGGCATCGCCTCTGCCAGGTTTTGAGGAGCTGCTGAAATTTTTATTAAATGCCTTGTGTGACTAAACCAAAAAATGCCCACTGATCCAAAGCCCTCCCACGGCAAGCTGCTCCTCTGGCCAAAATAAGGCTATTTAGCCATTGTGCAGTAGAGAAGCATATGCGTCAGTGAGGGTGAGGGGAGTTTGCCTGGGAGGAAGATGATGTAAAATATGGGCTGTCACTTTCTGCCAGCATCAGTGTCAGTGGTCGTAGCCTGGTGCACACCGAAGTAGTCACTGGGCTCTTTCCATTGCTGCCTGGAAGGAGGGAGAGGTTCAAGGAGCTGAGAGATGGCAAAGCTGTGCAGAGCATAGCCCCAGCTCTGCACCACATTAGTGATTGCACTCTGGAGCGCATCACGGGAGGGTTTTTGGCCAGTATCCTGCATTTTGGTTGCCCACATGCCAGGACGCACCAGGAGGAGGCATCCCATGGTACCTGCCAGCTCTGTCTCGCTGCCCTCCGTGCCCAGCGCCCAGCACAATGAACAAAGCTGGCCTCCTCGCTGCTGGCTTGGAGTGCCAAGGTTTCTCCCAGTCAAGGGAAACAATCATCACTAGGGAAACCTTAACTACTTTTTAAAGACCAAAAGAAAACACATTCATTCTTTTAAACATGGAAAACTAAATGGCCTCTTTTTCCTTGGCTGCATGTGCATGGCCGCGGAGCAGGCTGACACAGAGTGAACTCTGCGGGCAAACGCTCCCCCCACTTACTTCATTATTAAAGAAGAGAGCTTTCCGGGGCAAAGTCTGCCCTTCTCAGCTGCTCACCACATTGTTTTTTAAACCAGCAAGGCTCCGGACGCGAGGAGCAACTCGCCGACCCTCCGACTTGTGAGTGAAACATCCCAGAGCTCTTCTGAGCTGTGCCGAAAGGCCCTTCCCACAGAGACCCCTGGCACCGCAGCACCACGGCTGCACTTCTCCTTTTGGAAAAGCTGCAAGTGAAAGCGAAGAGTGGAGAGGCCCCTCTGCACCTCCCACCCGTGCTAGTCCCGCTGGAGGGTGTTTGGGGAGTCACCGCAGTGCCCGAGGAGCGAGCGCGGGTGCTGGGTGCAGGGCAAGGCTGGCACAGTGCCTCTCCTGAGCAGCTGTGCTTGGCGAGGGGTGGGCAGCCAGGGATGGGCTGGTGGGGCTGCCTGGCCACCTGGGTGTTTCAGTTCTGCAAGGAGCACGCAGAGTGGTTGGATGTCTGTGCCATGGGAGCGGGGCTTTCTCTGAAGCGAAGAGAAATCCAGGGTGTCACTCATGCAAGCCCCTGGGCTGCAGCAACACCACTGGAGCCAGGGGAAGCGGTGGGCATTGGTGACGCTACTGGCTCCTCACAGTTTTCCTCCATCTCTTCTGATCCTAGGCTATTTCAGATCTTCCTGGGAGAAAGGGGCTGAAGTTCTTTTCAGAATTGGGAAAATCATCAATTTAATGCTGCTGCCACTCTTTCCCATCCCCTGCCCCAGCTACATAATCTTGCCTCTAACGGTGCATGCTCTAGTTAATAAAAAGCACTGAAATACAGGTCCAGCTCCCACTATTTCCAGGAACGTTTGGTCTCATAAAACCATAGGAAACTATAATTTCAGTAAATTAAATCAGTTATTGCCTATCTCTCTGGCTGAACGCATGGAAAGGGAAGAGCACCCCTCTGGCTCCGTGCACGGGGAATAACACCAGTCAAATTCCACCAGCACCCGTGCTGGGAAAGGGAGGCAACAGGCAATCCCAGAAAGGCACGTCTCCTTCAAGCAGACATTAAAGGAATGCCATGTGCTATAGGGAAAATGTACAGTGAGCACTGAGCTCATCAGTCACTTTTTGTTTAATCTAATTAAACACAATATATCCTCTGACCTTCTGGGTTGGCACTAAATTCTTCTATGTTATTCTTTCCATATGAAGCTCTGTTGACAGATGGGGAAAGCCTAGAGTTTGCTTTAAGCTTCAGATAAGCAAAGTTAAACATGCAGCAGATAAAATTGTTTTCCCAGCACTCCTCTCCCACTGACCAATTGTGGGTGCTCACTGGGAGGGCTTAAATCCTCTGGCCCGTATCCCACCCCAAGCTCAGGGCACCGAAAGCTGTATGAGGGCAGAGGCAGAAGCAGAGTGCTGCAGCAGCCCTTGAAAGTTCAGTTTTAGAGTTGGTTCTGACAGTTGCTCAGCTTCATTTCCATGTGGCAGACGCTTAGGGAAAACGGTGCCGCTCCTCACTGAATATATTTCCAGAGTCACTAAATAATTTGCTACCGAACAGCTAGTCAGTCAGCATTTGCTGATGCTGGAACAGGTTTAAAATAAAAAGTGTTGAATTGCATCAGAGACCTCGTGCACATTCCCTGCTTATACAGGCTACATGCCGTTGCTGTGCATGCGAGAGCGCAATTGGTCACACGGCTTTATGAGTTTTCTGGGAGGGAAAGCGACCACAGAGCTGGATTTGGGGGAGAGCAGGGTGCCAGACTGCCACAATCAGGTGCGGGTCTTGATCATGCAAAAGAGTTGGAAGTGTGTTCAGCTTTTGGCGTGACAACTGCATGCTCACTTCCTTGCAGGCAAATGAGAAGAGCACGTATCTGCCCTTCACCCACATCACTTGGTAATGCCATCTGCAAAGCTTTCTTTTCCCAGTATGGTGAAAATCCTTTAGTCTGAGTTCGGAGAGTTATCACAGGTAACTCCTTCATGTACGTACAGCTGCGCCTGTGCTCCGGGACCTACTTGCAAATAACTGTTTGAAATAGAAACGAAAAGTTACAGAAGAGGCTGGTGGCAATGCCCTTCTGCTTCCCGACAGGCTGGGTTAAAGAAGGTTTCTTTACTGTAAATAGCTTTAATACTCCCTTTGTATATTAATAGCGCTGGGCAGGGCAGGAGGCAGCAGCCCCCTGAGCCCAGAGGGGCTGTTTCCTGCACATGTCAGTGGAGTCAAAGTGGAGTGCTGTGAACCTCGTGGCTCTGATTTTTCATGGCCAGCTGCAGGAGCCTGACACGGGGGTTGGCACGACCAGGATCCCAAGCCATCGGCTTTGAGATCTCTGAAGGCCTGACAGTGTTTAAATAAACGCAGACCTTTTGCTAGAAGCTCTCAGCCATCCCCAGTGGCTGTGAAGGACCCTGCCAACGGTTCACAGCCACCTAACGTCTCTCTTGAAGCTGTAGGGAAAATATGAAGCATGACCTTTTGGAGCAACTCCTTACCTGGGGAAAATTTTGTTATCTTCAGGCAAAGGGGGTGGCAGAATCGCTGGGGGCATTGGCCAGTGTCGCTCCTCCGTGGTCCAGCCTCTGTCACTGCTCTGCAGCAGGTCAGCAGTCCCAGAGAACAGCCAGATGAAGTCCTGCAGCCACAGGTTTGCTAGGGGAGCTTCCCCTTGCAAAACTCACTGCCTTTTTGAGTGCTCCCATGACAGAGCGACCGGACATTTCATATGGATATGTACACCACCCAAAAAAATTGGCCCCAGCAGGCTGCTCTACAAAATGAGCTGTGTATGCTGGGCAGTAATGTGCGATGGGCTGAGGGTACAGGAGACTTTCCTTTTGATGAAGCAAACTTTCTCTGATAACACTGGGAGGGCGCTCAGGTGTAAACCAAAAATCCAACAACTCCTGAAGGAATTGCAGGAAGGACACGGTTGGCCCCACAAAGCCGGGGGGGGGGGGGGGCGGGGGAAGGGGCTGCACAAGGCAGAATCGCTGGTGATTCCTGTGGCAGCGACAACTTGCCTCACAGTCTATTTCCAGCAAGTTGGGAGTGACTTGAGGTGGACAAAGCCCATAAAACAAGTCCTTAAACGTGTCCTTAAAGCTTGGGTTGGAAATGCCTGGACGAAGGGATGCCTGAAACTGGATGGTGCCTGGATGAAAATATTTCTCTCCAGTGTAAAGGGATGGGGACACACTACCTGTTCCTTGTGCAAGTGTGCTCAGTGTCAGCCTTCTGTCTTGTTCAGCTCAGCAGAAAGGTGGTTGTGGTGTTTTGTGTCTCCAGTGGACTCAGGGCTGTTACCCTGCACTGGGAGCAGTGCTGGAGTGGAACGCATCGCTCCTGGGAAAGCCCTGGCAGGAGGAAGCCAGGGTAGCTTGCCCTGCTTCAGGGGCCGCTTGCCTTCACTCTGCCTGTGCTTTGAAATACCTCAAGGTTTTCGCTATAAAGCTCTAACCACCAAAAAACAAAATCTTGGCTTGGGAAGGCACATTGCCTTGGCATGTTTCCTGGGACTGAGTGACTTATGATGCCGTGCCATAAGTGGGGGGAGGACTCTTCTCCTTGTTTTAGAGGAGGTGGGTTACACTCGTCTGGAGTCCAAGCTCCCTCAGAGACTTTTTCTTCCCCCTTTTTTTCATGACATCAGCTGGGACTTGATGTTACTATTTTAAAAACAAAAGGAGGGGACACCCCCCCCCCCCCCCCCGCCCCAGCTTCCCTCCTGCTCTCTGCCAAAAGGAGAACAAAGAACAGCTAAAGCGCACAAGTTCTGGCACTCTGTTTGGAAATAAAAACATTCATCCTCATGTCAGGTAGGGAACTGCCCGACCCCCCTGCCAAAGCAAGCAAGCTGAGCGGCAAAGCAAACCCGTGGCACAGAGGAGCCTGGGCGAAGGGGATGCCCGGTGTCACCCTGCGCTTGGGCAGCTGCTTGCCAAACTCCTGCGCTGCTGTACCAGTGCCAGGGTGCGCCAGGACGCTCCCAGCCACGGGCAGTCATCCAGGGAAGGGCCACCCGGCTCCTCCTGGGCTGGGGGGTGGGAAAGGACCTTTCTTCTTCCCCTCTCCCACTCCCGGTCCCCACCACACGGGCAGCCCCTGCATCTCTAGGCGATGCATCCCTGCTCCCCGGTGGGGCTGGTGCACGGCACGGGGGTAGCCCAATGTAATTTCCATGCTTTAGACACTAACATCTTTGTCTGGCTTCTTCCTCGCCATTTAAACATGTCAGCAGTTCCCAGCATGGATTCCTGTGCCGTGAGTTCACCCCCGACAAGCATCCAAACTGCAAGTCAGGGCTGCTGGCTCTTCCCTGCCTGTTTGCGAAGCATTACTGGAACAAGGGCCAGTTCTCCAACACGAGGAAGAGATTACTTGGGCTTTCTGGAAGGCTCCCTCCCATGCCTTCGAAGCAGAGCAAATGAGGATAATTTATCTGTGGGCTTCCGGCTGAACCCAGTAGCTCAGAGCTGCCAGGACTACGCCGTCTGTTTGTCCCAGCTCCTACAAGAAGGCATTTTTCCATTGTCGCCGTTGTATATTGTTTGCCTGATTTGTTTGCGCCATCGCCTTCTGGGGCTGAGATAAGAGGTTGTCCCCCTGCCTTTTACTGGCGGCATGTTCCCCAGAACAATCCAGGGAAAAACTCTCGCAGGAAAGAGCCTTCGAAGCAGGCTTTCGTATGTCCGATGCAGCCCTCATTACAGTCATGTAAAGAGTTTTGTGCAATCTGTCTGGTGAGAAACACAACATGTCAGAAGGGAATTGTTCTCTAAAACGTAGTTATGGATGGGCCAAAGCAGGCGGATCAGCCATGCGCGGGTTGCCAGCTTAATGGACAAAGCAGCTGCCTTTCAGTGGGGAACAAAAGCCAGGCGGTGAGCCTATGTGCGCTTGTGCGAGCGCCTCTTGTTCCCCGCAGGAGCTGGAGTTGAGTTTTGTTGCCGGCTAGAAATCCTGAGCTCCCTTCCCCGCTCCCTCTGCCATGATCTGATGTGGTACCCAAGGATGGGTTAACGTCCTTGCTGCTTCTGCAGAGGGATGCGGGGAGCAGAGACAAGGTAATGCGGATGGCCAGGCCTTCTGCAGCAGAAGCAGCCAACTGGAACAACACTGTAACACCATCCACTCTAGTGAAGTTACTCGTGATTTTTCAATGTAGAGGCCCAGCGGCTCCGGCTTGGCACAGGGCGATGGGAAAAAAGCAGATTCTCTGTTTGCTTCCATCCTGTGCTGGCTCCAGTGTCTCCTCTCCTGTCCAAAACAGCTGCGTGCTGCCTGAAGTGACTTTATGGACAGTAAAAGCTTAAAACATTGCATTCACTTTCATGATTTTTTTTCCCCTTAGAGCAAATCATGGCGGAAGATCAAGAATATGGTGCACTGGTCCCCATTTGTGATGTCTTTCAAGAAGAAGTACCCTTGGATCCAGCTAGCGGGACACGCAGGTACGGAGTATGGGGAGGGGCAGAGCAGTGGAAAGGCTCTTCGTTACCTCAGATTAATGGGCTTTGTTGGCCAAAATTGCTTCTGGCTGCTGCATGAATGTCATAGATTTCAGCTCCCATGTCTCTAGCCCAGGAGAGTGACTTACCTGAATGCTAGGGAAGGTGGTGTGAAGGTGCACCACTCTCTGCTTTCAGTCTCCCAGGGCCAGCAGGTAGTACTGCTGGTCTTTTCTCAAGCAGCAGAAAGCTGAGTCCTTTGGGTGAGACCCAAGCCCTCTTGCTGATCCACAGCAAAGCAGGTGATGCTGGCCAGCACAAAGACACCCCATGGATGACCCTGGAGACAGTGGTGTGAACCTACCATGAAGTACATAGAGGCTGTGAAGCAAATGTGTTGGGTGTTGCAGGGCAGGTCTCTGCCCTGTTTAAGGTGTGACATTGCTGGTCATAAACCTCTGACACTACATATGTGTCTGGCAGCCCGAGCTTGTAAATCCCAGCCTGCAGGGACTCGTTCAGGTGCAGGTGTAAACAGAGATGCTTCCAAGGTGCTGGGCTGCCCTGCTTGTTTTGGGAAGGCACAGCATCATGCCCCACCTAAAGCAAGTGCCACGTTATCCCTTGTCACTCCCAGGTAGTTTCAAGGCAGCGGCCAACGGCAGGATACTGAAGAAGCACTGTGAATCGGAGCAGCGCTGCCTTGACCGCCTGATGAACGATGTCCTGAAGCCCTATGTTCCTGCTTACCACGGGGATGTTGTGAAGGACGGGGAGCGATACAACCAGATGGAAGATCTGTTGGCTGAATTTGACTGCCCCTGTGTTATGGACTGCAAAATGGGGGTCAGGTGAGTGACTTTGGGGACGTTGTTTGAGTTTTAAGATGGGATACTCAAAGCAAATGCATCTCATGGGTAAAACCCTCTGAAACACACAAGTGAGAACACCAGGGTCACCTGTCTTCAGGAGGAGCTAAGCCAACAGCATGAGGAAAGAGCCATGGGGAAGCCTGGGTATGGAAAGGACACACAAGGCTCTTTCCTTCTCTGCTTGTTGACTCTCCCATGTGCTGGGAAAATGGTTTGGTGCTGCAAGGGGGGACAGCACTCTGTTTGGGTTTGGGTACACCAGAATGGCACAGTAGCTTTTAGGAGGATGGCAACCTGCCTCTCTCTGCTGCAGGAGGACACAGCCAAGGGGCAGGGAGCAAAACGTGTTGGAGATCCTGCCCAGGGTGCCAAAAGGCTGGGATAAAGACACTTGAATAGCACAGCTTCGGTGAGCGAGAAACTTTTCCTCTGCTCACCCTTTGCTCCCATGCACATTTCAGGGATAAAATGTGTGTGCTAAGTAGCGTAGTGCCTTTCACGCAAGGTTCTTGAAATATTTCCTAACCGATGAGCAACATTACCCGTGTCCTTCTTGAGAACCATCTAGAGATACGCAGAGATCCCAGGCTGCAGCCACTTGGCCAGCAGCAGTTTTTGCGCTAGCGGTGCCACAGCTGATGGGGGTGTGCCAGAGCAAATGTGAGCAGGGCTGGTGACCCCAGGTGGCTGCCAGTTTTGGAGCAGCCTCTGGCCACCGCTTGGCCCTGGGTCTGCTGCACGCTGGCAGCAGGGCGGGTTGAGACCCCCCTCACTGGCTAAGGCGCAGCCCAGACGCGGTGGAGACGCTTGCGCTGCTGGAAAAGCTGACGGTTTCTGTGGGAGGGAGGAATCTTTTTTTCCCCTCCTGAACTCCCGATGTGAAACTCGAACTGGCGTCTCAGGCTGTCGGCAAGGAAGAGGTGAGGAATACTTTCCACCGGAGGGGTGGAGAGAAGGGCAGGGGGCCCCGGCACAGCCATGGGGCCCTGGCTGGCACACACCATGCTGCTGCAGGAAGATGGGACCCACTGTGGACCCAGAGATGAGAGCCACCAGAAGAAAACCTGCTGGTCATGCTGCTCAGGTGCTCCAGTGGCTGTCTCTGGGAAGAGGAGGTGGGGTGATTTATGCACCTGGGTTTTTGAAGCCGAGACAGGCAGAGCAGGCAAGGGGATAAATGTACTGGGCATCATCATCATCATCATTAAATAAGATGGAGCAATGGGAGGAGCTGGTGAGGGAGGGTGAATTGGGCTAATGCTGGGGAGTAGGGCATCCCCAGAGCTGGGCAGGAGAGGCTCTGGCAGATAAACTAAACCTCAGGGCTGTTAAACCTGTCCTCTGAGTCAGCCAGCAGCTTGCCACCAGGCAGATACAGGTTTGGATTTTGCCTGCCAACCTGGCTTTGGGATGCAGCAGCCTCTTCCAGTTGTCCCTAAACAAAACTGTCTTTCTCAAGTTCTGGTGATCGTTCAAGCCTTGAGCAGTGTGGGGGGACCAAACTGCAGACACAGACAATCTGTCATTCTCATCAAAATAAAATCTTATCTTTCTGAGTGGTGTGAGCAGCACTTCTAAACACACCTCTTTATTCTGCTATTTTATTCCATCTGCCCAAAAATCATGGGTTTGGTGATCTCAGCTGGAGCTTTTCGTTGCTTTTATCTGAAGTGTTTTTCAAAGGGGCTGATGCCCTGGGGATATCTGTTCTGTGATCGGATCGTATGCCTGCCCTGAGAAAAGACACCAAATTGCCTTGTGGGAAACACAGGAACACCTTCCTGCAGTCTGCCTTGCATCCTCCCTGTGCGTTTTGCTTGGTTCTGGAGGTAAACTGCATGCTCAGTGCTGGGATTTTGGCACAAGGGCCATGGGCAGAGGGCACGGCCCCTCTGCAGAGCTGGGCATGACTAGTGGGAGGTGTAGAATAGTTTGGATTTGGGAGGAAGGAGGTGACAGATAGGGTCACTCCTGTGTCACTTTGCTGCAGCTTGGTGAGTTGTTTGGAGAGAGCCTGGGCACTTGTTGGGCTGAGCTGGGGCAGGTTTAGGAGTCACAAGAAGAGTCAGGTAGCAGTTTATTACTGCTGCAGGAAGTATTATTTTGTGGATGATGGTTTTCTGCATGCCAGAGTACAGAAGTTCTCCGCTGGTGTGCTCTGGCACAGAGTGGTGGTCTTCTGAAGGATGCATAAAACCAAGGTCTTCGAACACTCCTTCCCGAATTCCCCCGTCCTGGCTGCACCCCATGGTCCCGGGGGTGATGGTAAGCACCCGGCCAAGGGTGCATCCCTTCCTCTGCTCTGTGCTGTATGGGAAAGCTTTTGCTTCACAGGGGGGAATGCACTTAAAACAGACCTATGCTGGGCAACTTCAGCAGCAGCAGCACAGCCCTGTGTGAAAACACCCTGTTTAGCAGCTGGTGAGGCACAGCCCTCGCAGTGCACAGGGTGAGGGGATGGGAAAGCGCAGGAGAGGCACAGGAGGAGCAGCCACCCACCTCCTTCTGTCACCTCCTTCCCCTCAGATCCAAACTGCTCTACACCTCCCACTAGCCATGCCCAGCTCTGCAGAGGGGCAGGAGGGAGCAGCAGACGCCTACATTGGCCAGACCTCGTAGGGAGCAGCAACGAACACCAAGGGCTGGGATGCAACCTCCCTCTTGCCTTCAACTCAGCAGGGTCCCAGAGCATGTGGGCAGTTCCCCAGGCACATCTTGAAAGCCATGTTTAGTTTGTGAGAGCCACAAAGTCACTGCTCAGGTTTGCTGAGCATTGGCGGACAGGCACCCCAGGACCGAGGGGTGGCAGCAGCAACACCATGGGCACCTGTGAGAAATAACATCCCTTGTTATTGCCAAACTGGTTGTGGTTCTGTGATGAACTGAAAACATATCTGGTGGTGATGATGGGGTGCTACTTATATCAGGATCAATTCACGTGCAATGAGGCTTGCTCCATTATTTCCTATGCTGCTGCTACTCCACAGGGATCAGCTATCCTGAATAGGCCTGATTTCTAGGACAAGGGCTATCTGGGTATGTGGCACCTTGTATGGTGGCCCTATGGCCCTGCTAATCTCACTCCCATCACTCCTTGCAGGACATACTTGGAGGAGGAGCTCATAAAGGCCCGGAAGAAGCCAAGCCTGAGAAAGGACATGTACCAGAAGATGATCGAGGTGGACCCTGACGCCCCCACCGAGGAGGAGAACGTGCTGCGGGCAGTAACCAAGCCCCGCTACATGCAGTGGAGGGAGACCATCAGCTCGACCGCCACGCTGGGCTTCAGGATCGAGGGGATAAAGGTGAGGCTGCTCCAGGTGCACAAGGTGGGGGGAACAGCTGCTGGGAGCGTTTGGTAACTAAACTCCTGACAGAGGCACGCACACAGCAGGCTGGTGGTGAGATTGTGTCACATCAGGACATCCCTGGTCCCTGCAGCCAAACCACCCTCGTCAGGTGCCTGGCCTGAGGCAGTGCTGCTCTTCTGAGAGTGGAGCTGAGCTCAGGGCATCAATGCAAGAGGACAGTTTTAGCCATAATCTGATTAAATCAGATGCTTGGTTGATTTCCGTGAGTGCAAAATGCAAAGTACCGTCCTCCAACTTGAAGACTCAAATTACTTGTTTGCTTTTGATACTGCTGTGCTGCTAGGCTGAGCCATTAATCCAAATCGCAGCTTGAACTTGTGCCTATCTGTGGTTGGAGCTGTGAGTTTAGCTGCAGTCGGTGAGGAGGCTGTATTTACATCTCTGTCTGGAAAAATTCAGCAACTGAGCCCTGTGAAATGGGGTGAACACAAGCAGCACTGCTTTCTGCTGGTACCTGCATGAGTGTGTAACCTGCTGACTGCACTTGCTCAGAGCTAACTCACATTTCTGGAGATGCCTGCTGGGATGCTTTTGTGTCCCCATTACATGAGCCAGCCCAGGATTTTTTCTCCTGGCAAGCAGACTTTGTGGAGAGACGTCCAGGATGGCACTTGAACAGAGTTAGGTCTGTAACTGCAGAGCAATTATATTAGTGATAGAAGACTTGCATGGACATTAGCAATGGCACATGCCTTTTGGTAGCCAGCCAGGGTGAATTAAAGGTAATATCACGCTTGAGCTAAGGGTTTCATTGCATGCCTGGGCATGGTGTTGGCTTGGCAGCCAAGGGGAGCTCAGTCAAGTCGTGCCTGCAGTAATTCAGGTTTGGGGCACTGCTGGGGGCCCAGGTGGTAGCTCAGGGCAGCTGCTCACTCTTAGTGGAAACAATGGCTGGATTTCTATGTGTATCTTGGTTGGAGTAGTTTCTTTCTCTTGATCACAGATTGTTTTTCTCCTCTCCAAGTTGGGTGGGATTGTCCCAGAATGCCCATTTGGTTCTCTGTGGCCTTAAACTCCTGCAGGTCTCCTGACTGAAGATAGCAGTATTAAAATGATAGAATTAAAACAAATGAAGCTGACCCCTGAAAAAGCCTTTACACCAGATCTTGTAGACTTTCCTGGTAGTGTTCCCCTGCACCTTACTGGTCAAACAGCAAACAAATGCAGATGTTAGATCAAGGTGATCAGCAGGAGTAGGTCACTCAGCTGCTACTTCTGATTACCCACATACCAAACCGCAGGTGGGAAGGGACTTGTCTGTCCGGCTGTGCAGGACAAAGTCCCCGGGCTGCGGGAAGCCCAGCAGAGCATGTTGCACACAGGGAGGAGGACACTTTCTTCATCCAGCTGTTTCATGGACAGCAGAGGACAGTGCATTTATCTCTAACTCAACCACTCAGGAACCCCAGGAGCAGCCCTTTGGCTGAACCCATTTAAGATTTTTCTGGCAAGTAATGTGAGGCACCCCTGCTCGTCCTATGCCCCTGCCTGGGATGCTGCTGGTCATGCTCCCCTACAACAGCTTTCTGCAGTGCCTACCTTGGGTCAGGGCACTTGCCTGCTTGTGCAGCTCATCCCTGATCTCCCCAGCTCTCCCAAAGACCCTTTTCTGCTGCGGGTACCCGCAAGCACGCTGTGAGCTGCTCTGGCTCAGGACAACCCTTTGCCTAGTTCCCATTGCTGCTGTTTTGCTGGTGCTTATTATAAAACTGAGTCTATATATAAAAAAAAAAGGAGTGGGCCAGTTGGGACCAAAGCTCCCATGTGCTGTTTCTTCTCCCTGCTTTCCTGCTATAATCAGGAATATCTGTCTATTTATAGTCCAACATGATATATCCTTGGCCTCCAGCGGTGCTTCTCAGCCTGTGATCTGGGGACGTTGAGGGGACTTTATGGCAAGAGCAGGTCATATGTGAACTGCTTGAAATGAAAAATGTGGGGAAAAAAAAAATCATATTCCCACACAGGTCAAAAAAGCCTGTGGAGGGAAATAAGTCATAAAGGAGTGGTAAGAGTTGCACTTCTGTTTTAGTCGACCATAAGTGAGCTGCTGTGCAATGCGTGCAGTGGACTTTTTTCAAAGAGGTGAGGCAGCCCTTTCTTTGAAAAATGTTGAGAAGTGCTGGCCTCCAGGAGTAATCCTGATGCTGCTGCTAGGGGCTGACTAATTTGATCAAGGCTCTAATTACTATAATTCTCCTTAAATCTCTCCATTTCTGGATTATTTTCCCCTAAGCTAAAGCATTAACAGTTTACACTGGTTCCTGGCTGGCTTTTTTTCCCCGCAGGGCTGTAGAGCTGGCTGTGCTGTGCCATATTGCCTGTATTTGCCCTATTTGTGGGGTCAAGTCTCCACATTAGGGAAAACACCTTCAGTGCCCTGAGCTGCTACTGAGCCCTCAAAGGAAATTTCAGGAAAATATTATTTAGTGACAAGTCTTCCTCGTGTTTTCTTTCCTGCTGCGGATGCTTCCCTGGGAAGAGCAGGGCAGTGCCCTGCCCCTTGCTCATGACCAGAGTCTGATACAGGCGAGCACCTTGCCATGCAAGGGAAGGGCAGGATTTAGCCCTGGACTTGTGGGCTGGAAGTGGGCTCAGGGGAAGGAGAGGAGCGGCAGTAGCCTTTGGAACAGTGTGGGCAAATGAAGTGAACAGGCAGCTCAGGGTGGGAACGAGGATGGGGACCCTTTCCTGGCTGAGCTCATGCTTTCCCAGGCAGCCTTGAGGATCTGGTTCTTCCTCTTTAGAATGGAAATTTTCCTCTGCAAAAGGAGATAAGGGCACTCATCTAACTTTCTGGAGTAGCTTGAAACTGTTAGAAACAGTAGCTATTAATAAAATTACCGTGCAAAAAGTAATACAAGTGATTCCTAGTGACCTAGTTGAAGCTTACTGGAGCTCATCGAAAAAAGTGTCACTCTTGAGCTGCTGCTCTGGTCTGAGAGTCACTCACCATTGCCTGCTGCAAGGCCATGGCGGGAACGATATTTCCCCAGGGCTGGGACCCAGGACGAGCCCTGAAAGCCCTTATCTGACTTTCCCAAGACAGGCAGCTCGCAAGCCCCATCCAAGGTCGGACATGGTGCTGGAGGGAGAGCCGCCTGACCCGAACCCTGCCCCAGTGACGCTAGTGCAAACTGGAATTGCTGGTGGGGCGGAGGTTGCAGTAGCCCTTATCAGCCCCCCTCACATTTCTGCTGTGTGGAAGGCAGCCCCCTCGGGGCCTGGACACCTGTAAATGTCATGGCAGTTGTCAGCCCCACAGCCCCACGGCAGCAGCGTCTGGCTGGGCAAGGAAACCGCAGGAGCAGCACTACGGATGGGCTGTTTGGCTTTCCTGAAGCCTAGATTACCTTATCTGAAAGGCCATCTGTGGTTTTCGTTTATTTTTAGGAGCACTTAGAAGTCCATCTCCTTTCTTGGATACTCTGTGGAAAGTTGTGCTCTTTATGTATGAAATTAGTGCCATGGCACTTCTCCAAATCGATATCTATTATCCTCTGGGGAGAGGGTGGGTTGATTTCTGAACTGCCATGTCAGGGCTCACGTGACTGACGTATAGCGGCGTAGCGCCCTTCCCCTGTGTATCGCTTACGTGCCACCAGAGCATCCTCAGCGAGGCCTCCTGCTTGCACTGCTGCAGCCCACTACCTTCGTGAGACGTGGCCAAAAGCAGAGATCCTGGCTCTGCTTGGTCCATCGGCAGGATGGCTGCTACAGCAGGGACATCTCCAGTGAAAAAGTTGTCCCTGGCCTTTGCTGGTGGAGGCTCTGCCAGCCATTAGCCTTGCTTTTATACCCTGTGGCAGCACTGGTACAGGGGTGAGAGATGGGCAGGTTGGGTTCAGGGTAGTTTGAAGCTGGGTGCACCCCATGCAAACAAAGCCTTTTCTGGAGACGAAGAGCTTTCACATGTTGCTTTCATTATCGCCTTTGTTAACACTTCCACAAAACGCAAACTGAAAGTCAGAAGTGTGCTGTGTGATTCATCCCAAACTGCACATCAGGCGTGGGTTTGGTGCTGGGCTCACCATACCCAGCTCTCCACAGCCTGAGTGCTCAGCCTTCCCCCAAGCTGGACTGGCCACCATGCCCACGGCCAGCCCTCTGCCCAGGGGGATGCACATGGCCCCATCCCAGGGCACTTCCCTAGAAGGGTCTCAGACTCCTGCCAGGGCACATAAATCTCCAGGGCAGGTGATTCATTGTGCTCTCTTCCTTCCCTAGCCCCTGCTCTGCTTCTTCATCCTTTCTTCATCTTCCCCAACCCACAGGATGTCTTTTTGGCCTCTGTCCCTTCTCTCTATTGTGTGCAAACGAGCTGTCCGGAGTGGTGGGATGGAGGTCTGCAAGCGGAGCTGTGAGCACAAGCATGCACGTGCGGTTTAAAATAGCCCCTGTATCCAGGAAGCGAGCTCTGCCTGCCCTACTCACGGCTGCTCCGGACAATGACACGTGCTGATCCAAAACTCAGAGCCCCAGCAGTAGCCGGGAAGTGGCAAGCAACCTACAAAGCTGCCCAGAGGTTCAGTCAGGAGCCTGTGGGGACAGTAGACCAAGCCATGCCATTCCTGTGGTGGGGCAAGCATGGATGTGCCTTTGGGGAAGATGCGGAGGAGAACATAAAGCTGCTCACTGCATCTTGGTGCCAGGCTGCTGCTTTTGAGGTTTTGCAATCCATGGGCCATGAAAGGACTAGTGAGGCAAGACAGCTGTGGGGCTTGCTCCTTGCCTTCATCTCCTCGCTTCAGTGGTTTGTGGAGAACTTCGTGTGGAGGGGTTTTTGTGCTTGCTTCTGAGATGTTGTCTCTGTCCACACTCAGTTGTGTTCTGCCACCGTCGTGCTCTGTTTTCCTCCCCAAGCAGCGGTGGACACCAAGGCTGGTGTCAGCACCTGTGACCCACCACAGCAGCGACAGGAAGCCATTTGGGCACGGTGGAGCCAGAAACAGGTGGTCTCGAGCCACTGGTGGGCACTGAGCGACTGCTCCATGAGAGGTAGCTCATCCATGTTGCTGGTGACCTCAGCAAGTGCATGATGGTGGAGACTTGCTGTTTGCATTAGGGGGCAAAGCAGCGGAGCTGTGGGGTAGTTTGGGATGTGCAAGGCAGAGAGCTGCTAGTTCTTCCCACCCCTTTTCCATAGACAGGTCCTTCAAAAAGCTGGTTGCATCCTACTCAGGGACATGCATGGCTGCTGAAATACCCACCCTTGCCCGGCTCCCTCCCTCCCCATCCCGCTCACCACTCTCCCTTCTTTTCAAGAAAGAGGACGGCACTGTGAACCGGGACTTCAAGAAGACACGGACAAAGGAACAAGTCATGGAGGCCTTCAGGGAGTTCACCAGAGGAAACCGCAATGTTTTGGTGAGCGGGGGATGCCGGAGGGCTGCCTGGAGAGGGTTTTTCCTTCAGAGGCTGCCCTCAGCTCCATGGCTCCCTGCCCTGAGGGGCTGCAGCCTGAGCAAACTCTCTTAAAAAAGCATGAAAAATGGCAAAGAGAAATGCCATCCTGGCACAGGGGTGAAGGGAGAGCAGAAGAAGGCTGGGAGGGGACATGTTTGCTGCAGCAGCACTGCTCAGGCCAGGTCCGAGCCTGCTGAGCATGCTCAAGGGTTGGCCCCAAAACTTACTGCAGAGGCACAGCCATGTTCTGCCCCCTCATCCCTGGGGCTGACGGCAGCCTCCGAGCCCGCTCTTTATCCCAGTATGTGATGGTGCGGGCAGTGGAGGCTCCCACCCTGGCAGAGTGGGCTGCCCCACGCTCTGTCTCACAGGACGGATGGCCAAGGTATCCCCCTGCCTGCACCAGGCGCCCTTCGCATGGTCGAGCTGCGGTTGACATTTCCCAAGTTTCTCTATGTTGCCAGGAGAATAAGAGGTGTAGCTGTAAACAATTTACACCGACTGTGTCAAATATCCTATTTGACAAAGCACTCCCATTTTAAGCTGTACTATATAAAGCCTACAAACATAAGGCTGCAGCTGGAGTGGCCCTTGGCACTGCCTCCTTCAAACCAGCATGTTTGATTTGACAGAGTTACCCAGGAATTATTCCTGGATCTGGAATTGAAGTTGCCTGGCTGCATTTTATCCCCAAAGAGCTTGGAGCACACTCACACAATCATGCCCTGGCTCTGGATGCGGCTCCTTGGCCAAACTGTTGCAATACAGCGACCCCCACGTCTCCCCACGCAGTCAAAAAGTGAAAATTTAGACGTATTATAGTGCCCAGATACCCGCTGTCCGTGTTCCTGTGCTTAGTCCTATCTGAACCTCAAAATGAAATTGTCAAAGGGGGCCCCTGAGAACTTTTAGTGCCTTCCAGCAATTTGCAGGGATGCTTGAACAGGCATGGGGGTCTTGACCTGTGTGCTGACTAGTGTCAAAGCCCTTCCCCCTGTGGTACCAACTTTGCAGACGTGCTGACGTGCAGTTACAGAAGTGTCTCACAACGTTTGACTGACTGAGTGATGAAATGACAGGGGAGGTGGCGAGTTGACCTAGTAAAAAGAATGCAGGTGAGAGGAAAAAAAAAAGCAGCCTGGCTGTGCATGCGCAGCAGTGGCTGCTGAATTAGCTGTTCCCTCCTCAGGAGCACCATGGAGGCAGTGGGGAAAGCCTGCAGAGGTCATGGAGAGGATGCTGCAAGGGGTGATTTTCCTGTCTGCCCCATGCAGCAGTTTTTATGTTAAGCTTTCCACAGCGCTGATGGTGGTTGTGGGTTTTTTTCTGTAATTCCAGAACAGTTACCTTAACCGGTTGAAGGGTATCCGCGCTACCCTGGAGACATCCCCGTTCTTCAAGTGCCATGAGGTAATACTTGTGTTTAGATAGATCTGCCTGGAAATGCAAATGGTTTAATCTCAGCTTGTCCAAGGAGAGAAGAGAAGTCAAAGTCAGAGGCTGTAAATTTCTACAATTTTGAATTTGTTCTTATATCCATATTTTCATACGCCCGTTTATCTAATACTTACGTGGAAATACAGCTGATGACTGATACTATGTTCATGCATCTGACATGGGCTCAAATCTCCTGAAAACCAATGTTCATGCAGATTAAAAGTGATCCAGGAGGAATTTGGGCTGCTTATGGGTTTATATGACTGGGAAAAATCCTTAGTGCAAAAGTATGGGGGTTCTCTGGAGAGAAGTGTCTGCCTGGATGCATGTCTGGCATCATTTGGCTGCCAGTTGCTCCATGTGAACAAACAAGGCTTCAGCATAGCCAGAAACTGCAGATATCCCAAAACTGCCTCTGCTGAGCTGGTTGGGGTACCATGGTAAGGAGTCTTCCCTTGGAAGGACTTTCCTCCAGAAATGAGTGTCCACAAAATCAGTATTTTCTACAGTGAAAAATTCAGTGGGAGAACAAAGAGAAAGCACTACATTTTTTGGCCATTTCAACAGGAATTGGAATGCTCCGTGATTGAATCAAATCATTTTATTGATTTAGCATTGGTAAAGAGTATTTGCTATCGCATCTGCTTAACAAAACATGAAGGTGCACGTCCTTGGCACGTGTTGTCTATGCGCAAAAGAGCCTCCTAGGAGCCCTCGACTAACAGGGATCTGGAGCCACAGCTCCAAGGGCCCACTGTCCCCCAGCCGGGGCCGTGTGAGCCACCTCAGCCCTGGCCACACACAGAGGGTCCTGCCAGGAGCCGGAGGCAAGTGGGGCCATGCCTCCTGACAGCAGCGACTGTGCGGCAGTTGGAAGGGAAATGTCAAAACCGAGGGTTTCAGGTCAGTTCAACACGGGAAACAAAATGCTCCCTGCAACCAAGTGCCAGGGTTTCATTCAAAAACACAGAAACAAAACAGCCTTTCAAGGAGGTTTTGAAAGGAGTTTCCATTCCTTAAAAATTAAGAAGCAGCAGCTTTGACTTTCCATCCCACTTTGAGACGAAGCACAGCAGAAGGTCTGCCAAGCTCTGCGTGTCCCTCCAGAGGGCCCTTGCTGGGCAGGGCTCCTCCGAGAAGCTGCAGGAGAATTTGGCGACCCAGGACAGGCAAGTGAAGAAGGACAGCAAAGGGCTTTTCCTTAAAGTTAAAATGCTCTGTCCTGGCCAAGAGAGGGCAGGAGAAGAGCTAAAGATAAGCATTTCTGGGAAGTAGCACGTATGCCTGGACCTCGGACATTTTCCCAATGCACTGGAGAAGGAAGTTCCTCAAAAATGTACATTCATATAATAGCTTTGCAAAGAGTATACACTTCCCGTTCAAAACCCTGATCTAAAGGCAAACCTCAAACTAAACCCTGCTGATAGCACAGACGTGGGAGTCCCTCGTGACATTTAGTGCTGCTGTTTTGGAGGCCTGACACCAGCTGGATGGCCCTAGAGCTGCGCTCCTCCATGTACCTTCACAGCTTACGGGGCGCTTCTGGCTTTCAGCACACTGCGTCCTGTCTGCTAACAGCCACTGCACTCTGGTCACCAAGATCTCTGTTTGTGATAGGGCAAGCGAGTTCATAACCCACCAGTTCGTGCACATCAGGCAGCATTTGGAACGCAGTCTTCATTTGGGACAGCTCTGAAGCACGCCCCTGGGTGCTTTTCTGCAGTACTGCTAAAGGCTTCTGCCTGGAGGAGCAGATTCAGCAGAAGAGCACGATGGTGAATGGCCCGACACCGACACGTGTTCTCCAAGCACTGGGAAGCCACAGCCAGCGGAGCTGCTGTTGGATGGCAGCCTGGCTGGGACTGCAAGCCGGGATGGGCCAGGGTGCTCTGCTAGAGGTACCCACCTGCTGTGCATCCCTCTGCTCCGTGGGTGGTGAGCATTGGGCTCGTGTTCTCGTCCTGCTGCAACAGGCCTTGAGACTTCTGTTGTCAGAGGAGACGTGCTTCACCTTCCCAAATGCAGCCGTGGGCTTCCCCGGGCTTACCTAGGCCAATACTTGCTGTAAGATTTTCCCAAACGCTGATCAGGGTGTGAAAGAGCCCTACAAAGGGCCGAGATGCAGCCAAGTGAACTCATGGAAAAGGAAATTCATATACATTCACCTCCGTAACTTGCATCCCCAGAGCACTGTGAAAGCCAGGAGGATATTCTAGGGGGAATCTGGGTGTAGTTGGATGATGTTGCAGGCAGGAGACAGCACACTGCAAGTAACTTGACTTGGAGCGTACCCATCCCTGTGGTGATGTCTGCAGGGCTGGTGAGTGTGAATAGCACGAGATGGTCGCAAAGAACCGGCCTTGGAAAAAATCCCCATCTGGAGGCTGAGACAATTCATCTCATTCCTTCCCCAGGGAGCTTGACTCGGTTTCCAAAATGACTTCTCTATCTTTCATGCCCATGTTTTTTTGGTCCTCTCCTTCTGCCAAGAGCTGGGATTTGTATGAGTAAATCAGCTTGTGTGAATGCCCGATTTGCATGTGCAAACACAACCAGCAACACACAGAGCTTGCTTTTCCTCATGCAGAATCTCAGCATCATCTCTTGCAAATGCAGCTTGAGATAAGGTGTCTGAAAGCCCCAAAGCTGGCTAAGAACAAGCAATAAGCACACCGCTAACTGGTCTCTCCTCTCTGCAGGTAATCGGGAGCTCCCTTCTCTTCATTCATGACAAGAAGGAACAGGCCAAAGTCTGGATGATTGACTTTGGGAAAACCACCCCGCTGCCGGAGGGACAAGTTCTCCAGCACAACGTGCCCTGGGTGGAAGGGAACAGAGAGGACGGCTACCTCTGGGGGCTGGACAACCTCATTCAGATCCTGACAGAGTTGTCCCAGAGCGAAGACTTGCATTAAAGCCATGTGTCCGACTCTGCCACTACCCCCAACCTGCCCCCAACTGACTCTTCTGAACTGCACTACAAGACACTTTCCAGCCCTCGCCTTTCCCGTTTGAAAGCTATACTCTCCCTATTTAATGTGGTTTTGTTGTGGTTTTTTAGGTTGTCTTGGTTTTTTTTTTCCTCTCCATGTAAATAGAGAGCTAACCTGCCAGAACAAAAGCTGAACTTGAAACCTTGGCTTTGCAGAGTCAGTGGGAGCACGTGGCCATGCCGGCCGGGAGCAGCCCGGAGGGGTTGCTTAGGCAAGTGCGTGCTTTGCCTGTCACGCTTTTGTCTCTTGCGCAGCCTGATTTTAAGAGGGCTGGCGGAGGAAGGAGCCTCTCCCTGCCCTGGGATTGGTAGCTTCATCCCAAAAACACTCAGTAGCTGTGCCCAGGACCCTCTGGCAGCCAGAGTGCGTGGCAAGGCCTGGAGATGGCGAAGGACACTGGAGTGGGAGCCCTTTAGTTGTCTTTGCCAGCACCTTTCAGCCTCAGCAACTGGCTCTGCTGAGTCCTTAAGAGCTGCTAGCAGAGCAGATTTGGGTTTTTCTTTGTGTTCAAGACATCCCATAGAGGTTGCTCAGTTATTTTCAGGTGGCACTGGAGGGCGAGGGTTTCCCTCCTGCGGCAGAGCCACATGGTTGGGCACAGGTATTTACCATGGCCAGGTGCTTCCCACCCACATCCCCTGTGATGGTGGGTAACACTTCAAGCTCCTCTCTAGAGACCCAGCTCCTCTACTAGGAGCTCCTTCCAGCCCTCCTTGGCTGGGGTCTCCAGCCCTCCATGGGGATTAAAGACTTTAGGCAGGGCTGGGGGAGAGAAAAAGAGCTTAAAAGGGACTACTATGAGACCTAAAGTAGCCATCCAGGTTGATCAGTCTGTTTTGGCAGCAGCCAAGCACGTGTGTAGGGCTAGTGCCACCACCAATGCCCACACCTGGCCCAGGGCAACCCTCCCACCTGGAGCATCTCTGTAATTTTTATCAGCAGCAGGCGAAGGGTTACAGCAGCAAAGCAGCTCTTGAGGCAGTGGGGTTAGTCCTCTTGAGAAGCAGCGTTGGGGTCAGGCATCCCCGTGTTCCCGCAGAGCTGGCCTGTTCCCGCAGAGCTGGCCGACTGCCGCTGCTCTCCGGCACGGGCTTCCCAGCCTGCTCGGGCTGTGCATATGGCCTCCGCGCTCCCGCTCCGGCAAAAACACCCAGTTCCCTATTTAGGGTGGAGGCTTTTTTTAACTTCCTGGAACATTTGAACTAAGCGGCTTGCTGGAGGCAGAGCTGGCTCACTGAAGGCCAGCCCTCGAGAGGCCAGCAGGGAGGGGAGGCTGCAGGGCAAGCCGGGGAGTCCCTCGTGTTGAGGACAGCAGGAGCGTGCAGCAGCACAGGAGGTGGTGCAGGAGCTTGGCAGCCACGAATCCCTCACCTCCTCCATCCCCAGACCCACCATCTCATCTCGCTCCCTGGGAGCGGTGTTCCAGAGCCCCTCTGCCATCGTTCGGTGGGTCCAGCACCCTTGGTGGGGGAGGTCTTCTCCTGGCAGCAATAAGGAGGAGGAGTTGGCCATCGAGCCATCTGCAGCCATGCCCCAGCCTCTTTCCGAGGACTGAAGTCTCCTAAGTTTTTTCTCAGTTCATTTCTCACCAGACAGATGTCTTCAGCTCATCTGATGCCATTGTAAATGGTTGCACTGGTTTAGCTCCTTGCCAGGCTTTCTAGAATAGCCCTTGTGGAAGTGCCTTATAGCCTTGCCTCTGTTCCATTAGTGTCATGGAAAAGGTTGGGGTTTTTTTAAGTTATATTTATTTTCATCCCATTTTAATTGCACAAAACACTAAAACTTAATGCATGGAATCCCTCTTTTTTTTTTAAACTGTGTTTTTAGTTTTTAAACCATCCCTTTTCCAGCTTTGGAGAAAGGGTACGAACAGATATGCATAGATATGTACTACTTATCGCTGTACTTTAGCTTTGAGCTGCTCTTATATATGTATATTATTTTTTAAGCCTGTTTATAAACCAGATTCCTTGCTTTGTGGCTTCGGAAGAAGCAGATTGTTCCTCAGATGTCTTACGCCTTTCTGGAGGCTGGAACGGTTGCTGCGAGGGATTCTCCCTGCTCCCACCACTCCTCTCGGTCATAGGGTAACGCAGAAAAAAAATCCAAACTGGTCTGAAACACCAACGCACAGTGCCTGTAAAAAAATCCTGTAACTTTGCAAATAAAGGCATATGGAAAGCATTCGCCTGGTGTACGGTCCGTGTCCGCCCCACGGAGCTTGCAGCAGCCTGGGAACAAACAGGAGCCGGCTTTTGTGTCCATGATGATTTTGAGGGGAATCAGGCTCCAGCTTCTGGTCACCCCAGCACATGCTGGGAGCAGCGCTGCATAAAAGCAAGCGTAGGGAAGGTCCTGCACTGGGGATGGACCCTGACAAGTGGAAATTGGCTTTGTAGGGAGTAGGGCAGGGGGAGAGCAGAGCTGGGGGTGTGGGGGGCTCCAAGCTGGGTGGGGGGCGCCCGTTGAAGAGGCCTGTGTTTCTCCATCCCCTTTCTGCAGAGAAGCCCACCAAAAGCAGCTCCATGCCAGGAATTTTTTCAGTCTTTATTTCAGTTTTTCACTAGCGAGTGCCACCCTGCGATTTCTGCGCTCGAGAACATCAAAGCACCCAGGGGCATCAGAGCTGCCTGGTGCAGCCACACATTTCCCCTGCTCCTCTCCCTCTCAGCTGCACCCCGGGCAGCACCAGAGGGAGCGCTTGGGACCAAAGGTTACCAAAAAAACCCAGACTGGTTTTGCACCGAAGGAGGAATCAGGTTGTAGAGCCCAAAGGCAGCTCCAGTCCCTCCTGGTTGTTCGTGCAAGGACAGGACAGCAGGAGCCTGTCCTGGGACAGACGTGGCCGAGGGGGGGGTGGGGGGGCTGCCCCATAGGAAATGCAGATTTAATGCCCAGACCTCCAGGAGCAGCCTGGCCTGGGGACCGGTCCCTGCAGCATCTCTGCCGCTCACCACGCTGCCTCTAAAACAAACTGCAGGAGAAACCCAGCGTGGACTTTGCTAAGCAAAGGCTAGAAACCTCTTGGTGCAAGAAAGAACTGGTAGTACGAGAGACGTGAGGCTGCTACACGTGTGTGTAGCGGTCTCTCGTGGGCTGAGGGAGAGGCGGACACACTTCCTATCCGGCGGGCTTGCACACACTCCTGCAGCGTTGTTACCAACGGGTGATGAACTTACAGCCGCAGTTCTTGGGGGCCACTGAGAGTCTCACCAGTACGTGACTCTTCCCAGCTATGGAGGAAAACAAAAGCCTCCAAAACTTACCCAGCTGCACCCTGAAAGGCAATACCTGAAGGTAAAGCATAAAAACCTCAACCCCGTTCTGTAAAAACCTCTCTTGATAATTAAGGAAACACGACGTCGTGGTGGAGAGGGGAAGGGAAAAAGTCAGGGAAATAAACCCCTCGTGACTGCATGCTTGCATCTGCTGACCCTGAGGTTTATGCACCTCAGGGTTGGAAAGGGGCAGGCCCCAGTGCCAAGCTGGGGCTGCCAGTGCAGCACGGCACACACCGCAGCAAGAGTCCTGCTTGCCCCCCCACCTGGCTTTGCTGCACCCCCAAAGCAAAGCCCCAGGCTCCCTACCACTTCAGGGATTAATAAACTAAATTATTAATAAACTCAACATGGAGAAGAGAGGCCAGCACAAAGAAAACTTTAGATGTTGCTGAGGCTTCACTGTTACAGTTTAAAGCCTCCGAGCACCCCCAGCAGTACCACAGAGGTATAATCCAGCCTGCTCAGGCTGAAGGTGGGGAGGGGGCAGCTAATTTTCTTCTTAATTGTCTAATGAGGTACTACTGGCAAAAATGAGCCCCCTATAAATAAGGGGGTGGTGGGGGCCAGCTGGGAGTTGGGACTTCTGGAAATGCAGGACTTTGCTAGGGTGGTTGATGGGGGAGGAGGTCTGAGGCTTGTGCAATGTGAGTTGTTAGCAGCACAAGTTGGGGGGGTTTGGGGGTCTCTGGGAAGCCCCTCAAGAGGTGTTTTGCCCCTGCCATGGATGATGCAGGGTAGTGCCACTGCCTGCCTCCCTGCCCTGAGAAAGGGCCAGAGGAGTTTCACTGCCTGAGCAATGAGACCTCAAAAGGTGGGTCTTAGGTGCTTAAATAAATGGCCTAAGTTGCCACCACTTCAATACTGCTGGCCATAAATGAAGGTGCAAGGGGGCTGGGGGGGAGCCAGACTGTACCAGGGAGGGTTTACTTACACTGAGCTGTGGAGTGGTGAAATGCTGTAATTCTGGGGCTGGTGCTGCCAGCGATGGGCTTTTCCCCCTGGAGAGCCCTCGCTGCTCCCCCGGGGGGCGAGATGAGCCTGGCAGTTGGCAGCAGCCTCTTCGGGTGTCACCCGGACCCATCCCCGTTCCCTGCCCGCCGCAGCTCTGCCGGGGGTGCTGGGTGCAGCCGGGGGGGAGAAGCGGGAGCCAGGAAGGGCTGCCAGGCTGAGGAAGCACCTGCCTTTGGTTTCGAGGGTGCAGGGCAGGGGGGACATGGGGGGCACCACGGCAGGGTTGGCTTTGCAGGGGGGTGTCGCGATGGCCAAACAGCATCGGGGGCGGCGGGGGGTAGCTTAGCAGCCTGGGGATGCCTGTCACCTCGGCCACTCTGGCTTGGGATGTGCCCGCCGGCTCCAGGGTCCTGCTGATTTGGAAATAACGTGTGTGCTGGTGCCCTGCTGGGGGGGGGGGGGGGGGGATGTACGCCCTCCAGGCTTCGGTGGGGAGGGCTCGTGTTGGGTTTTAATCCCCGAACGAGGCTGCGCTCAGGCGGCTCCTTTCCGCCGTACCTTAAAAACCAAGCCCCGCTGCCCTTGCTGACATCCCCCCGGCTCCCCTTGCAGCGGCCCCGCTTGGGGAAGGAGCCGGGCGGCCGGCGCTTCCCCCGGAGGCCGGGAGGTGGCAATGCTCCCTCGGCGGCGGGCGGGCGGGCGGGCCGGGGCGGGCAAGGCCCCGCCGGGCGGTGCGGCGGGAGGGGTGCGGTTCGCCGCGGGGAGGGTGCCTGCGGCGGCGGGGCGCTCTCCAACCTTGCCTGGTCCCCGGGCGTCGCCGCTTTGGGACTTGCCGCCCCATCCCCTGGCACTTTTGGGCCTTGTGGCCTGGCGTTGCTCGGACTGGGAGCTGGGGGGGGGGGGGGTGGGGGGTGTCGTTAAAATGAACACAAACCTTTCCCACCGAGTGGCTCCGTCCCAGGCCCCGGGCAGAGCAGGGAGGGCGGGTGGATGAGGAGCTTCGTGCTGCTCACATCCCGTTTCTGGGTGTAGGCTCCTGTTCCTGAACCGGCCCCAGCACCCTGTCCCCCTGAGGGGCAGCCCTGTCCCCTTGAGGGCCAGCCCCAGCACCCTGTCCCCCTGAGGGGCAGCCTTCTGACTTAACAGCCCCTGGTCTCGTTTGTGTCTGGCTTTGCTCTCTTCCTTGGCCTAAAAAAAAAAAAAAAAAAAAAAAAAACAAAAAACACCCAAAAACAAACACCCAAACCCAATTTGTTCTTTGTTATTATGAAGCATAAAAACTAAAATAAAGTTTTAAAAACCCTTGCAAGTGGGGCAGGTGGGCTGGGACCCGCTGTAGTACCTGTCAGTTTGGTGTCTGTTTTTTCCCCACATTGTTTTAAGTCCATGAAAGTGGCCATGGTCTGCTCCTGCAAGCAGCAGGAGATGCCCACTCTGGGGCCCCAGGGATGAGCCCCGTCATGCCCAGGACCGTGCTTCACCCACTCCCCGCGACATGGGTCTGCCACCTCCTGCACCTCCAGCCCCTGGCTCACCACAAGCGAGGCACTGGAGTGAGGCAAGGATGGCTTTATGTGGATATTTACTGCTCTGAGAGATGCCCCAGGGGCTGGTGGTGCTTTTATACTGGCAAGTTTTCTCTTTCCACCCCTACCTCTCTCCCCAACCTTAGGGGACCTGTCTCGCATGGCTCCTGCTCCTCTCCAGGGAAAAACTGGCCTTCCACCCTAGAGCTGGAGAGAGCAGAAGACCTGCTGCTGGTGCCATTTCAAAGAGGAAGCCTACGGAGGAGTCTCCCGGGTAAACCTTCCACTCTGGAAGAAACTCTGCAGAAGATGCACCTCTTGGGCCCCGCCAGCTCATCGCACTGCCAGCACTGGTCCACTGCCTGCTTGAGGCTGGTGCTTTCTATTTGGTGGGACTTTGTGTCTCCTGCCGTTCGTTCAGTGTGTACTAATAATGTCAGTCCTGCAAGACCTCGGGTCAGCTCCCTGCCCTCCCCATTGCCTATTGCCAGGCACGCTTTCTCTAATGTAAAAAACCTTACATTTGAAACCAGCTGGACAAAGGAGCATGAAGGGAAGCAGAGGCACAAAATTATTTACTCAAACCACGGACCAGAGCCAGAAAACAAAAAGCAAATACTTTAATTCCTTGCGACTGACCTCCCTGTCAGAAGGTGCTTTTGCTCTGAGATGTTTTATATGCTGCTTGCCATGACAGGAATCCAGGGACTTCTCCTGCAGACACACACACATGCACAGAGCTGCTTCTCTTGCAAAACTGGGGTTTGGCTCAGATAAGGGAATGTGAGAAGAAAAAGCAACAGCAGTCTGTAGCAGCAAGATAGAGATGCTACAGATGTGGTTCCCCCTTTGTAAAGGATCTGTGGCTAAAAAGCATTTCCCACTGGCAGTGTGGTATATTTTGCTAGTGCTAAATTCACACTTCATTTCTTTTTGTGAAACTTCATTTTTCAGCTGGCAGCCCCTCGGAAACCCACCCCAGCGCCTGCCATTGGCTGCCCAGAGGAGCTGCAGGATGCAGGGGCACCTGCTCTTACTCGGTGACATCCATGAGGGATAGAGCAACGTGGCTGGAGAGGGGCACTGCGCTGCCCGGGGGCTCGGCTCGTGCTGGCAGCCCCGCAGCCAGGCCGGGGTGCCGGTGTAGGGGACAGCATTTGGGTGGCAGCGGCACGTCTGGTGGGTAGGGGGTTTGCCAGGAGCTGGAGGGAAACACCTGGCAGAGATAAGCCATGTCGCAGAGTGGAGAGATAAGTTGGTGCTGTGTGAAGGTGGGGGAGGCCCAGGAGTGTCCCCATCTCCTGTCACGCCTCCCTAGCCTCGGTGGCATGTGTCGCTGCAGAGCAGCGTCATGAGTGACTGCCATGACTTTCCCCTATGTGATGTGCTTAAACGGGGCAAAGAGCTGAACTGGCAAAACATGAAGAGTTCTGTGGGGGCTATTCACTGCAGTGGGGATGGGTTGGGAGGTTTAAATAAACCACCCCTCTCTGTCTCTTCTTATTGCTGTCTGAATTTACTACAGCACCAGTTCTGAAAAATAAAGTGGTTTTTGCTGCTGAGCAAAGATCCTCACCTTGCTTTGGCTGGATGACCCTCACAGGAAAAGGTGATCTTGCACACAAAAGTTACAGGTTTGGTCTTTCCTTGTGTCCCCCATTACAACTAGATCTGGGGCTGGTGCACCCAAAATCCCTGCCAGTGCCTGTCTTTCCGCAGCGAGGCTCATCCTCTTGGCTGCACTCCCGGAGCTCGTGGCTCAGCTGTGTTTAACCCCCCTGCCCCCCAGCAGCAAGGTTTCCCCAGTGCCAAGGGGCAGCCCTACTGTAATCAAACACATGGGAACGCTCGCCTTCCCCTTCAAAAGCATTTTTCGAGTCATTAAAAACAGCCTTTTTCTAAAATTAGACTTTCAGGAAATTAATTTCCTAGAACAGACTTTTTGCATTTGGGGAAGAAAGAGAAGAGGCCTTGGAATCAGCCTTAGCCTTCGATTCCACTTTCTCCTGAGCTGGAGTGGCTCAGCGGGGTTGGAGGCAACTCAAGGTGCACCAGCACCCAGCAGCTTCACGCCTGTGCCTCAGCATGGCTCCAGGCTCTGGGTAGGTGGCATCATACCCAGCACGACTGTGAGCAAGCTGCTGCCACATTGAGCCCCACTGGGCCCAAATTTCGGGCTGCTCAGGTCCTGGTGGAAGGTGCAGCTCTGACATTCAGTGTCTTTTATGGTCTCAGAGCAACATAGGCAACCTTGGAGGGGCAGCCAGCAGAGGAAGACCAGCTGCATCCCTCCTGAGCCTTAAACACTTGGTAGTTTAAAATATTAATGTTTGGAATAATGTCTGGTGGTGAAAGAGAGTCAGACCGTGTTGGGTTTTGTGCGGTTTCTGCATGCAATGAAGGGGAACTCAGAAGCCGCTGCAGGCAGGCAGCAGGCAGCTACACCCCCGCCCCGACGGCAGCTGCTCCCTGTCACCAGCGATTGCCACCACCCAGGCTACCGGCAGGAGCCAGAGCTCCCCATGCCAAACGCTGGTCAAGAAATCCCTGCTGGCACCAGTGCTGCCCAAGGGCTCCTGCTGCAGGGAGCAGCATTTTGGCTTTCCCCAGAGGGTTCAGCCTGGGGCGGTTTTGTCCCCCCGCTTTGCCCCCCTGGGCAGGCAGGACTGCGCGGGAAGCGGGTGCAGACTGAGTAAGCGTGTTGGTCCGAGTCTCAGCCCAAAGTTACCTCGGGATGTGGGGTGTGACGCCAATTTTCAGTGCATGGATGCTCCGACTGCCACATCTTTGCTTCCTCTGGGGACACACTTAGTGTGCCCTAGACACAAGCGCGCACTCCTGCCGGGCTCACAGCTCACATCCTCTTCCACAGGGCTGTGACTGGCCTTTGCAAACAAGCTCCGAAGTATCCTGTAATTGTAATATTAGCTTCTAGGATCAGTTGCTACCTGCTTATGGCTGCATTCAGATCTGAATGTGTATTTGGAGCGGATGACTTGAAGATTTGGAGATAGTACACGTATACCTTGCAATAACTCTCCTTTTTATGGATATTATTTTTTTTTAAATGGTTGCTCAGGCTAGTTTGAACAGAATATAATTGAAATTTTGGTTTTCTAAATATATATCCCTAAATGATACAATACCCAGGCAGCGCATTTCCGTGTCTCTGCATTGCCATCAGTGGGAGCTGCCTGCAGGCAGACCCTGGCTCCCCATCGAAGTGAGCTGCAAGCTGGGATAGAGCGCAGCCCTCCTGCTCGAGATGCTTTTGTCCCATGGGTGTAACAGCAGCCGACAGCCTGAAATCTCCCCGGGGGGGGGGGGGGGGGGGGCCTCATGCCAAGCACACCTGGTCACACTGATTGCTCCAGACCATGCATAAAGTCTCAGCCACTCCCCATCAGCATGAGAGTGCTGTTGGTGCTGGGGGCTGCAGCCCTCTGTGGCTCTCAGCAAGAGCTGGGATGTGTCCCAGCAGTGTGTGACAGCCCTGAGAAGGTGAGCCCAGTTGGGGGAGGGGGCCTGTGTTTCGGGGGGGGGGGGGGGGGCAGTGGAGGCTGGAAAAGCCCAGCTTGGGGTGGCTGCAAGTGCAAAGGGAGGGTAATTTTCCTTGTTGTGTGGTGGTTGCTGGAAAGGGAGTTTCCTTGGCCCTACCATTGCTGTGCTTAGAGGAGCTACGGCAAGAGCTGTCACTGTGCTGTGAGGGCATCTCAGCGGGCTCTGCTCTTGGGTTGGGGGTGGGGGGTGAGCTGATTTGCACCTGAAATTGGGGTGAGATATGTGTGGTGGCTATGTGCCTCCCCTGGGGCTGCGCAGTGTGGAGGAGGTGGGTGGCCAGGCAGGGGGTCTGCCTGGGGATGCTGTGTGGGGCTTGGGACAGGGCAGCTATGGGCTTTAGTTGTGGGCTGGGGGGCAGGACTTGCTCTGGTCTGGCTTCTGCCCACCCAGAGGAGGCTGGAGAAGGGCAGAGCAGGGCTGTGTTGGGCACTTCCAGGTCTTCAAGGCCTTGAGGTTTGCTGGCTGCTGTCTCCTGGCAAGGGCCAGCTTACTGTGGGGCAAGTGCCCCAGGAACCTGCTGGTCACCCTGTTCCCTGGGTGATAGTGCTGTCTGGCTTCAAGGCTGTTCTCAGAACAGGGGTTTTGGTGTCTGCTCCAGCAGAGCTAGTGCTGCTGCCCATTTCAGGAGCCACAGGAGGTGTAGGCTGTGCCCATCACCTCTTGCCTCTCCATCTCTTTTTACCCACTGAAAACCTCCTGAGTTTCCGCCTGCTGATGCCACAGCCCATCCTGGGATGTGGGTGTCAACAGCCCACAGGGCTGAAAAGCTGCTGGAGATGCGTGTTTCTCCAGGTAAGGGAAAGACCTGTTCTCATGATGGTGCTTGGATGAGGATAAGGCATAGAGGTTTTCCCCATGGCTTATCTGTCTTCACTAAGCTCAAGTTTTTAACTTTCCATTTGTGTGATTTTTTTATTTTTTTTTTAATTATTTTTCCCTCCCCTTCTGAAATGGTTGCATTAGCAGGGCTTTAAAGAAAGCTCTTCAAGATAATTATCCCAGATCTCTCTAGTGGATTTGCCATGTGATAGTGTGTCTGCATGGGTGTATTAATAGTACCATAATATTATATATCAGTTTTCATCCCAAAGCACTTCACATGCCGAGAGGCGAAGCCTAAATAGAAAGATATGGCAAGAGAAACGGAGCTTTCTGCCTCGCCTACCAGATCCCTCAGAGCCATGGGGTGCAAGAGGAGCCTTTTTTGCTGGTCTTGCACCAAACTTGAGTTTGGGCCCCTGAGTCCCATTGAAGCCTGCCAGGCTGGACCCGCCACCCACTTTGCCCTGCCTTGTGGCCGGGCAGGGCTGTTCCATGCTGCTCTATTACCGAGGTCCTCCGTGAGCTCCCGGCTTCTGATGCTCTTGCTGCAGCTGATTTCTTGCTGAGCTGCAAACAGCAGGCTGCATCCTTCCCCCTGCCCTGGTCTTCTCGTTAAAGACAAGTTGCGTGGGGCTGGCTGTCCCTGCAGCGGTGTGCCAGCTGTGGGGTGTCCCTTGCTGAGGCCAGGTCCAGCGATTACTAAAGGTCTGCACTGGGCACTGCTTACGAGGGTGGATGAAGTGGGATCCATGCTGTCACCTTCCCGACGGCTACATCCCCCAGACTCGCTGGGTGGCTGCCCTCTCCCACTTCTCCAGGGCCATGCTTGGCTTTGGTCTCTTGCTGTTCCTCCTGCATGAGCCCATGCAAACAGGAGGAGCATGCACTGGCAAGCTGGAGATGGGGATCAGCACACTTTAATCTCTCAAGCTCCATCTCCAAATGTCTGCCCTTGCATTTGGGGCTGTGGGGCTGTGGAGGGTGAATATCACAGGCACAGTTGAGCTTCACCACCTCCGCCAGTCCCCTCCCCTCTGTGCTGCTGGGCTCCCTCTCCATCCCTGCCCTGCCTGTTGGAAAGGCTGGAAGACCAGAAAGGGAGGCCAGCCCTGCACCTGCTCTGGATGGACAGTAGATGCCACTGAGCCCTGCACCACGTTGTCACCTTTCCCCCTCCCCAGCAGGGCAGAGGAAGAGTCAAACGCTGCAGTGGGGAAACCACCCCACGCAGTGGCAGCTGAACATCGGTCCTGGGCTGCAGGGTGCATGAGGGGCTGCGCAGTCCCACTATAGCACGGAGAAACTTGTTCAAGCTTTAGTCCCTGCAGCCCCACCGTCACCTATGGCAGTGTTGCAGCCCTCCAAGATTTGGGGTTTTGATGGAGCAAGAGGCTGGCCCTTTCCCAGCAGGGCTGTAGGCACCCAGGGGTGGCTGAAATCTGTCCTCTGTGAATGTTGCTTGGGCTAGAAATGAGGTGATGGCTGCAGCCCTTGCTTTCCTGAGGGGCCGGGGCAGGGAGCGTGAGGTCTCTTGCACAGAGGACAGTTGGTGTTGGACAAGTTGCTTGTGTAAACCTGTTTGCAAGGAGTCTCCTACAGAGGTGAGGCATCAAAGCTTGGCAGCCTGGAAACTACCTGTGTGTCAATGTTTGGGGTCAAAACTACTAGGTTGTGCACATTCATCTGAATGAGCAATTGCTTAGAGACTTTACATCCCTGCTTGTCTCGGAAGCCCTGACAAGTCTAGCTGCGATATTCCATGAGTTTCCCTACCTGCCGTGGCTTTGAGGAGGGGGCAGAGCAGTGGTGCTTGGGGGCGTTGTGTGTCACAGGGAGCATGAAGTATGGACGGCTGAAATGTGCAGGTGTGCTTTGAGGGGCTGTCAGCCCTTGCAGCAGAGCTGCCTTTCATGGGAAAGCTCCTCTGCCACCTGCCAAGGTCTGCTCCACTCGGCTGCACATGGCCAAGTCCCTAGCAGCATGGGGGCTGCTCTCACACAGCGAGCACAGATAGTGTGCCCGGAGTCATTTTAAAGGGTTAAAACTGCAAAGAAAACCCAGGCAAGGATTGCTGGTAGGTGTGTGCACAGGGGAACCGCAGGGTGGCTTTGGCTCCATTTCAGAGGTGCAGGTAAGGCTTCTCACCGGCCCTCTGCTCCCCTGTAAGGCTCTGGGTTGTTAATTCCTCCAGAAAGCCATGCCCTGGCCCCTGCCTCCTTTCATCACGTGATGCAGGTGTGGGCTGGAGTCCACTGGGTGCTCTCCACCACCCAGTTGGTGGGAGTGGGAAGACTCAGTTTGATCCAGGGCTGATGGGGTTTCTCCAAGCTACGTAAAGAGACTGCATTTCATTCCAGCTGTCCAGCAATAGAATATATTTAACTTTAAAAAAAAAAAAAATCCACAGTATCAAAACACAGCAAGTCACAATCCAATACTCAGCGATATAAATAGGCATACAAATGGTCCTCTGTAACCCCTCAGTTTGGGCTCTTACATGAAAACAAAAGGTGGGCTCACCATTGGGGTGCAAATGGCACAGGTGGGCATGTGCCTGTTCCCTCCTTCCTAGGATGGAAAAACCTGATACTCCCAAGCATGTCCAAAACCAAAGAAAACATGGGCTTGAGCCAGTGACAGACAACTTATCCCCCTCCCAGCCTGCGGAGCAGCGCCTCTCTGTATGTGCATGGTGGGTGGACCAGGGGTGTGGGTCAGGGTGAGATTGCTTGCTGGGTATTTGGGGGAGCGCTGCTATCGCCTCCAGGCAGTGCCGGTGGAGGTAAGCCCCTATTTTGATCCCAAGCCCCAAATGCACCATCCCTTTGACCTGCCTGCTAGAAGCATCCTTAGAGCTGGAAGATGGATTGAGCTACTCTCACCTTGTCAGTCCTGGAGTCTATGCGAAGCCTTCGTGTCCCACCGTGCTGTTTCAGAGGAGGGGAGGACGGGGGTGGGGGTGTTGCTTCCCTCTGGCCAGTGGGTGGGTAAGAGAAACAGGACTGAATTTTAGCCTGGCTCTAGTTATGCATATGGATGACAGAAGGAGGAAGGATGGCTTGTGGGTGGTACAGGCTCCTGTGGGATTCACTGTAACTAACCCTGGTTCAGCTGGTGTCACTGTCACCCGGGGTTTTACAGCACATGGGTCCCATGGGCGGATGGAAATGCTGAGTGCCAGTTTGGAAAATAAATTGCAATGCTGCCTGAAAGTGCATTGTGTGTGTGAGCACGAAGAGAAGTCAGCTAGAAAATACAGGGGTGTGTTACCATGCCATGGTTAGCAAGTGCGTGGGAGAAGCCATTGCTTTTGACTGTGAGGAATATCAGATCTAAGCCAAGCTTCTAACTCTTCTTGTGTCTGGGCTTTAAATGTCAATGAACTCTTGGTGGTCTCTTGTAGAGGATGCAGTTTGGGTGGAACACTGATAGAATACACTCTGGCTGGAGTGCGTGCATGTACATAAACTGCAGGGTCATCTCAAAACAAGTAGGAGGCAAGGCAAGGGTGAAATAAAACAGCCCCCTGAAGTTTCCTGTCATAGAGCTTGGCACAATACTCCCTGTGTTGCAGTGAGACTATGACAAGGGGCAATTTCCAGCAGAACTGAAAGATCTTTAATAAAATGTGTGACAGTCGATGCACGTAGGGAGGAACATGCAGCTTCGTGTCTCGGGAAGTACAGGATGAGGCACAGATGGAGGCACCTCGCATGTCTAACGCTCCCTACTGCATGGCTGCGTGCCGGAGCCGTTCCCGGCACAAAGCCCCGCTGACCTTCCTGGCTGCAATCGCCAGGCATGCACGCCACGGCTGAGAGTGATGCCAGCCCCCTGCACCAAGCGTGGCCAGGCAGGCGAAGGGCTGGGAGGGCAGGGGCCGTCTGCCATAGCGCCTTTTCCACGGATAAGTACGGATTTGGCAACACCAACTAACTTAGAAAAAATGTTAATGTGCTCTGCGTTGAAATGGTTGGGCTGACCCAGAATGAAACTGGTTTATGACTGGCCACAAATTTCAAAAAGACATTTGGTTTGGTTCCCACCTGGAACTGCTTTCCACTGAGTAGCAAATCAGCCGTTCAGCCCGGCTGTGGTCAAGTGCCAAGGAACTATTTCATTAAAGCCCTTTTTTTGAGAAACCTGGTTTTCACAATCAGGAAAGAGCAGCAGAAAATACTGTGTCGCTGGTGGATGGCAGTGAAGCAATTGTATTTATTCTTCATTACCTACTATCGCTCTTTAGCTGCAAAACTTGCATCTAAGACATCTATATTTATAAAGCAGATGATGATATCGGGGTAGCCGGGTGCCATCCTGCACCTTCGACTGGATCAAGTGTTCGCTGGCTGCGTCCTCTAGCTGCGCCGGTGAGGAGGCAGGGCTCGGTGTACAGCAGTGGCGCGGGACAGCACGGCTCCTGCAAACGGGTGGCAAGTTATCCAGCCCCCGTGTTGGTGGGCATCCCGGAGGAGGTGGCCTCCATCTATGGTGCTCCAGAAAGAGATGTAAAAGCGCTGGGTGATTAATTTGGCCCTAAAGAGAAAGACAACCATTGCCAATGGGGGAATGCTCCGAATTAGCACTCATACCTGTATCTTCACTGCGTGACTCTTCTCACTAACACATGAATTGTGGGTACCATGCACATACCTCCAGCTTGCTGCCAGCTTCCCCACCGTGGGATTCCCAGGAGCCCCTTGAGGGGATGGGCTCTGCCTGGTCTCTTATGAGAGGAGGAAAAAGAAGTCGGGGTGGGGTGTTAATACATGTATAACCAGCTGGGGGGTGCTGGTTTTAATTGGGACTACTGGTAAAAGCAGGGGGTTTTATCATCATTATTACTGCAGCAGGGCAGCTTTGGGGAAAATGCAATTCAGTGCTTGCTCCCTGGTAGCAAGGCCAATCTATAAAGTTGCTCCTGTCCTAAAGCAGAGTGTGGGAATCTGGTGCTAACTAAATCAACTAAGCAAATCCCCACAACAGGCAGAAATAAGGCCTTTTGTCCTGGGTGTCCACTTGACAGATTTCAGAGCCTCTGAAGTGATGCATTGGCTATTTCCTTGGCTTTACCAATTTGATAGAAAGGTCAAAAATGAGAAAAAGTGTATAGATTAAACCTTGAAAGTAAATTATAAATCCTGCACCTCTCCTGCGCAGTGCTGCTGGTGCCAAACTCCCCCACGCAATAAATGCAGCCAGCACACAGATGTAACTGAAGCGATGCTCTCTGAAGACCTGCGGCAGTCCCTGGGAGGGCAGCATTTCTATACAAGCCCTTCCCCAACTAATGCAATTCTCCCGTCCTCACTAGAGTGCAGGGACAGACAGTACCAAACATGCCCAGAAAAGCCAGCAAAACCCTGGCTGTGCTGTTCCTACCACTTTTGTTCCCAGGGGACCTTTTGTACAGGTGCTGGGTTTCTGGGATGGGATATCTGCTACCAGTCTGACACTCGATGCTACAGGAGATAGGACTTTTGGCAGTTTAATGCCCAGTGAAAATGGCAGCTTGTTTAACTCTTCCCCAGACTGAAACTTTCTGCACTGCCTGTCTGATAAATGTTTAAATCCATTTTCACAGGCACCAGAACAAGTTGTTCTTAAGCCACATTTGGCTGCTCCTGTTTCAGAGCTTCTGCACCCAAAGGCTTCGCTTAGTTTCTTTTCAACACCTCTACCAGGTGGCCTAGCAAAACCTGTCTGCTGAGGCTCCCACGCATCCATCCTGAGACCACAGCACAACTAACTCAATGCTCAGGCAGTGTTTGGAGTTTGCACTTGATCCAGCCGTTCTGTTTTGGTAAATGTGAGGGGTAACCATTGCTTTTGGTCATGGTGTTTGCTCCAGCTGAGCTAGCAAGGTTTTGGGGGGCTTAATGACTAGTTATAAACATCCAAAAAAGTTCCCACCAATCACAGCAGCGGCTTGTGAAGGTGTTTTCCAGCTGCGCTACTGATTCCCTGTTTGCTCCTGGTTAGGATCCTATTTAGCCCTTATTTTCCCAGGTGGGAAATGAAGGAGCAGAGCTTCTCTGTCACAGTAAGTGCTGAAGCTCAATTCTGTAATATCCATACAGTCTGCAAGCCACAGAGCTGCAGATGCTACAGCACAGGTCACTGGGCAGCCACCCTCTTAACCGGTTCTTTGGGTAGAAATGGTCAAAGAGGTGAAACTGTTGAACATCATGAGCAGAAATCCTTTCAGTGATTGTGGTGGCAACGCTAATCTTGAGGAGCTCATCCCTTAATGCAGATGGCTCTTGGGGTTCATCTTTACACTACTGACCTACTAGGAGTTGATTTTTTTCAAAGTGCTGCTGTTTTGCAAGCCTCTCCTTGGCAAAGCAAAGTAACCACGCCTCACTGCGGCGCAGCATCGTGGCAGGATAACTGCGCTGCTTTTCCTCTCGAGGACTTCCAGCCCTGGGTTAACACGCACCAACTCATGCCTCTCTTCCAAAGAAACTTGCTTCACTGCTGCCTGTGTTGTGTGGCTTGTGTCTCTCTAAAAGTTGGTGTTTTTTCACTATCTTCCTCTAAAATTAAAAATGAGCCGCTTTCCTGCCTGCACAATGCTATGGATCTTTGCTTTGTGTGGGGCAGCCCAAAAAGTTGAGCTCAGCACCCCCATTTGGATACAGGGTAGCTGCTAAACACCTGTTTGTGGCTGGCCAGCATAGCGGTATGAGCCACCACTTAGGGTGTGAGGCAAGAGAAATGCAGTCTGAGTTATTCTTGTGGTTCTGCCACGAGTTTGCTTTGGAGTCTGGTAATTTAACCTTACTGTGTACTGCTGTTTATCAGCTGTCCAATAGGGGCAGTGATGTCTGTCTATCATCTACAGATGCAGGGGGTTACTGTTAATATTTGGCCAGGATCTGTGAACTATTGCTTTAACTTTAATCTGAAGGATCTTCCACAAATCCATTTCATGTTGATTAGTTTCCTCTTCTCTTGCTAACCATGTACCAAAGAGCCAGTTTAAACATATGTCTCCTATAGACCCCAACTCTTCAAGCAGCCCAAAGCTTTTCACAGCGCAGTCGTTGAAGGGTGGGGTGAAAAAAGCTTGTCACCAGTTCTGATGCCTGTGCTGGATAAACGTACGTGGCTTGGATGGGTCCTGTCCCACCACAAGTTACCTGGGACTGTGGATTGTGCTTTATCACAAGCCCTGGAGAAGGACTTCCACAGGCTGTGGGCTCACAGTGAAGTCTGGGTGTTGGGCTGGTCAGAAACTTTCCAGGAAGAAAAGTCCTGCATTAAAGCCATCAGGAGAGCACCTGGGCCTACGGGGAGGCTAAGCCATGCCTCCTGCTGGTGTAAACACTAAAGGAGCTTCCTACCCCACCAGCTCCATGGGGGGGTCACAGACAGGTGCCCTGCCCAGCGCAGGGCTCTCCTCCACCCTCAATGGGTGGCTGTCCTGCTCAGTGTACCCCTGTGATGCCTCTTGAAGGTTAAACACACAGCGCATGGAGAACAGCCGGGTGGTCTGCACTTACTGCCCGCAGGTGATCAGGCAAGGAGACAGGCATGCTCAGGGGCACTTCCTGCTGTTTGACACTTCAGCTCTCTTTGCAACAGGAGGTATTTGCAACTGACGGGATCTGCTCTGCATGGAAAATAAAAACCTGCCTTAAAAGCAAACCGTCATGCTAGGAGAGGCAGGGAGCTTGTAGGGCAGCAGGGTTTGCTGCCATCCCCTTGCCCACCGGCTGCCTGTCTGAGGGAGCGATGGGCTGTAAGTGCGTATCAGCTCTGACATGCTTGGGTGGTTCCTGGTTTTGGCAGTGGGTTTGTGTGAAGCTCCTCTCTCTGGGACAACCATCCCTGGGTGAGAGCAGCAGCCCAGTTTTGCCACCTTTTGGCAGAGCTCCTCCTGCCACCTTTTTGGAGTGGAAAAGCAGGCCAGGTGCTGCCACCAGGTCCCCCATGGCTGAGCAACTCTCATGCTGCTGTAACACCAGCCGGCATCAGAGGGGTCACTCTGCCTGGATGCCAAATTTAGCTCTGTGCATTGTCTCTTCAAACCACAAACACACAGCCCTACCCTATTTGGCCATGGGCCTTCCAACCACAACTACTACCGAGCACCTGGTTAGCACCAGGTCATGATACTTGAGCTTTGGGCACTTACCCCAGGGAAGCGGAGCAGGGGATGCTGCTTCAGCCGGGAGCACGTGCTGCGCTGTAAGGGGATCCATTTCCAAAGCACGGAGACACTGCCAGCAAGTCCCTTTCAGGGGGGAGGGAAGGAAAGGTCTCTTTTTTTTGGGCTCCCCCAGTATTTACACTAGAAGCTTTCAGCAGCACGTGGCTGCACCCGCCAACCTAGAGGCAAGGTGCTGCAGGGCACTGCTCCCTTGCTCCAGTCTCCCCAGGGGCCAGTGGGACGTCTGGTCTTCGCATGGTGCCAGTGGATGGAAGCAGGGGACGGCCCCAGTCAGTTCAGCAGTACAATACGATTTACAGCAAGCACGTTTCTCAAGACATCTGCAACGACAGAGCTTGGCTGAGCACCATATATACACAGATAGCAGAGGAGGCTGGGCTGAGCCCTCCGCTACAGCGAAGCAGTCAAGGATGGACTCTCAGGGTGGGGAAAAAGTACCACGGGTTTGCTTTTACATACTGTACATATATCTATTAATAGCTCCTTGGCATTTGATGTTCACAGACGGTTTCCTTTAACGGTGAGCGTAAAAAGGAGGTAAAATGTCTTCAGCTACTTCCCCCGGGAGGAGAGAGAAAGCAGCATCTCCCGCTCCCCCAGCTCAGCTGCCTGCCCAGGTGCCACCTTCGCCAGGGGTGTCTCCTTCTCCTGGCACCCTCCTCCTCCTCATCGGACGCCCACCGTGTGCTGGCCGGGGCCAGTCCTAACCCACGCCGTGCTTGCCCCATCTCCGCTGCTCAGTGGGATCAGTGCAAGTCTCCGTCGGCTGCTCTGCACCTCCGCTCCGCTGGACGGGCAGATGAACCGGGTTCAAACAGAAGGAAACAAAACAAAAGGAAGAAGAAGAAAGACAAAGGGTAATGAAAAGGTCCATGGCCCACAGCTGCCAAAGGAAATCTCTCGCCGTGTTTCTCTGACCATACTTGTCCCAGCCACTACAGCTGCTGTGGGATCCCCTGTTCCTTGTAGCCTGTGAGGAGGGAGGGGAAGGGAACATGATTAGTGTTAATTCCTAACAAGGACCCTCGGCGAGGCTCAAGTGAGCCATGGGCCTGGTTTACCAGGAGTGGCAAACCATGTGGGAGAACAGGGGGGGCTGCCGTGTCCCCCCCTTGCAGCCAGGCTGCCCCAGGGCAGGCTCAGCCCAGCGAGCCACCCTGCCTTGCTTTAGCCAACACCTGCCCCGTGCAACCACCGTCCTGGGCACGGCGATGCGGCTGCCGGCAGCCAGCCTTGCCGCTGCGGTGCCTGCCTGCCACCGGCCCGGCAGGGGCAGAGGCACGTCTACTTGCAGGTATAAAGGCGCAGTAGGTACCAGTGGCCACCAATTCCAGTACAGCCCAATAACCTAAAACCTTTACAGAAATGCTATATTTTCTGCCTAAATTATTCTGTATTGGAGCACGGTTTTCTGCAGCATAGGGGAAATGTATGCCCTTATATACTGCTCCAGAGACACTGCTGTTCCCAAGCACTGATCTGGCAGTGTCATGGTCATGTATCTGACACGCATCTCTACTTGCGATCTACGTCTGAACCTTGTCCTTCCACAGGACTGCCAGGTAGGAGGTGGCTGCTTTCCTCTATGCACCTTTTTGTTCCCATGCTGGGTTTTGCTAACAGAGCTCTCCAGCAGCAACCAATTTGCACTGCAGTTTGCAGAGGTGAACTAACATCTCTTGGAGGAGAAGGGGGACACCTTTAATCACAAGCTGATGTGTCAGAGTTCTAACACAGACCTCAGGATGCCTCCGTGGGCCCTTTCCCTAACAATATTCTCACTGCTTTGTTATGCACTTGCTTTGCTCCAGCCCAGCAGAATTTCAGGTGCTTTTGTTGGGGCACAGCAGCCGTCCAGCGGGACTGGAGAAAACAGAGCTTTCCAGCAGCAAAACCGATTGCGCTGGGAAGCTCCCCAGATCCTGCCTCCTCCAGCCCTTCTCCTCTTCCCCTGGGGTCTAATGCACCTCCCGACCAAGGCAGCGAAGCCCTTCGGGGGGGCTCTGTGTTGGCTCGTAGCTGGCCCTGGCAGACACCAGGGCCCTGCTGCGTTGCAGCCATGTGGATGCTGCGGGGGCTAAAGCAGCTTGTCCAGCTGCTTGTCACAGCTCCCTGGGGGGACTGGGGCCCCACTGTCCCCGCGATCCTGTATGTAGTGGATGAGGGGAGCCTGCAAATCCCACAGGGGAGGGCTCCTTCCCCTGGGGAGCTAGGGCAGGGAAGGGCAATAGGAAAGCACCCAAACCTCTTGTGGCACACAGGATAATGAGAATAATACTGGGGTTTTTTTAACACTTTCCTAGGTCGTTGCAGTGACTGCACCAGAAGCTTTACCTGCTTTCTTTTTAAGAGAAACTGGGATTGTTATTATGATAGTATCAGTGCAAAAGAGCTCCTTTTTAAAGAAGCAAAGAAGCTGTCCTTACCTGCACTGCCTGCAATAGTGAAGATCTTTCAACTAGAAACCTTTTAAAAATCTGGAGATTTTGTTTGTTTGTTTAAATAAGTAGCCTGTCACTTTTATATTTTGAATTTCAAATGAGTCTGACATTTCACATCTCAGGAGAATGCTTAACTCTCCAAACACTTTTCTACTGGTGCTTTTTAATGAGTCTTTCCAACCCTTATGTTGGGTTTTTTTAAGTCCCTTAAAAAAGCTGAACACAAGATACTAGCAGGTGCCAGTATCTTTAAGGGACTTTTTGCTGAACTAAGAACTGGCCCCAGCAAATGAACTTTGCTGTACTTTGGAAAAATCCACACATTCACCCAGCCTTGGCAGCCTGGTTCTCCTGCTGCTAAACAAGCACAAGGAATAGAAGAGATTAATGACACTTATCAGTACATATTACACTGCACCATGTTGCTGCCCATTGTGTGCAGCTGAACAGAAGGACTCTCACCTCTTTCAAACAGCTTTTTCTAGGGGGAAAAAATGATGATTTCATATGCATTTGTGTTCTAAGTGTGAGTCAGCTCTGAAGGCAAGATGAGCTGGTTGGAAACCTGTAATATGGGCTTGTTCACAGCATTGGTTTAATGTGTTTAGAGAGCAAAGTAAAAAAACCAAAACCAAAACCAAACACCAACTACATGGACCAGAGTTAGGACATGCCATAAATCCTTAGCTAAAGGAAACAAGCTAGGTTATGCTTACAGTAACTTGCTTGTGTAACCATGCCTTTTATTAAGATACAACAGAAATCCTATCAGTTTTGAAGCTGACTGGAAGCCAGTTACAGTGGCCGAGTCTGCATCTCTTTACATGACCAAAGTAAACCAAAGGATGACCTGTCCTATGCTAAACTTATTTACTAAATTACTTCAGACTTAACTTATTAAATAGTTTATACACGAAAATAGTTATTGCATTTCTTGCACAGGAATAGCTATTCTGTATGAAGCAGCTTTACGTTAGTGTGCCTGCAACACAGTTAAGGGGCAGTTCTGTAAAGCAGACAGCGCTGGGATTAAGTCAGTCCAAGTATCAGTGCACAAAATCACTGATTTAATCAGGTTGGCTTGAAATTGCTCTTCCGCTGTAAACCACTGCAAGTAAGATTCAGGAAAAAAAATAAACCCAACAGTCTGTGCACAGGCTGTCCTACTGGGACTGGGTTCATGCAGAGGGTGGCCTCCGGATGCTCTCAAGGATGAAACAGGTCCCTGCCCTGCTCCGAGGCAGCCCAAGGGGCATTTCAGTGCTGGGCAGAGAACACATCCCCGGGCCTGTGCAGCCACCGGACAGACACAGAGACAGCAGACGCACGCACATACAGGCACATGGCTGGACTTGGGCTGAGAGCAGGCAGCGCTGGCCAAGGTGAATCCCAAATGGTTTGCCCCGGCCAAGCCCTTGCTGCTCTCCACAGGGAGCTGCCACAGGGTGTGAGGAGGAGGAGGAAGAACAGAAACAAACTTACCTTGTGAAACTTTGATGGTGAACAAAAGGAGGCAAAGGAACATGAAAGAAAGAGAGAGGGAGAAATGTAACTGTAGACGATATATCCAAAACACATGGAGAACCAGAAAAGAACAAATAAATTGGGGCTGCAGAGTAAACAGAGAACAGCTGCTCTACCATCAGACATTCACACCAGGGCTAAACATTATTTAAAATCCTTGCACTTGAAGGGGATCATTGCATTTGGGGCTCTTGTTTATAAAGAGTATAGGGGAATCCTCATCTGCTTTCCGGCTCACCAGCCCCGAGCTGGACAGGCTAGATGGACGAACACCCACAAACACCCTCCTCCATGACGGTGCTATTTCACGAGTGTGACCGCAGGGGAACTGCTGAAGGAAGACGGCAAACAAAATGTCACGGCATACCGGACGGCGCGTGGCATGCCGTTCACAGTCTGAGAGCTCGGAAAACTACACCTGACATCTTGTTGGTAGTTTTGCTACTGAGTTTGCTTGCGCCTCCAGGTAACTCACAACTGCGGCATGCCTCAGCCTGGCTGGGTGCTACAAACCCTGGTGATATTTAACATTCCCACAGTATTTTAGGAATTCACCCTACCTTTGGTAGGAAACTTCGAAAAAAAGGGTCTTTTAACTACTTTCCTCAGGCATGGTTTGGGGGACAGCTCTATTCAGATTAAAAAAAACCCCATAATAGTTCTAAGCAGGCAATTTGTCCTCAGAATTTCTTCATCTCATGAAGGGTTACCAGTTGTTTTAGGGTGTTGTTCTCTTCGAGTCTCTCAAGCACTTTCTGCTCCCTTTCCTTCCCAGGGCAGCTGCGTTACCTGCCCTAGCAGGGGCTCTGCAGAGAAGAAAGGCTCAGCAATGCTTTCCAAAGTCCCTCGGAGCCCGAGCATACAGTAACCATGCAATCATCTGCTGCTACTTCTGGCAAGGTCTGAGCGCTGTAATTAGCAAAAAAGCGACAAGTGGACAGCATGATTACAGGTAATTTCTTACTACTGGCTGGCAATCAGTCCCTGAGAGTCAGCTGCCCACTGCAGAATAAGGGGCTGCAGCAGCAGTAAAACTGTCCTGTGAAACCACAGGCAGTGGCACCTTCACTCGTTCATAAGCACAGCCACACAAGTTGTTAATTCAGAGGCCAGAAACTGAGCAAGGGCTTCCTCCAGAAACCATGCTTGACTTCTTGGCTGCATTCATGAGAGGCAAAACAACACCTGGACAGACAGTCCCTGACTTCTGTTCCCTATGCCACCTCAGTATGACATTAATATATTGATTTCTGTGGTATTTCTGTCAAGAAATGGCACAAAACCTTTTATAACGAGCTCTGAGCAGCTAGGGAGTTCCTGGAAAGGCCATTCCTCCGCATTGATTCTGCATGACACAGCTAATGAAGATGTGTGCTGCGTGGGCTGGGGACAAGGTGTGCCTTTAGCAGAGGGAAACTTGCCTAGAAAGCCTTAGGAGGCTCATTTTCCGGTTGGCCTTGGCCAGCTAATTAGCTCTGTTTTGCCTCAGCTCCAAGCCTCGTCCTCGCAGCCATGACGAGGGGTTCAAGGAGAGCATGGAGTGTCAGAGCTGCCCAGCCATCACCAAGGGCAGCTGGATATTTGCAGCAGCAAGGGGAGAGCCCAGATTAAATTTTTTGCAAAAGAATTAAGTGCTTCCTTTTAATCTACCTTTGCCTTCAGGCAGCAGGTAAAGTGAAAGACAGTTCCCAAAGCCATATGGCTGCTTAAAGAAGGTATCTGTGGTGTTTAACGGCACCAGCTGGCAATTCATTTAAATTAGTAGAGAAAATGCCCCATGCCATTGTGCTGCCAAAAGTAATTAAGTGTGACAGCAAAACTGCATTCAATTAATCTTCCTTCTGGGATATATCATGCTGAAGGGCACTTTACAGGAGATGAGGCCTAGACAGGACCCCCCAAGGTCAGCTGGTCTCTTCCCGTGTCCCACCTTGCTCCTGACAGACTTGGGTCTACGTGCTTTTGGGGTCTTCCAGTGACAGAAAGGGCAGATCCTGCCATGTCACCTCTTCAGCATTTTGACCTTACTGGAGGGAAAACATCTCCTAATTTCCACACAGATCTTTCCTGCTCTTATTTAAGTCTGTCTTAGACTAAACTGCTGCCCTCTCACATTTACTAGCCTGCTGACCCTCTTCATTGCCTGCTGTCTCATGGTCCTCTGGACTCTCTCCAGGCTGTCCACATGAAGTACAACAACCAAAGCTGCCCACAAGCCTCACTGGAGCTTTACGTGTGCTGAGAAAGGTGAAGGGACCAGTTAATGTCCTACAGGCTCTGCTCCTACCTGCCTGGGTGGTGTTTGTTCCCTCCACAGCAATGTAGCCCTGTGGAGCTTGTGACTCACTGCAGCCACCGCATCCTTCTCTGAAAAACAAGTTGTTCCCTAGCATGTATTTATGCAGTTGATGAATCCTTCCTTAGTATCTTGGATTGTCTCTACTGAGTAGCATTTATTTTTTTCAGGCCGTTTCTTCGATTTGCTTGAATCCGGACACTGCCCTCCCTGTCCCTGCCATCCTTGCAGCCGCCACTGGTGCGGGGCTTGTAAGCCCCTTCTCCAGTCCATCATGAAGCCAGGAATGAAAATACTGAACAGAGCTGGATTCAGGAGGGACCTTTTGACACATCTCTCCTTATATCTTTCCAGTTCAGGAAAATGCATTTAGAGAACAGTTCTCAAGTGTGTTTTCACGCAGGCCACGTCTCCCTGGCTTACTGGCAGGAACACTGTGTGAGATGGTGTCAGCGCCTGAAAAGTCAGGAGAGATGGCTGAACGCCGCCGCCACTCACAAAATTAATCCCTCTGCCACAGAGGGGAATCAAGCCAGTCTGACACAGCTTGCTCTGGACAAACCCAGGCTGAATTTGTTTCTTTCTATTTTCTAAATGAATGTAAGTCACTTGTTTGATTACTTCTTCCAGGAATTGAAGTATACCTGATTGGCCTATAATTCTTCTCTTCCCGTCATTAAAGACAGTATGACATTACCCCCAAAGCTCTCCCCTTGGAGCAGGCTCCCCATTTTAATGGCTGAGAATTAGCACCAGAAGATGAAAAACTGCAACGAGTCTCCCTAAGTCCCACCCAGCTCTCTACCAGCTAATAAGCAGGGAGGCCCTGTCCTAGGGAGCAAGGCACTCACCCCTCAGAGAAAGCTGGAGTGGAGTCCCCAAGCCCCCGCTGCTTCCTGCCCTTCTCCTCCCTGCTAGTCCCCATCAGCTTGGACACCACCGGCTGTGCCATGCCTCTAGACCATCAAAATCCTATGGCACCCTCACAGGGAGGCATGGATTCAGCCATTTCAAGGCAAGGAAGACTAGAAGTGGGCAGAAGTTTCCTATTTTTTTAACTATTTCCTACCTGCACGCCAATTCAAGTTGCAACGGCGTACGATTTGTCTTCAGTGCATCAAATAGTTTGTTCGCACACAAACAAAACCCAACCAAAGCAAACTGTTTCCTGGCAGTTTAAATGAAATGTCTTATTTCTTGCATTTGAAACATTGTTTCCTTTTTAAGTTATTACCTTTTTTTTTATAACATGAAAACAAAACATGAAAAATCTAACTATTTTGGGTCTGACAGGGCTGTTTGATCCAGCTAGGAGCAATTGATCACTTCTGTTGTTTTGATTGAAAAAAATGAGTTTTTTCTTTTATTCTCCATCAACCAAGAGCTGCTTTATTTAGCCATTATTTTCTCTGAGTGGTAAGTAAACTTAAACCCCAGCTGTTTAATGAGACAGCAAGAAACTGCCAAGGGCTGGAACCTGTCAGATGGTATACAGCTGGTTAACGTAAGACATGTTGACTCCTCTTACCCTTCTCTACTGCCACCACAGGGGCTGGGATGAAATACTGTTGCTGTAGTAAGGGACCTCTTGCCCTGAGCATCCCCACCACACACTGCTCACCCACCCTCTGCCTCCCAGCAGTTTGCTGCAGGGAACAGCTTCAGGGTGATACTTCCAAGCTGTATGGTTTTTCTCAGCAACTAAACTGGAAAACCAGTAAGACCCTTCTGAGACCCAGCCCCTCTACCCAGAGGACATACATGAACAGGACTATGGAGAAAAGCAAGTCGTGGTTTCAGCTGTAGCTCTTTATCTGGACAGATGCTTTCCTGCCTCTCCCACAACTGCAGAACCGGGTCCTGCCAGACAGTGAACTGCACATGGAGGCTGTCCAGCAGAGGAACAGCAGAAGAGTGTATGATTATGAACACATAATTATGGGATTACACACAAATTGGGCAGGTTCTTAAAGACACGTCACAGATGTACACCAATTCACAATTTATCCTCAGAAATAACTCGGGCTACCCCTGCTCTGCAGGTACATCTGTGAGGAAACTTGGCAGTCAATTTGCAGGTTCACTTTTAACAACCATTGTTTGCTCTGTATGGGGATTGCCCTTAACTCAGCCTGTAAACTGAAGCTGGCTCAGAAATTAGCAGGTGATTTGGTGAGAGGGTTTAACCCCTGGGTTTGGCAGCTGAGGATGTGCACTGGTTTCCTGCTGTTTTTTTTTAAATTTCATCCTTTCCATCTTTAGGCAGGTGCCTGGCAATTTCCTGAGATCCCCTCTCCTCTGTCATGCAGCCACAGATGTCACCAGCAGAGACGACAAAGTGGAGCCCTTTCAAACCAAAAAGCAAAAGCTGCTGGTAAGATGTTCTTTGGGAGAAGCGCCTGCTTTGGGAACTGCCTGCCCTGCCAACCTGAAGGATCTCAGACCTGTTTGGTTTGGGGCAATGCCCGCCAGCTTCTGCCAGCCTTTGGAAAGGGAGTGGGGTCTTGTAGACGCAATCAGCACCCTGAGTTGTGGGCTGCTTCTGGCTTTGGAGGCGAGGTGAGGCTATCACCTTTACTCTCTGTGATATGATACAACTTCTACACCAGTAAAAGTGTTTAGCAGATAAAGTTACAGAGCCTGTATTCTAGATTGGTAATATATACTAACTGGGTGACCTAAATTATGTATGTTTAAAAGGATTCCTCTCTTCTTCCCCTAGATTAATGTTTTGAAGGCTCCTTAAAGGATGTAGGGGAAATCCTTCTACGAGTAGCTAAACAGTCCTGCTCAGCCTAAGAACTTGGTGTGAAACATGAAAAAAAGCCTTTGAGTAAAAGTATTCTGGGGAAGAAAGGGAGGGTCCAGGAAAGTGCCCACGGCTTTTCTGGGGACAGCTGGCCCTGCGTGCTCCCTGGGAGCAGAACGAGCCTTGCGGGAAGGTCTCGTTAACTGGAGAGATGCAGCTGGAGTTGCGAAGGAGAAACGGCTTTCTCGTTCAAACATGCATGCAGATGCGACCAGGGCAGAAGGGACTCCAGACAGCGGAGTTCACACTGCTGGGGGGCCTCACTCCTTCCTGCGCTTTTCAGTTTATAAAGGGGAAAGGAAGATCCTAACCCATGTGGTGGGATGGCAGGCTATTCCAGATGTGTCACGGGGCCCATCCCAACTGCCTGCCAGCAATTCCTCTGCCTGCCATGTTTCTCACGGACTTGCAGAGCCTATCCTGTGGCTCTTTTTCCCTGCAGTGCAGTCCAATGGCTTGCAGGGGCATTAGCTGCGACCCAGCAACATGGCCACGGAGGGTAGAAGTCAGCGGGTGAGTGCACTGTACTTACTTGCAAGAATGACCATGTCCATTCCCCAAAATATACTCATAATCCAGCCAACCATCACAATCGCCGTCAGGATCTGAATCAGAGCAGCAGCAATGTTCAGCCAGAAGACACAACACATGTGCCTGTCGGGGAGGTCGGTCCGGGCTCCGCACAGCACGGTGAAAGCAGATACAAACGTTCCTAGGGAGAGAGCAGCAACAAAACACCCAGTGAAAGCCATGGCTTCATGCCAAATTCCTTCCCTTAGAGCCACTTCTCATAGCATCCCACTTCTTGTGCTCCCACTGAAAAGCTGGAAACACTTTACAGGAGGACGAATGGAGGCACAGCCACATCTCACTCAAACATGCTACCATCTCCCATTGAATTACACTGATAGGTATACCTGAAAACCAGGACAGAATAAACATTCCTTGGGTGTTGGCTCCTTCCCCACCACCCAACAGTAACCACTTATGCACTGCAGGCAGTTTACAAGGGAGTGCTGTCTGTCTATGGAAATACCAGTCTACCTTTTTTCTGCCTGGTGGCTCTCCCTTGTGGAGAACATTTACTACACACAAGCTCTAAAAGGGAAAATTGCACCCAGCGTTAGAGCAGCACTGGCTCAAGGAAGCTGTATGTGTCAGGCAGTCCGTTATTATTCACAAATACTGCTCTAGAAGTAGCACACCAAAAAAAAGGGGGTGCTAATGTGGCACTGCATCTTTGTTCAAAGCTTTCCCCAGTCGCAAGTTGTTACCTGAAAGCATGTTTTAACAAAGCAGAAGCAGCTAAACCAGTGCCAGAGCCAGGCAACCTGGTGTTGCAGTCCTTGACTCTGCTTCAGACTGACTTACAAAACTTGCAAACACCCTGCAGACTTCCTCTAAAACAATTCAGATGAAGGATCTGGTTGATGTATGAAAGTTAAAGGGGTGGGGGTGGGGGTGGGGAAGGAACTACACCACAGCAGCCTTTACAAAGATTCTTCCTGAATTTATGACATTGGGCAAGCCTGATCATTTATTCACAGCTGATGTCCTGGGCCCATGGCTAGCTGAAACCTGCAACTTGGGGAAGCCTTGTCTGTCCCACAACCAACCTGCAGAAATACACAGCATGGGTAAAGAGCAGAAGAAACTGTTTCTGACCCCAATAATGTACAAGCTGCTGGCCAGGAGGTCCAGTTACCTGATCTAAGTATGCATTTCAATACCTCTTAACATTATGAATACTCTTTGCGTTTTTTTTTATATAAATACAGCATTATTAAGGTAGGTACAAAGGTGTAGTGTGGATTGTACTGGATAACATAGTTCTGTGAAATGGCTTCTTTAACGAATGTCTTGAATTAAAAATCCTGCAGCATGATGTCCAGTGGTTTCTACAAAAAGTTCCCTTTTTCCTATCAAAGGATGGAAGCCTGCAAATGCCCTGTAAGATGTGAATGAAGGAGCTCATCTTCAAGGCATGCAAGTGCCCTGTTGACCTTGGGGGAAGGAGGGAGTCCCTCAGTTTGACCAAAGATGGGGAGGAAACACTTAGTTTACACCCCTCCAGAAGACCTCACCAGACAGGGAGAGCAGAAGCGTGTAGTTAGGAGCAAAATACCATTCCATCCTGCACTGCCAGGGTGGTGGAAGAGATAATCTCTTACATTGCTGCTGCTTCTTCAGTGGGTCACCAGGATAACAGGCAGTAAAGATGCTGGAATGCTGGGGAAGGCTGGCTACAGCCTATTTTTAATCTTACCATCCTCTGCAGGCTTCAACTCCAGCATCTTCCTAACACTCCACCGGCTCCTACAACCCTGCTCGTCTTCCTACCGCTGGCTCGATCTGATTTCGTACTCCCACCCGCTCCCTTTGCCGCACGTGGAAGCTGGGGGCAGAGCAGCACTGCGGCGGAGGGGAGCGGGTGAGCGCTGCCGGGGCGGTGGGAGGCAGCCCGATGCCAGAGCATCGCCAGCAGGGAGTGGGTCAGCGTCTTCTCCTCTGTGAGAAATGCCCCCGCGGGCTTTGTGGTCTGACTGCTCACCTTTCACAGGCAACGTTTCATCCCCTTGTGCGCACAGAGGAAAAGAGGGGAAATAATAATTTTAATCCCAAAGGATGTTGTATAAGTCTCCCCATTGCTTGATAAAAGAAAGGCTGTCTTTTGCTCTGTGGCTTTGTCTTCCGTGTCTCTTGTGCCCTCCATGTGAGCTCTCTGCCCTGCTTCAGTTACCTTTTTTTTTTTCCTGTATAGTTTCTCCAAAGCAGAAGGAGACTGGAATATTCCCCCATGCTTCCTGAAACTGTTGTCTGCAAAGTTACACCACAGCACTTTCTGAGATTAAATATGGATTGAGGCAAGATCAGAGACTGAGTGTTTACGTTTTCCCATCAGGATGCGAAATCTTGCCAAATGGAAATGCATGTCTCTCTTTAAAATGAAAATTAAAATCTTCCCCTCTCGCTTTACCTTTAACTCTTCCAAGATGTGTTAAAAAAAAGGTTGTAAATGAGCAATAATTCTTAAGCTACAGCTTCAAATCCTTCCAGTGAAGCTTTTAAGATTTTTACATCATTAGAGTGAGGTGCTGAATTAGCTAAATAATCCCCTAAACACCACAGTGACTAAGCTAATGGCTAGTCCCATTCAGAAAGGAATAAAGCAAGCAAAGCAGTAAAGTGTCCCTCTCTGGACAGGGAATTGATACAGAAACTAGGGTTAAAATCTCATGCACCTTGGCTTCTGATTCCCTCTTCAGGCCACTTCCCTACTCATGGGAGCCAATTCATTTTCCAGTGCCAGTGCATCTTCTTTATTAATTATGATCAGCTAATTTTTGTGAGGTTGTTGACATTTTTAAATACGAGACTTGAGACATGCCAGCAGACATAAGATGGAAGTATTTTTCCTCCAGTCCACATATGCTTTAAATTGTAAAGCAGAAGAAAGTCTTAAATGCATTTGCCAAGGTAGACGTTTTCCCCTTAAGAAGCTGTCGTAGTTACACGTTGCCAAATATGGAAGTGTTTGCATCTGGAAGCAGAGAGGTGGAGAGGAGGAGGAGGAGGAAGGCAAGCAAGCCTGCTGTATCTGCTGGTACTGCCTGGCTGCATCAGAGCTGGGGCAATCAACCACTTCCCTTCCTGACCAAGCATTCAGACACTTGCATACCTATAGCCTAGCAATCATAAACTCAGTATGCAAACTGCAGCTGGGATGATGCTGGCCAAATAAATCAGCTGTCCAAAAAGGTCTCAGGCTGTGAATGTAACCAGCAAACACAAGCTGCTAACTTTGCAAGGAGATGTAAACTAAAAGCGCCTGCAGCTATGCCAGCATAACATCAGATAAGTGAATTATATCGAGCATTTCTTGTATCTTCTCAATGAAAAATACCCAAAATACAGTAAAATCTGGGATTATTCTAGATCATGATCTAGGATTATCCTAAATCACAGCCTCTTTGGGGACAGAGGGGAGGCATGGACAGAAGATGCCGTACGCTGCCTAACGAGTCTGTTCGTTCAGCCTCACGGGGCGCCAGGGCCCATTGCAATCACCTGGCTGAGCCATACAGCCCACTCGGCACCCGCAGCCAGCAAGTCCCAGGGGCTGGGCAGAGGGACGGGTGGGAGCTGAGGTTTGCCCTTCTGGAGCAGCTGAGGGGCAGAGGGTGAAGGCACCATGTGCAGTGAGGCTGGGAGGGGATGGGAAGCCGAGTTTGCCCCTTCCACTCATCTCATCTCACTTGGGGCCATGTCAGCCAGCTGGGGCACCACGCGCTGTTTTCGGCAAGGAAATAAAGCCTCTGGGAGCCCGTGTTTGCTTTTGCTGTCAGCAGAATTGTGGTATTTTTAGATTACACCAGTAAATACAGAATGCTTTTTGTTTTCAACAGTTTAACCCACTGAACACAAAGCGGATGTGTTATCTGTAGGACGCCACTATAAAGGGAGAGACAAAAGCGAAGGTTTTTTGTCATTTCTCTCCTCTCAGGTCCATTGTCACAAAAGATAAAGTCCCCTCTCCAGGTTATTCCAGTACCCTGGCGGCCACGGCCTTTCCGAGAGCATCACCTGCTGGTTCCTGGCCTCACAGAGTACACCAAAATAGTATGAGAGAGGAATAGTTTGGGGTTTTTGTCTTAGAGTAAAAAATCGCACCCTGCAGAGAGTTCTCCTGGTTTACTACTGTTTAGGTCACTCAACCAGAGTGGAAGACATGAGGCCAAGCCCATGGCCTGTCCTGAGCAGTCTCCCCCATGCTGAGTGCAGCAGTGACTGTGTTATGGAATATCATAAGATGCATGAGCGTTTTCCTCTCCTGTTTTTGCAAGAAAGCCTATCCTGGGCGCTTCAGCTCAACATGGATCTTGGCACATTCCATGTGGAGGAACCGGCTGTGGGCAAACTTTTGATGGCATCTTCCCAGAAACATCAGAAGTGTGAGCCTAGTTGGAGCCAGGGTGCAAACCAGAGCAAGATGAGACACCAATGGCCACAGTGTAAGTAATTTGAGCACACAAACAACTTGTTAGTGGGCTTCCCACTGACTACCAGATATCTGAAACTTCACCATAGAAAGCATCTCTGCTGTAAGGAAATCGTATCTGATAAGCTGTCCTGTTACAGGTGGAGGAACTGCAGAAACCCAAATTGCTGCAGTCAGGGGCAGCATGTGGAGCAGCTGCTGCTGGTCATGGTCCCTACGCAACAAAAGCCAGGGAGGGGCTGGGAAATACCCCTTCCTCTCCCTACAAGCCTGGAGGTTATTTAAGATGTTCCCCTATATCACTGGGAGTAAATAAGGCAGTGGGACAATGCCTCGTTTCCTGCTTCTAGAGAGAAAAATGGGACTGTGTCATGATGCTGGAGCACAGCTGCATGTAAGCACAGGGAAAGATGGGAAGGAGAGGGGAACGAAAATTGAGGCATCTGTGGGAGCAAGGAAAGCTGTTGGATCAACGGTGGGAGATGTAGTTAATGAGCATGTGTTTTGTGGGGATGAGATGTACCTGTATAGCTGGATCGTGTCAGGGGAGTGCTCTGTGTGGGGACGTGTCTGATGTGCCTTTGAATTTTTTAAGTAAAATGATTATTAGCTGTCATTAAACAGTGTTGGCAGGTATATGAGGCAGATGTGGATGTGCTAAAAATTCATGAGATGTACTGGTTCTTGCTCGTGTGATGCAGAAAATTGTGTGAAAAGGGTAATAAGGATTGCACTTGTTTCCTCAGTATTACAGTGAATGGGGTATCTATTGGTTAAGATAACCTTGGGTCCTAAGAGTCCTGAATTTGTTTTTCTATTCTAGCTTGAACTGTAAGGTGTTGTTTCAGTTGTGGTGGTCTTGTATTCTTGGTATGGATCCATATGCTAAGCTGTAGTCCTTTGGATTATGATGAGGGAAAGAGAGCTACTAAAACTTGCCCAAGAAAGGCCATAGCAGCATCCACTGATGCCAAAAACTTTTCCCCTCTGCTTATGTGGGTACACAATAAAACAAGATCGTCGAGCTGACTATCTGCTGAAGTTTCCTAAAGCAGGCAATTGTTTGTGTCTTTGCTTGAGAAAACAGACACAAGGTAAAACACCCTGGAATCATTCTGGCCAGCGCAAGTCCTCACCAGTGTCCCTGGTTTCCCCCTCTCTGGAACACAGCAGGGCTTAGGCCACATCAGAGATAACCTGCTAACAGGTGTATCACTTAAACCCTCTGAGACGACTGTTTTCTTTCCAAGCTTATTGCAGCTCTCTGAACAGAAAAGGCTGGTTCAGAAGAGCACTCGATGTACCTGTGTGTGTGAACTACCATTGCTCTTGCAGTTTGCAAGTGCAGTGCTCTGGTCAGGGTCTCCACCATGCCTCTTCTTCCCCTGGCCTCTTCAGAGAGCTGTGACTGGGGGCAGGGGATGTGCAGCGGATCTCTCTGGTTTGCAGCAAAAGCGGAGGGTCTCCTCCTGGGGAAGCTAAGCATTCTCAAGTGGCTGCCTGGCTCTGTGGCCAGATGTGCTCCTTTGCGAGGAGGTATATTCCCACCCAGTTTCCTGAGAGGCACTCAAAGCAAGCAAAGGAAGACGCAAAGCCACTTGCCATTCAGCCCCCTCTGAACACAGGTGGAACACAACTACTGCACTCCTGAAGCAGAGCATCCAGCTGAAGTGTCTGTGGCTTTCTTGTACCATGCTGCTGCTACGGGTTAGGGCCAGTGCTTAGTCTGGGGTACGGAGGCTGTCATTTACACAGTGATTCTTCACCTGCTAGTGGGTGCTGGACTTGTTTCTCTTGAAATGTAGAGAACATAGAGATGGCAAGACTGCAACGCAATGCTGCAGCATCAGCAAGGTTTAAGTGTCCCAACCAAGAGAACATACAACCTGAGCATCAGTGGCATCCCCTACATCCTTCCTCTTGTATTTCATTTCAGCCATGGAAGTAAGCCAGGACTCAGTGCACTTACCTGGTTTTCTTCTAGAAGTAATGGTGTTTTAGATCAGCATCTTAAAAGCTTCAGTTTTAGGCTAAAGTTTAATTAAACAGCCTTGGCAAGCTTTCTTCCCCTTTCCAGTATTTATACAGACTAAAGCCTACCCCTGCCACAAACACTGCACGGGGCCAGTCTGGATAGGTGGCTTTAACAGTTTGAGGCGGAAGGAGAGCAGGAGCAGCGGAACAGCTTAGAAAATGGGAGGCTTGCTTGGTCCCACGCAGCACCTCTTGGATTTGAAAATCTGAATCCCATGTGCGCAGGACAGGTGTAACAAGCGCTGCTGCAAGGGGGGAACATCGATGATGTGCAGACACCTAGTAGTGAAGCAGTTGCCTGCCAATGCCAGGTGGACACTTGCACCACTGTGGGCAGCAGTGCAGGCAGGTCCCGGGCAGGAACAGCAGGAACCAAAGGATCAGAGGAGGAGAAGAGAAAGGGAAGGAGGAGAGAGTGGAGGCAGCAAACGTGACAGAACCTAGATGTTGCCATGGAGAGTAACTCATGAATTTTCCTCTGTGGCCTGCTATTAAAAATGCTTTGTTTAGCTTTTGCCAGCATGTTGTTTTTATTTTCCTCTTCCATATCGGAAGAACACTCAAAATGAATGCTGGCTCTGTCCAGTCCATTTGGCCTTGCTACGGACAAAAAATATAGTCGCTTGACAAGTGAGAGCTGGCGCTTGCTGTTCCTGTCTTCAAGGATTTGTTCCATCTCCCAAGTCTGCAGAAGGCGGGCTGTAGATAGGGAAACTAGAAAGCTAATCCTATGTATGTGAAATGTCCAGCATGTCCCAAAGCATTATATGCCCATGACTGATCACAACTGCTTCAGTACATTGCTGTAGCTCTAGCACTGAGCTCTGCATCTGTTCATTATTAGTAGGTTTGTGTCATGTGGTCAGAACAGACTTGACAGTGTTTATGTAGCATCTACAGAAGACTGCCCACGTGCAAGTAAGACAGCACTGCTTTTGCATCAAAAATGAGATTTTTATCATATTTAATGCTTTAGAAAAAGTTAACTCTTCTGAAAAGGCAGAGTTTTTCAACACAAACTTCAAAACTTGACTGCAAGAAACTTTCACAGACTTCCAAGGCTAAAAATACACAGCGAAATCTTAAATTACTTGAGGGGGGGGCTGCACGAAGGTGAAGTGACTTACTAAAGCTTTAATTATACACGGAGCCATCGGCATTATTTTTACTCTGCAGCACTGCAATGTTTTGAACACTTACAAGCAGCCACCCATAAATAGTGAGACTGCAGTACAGCTTGTTCCACTGCCAGACATTCCACAATCCTGGGTGAAGTTTTCCGATCCAGTCCTATGGTTTAACTCTGTTGACTTGATCCTTAAAATTACGGGTGTGCTTGAAGTATTTGAGACTGGAGAACTTCTGCTGAGTGGCAATGCAGGGCCCCACTGCATAATCCATGGTGGTGGAGCAGACCTCAGACTTCTGCTAGGGCTTGCTGTTGCCAAATTATTTTTGCAAGTTGTACCTGCCTGACTCTCAAACTAATTTTTTCCCCTTTTGTATAAAATTTGCGGCATGCTTTATAATAGTATGAACCACGGGAGAGAACTTGTAATTTCCCAGAATAAAGAGGGGAAAAATATTGCTGTATAGAAAGGTAGACATAGGAAAGGGGAAGGGTGCACCAAACAATACCTACCACCTACAGTCACAGAAAATTAATTGCTTAAGATAAGCCCACCTACACCAGAAGTCTCATCTTTTGCCGTACTTCCAAGATAACATGCCACACAGAGAAAGTCTTTGCCACTTACCACAGTATCTTAGCTGACACTCAGATCTACTCTCTGAACACAACAGCAATCTGTCACTTACAGCTTCTTCCCAATGTAATGCTGGTACCTCACTAACAGACATCTTCCTTCCCAACCTGTTCTGGCTCCTGTTTGGGTCACTTGAGAATCGCTGGCTGTCCAAGTAGCACCATAGCTATTCACTACACCTGTCCTGCTGACTATGGTGGTATAGTATACATGCTCTGCTGCATGTAAAGAAGTCATCTTTTGGGCACAGTTAGCAGTCTAGCAGCTTGAGCTCCACATAGACTAATCTGGCTTGCTTCTTGCCCAAAGGTAGACTGGCTTGGTTAAAGCTAATACAGTTCCCCAGTAGTACTCTGCAGTTTGTGAGGCAGATGTTTGCTATGAAGCAGACCACAGGCTGTCTGCATGTTACAGACAGGGAACAAAGAGTCAAGGAGGCTAAATGACATGACCCTAGTTCTGCCGCTAGCGAGGTATGCTGCTATGAAAAGAACTGAGACACTGCAGCCTTGCTTCTGCTCAATGCTTACTTTTTTTCTCTGCTAATGGAATGAGGAGAGAATTTTAATTAATTAGCACCCTTAGTAAGTATGCCAGCATTGAGAGAAATAATGTAATTGGCTTCCAATTATAACAACAAACATAAGGGAGAACAAAAGGCATGACCACCATTTACAGCATAGGGCACCTTGCTATAAGCTCATCTGCCCTAGGTGGATGCATTCCTGCCGCTCTGTAATTTTATCAGCAACTTAAAAGCTCTGCTTCATGGAAACGGCTCTACTTGCTGGTTTCTTTCTGCTGTCTCCTGCCATGCAGAACTTTCTGTATTCATATTGTCTGCTATTAAACCAGGTGCTTATTGCACCTTGTGCTCCCCTCTCCTCCCAGTAGTTACCCAGCTTGGGTGCTTTGCCACGTCTCTCCTAGTCCCAGGCTGTTCTGCACCCACCCGCTGCAGGAGCTCAGGATCCAAGTGACAGAGGAACCAAGGAGACAGAAACACCCTTCCATTAAAATAGCTCTTACTCTTAAGACTATGATCCTAATTCACAATTCTCAAGGACCTCCAGAAATCAATTTTCTGTTTTCTTGATGTACATCCAGAAACAAATTTCAAGCCATTCCATTTTATGCTATTGATATTGAAGTAATTTGGATGTGGCTTTTCATCCAAACTTTACGAACCTGGAAGCTTCAAGAGCAGAATGTCTGGAGACAGCCCCTCCTCATTTCAGAGTGGCCATGAAGCCATGTGTAAAGAAGCTCTTTGGCTTTCTGATACCTCCAGTTCCTAAAGGCCCCTGGAAAAAAGAGCTGTGTAACAGTGGAAAAATAATGGGCAAAATGCTATGGATTCTCAAGATCTTTCACAAAGGCTCTTGCCAATTGCAGTGATGAACTGAAGTTTATTCTTAATTGCCTGTACCAGGGAAAGCTCTTTCTTGTCGAGCACAGGGCAGGAGGTGGGTACGTGTGACCTTCTAGTCTCAACTTCCACACCAGTGTATGGGCTTGGAATTGCATTGGGTGAAGCCGGATCAAATGCTCGCTTGTTTTCCTGACTCTGCCTTCCCACAGGTTAATTAAGTAGTTGGTACCATTAGTATCCACCTCAGGGTGCTCTAATTCAGCAGAAGGAAAGCAGCACGGTAAGGGCAGCCTAAGGGTCTCTCTCTCCTGCCCTGTCTGTCTGCATTTGGCCAAGCAGCCACAGTTCAAGGCGAGGTCTGCAGATGTGCTGCCTCCTCGTCTGTCTTTCCGATCACTGCCTTGCAACGAATTTAGCCCTTTGAAGCTACCTAACCACATTTGGTCTGCTCATGGAAGGATAGATTAACTACTTCTAAGATTCACTGAGCGGTGAATCTGAGCTCGCTGCAATACCCTGGAGTCCTTAACTGTGAAGATGAATCATGTTAATTAGGGACTACCAGGACACAAGACAGAATTAATCTTATTAGAAAGTTAGATGGGGATGCAGAGCAATTAGAGGTTTTGCTACAGATCAAGACAGCTGAAATGGAAGTGTAATAAAGCATGCCAGCCTCCAAAATCACCCCAAAGTACAAGCTATCTTTTAAGTAGTATAAGAATGTAGAACAAAACTCTGACATAAACATTTAGAGATGTGCAGTGATAAGCATGCAGGAGACTAACAAAAAGACCTTTTTTTAATCCAGAAAACTCAGTGCATGCATTTTATGAGCCAAAGAGTCTCAAGCAGGGACTTAAAGCGGACATGACAGTTGCACTCCACATCTCAGAGGTGCAATGCTGCACCTAGGACTCTGGAATATGATTTGGGAGACCAGAATTCAGTCCTGGCTTTACAGTCACTTGTCAAATAATTCTGAAACTGTAACTTTATTCTTGTAGTGTTGGAGTAACATTATTAAGGTTGTTAACACCACTACCTTCAAGTGCCTCCTCTATTTTCATAGTCATCCCAGGAAATTTACCATCTTTCATGAACCTGACAGGCCTATATCCCTGATGTTCTGTTCAGTGCTACTGTTAAGTGAAACAGTGACCAGGTCTTTTAAAGGCCATTTTTCACAAAAGCACTACTCTTTCTTAGATGAAAGGTAAAGCACTTTACCTCCTAAAGCCATGGCAAAGTTTTACTCATGTACATAACATCTGAAATGTTTAGGAGATGATGGTTTACACTCTAAGTTTGGCTTTGGTACCTTCAAGTAATTCAGACAGATAACAAGCAAAAATCTCATTTCATGATAGTTTACCTAATGGACAATATAAAACTGTCTTACTCTATTCAGCAAAACCATAGGGAACATTTTCTGCAGCTTAACTTGTATTCATTTTAACAGAAATTCCCCACATTAACATCCCTGAACAGCAGATTCAAACATGACCAATTCTGTAGAAGTGCGGTGTGGGATGAGGAGGACAGGGATCCACACAGAACTGGGCTGCAACCAGCCCACGCTCTTTTTGGTGAGGAGGGCGGTTGCTGTAATTGTAGAGGTGAAGCACATAGCCAGAGTGAGCCTCCATGTGTGATCTGCTGTCTATAGTCTTGCTCCTATGGGGAAGATGGGGAGAAGATCTGGGGTCTTCTAGAGCCTTTTTGGCCCTCCATGGAAAGGCTCCAGGCAGACCAACAAAAGCACACCTTTGCTATCAGTGGAGAAATGAGCTGTGCTGCCTTATGCCTGACATCACCCCAGTGCAGGCTCCATAAATAGAGCAGGCTGGAGTGACCCACGACTTACAGATTCTGTGAATATGAGCACCAGCCAAGACAAACTAATTCAGCCCAGCTAGCATAATTTTCTAAAAGGAGGATTTCTTATTAGGGTGGAGAAAATGTGGAGATTATGGAGGCTACTGCACTGTTTCCGCATCAGCAGGTATCCCATGACATTGTGGACAAGGACCTGCTCTGGTTTAACCCACTTGGAGGAAGGACTAGAATGACCTTCCAGCCTCAGCTAGTCTATGATGTTTCAGTAACTTTACTCTATGCAAGGCTTAGCTGATCTAGCTCAGTTTCTTTTCCCAGAGCAATGTCCTTCTGTCAGTACATGACTAACAGCTCTTGAACATAGGGGTTTTCATGATTTTTCAATTCATTTTTGAAGAGCTATTCTGGTTCTTAAACAGGTGCAATTACTGTCACAGCAATCAGTTCACCTGAGCAGAAACCATGCTTGTGAGTTGCTGATCATACTAAAACAGGTGAACTTCTAGTCAACAGCTTCTCCACTTTGACATTGCCCTCCTTGAGCACATGGATGCTCATATCAAACAGCTCAGCCAGCCTCTGAGGGGAGATGCCTTTGTATGAAGGGGAAATAGCACTCTTAAAGTGTTAAAGAAAGAAGGCACTTCTATATAAAGTAAAAGAAATATTGACTTGGATAAAATCATTACCTCTGCATGGTCTAGTCCCTTTCTGTCTGAAAGCAAAGCTAAGGGAAACACCACAGCTTAGTTGAGCAGGTCAGAAACATAGACAAATACTGGGTCCTGCTCAGGAGCTGGGTTATGCACAAACAGTCAATGCTGCTTGGCCAGCTAAGATGTGTCCAGCAAGACCTGGGCCTCTGCACAGCCATGTAAGTGGGCTTGTGGGATTTTACATGTGGTCTTTTCATCTGAATGCCCCCTGCACACCTCCATCTCTAGGAGTTCTTGCATTCCCAATTTGCAGGAAATAGCATCCAATTTACACTTATTTTCATTACAGGACAGATTTTTCCATTACCAAATAATTTCCAACATCTGCCATCTAGCTACTGGTCAGCATTAGATAAAAATGCATATGCATTTGTTTGTAGTATCACAAAGAACTCAGTTCCAAACATCACAATATAGCACGTAATTATTCAGAGTGCAATACGAAAACTACTATTTCTATTATGCAATGATTCAAGGACACCATTCTTCAGAGGTTAGAGAAGATTTATGTGGAGTGAGATGTACCAGGTGAAGTGTTATACAAAAAGAAACTGGAAATTATAGTTTCATCTTGCCTGTCGTTCTTTTTTATCATTCTAATGTTGAATAAGTTACAATAAGGTTGGGGACAATGGTAAAATGGTTCAACGCTCTATGCAAGACTGCTGGAAGCACTTATCTAAATGTTAAAGGGTGCAGCTGAGACGAGGTTCGGGCTTTTAAATGTCCTTTCCTGCCTTACTGAGAGTCATCAGAGCAGAGACAGGGGACCAAGCCTGGCACCTGACACCGACATTGCAACATAAGACTTCACAACCGAAACAAAGATGTTTCTCTGCTTCTGTATGTCCTCTCGTTTCACAAACTGGAATTCACTATGGTCAGTTCTTACCCAGTTTTCCATGGTGTTTTCTAAACAGGGCTGTTTTTTTGGGGGTACCAGTCCCTCAGAGGAAAGGGAATTCATATTTGCTACTTGCATGGCAGCTGAGGCCCGGACCTCCTTGGGGTAGGCAATGTACGAACCCCAAAGGGCTCATACTGCGGTTCTTGAATATCCCCAGTGCTAGTCCTGCCATATCTGTTTGAGAACTGGTGTTATGTACTGACTCTCTCAAGAGCCTGTGGGTCTCTGGAGCAGCCCAAAAAGCTCCATAACCTCCAACCCACTGAGGACTTCCACATGTACCTTGCATGTCTCTCCTGGTTCAGGACTCCAGAGCAAGCAGCAGGGAAAGCAGAGGAACACATCTCCTTGGAAAGAAGAGGTGGGTGTATAGGGAAAACATTTCTTGAAAGGGCAGGCTCAGCTGAGGGGACTATCCATCTAACCTTTATTCATTTCTATGTTGGCATTCTTTTCCTACTGCCAAAAAATACATCTATATTGGGCCCAGATTCATCTCTGACATAAATCCATTGACTGCCACACAGTTACACTGGGGATTAATTTGGCTCATCAGGTCTAACCTGATCTTGGCAGCAATTCAGAAGTGCAAACAGCAGAAAGAGTTCTACTAAATAATAGTAACAGCCCATGGCAAACATTATATGTCTGCTGCTCTCTGTGAGCCTGATGAATCAAATCCAAACAGGAACTTCAAGAGAGCTAACAAATATACATCCATGCAATGTGAGCAGAATTAGAAGTTGCAGAAAACTGATGCTATATGCATACACGCACTTTCCTAATTTTTTAGCAAGTCTCTTGTGCTGTATGAGGAACAGCCTCTGCTCCATATAGCAGCTGGTGTTGCTCTCCTTGCTCCCTAGCTAAGCAGGACCACAGTGCCCAGTGATCCTGGCAGGCTCTCCAGGCACACCTTGTACCCAGAAGTTGTACAGCTGGGAGACTAGTTATCCAGCTCCTGTAACCTCACGCTTTCTAATAGCTGATCGTGGCTTAAGCTCATTTCTGGCCTGGATTCACCACATCAGCATTCACACTACCATGTGAATTCAATTTATGGGACTGCACAGCTGAAACTAAGGTGAGAACTACACTTTACCCCACTACAGAAAAAGGCCTCTTGTAAGTCTCTTACCTCAACAGAGTTGTGTCAGAGTTGTGCAGCTCCACTTGTCTCTCCAGCTACCCTAACCACCTTCCTCCCTCCCTCTGCCCTGGAAACACTGCAATGTTATCTTTTAAACACTGCAATGTTATCTTTTAAACACTATCAATGTTATCTTTTAAACACTATCAATGTTACCTTTTACAAATGAGGCTTCTGCCCCCTCTGATGAAACTGTTCTCACTAAGGACTGCAAAGAGTCTGGGTGAATGTCAGGACCTCTGCTCCATCTGCACTATTTCTGGCTCCTAAGCTGCTCTTGAGCCCCTTAGGGGCACTCTGCTCTTTGACACCTTGCGATCTGCCTTTTTCCCTTCTCCTACTTTGTCCTCAACATCTCTCACTCTATCTTTCTCTTCCTATTTCACATAGGCACAGAGTGAGTCTTTGCAATTCCCTTCCCCCTGTTCTCTGTTCCCTCCACACCATGCCCTCTTTAAACTCCACTGCACAGGAGCGTCCATGTGCCATCTCCATCTCTATGCCAGTGACTCAAACTCCTGCATCTCTTTAGGCACTTCTCCCACGTCCTGCCCAGTCTTTCTGGTATCTCTTCTTGAATATCCTCTTGTTCAAGAAGACTTGAAGATGACGAAGTCAAACTCCGTTCCCCTGCATAGCGAATGTTTCTCACTAATGACACCACCAACCACCTCTTTTCCATCAATCAGGCTTGCAAGTGAAAAGAGAAGGAGAATTATGCACCTAATTCCTCCCTCTCCTTTTCCCATGCATTCAGGTCACCCCAAATACTATTCCTTTTTCTCTCTCACATCAACAAGTTCAACGTTCTTCTTTCCTTACACTCACTTCAATTGCTATACCCTATTCTCCAGCCACAGCTCTCCTTCACACTCCGTATCAAATGCTTTCCACCCTAAGACTTTACTTCTGGAGCTGATGAATATCTGTTGCTGTTATTTATATACCCTGCAACATAAAACCCCTACCCTTGAATTAAGGATCTGTTGTATTTCCTGTGTGACACAAGGTAACTTGTTGCAACAATTCATTTCTGTAATTAACAAATGTCCCCATCCATATTAGGAATTTACAAACCCTAAATCATCAGTTAAATCCCTCTTGTGTGACTTTTTTATTTCCTTTTTTTTAAGACTAACAAATAGGTCAGATGCTTTTCCTACACATGTAGACATCTGCAGTTCTAACCACCAAAACGACAGAAAGCTAGACTTTCTCCTGCCCAAAGTCAATGAGTAGTAGCAGAAAGCAAGCTGTTCACTAACAAACTTTTGAGTCATGGCTTTCCCCCCCTGCTTTAAAGCACGGTCTACTGTGTGGTCTCTGAAAGAGTGGACCATTGATATACTGCTATACGCTACGATGTTCTCTTCCTACTTAGGAATTCCTTACTCTTCTATGCTAATTCTTACAGGTGCCTAAAGTGTGCTTCTACAGTCATAGAGCTTCCTACACTTCGGCATTAAATAACCCCACATTTCTAGCTAAAATAATTTATTTTTCTTCCATTTTAGTGATAAAAATGTAGCATTTTTTCTTCCCTCACATTTTACAAAATTCCTAGTACAGTATTGTACAAAAGCAACAATCTGACACATTAGAGCTATTCTGCCATCTTTATTGTGCCTGCAACGAAAAAAAAGGCATGTATTTTTAGCTGACTGTGATACACAGAACAGACAGCAGAAGCTTGTTATTATCATTCAAAGGAACATTTGTTTAACCAGATGCAGTCATGAAAAACTACCTTAAATTTTACAATTAGTATTTTCTAGAGAAAAATGTCTGTTCCATGCAAAATCAAAAGACGTCAATGCATTAGGACCACATCACAAAGCAGCTGCATCTTAGTAAACTTTCCTTGGAGACAGAATTGAACAGGACCACCAACACTGAGACATCAGAGCCATCCACAGCAAACCACACGTCTCTATCCCGGCTACTGCAGCGACTAGGACAGTGCAATAATCTAAGCAGAAGGGCCTACTGTAGGATGTCAAGTCTGTAATGATTACACTGTGCTCTACAAATGGAACCACTGTCTTATGGCAGCTCCTTGCAGGGAAAGGCAATCGCAAGTTGGCATACAGGATGGCAGGAGAGAAGGGAGGTTTAAGTTGAAGATCCACTTATCAAACTCCTTAACGAGAAGTTCCTAAGGGTTGTGCAGACCACCTCAGTTCTCATCCAGAACACACTCCTCATGCAGAAAAGAAATTTCTGCAGTAAAAGCACTGGGTGCTTGTGTCTGGGCTGAGCAAAATCAGAATCACAGGTGGGCCTGGGGTGTAGGTGGAGCAAACTAGCCTAAACACATGATTTGTGAAGGATCACTAAGCACAGAGTGAGCTCAAGGCTGCAGAGCTCCCCTGGCAGTTCCTACTGTATTCCCCTGCTAGGAGCTAGAGGCAGCCCAGGACTCTAGAAATCTTTGCATTTGTCCTTGCAAGTCGATCTGTACTCTTCTCAACTGTTACGGAAGGCCCAAGTGTTTTGGGCCAGTCAGATCACCCTGCCCTTTCCAGAAAGAGCCTCAAAACCAACCTGTTCTTGCAGAGGTAGAATGATTATTGCTGCTTAAGCTCCCCAGTAACTTTGGCTCTGCTCTTGGACGGAACTAGGTAAACATGAGCTGCCACCAGCACTGTGTTTGGTCTTGCGGCTGAATGCTTAGAAACTGGGATGATGCTTTGCACAAAGCCCACCGTGCCTTACTAGAGAGATGGTATGGCTGGTAGCAGGATGCTTCAAGCCAATGCATGTGCTCGTCACTATGGGTCACGTGGAACTAGCTCTTCTTTTTGCCCATCTGACAGAAAGTAAGACCAGATTTGGGGTGGGATGAGAGTGGGAAGAGGCTTGGACAGAGTAAAACAGTGTGATCAACTCCATTCCCTACTAATTGAATTAATACTGATCAAAATACACACAGAAGAAAGGTCAGTCAAAGGCTACTACAATACAGGGATGCAACTTCAACCTGTAGGTTAGGAAGTCCCTAAATCACAGAATACCTTAAGAAAGAAAGGAGTATCAGGAGAAGGAGCTGGCACATTTGCTGACGCGTTGGCTGGCTGTACAAAGCAGAACCTGTCTGGTGCCATGGGAAAGTTCAATGTCATCATTGCTAGCTGAGTGGCAAATCATACAAGACAGGCATAGTCTGCACCATGCATGGGATCCATGAGAAACATCACACTTCTAGATCTCGGATAAAGGCGATACAACATTATTGGAAAAGTGCTTTTTATTTTCCGGTTAGTGAAGGTTAACAGCTGAGCCAAACTGCTCAGCAGGGAGAGAACACGAACATAGTCCTTACCCTTCTCAAACGTCTGGCCCTAAACTATTTATAATCCTTCAAAGGTTTTTTTTAACATGTGCAAATAACTCTGCATATATTTTTCTGCTTATTCTGTTTTGAACACAGTGTCACTTCTCTCCTAACGTCCATACTGACCAACAGCAGCATTTCATCTAGTTCTTGTTAGCTTAGCATTTCATAAGTACTAATGATACCCCAGTCCATGTCTGTGTCATTATGTGTGCCAGCATTCTCTTCCTTCTACTGAAGAACAAAAGAAGGCAGGCAGTGAAGCTAAAGCATGGACTTTTGAAAACATTTAGACACCTAATTCCAACTGAAATCAAAGAACTTCAGGCCGAATCATGCCTGAGGCTACCACGAAAGAGCTGTCAGGTTACTCAATCAAATTCTGGCTTTCCTAGTTTACCCTCACTGCCCTCCAAGGCTTTCTGCTACAATGGAAGTGAAACATGCAGGTTAGGATTATGAGCATGTACCAGAAAATGAGGATACTACAGGATATTAAAGAATATTTTTCTGAAAAGTCTCTTTCCCATGCTGTCACAGTTTATATTTCTTCCTGTTAAGCAGTGCTAACAATATGTGCTGGGTTTTTTATGACTTGAGGACAGCAGAAGTGGTCCAATAGCATACTATCATGTGCTTATGCTGTGCAACTACATGCAGACTTACAGGCTGAAGAGGACCAGCTGCCAGGCAATTAATCTCTTTTTAGCATGTTAAAGCCCATATAAGAGTCAACAGAACGGAACGTGTATCTGTGCCACAGCAGATTCAGTGCAAAGTCTGACCAAAGCTTTCCTAAGTTTAAACTTCGCTTACTTTAACCATGGCTTTGCACTGAGGTTCTAACAGATTATCTGACATCTCTTGATGTGAGGTGGTGTATCCCCAGCTAGGCCATGGAACAGATGCCGTTACTTCAGCCATAACTGCTTAAGCTGACACAATCAAGGCAGGTGTCATCCTGGTTGACTGGGGTGAAGCGAGGAGAGGCAGTCGTCAGTTCCCAAGATTGATCTGAGCTCATCCATCAGCCCCATTAATAAATACAGCAGCTTTCAGTGCTACTGATATGGAGCATGCAAGGACCCCTCAATCTTTCTATACCATAGATAATGCATAAAGGAAAGAATACTGTGAACATCCAGCACATCCTTCAAGGAAGGGATCTAAATATCACCATGAGCAGTGGTAGCAATAGCAAGTGCTCAAGATGTTCCACAGTCAGCAAAGCTAACAAGATTTCAGCCTGTACTAGAGGAGGGATGCAATGGAAGAGGCTATAATGGCATTACAGAAATCAGTGACGTCCTGTGGTGAGTTGACCTTGGCTGGCTGCCAGACACCCACCCAGCTGCTCTCTCACTCTCTTCCACAGGACAGAGGGAGAAAATAAGATGAAAAAGTTTGTAGGTCAAGATAAAGACAGTCAGATCATTCACCAATTACAGTCAAAGGCAAAACAGACCAGACTCAGGGAAAATAAATTTATTGCCAATTAAAGTTTCGATATTGAGAAACAGACAAAATAATCACCACTTTCTCCCCTTATTTTCCCCCTGCCCCCAGGTTCAACTTTACTCTTTCATTCCTGGTTCCCTTACCTCCATCCCACTCTGAGCTTCCTCCTGATGCTTTTCCCCTGCTCTGATGTTGATCGTTCCACAGGCTGGAGTCCTTTGGGACAAATCTGCTCTAGCATGGGCTCTCCACAAGTTGCAGCTCCTGTCCCGAGTACCTGTTCCAGCATAGGCTCTCCATGCATGCCTCTTTCAGCTGTTCTCAGACATGTCCCCTTCCCCTGCAGCACTCTGCTCCTAAACCTTGCTACCAACACCCAATGCACATACACTTTAGCAAAGAGCTACATGAAGGGCAATGATAGTAATTACAGAGATTAAAGGTTTTTATGTTGAGGACTCATGAGAAAGACAGGAGGTCTAAGCTTCAAAAATACACAAATTACATGAGACATAGTAGACGTACATGCATTAGGAAACAGCATGGAGGTCAGACCTACTTATGAGTTCTTGTAAGGACAAGACGAGATCCAGGAAGATGTGTGGGCGATGCATGATGTATTTTGAAACTATTAAAGCAAATGCCTTATTTTGCAAATGAGTTAATGGGTAGCTTTCATCTGACCTAACTTCAGATATCTGCAAGGGAGGTGTCTCAATCTGAACCAGTTACCCTTTGCAATCAAGAAGAAAAAAAAAAAAAAGAGAGACAGAGGCCCCCAGAGGGTGTGATTCACTTAACCTATTTTAGAGAAGAGATGAGTCACATGCTGGTAGTGCCTAATTCCTCTCCACAGATGATAACAGCAACCAACTCAGTTGCACAGGTAGATGAATCCCATCTAATACATCCAGTAAAAAAAACATTTGCCATTAAGCTATTCTGACTAAATAATAAAAATTATCTCCTGCTTTGGTGTATCAGCTAGCTAATCCACTCCTTTAGAAGGAGCTTATGCTACAGGCAGGTTATTGCGCACAACTCTGTCCATTACAGATCCTTCTCTGAAAAACATCTAGTATTGGATACAGTATGAGGTACAACAGACCAAGGACTTTGTTCTGCAGGACTCCTATGCCCTCAGTGTAGAATACAGCCATGTTATTATGGATACAGAAGGAAGACAGGACCTAAACTACAGTTTATGGTATCCCTGCAATACAATGCACATATTTTTAAATGGTTTTTTTTGCCATTCTTCCCTGTTGAGAAAGAGAAGTAAAGACAAGTTCTTTGATCATTATAGTTTATCAAAATGACCTTGGTCATTGCCTGAAGGCTTTGCAATGCTGATGAAACGCTCCTGCAACAGCAGGAAGACATCTAAATTTGATGTTTCTAGATCCTTTCATATTGCCTTTCTTCTTGAGGGTATCTTTTTCCAACATGACAGTGTCTGCATGGCTCAGATGAGCCCTGTTGCTAAGAAACAAGTCCCAACTGTGCCTTTAAAACTCTGCCTTTAAACACACAACTCAAGGAAGTATTTTTCTTTTCATTACACTGTATTGTGTGTTTTTATTAAGATTTCTTTTAACTCAGATCTGACTCTTGGGGTTACATTTCTATCACAGCCTTCTGGGATAGGACCTGTCCTTTTTCTGTTGTCTGTACGCTGCCATGATCACTTACACTGTTGTATAAATAATATGTTTTAAAATAGTACATTTTAAGGTCACAGTAAGGCCCCAGTTTGCACACAACTGTGGTGTAAACAAGAAGGAATACAGTGGATCCTACTTACTGCAAACATCTGTTAATACTAAACTACAAAGCACAGTACAAAACAGTTCTTTCAAACGGCAACTCTAGGGTGCATCTGTGCTTGCTTGGTTTTGGGGTTTTTTGACATGTACTAACTAAAACATGCTGAAGTCCCCCTTGTGTGCACAAGATAGCGTGTAGCTGTCACAGGCACAAAGCAGATCATAGATCATGTGAGGAAGTAACCAGCACAGCTGAACTATAAACCGCCTTGTCCATCCTACCTATTTACTGCATTTTCACTAATGCATGGCACAGGCAACACCTTGCTTCCTGACAAACACAAAGAGTGACGGAGGTAGTCCATGAAAAACAGTTTCCTTGGAAGAGATTAATGGAAACTAAAGTACGGCTGCATGATTTGAGGCACTGAATGCCAAAAGGTCCATGCAGATTCTCTTGCCAGTTCTGCCACCAACTTCTTCAACAATCTTCAGTGGATTATTTCCTCTGACTTCTCCATTCAGACTGCAAACAGTCTAAGTGTGTGATGTAACTCTTCCTTCATATTTCTGTATCATAACAGGACTTGAGTGTAGTCCGCACGTCACAGTGCTACTGAAATAATAATGCGATAAAGCCCTGCTGAACTACCTAATTGGCACTTCTCACACCAGTAAATAGCAGACTTCTCAGAAAATACTTAAATCAGAGTCACTTGAATAAGGTCTTGTGTCAGTTAGGTTTCATTCCTTTTACAAAATATACTAAAGAACATTTACTAGTGTATGATGAGGTGTCATAAATATTTAAAAAAACCCCACGTTTGTAAGGCAGAAAACAGAATAAGTTTTGTGATGCAACAGCCTCAGATTTTTAGCTTTGGCTGCTGGCTAATTTGGGAAGTACAATTCTCGATGGGCGTCCTACTTGGTACTGCAACTTAGGAAGTGGACTTCTCTGGCTTTTTAAGTGCTGTGTAAGAGCTCTGTTCTGCAACACTTATTTACAGGAGCAACCTCAAGGGGCCAGCTCAATGTTACAAGAAGCAGCAAAAACGGTGAGCAGAGGTGAGGCAAAATGGTTCCAGAGGCTCAACACCACATTGCTCTGCTCTGTGGACTCTCAGTTCTGACAAGTAGGTTTACTTGAAATGGAAACATTTTGTACCTGTTTTGCACTGGTTCAACTGACTGACTGTTGCTCCAAGCAATGTGACCTGGAGTCCACAGAGCAACTAGAAAGCGGACATCTTCTCTGTCCAGTTCTGCCTTGGCTCACAGAGAGTAATTGAGCACTGAAAGAGCATCTAGTGGATTGAAAGTACTGATGGGCGAGGAGAACATAGACACATATGGGCCAGGTTTTCAGTTGTACCATGTAGACCATATTTTAGCTAATACACAGAAGAAAAATATTTTATTCCTTATGTCAGTAATACTAAGAGTGGACTGTTACTATTTTTTCATCACAGCTTCAGTAAGAGAAGGATTCATTGTGTCATTGCTGAGCAAAGAGTGGTTCCTGTGAACTAACGCTTGGTCTAAACTCCACTCCTGGTGCTACCACAGGTTTCTTCTAAGTATCAGCTGCACATAGCACAAGGAGATGGATCCTACTTTTAACTACATTGCCTTGAATCTACCATCCAAAGTGGGAATACTGAGGCTTAACTCTGGAAATGAGAATTTGCATGTTGGCACCCTTGCGCATAAGGAGTCATTTGGATCAAGATGGGTTGGCGACACAGAACGGCTGATGGCTGAACCCTATTCTTCTATTCCCACTCATGGCGTGGTCGAAGCTCTGCTTTGCACTTGTGCAGCTATCTACACCTCTGCAGTGTGAGTGTAAAAGAACACTAGCCTTCTGTGGCAGTACACGATGTAAGGGGCTAGCTCTCAAGGCACAAAACGGTCACCATGTCCAGCTGACCAATGTAAGTGATGAAACTTAGATAACCTCAGGGAGTCCGCTTCAAAGGAGTGCCAGGAGAATCCATTTCAATGTAATGTTGCTTTTGTGGGATGGGTGGGTGGAGCAGAGGACTGAGTGAAATAAGTACTCAGGTGCAAGTCACTGTATAAAATTACCTTCTGGCTTTTAAAAGAGAAAACAAGAGAGCATTTTTGTACTCACAATTACCAGATTGTAGTTTCTGTGCTCTTTTCTCTCTTTTATATGAGACAAGGAAACATCCCACCAGCTCTCTGTAGCCACAATGAAAAGCCTCCAGTAGGAGGAAAAAAATCTGGTGATGCTGAGTCTAAAATATTGTTTTAAAAAAAATTTAGTATTTGTTTCCTAAAACCCCTGCTAAGCCTTCTCAGGCATTGATCAGTTTGTCAGGTGCAGAGCTAAAAAACAGAGACATGCAGCAAAAAAACATTATCATCCTTGCAATACAGACAAGAAGATTTGGCAATGCTTTCACAATTAAATAGACCAAGAGAGATCATTTAGTGGCCCAATCCAAAGAATCCACACTAAGTGTATAACTACACCAAAACCAATGTACCTACTCTTTCAACAGATTACTCAGTAACCAACCTGGTGCAAATGAGTTTGGAAACAGGTCTGATTTGTTGCAAGCATTTTACAAAGACAGAAGGAAGGTATGGGGAACCATGCCGATCCCACAGCTAGAAAGGGCTTTTCTTCTGGCTATGCCTCACAGATGTCTCAATTTGTGCCCAGTCCTTTCTGAGAGTCCTAAACCCTCTGGGAGCCCCTCCCACTAGGACAGCAACTCCAGAGTGGGTTGCAGGGCAATGGGAGTTGTATGTCCTTACAGCTGCTTTGTGCATGTAGATCCAAGGAGGTCCAGCCACACTTTTAGCTAGAATTTAGTCTTCAGATTCTTGGAACCAATTTTCAGTGGAAAGGAAACTTAAAGCTTCCTGATTCCAAAACAGTGTTTGCAAGAATACACGAAAAAAAGAGACCTTTTCATTTACAGGGAATATAAACATATAAACCTTCATCCAAGAGCTTATTTTATCTTACTATAAAGAACCTAGTCCTGACCACTGTCAGTGAAAGAGGTCTGACTATATGGGCCTCTCTGCATAGTGATTTCTATGGTGTCAAGTTGCCATCTCCTTTCCCCAACACAGCATAGCAAATACAATGTTGGATATTCACACACACAAGAGTCATGTTTATGGAAATCATATTGTCATGGCAACAGAAGAGGTCTTGCAAGTATTTTAAAAATAGCAAATTAACAAAACCCATTTATGAAATCTAAAATCCATTCTTTCAGGAATGCACTTAAAAAAGTGGATACAACAAATGGTTTTCTACCTACATAAGGAAGAAATCATTTAAACCCCAGATCTCACCTCACCATATTGGCATATGTAACAGATATATGCATACAAATAAATATGTATTTTAAACTTAAAACAGCAAAACTGTTTCAGCTGGACAGTGTTATACTAATGTCATGATTGGGCTTATTTTATTTCAGGTAAATATTATCAATAAATACTATAATTCATACCTCGTAAAATGAGTCAACTTTTTCACATAGCAAACTTGTAACAATGGCTCATTATAACCTAGTTTATTCATCTTCATTAAAATCTCGGGTCTTCAAGGGCTTATAACACTTATCTAAAAATGTACAAACACTTTTTTAAAACAAAATTCTTGTTTGGTTCAATTGAAATTTTTTCCAACACCACCTCAAGATTAATTTGACATTTAGCCTTTGCGTTCTTTATAAACTTGCTTGTGTTATAACTGAAACAAAATGATTATCCACAAACTCAGAGCATTTGTGGCAAACTGAGAGCTCAGCCTAGACAAGTGACAAGCTAGTGAGATGCTGGATAATTATCGGTGATACGTTTGAATTCATATTCCCAAAGATGGCAGCCTTAGTCCCCTGCACAGTTCCTTGTATAAGCACTACTACTGAAGTTAGAAATGCAGTACAGGTCAAAGCCCAGCAGTGAGTGCAATTCCGTTTCTAAGAGTTCCTCTATTGATTGTACTCACCCTTTCCTCTAGCAAGATTTGACCATGATCCACTCTGGGCATATCCTTTGGGTATGCTTATACTGGAACTTTTAATTTAAGTTAGTGTACTACCAATCAGCTTTCATCAACCATCTCATTTATATTTACTAGTCTGGATATTTCATGATCATATGCTCAAAGACATGAGTGCCCGTGGTTTTGTCTCGTCTAGCAGAGTTGTAAATGAATTAGCAAGGTATCTACTCTTTTAATTTAAAAGCTCAGTATAATACTGCCATCCTCCAGTGCTGAAAAATCATGAATCAGGTTCTCCAAAACTGAGATTTAAAAAAAAATGCAATTAATTCTTTCTCCCCCCATCTCTCCTTTTTTCTTTGAGACAGGATCATATCTTCAAATGCTGCTCCAAAGCCACAAAAGTTACATTTTTTTTTCTTTTCTTGAAAGCAGAGATTCTCATCTAATCAAGAGCCTCAGGGGACAGGGTTCTAAGGAAACACCAAATATTGTGACAGTTGGGATTGCACTGCTAGGCCTTTTGAGTTGCTGTCAAGTAGTTAGAAATTGTTTGGTCTGTAAGTCCCTTGGAATGGAAAAACTGAGTTTTGAACTGCCTTTATAATAACAACTACATTGCTGGAGGAAGGAGGGTGAGAGTGGCTTCTAAGTGGCAAGATGGAGAGAAAACAATCATTTCAAATCAAATATTCAAGTTCTTTCTACATATTTTTTTCCTTGACTCTACACACAATGAAACCTAGTAAATTTATAATATTAAAAATCAACAAATGAAATATAACTAGGTAGAATGGCACATGATTTTTCTCAAACTCATATATTTTCATTTTGGGGCTCTTAGTTAACATAAATGCTCAAATACCCTGGGAAGAGTGGGAAGAAGAAGAGGGATTAACACCTTCACCTAATGAAAAAGCTCCCAATCTTCAGCAGAACCAGGGAAACCCAGGTTTCACATTCCTGGAATCTCTAAAGCAAGCTCGGTCAGCACAAACTTTTCTTTCTCACATGAGGCTGGGCCCATGCTGATGTCATGTCCTGGGTCTGACTTGCATTCAGTGATGTCTAAGATTGCTGTGTGATGCTGGCACCAGCTCTCTGCTAAGGAATACTGCTGCCACACCAGCTTCCTTAGGTGTGCATCACACCACAACTGCTCCAGCTCACAGATCAGCATCTGAAAGGCAAATGAGCTCTAACTGCAGTTTCAAATAAGATGTTGGACTGTGAACTGGAGTAGCTGCAGCAGAGGTGGGCATTTCCTTCTGCTTCCCTGGCTGCTGGAGCAGAAACTTCCAGCAGAAGTTGTGTAAAGCACAGATAATGTTTTCAACTGCCAGTAAAGTTTGCCAGATGTCAGAACCTTTACGCTAGTAAAACCCCAACAACACTCTAAAATGGCTTACCTTCTTCCAGATATGGGCTGGAAGGCATATCCTGTGACATGTGGCTGAGGACTCTGGGTTTGTCTAGATTGGAGAAAAGGAGGCTGAGGGACAATCTCATCGCTCTCTACAATTTCCTGAGGAGGGGAAGTGGAGAGGGAGGTGCTGAGCTCTTCTCCCTGGTATCCAGTGACAGGATGTGTGGGAATGGTACAAAACTGTGCCAGAGGAGGCTCAGACTTGACATCAGGAAACATTTATTTACCAAGAGGGTGGTCAAACACTGGAACAGGCTTCCTAGAGAGGTGGTCAATGCCCCGAGCCTGTCAGTGTTTAAGAGGCATTTGGACAACACCCGTACACCATGCTTTAACTTTTGGTCAGCTCTGAAGCGGTCACGCAATTGGACTAGATGATCGTTGTAGGTCCCTTCCAACTGAACTATTCTATTCTGTTCTATCTTTATTGACCACCATCTTTGCGCAGTGCTACAAACAAGTCCATATACACTCACTGCAGTGCTGCAACTGTGTAAAGTTGTAAAGTTCTAAAACGAAGACAAGCCTAAAGACAGAAGAAAGAATGTTCTATCTCAGATTGACTTTACATCTCACAGAAAGGAAGAAAGCTCTTTTCCTTTTCTCCTTTCCAGGTTACCTCTGAATGAAAGTTTTCATAAATGAATTGCAAAGTCCAGTCCCTTTTACAAACTTAGGAACTATTTTAGAATCCTGTTTACCATCTAACCCCTTGTTTTTCCACAAAATTCCAAACTGATTACAGATTCTAAAATTCACCTTTGTCCTTTATGCCAGCTGCTGCCACCTACGGGTGTGTTTCTGTTCAGGGTGCTGCATGTGTTTTGACGGGTAAGAAAGAACCTGAGGAACCTGGTTTCTGCTTCCCTTCCCTCCCTTGGCTATCCTGAACAGCTCCACAAACTCTCAATGCTCTTTTCACGGTGGAACAGAGATAAAATGGCAGTGAACTGCTGCAGGCAATCATGCTTTTTCTGAGTTTGTAAATCTCTCCAAAACCACTGATTCAGAGCAGAGGAACAATTCACCTCCATCCTGCAATCCAGACTAGCCAAAATTCAAAAGCACTCTCCTCATCCAAGTTAATTCTGTCTTCAAATCCTTGCACTCCTTGCCTCCCTCGCTGCAAGAAGTTCCAGTTCTTCGGCCTTCTCACCAATCTCTGCAAACGTACTTTCTCCTTCTGGGCTTGGTTCTCTATTTTTCTCCACGTCACACCCTTCGTCTGGAACAGCTTTCCAGACTCCTTAAAATTCAGTTGGTTTACTCGGCCATTTAACATCTCTTCTCTGCTGTCTGCTCCCACCTTCACTCTTAATCTTCAAGTACATCTGTCCAAATTGCATTAAACGACAAACGAGACTGCAAGAATCTGAGCAAACCCTGTCTCCTTACGCATCCATTAAGCAACGAATACCTCCACAGAACTGCTTCAACGACAGCAGTGAACAAAAAACAGTGAACAAAAATGTCACTGGCCATTTCTTTTGTCTTCTATTTTGATGGAAAGAGAAGGCCTGAGGGAGGGGAGAGAAACTTGTTTGCATTTGAGTTGGTCTGGCGCTGACAGCAATTCAAAAGCAGCAGCACTAGGTTAGTGCACAGCTTGACAGTGAAATGAACCAAGAAGTCATTACAAACACAAGTGAAGTTCAACAGCTGAGTTTTACCAACTACAAGGAGTGGAGAGCAAAAACTGACCAAAGGACATAAACGGTATGAAATATTTGGACTGTGACAGAGACTGTAGTCAAGAACAAGGCATTGCTGTGCTTTTGCTGCGTATGCCCATAACTGCATTTGTAAAGCAAGGGCCATGGCAGGATGATGAGCAAGAAAGCATGTACATATGTGACCATTAGGGCTAAGCAGACAAACTCAAGGAAAGGGTCCAGTGTAAAACACAGGAAAGCGAGGAAGAAGAATATGTTAAGTATTCAGGCAAGCATGGGCTAATAAAATACAGCTGCAAAGCAGAAAGCAGCTTTCTTCCTAAAATACAACAGGGCATGCCATTGGACACTGGATTAAAACTGAGATGCTACGCCAGATCCCTCAGCAGAGATAAAACCCTATTGGTTTTCTGCTGATCAGGTACATAGGCTAGAGTTGTCTCAACCAAGGAGCTACAAATTTGAAATAATTTGGCTTTGATTCTGATCACAAATTATCTGCGAACCACTACTGAGTTTTCAAAGCTTGTTTATCATTCTAGATGGTCCAGACACTTTGTGGCACAAAAATATTCCAGACTATCCTGTGCTGGCAAGATCCTTGAGTGACTGTTCAATATGATCAGCCAAATAAGTTACATAAGATATTTAGATGTCTCACTGAAATCTCTGTTAAAAAAAAAAAAAAGAAAAGAAAAAAGAAAGAGGCAATCAATGCCTTAGAAAGCTGCAGATTCAGTTGTTCTTGTGCCCAGCTTTACCTCACCATGAGGGATATCTACAGCACAACTGGTACCCCTGCTACCAGCAGTGAAGCAGTAGCCTGGACACACACATTTTATCACAGGTCTCTTTCCCACCTTGCACAAGCAGATAAAGAAATTACAACCAAGAAATTCATTATCTTTTTAAGCAGAAAATACAAAACCCAACAGAGCAATGCCTATTGACAACAGGTTTGCTTTGATTAATTATGCTCTCATGAACAAATAGCTTGTTTCTGCAGACTACCAGTGGTTTATACATCACAGGCTGAAAGGTAAGGTTAGCTAAAGAATTCCAGCAGTGAAGTTCACAAATACAAATTCATACAAACACTTGAAAAACCTTTGTTTTCCACAAATGAGCATGTAAATCACCCAGATTCGTTGATTTGCATGTCCATAGGAGGAAAAAAATATTACAAAGGATCATAAATGCCAAAGCAAGTTTGAGACTTCAAGGCACAGATGTTTAAAAGACTCAATTCCTTTTCGGCACTATTTGTCCTACTGTAAATAAGAGAATGTGTTTTTTCCTTGAAGTTCTTTGTTTCAATAATGAAGGCAATGGATGTTTGCTTGAGGCATCTATTTACCATTCCAACAACAAAAATAAAATGGCTATTGATAATTTTATGCAGATCTCATCCCTGCAACTTTCCTGAGTGTTGTGTTCTGTACTTCTATTCAGCTCTTTGGAGAGCTCATTCTGCTGGAGAGAGCCATGGCTTCTAATGAGAGCCTTCTGCAGATGCTTCGCTGCTATAAATCGGGCATTAAAGCCATATTTACATAGCTGAAGGTCTAGCCCTTGAACTCTATAAAGACTGAAGCAGAATAAACAGATGGCAGAAGACTCGTGATAGTGAGCTGACACACCCAAGAACAGGAGAGCTGTACACCGCAGAAGAAAAAAGTTCAGTGGCCTGGCAACCATCCCTCCTTTCTCTAGCTGTTTGTGAGAGGCTGTCACTCATGATCTCCTCCACCGGCTATTTCATGGCACATGGGTGGCTGCTCTCCTACCTTGCAGTAACATAATTTTATGCTGCGTATTTCAATTACTCCCTGCATAAAAATAGTATACATGTATAATTCAGGCTGTGATCCAAAAGTCCACCCCCTTCCTGACAGGAGGGATTAATCTTGGAGAATACCTCATACTTTCAGATAATTCCACTCACTTCTCACATTTCCCTCAATTCTCCCCCTTCGTTTCCCCCCTCCCACACACGTGATGTCGAGGGAAGGAAAAAAGGGTAGGAAGGAGGGCAAGATTCCCATGTATCAGCTCAGGGAACGACAAGGAGCCAGATCTTCTCCCACGCTGACTGGCACACGGCAGCTCCAAGAGAACACAGTCTGCCAGCTAAAGGGCATGGCCAGCCCCTTCTCTCAATTGGCATCTGCAGCACGTACCGGCTGGAGGTGCACACTGCTCAATCCTGCGGGAACTGAAAAAGAGAGGCTACACCACCATTTCTCTCTGCTGGTGTCACCATCTCCCATTCTCCAGACCTCATCACGGCATGATTTGGCCCCAAGGCCTCAGAGCCTGCTCCAGGAGCCCTAAGCCAAACTAGAGGTTACTAGAGATCTGTGGTGCAGGGTGCCTGTGGCAGAGCTGGAACGCTGGTAGCCAATGGCACCATGGCTTCTGCTACAGCACTCACTCTTCTCCCTTCCACACTATCTGCTCCTTTTATGAACCTGAGCTAGGGACACTTTTGCTACAACTCAGCCCTGCAGCCCTATCAGATGCAAATGAGGAAAACCACATCGGACCATGGAAAATTACAATCCAGGGCATCTCCAAGTGGTTGTGTCTATCACGGTGAATGGAAGCAGTGTGTAATTTCAAGGTTGTTCTGCAAACCAGGTTACAAGTAGATGGGATAATCAAGCTTTTTTTAGGTTGTATTTGGTCTGAATTTCAAGTTTTGGCAAGGCAAAAGTTAACGTATCCCCTAGGTATGAAATATTTCCTATGAGTCTTTTGTAACATATATGCAAAGAGTAATTAAAACCCAATTTCTGGGTTACTACATAAAACCCTGAAAATTAACCAACTGAAAAAAATAAACTGACTATAAACAAAGAGAAATTGTTACTTCTCCTGTCCGAATAGAGTACTACTGCAAAATATAAATAGCATAAAAGAAAAATAAACTGGATGTTTAAAATTCCCAGATTTCAGTCCCATAGATGACTCCCATAACATAGGAAAGATAATTTAACTGAAAAAAAGTAGAGGCTTTCAGATGCTGAGAGACTGCCCGAGTATTTGGTAGCCTGCATTGGAGCACAAGTTCTATTTGGGTACCACTGGTCTGAGGTACTGGGCACTAATGAACACCTCAAATGCACTGGTCTCCAAGCAGTGGAACACTTGGTTTATTTGGTGTTGCCCATTTTCTCGTCTATTCCGGTGGCTTCTGACCCTTCATTGCAACTGCACTGCAGAGTCTCCACATGAATGACAACTATGTGCAAAACAGATGAGGAACGAATTCAGGGACTGAAAAATAGAGAACTTCCATTACCCCCTAAACACAGTCACACTCTCCACCTAAGCAGGCAAAATATACAGCAAGCCTGTGAAACATCATTTTAACGTTATAAATCCAGACTATAGGAATCGATGGGAATTTTGCCATTTACTTCACTGGGAACAGGCTCACATCCTAGATGTGAATACTTCACACCACTGCAAATACTGTTGATTTTACAAGTGTTGCTCAGTTTGCGGAGATGGCTGAAGTGCAACAATGACACAAGATCTCTTTTTACCCTGGCTATTCCTGCCAGTAGATTTGTGCTCCTCCTGTTTCCCCCTGTGTGTGGGCTATGTGATATACGACAGGATATGGCTGAGATTCTAAATAGCTATATTCGAATTGGATATATTACCTCAGAGTAAATTTTCTATCAAAATGCATACAATATTAGCAGCTTCATTAAGAGAAAGGTTCATTTATGTACGGACTAAGTGCTATGTTTTGCATACAGAGTTTGGGATGAACCTCCAAAACAATGCTTTTCACCTGTCTGTGAGAACGCCACACAGAAGGATTTCTTTTAATTTGTAGTTTGTTTGTTTTGATACTTTTGCAACAGGAGATGAGGAGGAACAGTGGTACAGACAGCCAGAAAGGACTGCTGAAATCAGCGCAACAAATGGAAAACAAGTTTAAGAAAAAAATCTGCCTCTTAAAAAAAAAAAGTAGAATTAAAACTGTTCGGGGCTGGTCCAGCCAGTCGGTGACAACACAGCCAGTGTGGCTGCAAAGTCCAGATTTGACTCTCAAGCTTTCAAGCCAGCATGGACTGGGAGCCCTACACACTCGCCGTTAGAAAGGAAGCGCTATCTGCTGTCATTCCTTACCGATGCCTTCTGTGTGAGGGAAGGCACGCTACTGGCTACCTCCAGCAGCCCCGCAGCAGCAGCCAGAGAAGAGCTCCAGGCAGATAACCACACCTCAAGCCAATTCTGCTGTGAGGATGGCTCATGGGGATCTGCCCTCCTAGGATGAAGGAAGAACAGTGAGGGTTTTCAAGCGTGCTGTGAAAATCAGCACAGTATGAAGTATAAGATCATTACAATGAGGAAAAGGGCATGGTAAGTCAGGTTTTTTCTTGTACGTCTACAGTGAAGATGTAGAGTCCTCAATGCCAATGGAAAACTACATTCACTTTGAAAGCTCTGGCTTTGAACACCTCTCTCTGAAGACAGTGGGAAATTAAGTGCTAAATTACGAAAACCTAAAACCCCATGAAAGTACTCAGCCGGAGAGTTTCTGTTTGATTCATCACTCCAGGTTCTTCAGGTGGCTGCAGACAAGGGCTGTGAAAACAACACACTGCGCACCTGAGCACGCAGCATTACACCTGGAAGCACATATACCAACGCCATTCTTTCCACAGGAAAACTCTGAAGTATTTCAAAATGTGGACGTTTGCCTCTGGAATACCTCCGTAGGCTCAGACCAAACACACTGGAATAGCAACGACTTGTGCACTCTATACCACTCGGACATAGGTAATACTTTAATAAAAAGAACTTTAAGAATTTCAGATTCATTAAAGAATTAAGCCACCTGAAACACATAAAGCAGTTAAGGGCAGGGCAGTAGCTCTTTAAAAGCAGAGCAAGCTAGGAAGTACTCCCAAACCACAAGGAAGGCTTCTGCAGTGGCCACGGTAGCAGAAATGGTAGCCAGGAATGGACTATGACACGGTCAAGGTAAGGACTAATTTTTTTTAGTTTGTTTAGCTTTTTTTAAAGTGTTTTAAATTGTTTTGCTTGCAGCCAGAATACTAATACTTAGCCTTGTGCTCCGGGTGCCTTTGCAGTGTTCAAACTCTAGGCTCCAGTTGCAGTAAGCAATTAAAAAGGAAAAAGGGAAATATAGAGGGGATTACAGCCACAGCTTAGGGATGTGCTACCTGAGTAACTCACTAGGGACTTCACATTGAGAAACTGTGAATCCCCAGTTTCTCCGGACATCGGTTCCTTAGAGCAGTGGACCAAGACAACGTTCTTCAGGGGTCTCCCTAGCAAACTCGGGAAGATGGGCTCTGAAAGCCCATCTTCACTGGTGAGTCATGTGGTCACTCCGCGTCTTCATCCTCTGACTAAAATCACAGTTCGCAAGAGCCCTGACAGCTGAAGCCCTCCCCCGAAACCACAGTATTCCCCGCGTCGGGCCATGCCCCCCTGAAGCGAACCGAAGGGTCGGCAGGCGCGGGGATGCTCAGCCCCCAGGGCCGGGGACCGGCCTCAGTCTCGCAGCGGGGGCGGGCGGGCGGGGGCCCCTCACCCCCGGGCACCGCTCCCTGCCCGCTCTCGGAGGCAAACGCGCCACCCCGCCGCGGCGACCCCCTCGCCGCTTCTCCCAAGAAGCGCGACGGCCCCCACGGCCCCTCCACGGTGCGCGGACGCTGCCCTGAGGCACGGGCGGCCGTCGGCCCAACCGCTCTCCGCCAGGTCGCTACCCCGGGCACCCCGCCGCCAAACTTCCCGCCGGGGCGGAGGACAGGCAGGCTCCCTCTCTCCCTCCCCGCCTCCCTTCCTGCGGCGCCGTCGGGGAAAGTTGCCGCCGCGGCGGGGTCCGGCTGCGGACGAAGTAGCGGCGGGTAGGGCGAGCCCGCCCCGCCGCCCGCAGGCACTCGTCCCGCAGCCCCAAACCCCGCTTCACGGCGGCGGCCGCTCTCCCGCCGCGCCCGGGGCTGTGCAGCTCCTTACCCAGCCCCGGCACGAAGGTGTTGAGGAAGAGGCAGATGACAGCCACGGGGAACGGCATGTAGGGGATGGCGGCGCGCAGGGGCCCCTTCTTCTCCCGGACCTGCACCACCACCCCGCTGGAGGGGGCAGCGCCCCGGCTGGGCTCCCCGGCCGCCGCGTTCTCGCCGTCTTTGGGGAAGGGATCCATGGCCGGCGCGGCCGAAGGTGGCGGTGCCCAGGCGGGCTCCCAGCTGCCGCCGTGCGCGCGCTCCCGCCGCCGCGCGGCCCCGCCTGCGCGCGCGCCTCGGTGCCCCCCGCGCGGACCCCTCCCCTCCCCCCGCCCCTCGCGGGCTCTTCCCGCCCCGCCGGCCGCGCTTCTGGCACACCCCCAGCCCCCCCGCCCCCCCCCCCACCTCCCCGCGACGGCGCCGCTCCCTCAGCGTCCCGTCCCGGTTCCGCCCGGGGGGCTCCCGGCCGCCCCGGGTCGGGTCTCCCGCCTCAGCTTACCCCGCCGCCGGTCACAAATGCGTCTGAGGCGATTGGAGCCGACGGCCGCGCTGCGCGCAAACACGCGCACACGCACACGCACACACACACACACACACACACACACACACCCCTTCCCCACCTCGTCCCCCTTCTGTCAGGGCTGCCCGCCGGCCGGCCCCTCACGCAGCCCCCTCGCCGCCCCGGGCCCGCCGGCCTGGCTGCCCACACTGAATTGTTGGGGGGGGGGGGTTTGCCCAACTCGTCCGAAATCGGCGGGGCGGCCGTGACAAGCCGGCTGGGCCGTACCCCGGTGCCCGCCGGCCGCCTCCCCCACTGGGCTGCGCGCCCCTGGCCAGGCCGCTGCTCGCCCGGCCCCGCCTGGGAGCGAGGAGGGGGCAGGAGCCGCCCGAGTTAAATCCTCAGGAGGGGGAAAGGGCGTTTCGGTGGGAGAAAGCGTAGAAGCGGTGACAAATAATGCCCTGTGCGGTTTTAACAATAGCTGTGCTCTGAAGGTGTAAGAAAAGGTGCAAGTTAAACGCACACCCACTTATTGCTCGAAAAACCCTGCGGTAACAGGGAGGAGGAGGAAAAGGGAGGACAGCCACGAGAATTGGAAGAGACAGACAAGAAAAATATACCCCTGAAAAGCTCATCGCGGTTTGGGACAGTGTGAAAATGTATCTTAATTCGCATCGGTACCACAAGATGAAATACCCTTTTGTAGGCTGGCAATTACTGTTCAGTACATAGTCTAATGGATGAAATGGTAATAAAACTTGAATGTGTCTAGTTAAAAATGATGATGAGGCTGGTGATTGCAGCTAGATTTCAGCAGAGAAAATAGGAAAAATATTAAAAGCATTAATCCTGAATCAAAATGTGTGACATGCACAGGACTTTTGCATAAGAGATAAAGGGTTGCCTGTGTCTTATTGTGCATTTCAGAGCTGTATTTTTGCTGAGGAATTCCTGCTAGGACTTTAGACCCCAACAGAAAATCTTGAAGTACTTATATATGCTGCTGGAATGCTACCTGACAAATACATGATTCAACAGTTTAATTGATTTCAGTGCAAATTAGTACAATGAAAAAGTTAGGTAAACTAAATGACACGGCTGCAGAATCCTGTTCCTACATTCTATTTTTATTTTTCTAATAGCTGGGTTCTGAACCATAAAAACATAGACATCCCATGTAAAATCTCTTATTTTTAACAACAGGTTTTCTTTGCTTACCTTCTGAGCGCTTTTCATCCAAAAAATCTTCTTTTTGACTAAACACGCAGATTAAACACATTTCTGAAGGATATTAGCCAACCTGGCTTGGCTAATTTTTTTTTGTGGTGACATTTTTTTCTATCAAATAGTTCATGACAGCCTACTGTAACCCCTAGACACAAATTTATTGGAGGGCTGCACCTTTCTCTTGGAAAGATCTGATGTAACTGACACAAATTCTGTCTTTCTGTGCTGGTTGATCAAACCACAGCTAGATGAGAAATCTCTGCGGTATGAATATTGACTAACTAGAGCCTGTACAAAGCCTGAATCCACAGCTGGAACACTAGCAATAACTTGCAGTGAAACAATTCTCTATAGACTCAACCAGATGATGACCTGATAAAGGTTCTGGAAATCATGTGTAGGTGAGCCTGCATCACCTATGCTAAAAGCAAGCAAAAAGTCATTGTGAGAATGGCCCAAATGGAAAATCAAAGACTAGGATTAATTAAAACAATGTTTTGTCAGAAATACCTAGTAACAGGTTGTGCTTTTATGCAACACTTCCTTGGAAGATCTCAAAGCATTTGGCAAATGTGAGTTAATTCATTTACTTCTTCAAGATTAGTTGGCAATACATAAGGCTTACTCTACCCGCTGTTAAAGTGCAGCCACTTCTAGACTGAACTGTGTCATTAATTCTGCGCTGCCAGCGTTCGTGGAAGTTCTCAGGCGCCTGAGGCAAAAGTTATGACTGACTCAGAGTATATTAAAGGTACCACCGTGTAACAAGTTGTGACATTTCCAAGTTTCTCTAAACAAGTGAATTGATGGCAACATTACTCTGCTGTGATTGTTCCGCACGCCTCAAGTGGCGCGTGACAACCATGCAAACCATCTCGTACTGAGCACCCGTGTGCTGTATGGTTTACCGTTACTCAGAAGACAAGATTCTGTGTGCTGGAGAGCATAAGTGAGGAAAGACAGTCATTAATGAAAAAGGATGCTGGGACCTAGGTAAAAAAATGTGACTGAGGGCTGAATTTTTTTTTTTGAGGAAAATAAGGTTATAATTTATAAAAAGCAGTAATATTTGTGAGAGTTAAGAATACTAAGATTTCTTCAGATTTGATCTTTGTATTAGTTTCACTTCTCAGCATGAAAACAGCTCACAGAATGGATATACATAGTATTATTTGCCTTCAGTTGAGGCAAAAGATGGTTAAAAGCAGAACAAACCTGAATTTGAAGTGGTGTTTCAGACTGCAGAACTCCCCTGGCACACTGCTTTAGAACCAGTGTGTTGACACACAGGACTGGAGACACATCTTCCCTGAGTCTTCTCCAGACTTCTCTCCATAGCAGTGCTGCAGGAGGCAAGCACTGTAAAACCAAAGAGGAGCATTGGAGCTGCGCCTCAAGGGTGAACACTTGGTACTCTTGAGATACCTTCATCTCCTGGATGTCTGGTGAATCAGTTGGCATTGTAGTTGGCCTAGGTGGCACCAAGACTGCAGGACCTGCTGCAAATCGGTGGACCTTCCACACTGTTGTAGCCTTAAAACCAAAGTTTCTGACCTCCTCTAATCTTGCAAGGAGTACTTATAGTTGCCAGGTCCTTGATAAGCAAGCATGAACAGAGAACCTGTTTGTGAAATAGCCTTGTCTCGGTGCGGTCAAGACTTAAGCTGAACCTCCTGATTGATAGAAGCTGGTGGTCTTATTGTGAAGGCTTTGTGGTTAGTTTTACTGCATGTGGACGTTGCGGTGGAAAGTATATGCAGAAGCTTTGATCAGCATACTGAGAGTTTTATGAGAGTCACACTTGGAGGAGTCCAACACGTGGCTCATGGCCACCAAATTCCCAGTCAGAGGAGGCAGATCTCCTAGCTGAGAGCAGGGCAAGGCATTTATATTATGGTCGCTAGCTGAGTTGCAAAGAGCTGTGATACGAGATTTTATAATTGAAGATTTTCCCTTTGTTGGTTTCCACAGTGGATAAACAAGCTGTATTTCACGCATTAGTTACACACTTAAAGGGTAAGGGAAGTGCTGTCAGGCTGAAGGGAACTTCTAAGATCAGCTAGTTGTATGAGTTTGCCCTGCTGTTGTAGAGTAACTGTTTCTGCTTTCCCTGCTTGTACTAGTATTTAAGTTGATCTTAGGGAGTCAATGGAGACTTAGAGATCCTGCAAGATGAAAGGATGGTGCTTCTCTGTTACAGTGTTCTGAGGACTGTGCACGCTGCAGTTTGCCTCTGCCTTTGGAAAGGGAGAAAACCTGCACGTTGAATACCAATGACATACCCAGAGTAACCAGGGGTCCATCCCATTGAAATATACCCTGCCTCTGAGCTTGGATCCTTTCCAAAGCAGTCGTCTTGAGTTAAGACTTCAGCATGTTAAGAGAGATACAAAAATAGACCCAAACACAAATCAAATTAGAAGTGTTATTAACAAAGACAATAAGGAGCCAAGCAGAGCTGCTGCTCACTGACAATCCCCTGGGGGCAGGAGGAGCCCTGCAGTCTGCACTCCAGTACACCACTAAATCCAGCATTGCTCTACGTGTTGTGACTGAAAGGAGAGTTTGGCTCAAGGAGCCCAGCTTTCTTCGAACAGAAGAGATCAATGAATTCCACTCATATGCAGGAGATTAGAGTTATTGGATCACAGATGTCACAGTGTCATTAATAAATCCATTGTATCAGCTGAAACTGGAGCTGGGGAGCCCTGTTTCTTCACAGAGACAAATAGATCTCTCTGCAGGGGAAAGGCTTATTTGTTAAGTACTGCTTGTGGCCCATGTACACTGTTCTGATGGGACTGTCATGGCACTGAGACCTCATAAATTGTTTCCATCTGACAGGTGTCAGACAGTCACATGAGGCTGGGTTCGACTCAGTGGACTCTTCCTGGTGCAAATGAGAGCTACGCTTATTACATGGGTATATCCTGCGCACACAAGACTCCTGACTACTTTTGTTACAGTTTTCAGAGGGACACTAAAAAAGAAAAAGCTGAAGTGGATTCTTTGCGCCCAATCCTGCACTGATTCCAGGCAATAGTATCATCATACTTATGAAGTCACCTTTTTACATGCGTTTGTCAACATAACAGGAAATCTTATTCTTTCCATAAATTTCTATTATCCTAAGGCTCTTAGTGGTGGCACTTGCAGCTGTGTCCTGCTATGTTTTGAGAGTATGTGATGCTACCAAGAAATGCTTTGGACTCCAGCACAGATCTGTTCTCCTGGCTCCTGCTTTCCTTTCCAGGCTTCAGTTAGAGCATCCCTTCATCTTTACAGCCTGGGTGCAACCAATCGCAGACATTTCTAGGAAGCATGAGGATCTCATTGCTGACAGTCCTCATGTTTTAATGCATGTAGCAATTTTCCTTTTTTTTTTTTTTTCCCAGCTCATAGTGTTCGTGCAGTCATTCTTCCTCCAAACAGCTTTGGGCTGTTACACATTGACCCCATGTGTCTGTAACACTCCCTAACCTTGCCCGAGGTGAACTATATAGCTCTGAGAGAAAATCTACAGTAAGTAAATCCTCCCAATATAAAAACTAGGAAAAGATAGTTGGGAAAAATCTGTCCCTGCCATAACAATGGCAAGGTAGGTGAGGAAAGAGGACAGGCACTAGGGAAACGTAGTAGACATACTGGGGTGTCCTAAAGCAATTCTGCAAGCACAAACCTTCCCCCCACCCCTGGTTCTGAGTCATGCACACTTGGCCTGAAAGTAGAGTGGATACCCCATCACAATGGCTGCAATCCCCTACGTAAGGAACCCAAACAAAATAGCATCTATTAGACATGCCATGATGCTGAAGGGCACGTGGTTCTTCTCTACTGTGTTTTCACTTTTGAAGTCCAGTGCCAGCCATGAGGACCTCTCCCACATAAATGCCTCAGACTTGTCTAGCACTGTCTTGTTAGGGAAAATGCGTTCTAGCAGGAAGTTAAATGTCAGTTGTCTTGGAGTTTGCAAAGAGAGGTGACCTTAAGCTAGTGCAGCTAGCTCGGGGTTTGTACTTTAAATTCTCTAGTCTCAGTCTTCCTGCATTCCAGATTTTCCAAGAAAAGTGAGATATGAGTGGAAATCTGGAGCTTAATCCCTTGATGATTGCCTCCCAGCTTTAGTTTTGGGTCTGTCTCCAGTTCAGTTGCTTATTGCTGTCTTAGACTAGTATGGCTTAGGCTTATTGGCAGTCTGCATCTGTCTGAATGATTTGGCAGCACCTCTAGCACAATCTCTACAGGTTCAGAGATTCATTCTAGAATTTACCTGTGACTGTTACAAAGATACTAACCTGCAGTGAAACCTGCAATAGTGTCAAATGGAAGTCCTTCGCTCAGAATTATATTCTGTTGATAATTCTCTGCCACTGAAATAATGTTCTTTGTTTTTCTTTTCTTCTTCACTGTCATGAAGACCTGAAAAATTTAGAGGCAGATCTTAATTCACCTCTGAACATCTCCAAAAACCTGTAGGGAAGAAAAGGAGTGACTTGGTTTAGTTCTTGCCCTATTAATTTCATACTACCTGTATTTTTTCCTTATTTCTTTTCTGTCATTGAAACAAATGTACTTATGGAAAACATCAGGAAGGCTATAGATTTCTACTATTACACCAGCAGCTGCCAGTGTCACGTGGGGTGGCATTTGCTTTGGCACTGATTATTTTTAACAGTCTTGAACTTCTCTATCCCCATTTGAGCTTATGAAGGGTCTCTTTGTTGAGAAGTTCTTTTTTCTTCTTTCTCTTAGTGTAACTCATTGGCCCCTTTCTCTGTGAAACTTTCTACCTTGCAACATAGTATAGACCACTTTGTTATTCATCTAGCATTCCTGTGGACTTCCATCATATTCTTTGATTTAAACAGTCTTCTCTTCAGCATGAAAAAATTATTGATCACAGACATTAATAATGCTCCTGGGCATTCACTTTTTGTCAGTGTGGGCAGGATGAAGTTTCTAGGAGTTAACTCTTGTGACACTTAATGTCCTGGATTATTCCGTTCTTTTATATCATGGTTCAGTAGATCAGTTACTGTGCTTGGAAATACCCAAGGATTGCCGTTTTAAACTGTTTGTGTTTTCCAGGCCCATTCCTACACCTCATAAACATGGCCTCCTTTTTCCTCTCTTTCCCACTGGTCACAACCTCCTTGCCCAACCAGTCCCAGTGTTTCCACATGATGATCTATTTTTCTCTTTCTGCTTTGTCTTGTAGCTTCCAGTACAGCCTTACTCAAACGCTTCCAGGTTCTTGCTGTCTGCAAGGATAAGGCTCAGTTCCTTCTTCCCTCAAAAACTTTTATCCTCCTTGCAGTTGGGATAGTTTGCAGAAGGAGGACACGGAACAGGCAGGCACAATTTTGTCATTTCTTTTGCCATATTCTGGTGCATCTACAGCAGTACAAAACCGCCACAAGTCTGGTCCATCGCATTTAAGGCGCTTCACCCAAAATAATCCAGTTTGTCTAACATAGCCCTGTAAGTTCCCTATTGCAGTTAGTGGAGAGGCAGATCCTCAGATCTTTCAGGAATGGCCAAGTCTGCTTAAGTTAAGCATTAATTCTCTGGTTAAGACTGGGAGGAACCAATAGGAAATATTAGATATCTTCATCCATTTGCCATTCTTTCTGTTTCTCCCTTTTTGGAGGACAAACATTTAATGTTTAATACGTTTCACACAAAGTAGAATCGAGTGCCTGTGTGTTCTATTTCCTGGGTGAGTATATTCTGCCAGAGACTATTATTTAAAAGCTGAATACTGTTACCACCAAGCAAGAAGAAATTTGTCATGTTCTGATCATAGCTTCCTCAAGGGACCTAGGCAGAGTTCAGAAGCCTAAAACAAACCACAGCTGAGCTGCAAGTGGGAGAGATAGACCAGTCTCCATAGAGGAGCATTAGTGAGCAGCAACAGGCAACTAAAATTATGTAATAAGGAAATATCCTGTCTGTCTAGTGAAGCGCCTCTAAATCTGGGTGCCTGAAAGACTAAGCAATCCTGAAAGGTAAGCGGGAAGTGATTACTGTGCGGATCTTAGTGGGTTTATGGGATTCTGAGTTACAACTTGAAACAATCTTTGGACAGATCATATTCCCTTCTTTGTACACTTGGATCAACACCCTTGAGGTCCTTTTTCTTGGACATGTTTTCTAGTATGAGTGTGAGAGGAGACAGGAGCCTTTCGTGTACAGACTGTTCCCCTCGGATTATCTCTGGGGGAGTCAAATTATGATCTGTGACTTGAACAACATCAGTCTATTGGGTAAACTACTGCAAAGCCATCATGCTCTGCCTTAAATGAAATTACTCCTCAGATCAAATTTTGTGCCACTTACATAATACTTCTTATTTCTCAATAAAAGCTGGTTCAGACAGGATTAAATGTTATGTATTGAAAGACAGCCTTTTCAGAAAGCTGTGAAATGGAAAAACATATGCTGCTCCCCTTTCTTGATATTTGCTTGAATCGTGATGCTGACAGAGGCTGATTTGCCAGCATACATAAATTTTGATCCTGGAGAAAGGTACCCATCTATTTGACAGCTGCGAGGAATGAAATCCTCTATTTACCAACACAAGAACTGTGGAAGTGCATACTTTACTTTTCTCATACTGTTCTACCCCTGATCTGGAGGGACCAATTTTAAAAATGAGTTAGAAGTCCAGAAGTATGAGCTATTCAGTCCTTGTTTCTCTGCTACAGTTGCCCATAGCTTTGTAGTCTCAGCTGGATGGAAATCAGCAGCTACTGTGACATAGGTCCCATCTGAGTGGGTGTAAGCCATAAGCACTGCTGGTTAGCTCAGGGATTTCCAGGGGGATGGGGAGTTTCATGCACAAGTATAAGAAGTCTTATGTTCTGTTAAACACGTCTGCCTGGGCTCCAGTCCATGTTGAAGGCTTTTGTCCAGAGCTTCGTGGGACAGCAGTAGGTCTCTGGTCTGTTCCAAGGTGTAGATATGCTCACCAGGAGTTTAACAGTTTCAACCAGGCTTGCTGAGAGCAGATGAAGGGTTTTGCACAAGGAACACCTTCTCAAGATCACTGATGGGCTGTGAAACGTAAGGATCTCAGGTTTAGGTTGGTTTGGTTTTGTTGGTTTTTAAATTATATAACCCAGTGGACTTCAAGCTTTCCAGCAGGGATGGGACTCAGTGAGCAGTCATCCTGTGAACTATGGGGAATCTCTCTTTGGCGTGTAAAAACTTGTGTAGAACCCATGTCCTCTGCTGCCTGTCACCAAAGACTGGCCTGTTCACAAGTGCTTCAGCAGGTCTTTTGTAATGCTCAAGAGGGAGAAGTTTTATCTATGCACAGTCAAGTGTTTATTGCAACATGGACTCTCTCTGATGCTGACAAGTCTTTCTCTCTATTATGAGCAAGAAGGGGACTTCATTTTCTGAGCCTGTAGTTGCTCATTTTGTAAATACTAAGTTGACATGCAGCAGAGTGCTATGAATTGTAGCAATGTTCCATGGCTGTTAGGAATTAAAATAGGAGAAAAATGGTATTTTTTTTAAGCTTGTTCAGCAAAAGAAGAAATTGCAAAGCTTCGCTTGAAGCATAGTGAATCCAAATAATGTTGGCAAGAGTTGGGAATGTGAAAGTGAAGATTGTCGTAATCAGGAAGGCAATGATGACAGAAGCTACTTCTCGGGCAGTAGGAGCTTATCTTAGCAGCATGCAGAGGGACTGAATGTCCTCTTCTAAGTGGACTCAAAGAAGGACATGTGGGGAGGGAGGCTGGTTGCTCATTAGTTTTAGCAATTCATCTAACTGTAAAAGAGTTCTTGGGCTATCAATGTACTATCAGCCTAAACCACTGCTTGCTAAGATATATTTGTTTTCTTCCTGAGATCCATCCACTTCTTTCCTATCTCTCCTGCTAGAGCTGGAATATTACTTTAAAGTGGTTCTTGGCATAGAAAAACACCTGCTTAAATTCCTTTTAACTAGAATGGGATTAATGTTGCATTTGCCGATCTCCTTGTGAGCTATTCTCACCCACAGGAAGGGTATACCTGGTACGTTAATTTAAAGAGATGAACCAAGTGCAGTGGGAACTAGGCAGCAAGTATTCCTTAAGCCCTGAAAGGGGTGTTTACAGTGGAGATTATTACATTTCTAAATTTCCCAGGTAAAGAGGGGTAGCAGGTAGATAGCTTCTGGATAGGTGACTACGGTGAGCTCAGGGAAAGAAAACAGCATAGCTGATTTTGGCTTTCAAAGGCTGAGGGAGAGAGGGCAGACTGCAGTTTTCTACCTTGAATAAAACTGCCAAATTTAATCCGAACTTTTTTTTTTTTTCCAGTGAGATTGTAGTTGTCAGTGGCTCTTTCCATCCCAAAGTGATTTTCTGTGCTAAAGGAGGCCTAGTGGTCTACACTGAGGAAACATGCACTGGGCTCCGTCATGAATAGCTGGCAAAAAATCTCACTCCAGCATATGATTCTTCAGGGCTCTATAGGAATGCTGGCTGATCCAGCTGGAATACTTATTAATGACATGGTTGTAGGGAACTGCCCAGTCATATCACTAGAGACTGGGAGATTCAGTCCTGTGATCTCACCTTAAGGATCCTGGTGCTTTATCTGCAAGACAGCATGCATCCGAAAGTTTCTGTTCTCCCTTATGAAACTCTTACTCACTTGAGAAACTTTGCCCCTGTGTGCTTCCTTGTTGAACAGATTTCTGTATCAGATTTTACTGCATTTAAAAGAGCATTTCTGATGTCCAATTAAACTGGAAAATCCATGCTCAACAGATTTGTTAAGTATGATTCTCCATCTAGTCATTATCATTAATGAAGTTGTAACTTCCTGAGTGGTTCTTGTGTGTCCTTAATTAGCGCCTCCATTCTGTATCCACCCCCTCACTGTGGAAGTCAAGCTGTGGGTTTCTTCCTGGTTCTTGGATCTCTCATAAACCTCAATATGCACCAGCACCTCTCCAGCCCACCAGGTCCTTTTCTCCTGTGGTCTCTCTGGCTGTTTTTTAATGCTTTTGTCCCGGAGACTGTGTCTGCATCCCTCTCACTCAACTACCAGCAGAAAGTGCTGTGGACAGCAGTGTTCCCCAACGGTACATGCTGCCTTTTGAGATGGCTGCCTTGCACGTAAACGATTAAAATGGCTGCAACTGTGTGAAGTTTTTCCCTGTGAGAAGTTGGGTCCTCCTGAGTTTTACCTTCCTGTGGCGCATTCATCATGGCCTTTTATTGAGGCCAAGCAGGGCTTATTTCACTCAGTTGCCCATGTGAAACTGTCAGGGTGAAGCATGATGGACCTTACTCATTTGATTCCTGTGCTGCTGTATATTTTTATTTTTTTTTTAGTTAATTGCTTGATTTTTCTGAGACGGATCCCATCTGGCCCTGATGTTTTGTCAGCCTTGTGACATTCTAAAAAATTTTATAACTATTTCTGGCATGATCTCAAATTCTGACAGTATTTCTGCTTTCTTCCCTAGAAAATGTATGGCTGTTCTTGGCATCTTCTCCACGTTCCCTATTCCTTATAAACATTGGACAGAATTATTTTTTTTATCAGTGCCTGCTTCTTCTGTATATAATTTGCCCTAATGAGGAGCTGTCCCCTCAAACATGACATGTTCTCCAGCTATCTAATTCTTCATCAGAAGAAGCATTTGTGCAATAGTTCTATCCATCTCCACTTGCTGCTTTGCTCATCAGCTTCCCATGCACTTCTGATTTCTCTGTCTCTCATTATAGGTTTCTACTCAGCTCAGGTGATCTGCCTGGGATTTTAATCCCAAATTGCCTTCTACCGCATGGAAGGGGAATACTTCTGATAGTAAGCTTTGAAGTAGGCTGCAGATGCCATGTAATATTCCAGCCGAAACACAATGAAGTTAGTCCTTTATCTTTCCAAGAAAGATGGATTTAATCCTCAAAATCCTTAAAATCACTTTCAAATGATCTAAGAGTAGAAAACAGGCCTTCACGGGAAAGTCGATAGATTTGATCACTTTCTCTAGATGTTTATGCAGAGATGCAATCTGAGTGTGGGTGAGGCTTTTCAGCCTTGTTGAGAAAGGCATGACTAGGTGGCTGTTGTGCCATCTACTTGTGCCTTTCTTCATGTGACTACTTGATACCTGTCTGTCTCGCTCATGAGTGGAAAGTTAAACTTGCCAAGATGGAACAGAAATTCCAGTTTCTGACTGGCAGGTTCCAAATCTCTTTGTTCCTTTTTGTTAATGAACAAAATTCTCAAGGGTGCTTCTGAAGTTGTTCGCTGCTGTAGCCCAGGCTCACTCTATTAAATGATTTCATGGTCCTGGAGCTCTTTTCTGGCCAGTTCCTAACCGTTAATCTCTTTTGAGATACTGAGATAGATTATGGAGACAGAGAGAAGACTATTGTCCATATGCCTTCTGTTCAGCAGGAAAGCCTTACAACCTAGCTGTTTCTGTGCATATACAAAAGTGTCATGACATTACCCATTCACATATTGTATGATTCTGGTGTGATGGGTGAACTCTCTCCACGCATATCCATCGCTGACCCCAATTTAATGGAGAACTAAAAATCTAGCAAGTTTCAGGCTGTGTGCCTGAGAGATATAGGCAGTGAACAGGCTTCATGATTGTGAGCTATTATGATTCTGCAAGAGTCTGTCACTACTGTCAGGGACAAAAGTGATTTGATAACTGTCAGCCTAACAACATGACAATACTTCAGGAGAGTTTTCAAGACTTCCCCCATATTTTCCCATGTCAATAGATTTGTTATCATTTGGAGCTTGCTATCCTCTCTATAGGCATGAGAGAGGCTTCTGCCAGAAATATTGTCAGAGTGAACTCCCCTGCTTTCTGAAAAGAAAGGGTAAGCAATCTGAACACTGAAATAAAATCATAGTTATTAAGATTTGGAGGAACTTCCTGCAGTAGAGCAGGAATCCATTGAGTCCAGCACTCTGCCAGTTGCTGGGACCTCTAATGGCCCACTTCTAGCTTGGCTTTCCAAGGTTATTTTTGTCATCCTCACTCTTGGTCTACATGTGCCTTCTAGTCTGTGGAAAGATCTCCTACCTGTTCTGGCCTTAGTGGTGTCTCATAAAACAGTAGTTTGCATCTGCTATCAATGCTAATTCCCTAATGACATGCTGTCTACTGTAGTGCTTCTTTGTATTTCAGAACTTCCTCCATGCTGCTGATCAGGGGAAGAAAACATCCCATGAAACCCCTATGAATTTGTTGATACCAAGGTTGCATCAACAATGTCTCAATAGGAATGGAGAGTAGCAATAGGAGGAATATTGGGATCCATAGGGGAAATTGTGTGGGCAGGGTCTCTCTCCCTCTCTTCACTTTGTCTCTTAGCAACAGCAGGCCCAAAGAGTATGGCACTGCTTGCTGGGTGTGTGCAGTCCCCTTTGTCAGATGAAGAAGAGTAGAAAAGATGATGTAGCACAGAGGAGGTAGGGAAATGAGGGGAGGAAGAGCATGAACCATATTGCACTGGGAGAGAAATGGCAAGACAGCTTACTTGGTACACAATCATCAATGAATAGGTTATTCTTTTAGTAGCAATGGGATGCCAGTGAGAAAAAGGTGTCTCAGGCTTTCAGAAAGAAATGCATGTGTGCAACCTTGGGCATCATTTGCATCCCTTCCTGTTAATGATTTCCACTGGAGCTTTTGACATGGGTAGATATCATTAATTAGTATCTGAGCCAGGCAGCTCACCTGCTGTCTTCACCTGGCCCCAGAAACATTGCCTGGCTCACCTATGCCTTGCCTGCAGAACAGACGCCCTGACTAAGACCTCCTCTTCATGCTATCCTGTTGCTGTATCACAGTGCAGTGGAAGAGTCTTCCTGCAAGACCAGAGGCAGGTGCTTTGGTGCATCAGGCACTTGGATGCCTAAGCCATAAGTCTTTCCTCTACACTACAACCTCTTGCTCAGTTGGTTTCTAAGGGTCTCTCCCTATATATTCTTGGGCCTGTAGAGTTTAGTACACAACAAGGTACCTAGAAGCTGTGTGTTGCAGCCAAGTGTGTGATCCTCTGTGCTAACTACGTCCACTGTAGCAATGGCCTTGGTAATACCAATATGTGTGTTAGAACACAGACTGAATAACACATGTTAAGTCATTTCCCACATTATTGCTTTTCTGAAATATGGTTTATGTTTGCTATCTAGCAGGTAGGCTGTGGTTTTTTTCCTTCATGTATGTATAGCGTTTTTGTATATAAAATATATGTCTCAATAGTAACGGGAAAAAAGAGGTAAAGAAAGGAGGATGGGACACAAGTTAAAATGTTCTGCTTAACCTTCTTCCTCCTACTGAAAAGATATCAGAGTGTTCTTTTCTCTGCAACTGTGCCATTTGCTTCTTTTTACCTGGAGAGGCATTTTGTTAAAGCCATTATGAAATATTACAGGTGGTGATGGCATGGAAGCAGCGTAACTGTAGCTTCCAAAGAGCCTTTTTTTTTGCAGCCGCCAGGTCAATGCTGAATTGAAGTGCCTTCAGAATGGAAGTATTATTTCTTCCTTGCCTTCATAACTTTCCTTTTCTTCTAATGCCATATTGGCACTTAAAACAGGGAAAAGAAAAAAGAATTCACATTTTTATTTTAAACCTTGTCTTTGCAGCTGGTAATGCCATTGGGAATGATGACATGCAAAGTATTCCATAAGTCAAAACTAGATCTTGAAGTCAGAGCTGTAGTTCTAGACTGGCTGTCTCTGCACTGGCTGCATAGTTGGACCTCAGCTTTTCTGCAAACACAGACTCTGAATTCTCTTCCAAAGCTAGTCTAGATCTATCTTTGAGCACTTTTATATAACCCACACCACAAATTTCCTGTTCAAGATGTTGACATGTGCTTAGAACTGCAGAAGGTGTGTATGCCTCCACTCCCCTTCCAAAATATGCCTAAAATAGATGCTTTTAAGAGTATTAGTATTACGTTGTAAGGGAAAGTTTTTCACTGCTTGCAGCAAGGGTAACAGCAGATGGTCTGATAGGTTGTCTCCCATATCTGTTTTCCTTTGGAGGAGAGTACTATAGAGGTACAGCATATCTGCAGCTACCACTGATTCAAGGTGTAATGGAGGGCACACTGAATTGTGAAGATGCCTGATTATTAGCTCCTCTGACGTATGAGGAATGTCAGCAAATGAACTGTTGAATTCATGATGTTTTCCTACATATATTGGCCTGCATAATAGCTACAAGTTGCAAGTCCTCTATCATTCTCCTTGCAGTATAAGCCACTGTAATATCTATTCCAATATTGAATTTAGATTGTCCTGTGTTCAATTGCTGTTGTGTTTGGCTGTGCTGTGAATCAGTGAGAGCTAGCAAACACAGAGCTGGTGCCACTGGTCCATCAGGCAGTAAAAGGAGAAATTGAGGAAAATGAGTGTACTGAAAAGGAGAGAAAGGATATATTTGCATGAACCTTCAGAAGAAAATCTTTGGGTGACACCTCTTAACCTCAGTTAGCAATAGTGAGTGACCTGTAGTAAGAAGCTGAGGTGTCAAAGGAGGTGCTGGAAAAAGCTAGTAAAGGTAAAAGAAGTAAAAATCAGGCTGTATTTCTTAAAAAAAACAAAACAAAACAAAAAAACCAACAAAAAAACCAACACCAAACAAACAAACAAAAAACCCTGAAGGTATGCAGTCAATTGTCAGACTTACTAGTACTCTATACACTCCTTTATTAAAATCAGTAACTACTTTTAAAAAGCAGACAATTTGATTCTGAAGGGTACTAGGTGTGATCCTGAGGACCCTAGACCAGCCTGGGTTTTCCTCCAGAAAGCAGGAAAATTTGTCTAAATGATAACTAAAAGTCACAGAATACCAGGTTGGAAGGGACCTCAAGGATCACCTGGTCCAACCTTTCTCGGCAAAAGCACAGTCTAGATAAGATGGCCCAGCACCCTGTCCAGCTGAGTCTTAAAATTGTCCAATGCTAGGGAAAAATAACTCTACCAGAAGCATAAAAGAAAGTAAGAGACAAAAATCAGCAGGTCTCGTAAAAAGAGATTTATGGCCTGTGACTTTATAAAAATTGATGCTGCTTCAAACTACATTATTGAAAAATGTGGCTTCAAAGTCTTGACATTTGTCTTTTTAAGCTTGAAAAATTGAGGCCTTAATCTGAAAAACATTGAGTAGAGGAGTATGGAAGCTCACCATGATTTGGAGCATGACTGTGCTGTAACGCTCACTTTGAAATCACTGAGTCTGCAGTACAGCAGAGAATCTGACCCACAGACTTATTCCCTTCCTGAGAAACATGTTCTGTCTCTCACATCACCCAAGCAAGAGAAAATCTACAAATAGTGGTGAGCTGACAGTTCTAGCGGTAGTGCCAGAGACAGGACAGAAACCAGCTCATTCCTCCGAGCTTGCTATTTCATTAGTAAAGATAAGATTTACAAAAACACGCAGAACAGATAAACTGAGTAAGAATCCCTTCTATAAACTCAGATTTCTGACTTGCTTTTTAAGGTGTTCCCAGCAAACTCTGCTTCCAGAGTTCAGAGGAGATGCTGTCAAAACATCCTATGTTTATTGTATTGCTCAGGCGGTGTTGAGAAGGTAAGACCAGTGTTTTCCACAGCATTGTCATAAGCAAAGAGGAATTACGGCATCACAGCTGAGTCTCTCAGCAAGGTTGATCTAAGATAGCGTGAAAACTGACTTGCAAATGATACTGATATCAAGATGGAAAATAGCTTTTCATCTATATTCAATTTGTATAAGGTTCAGTTCTGGAATCCCTACTCAGCCAGAAATACCTAGTCAGGGAAAATGAGATTCACTGTAAGGAACACAGAGGTCTCCTTGTTGCAGACTTCTGTATATTGACCCCCTTCTGACGCTGAGCAAAGCTCCATCATTGCCAGGGGTTTGGCTTTTCTCATTTGAATGCTTTGAAACATTTTAAGGCTTTTGTCCGGTGTTGTGCTAAATTAGGTCAGAGATTGAATCGCAACTCTGGATCATGACTATGCGTACCTGAAAGCTGAATCCAAATATGAACTTTCCATCCAGGGACCACCACTACAACAGTTAAATTAGTCTGTTGTCACAAAGTGACCTTCAGGGTGTAACAGTTCAAGGGTGTATTTCTTCAACAGCACAGCAAATGCTCTTCACCTTGGCCTTGCGTCCAGCTTAGAAATGTCTCGGGAGCCAACAGATCACATCTAACGTGACTCAGAAATGTAAGCAATTCTTTGCACATCAGGTATCGTCTCTTTGTATACATCAGTGAGTGAGCTATGCTGTCACTGCCACATTCCTGAGTTTTATTTGCTGCTGTAGTCTTAATCTTCTCTGAAAGGAGATTTTTAAAGTTTTGCCTCTTCTAAATGTCCAACACAAGCATTTGAATTTCATTCTTTCAAATTCAACACCACCACTTGACCCTTTAAAGTACAGACACTGAAGCAGTGTTTAATCTAAATGCCACTTCTAAGCAAACACCCACAGATTTATTAGGCATTTGCTAACACAGTACATCCAACTTACGTTAAAAGGACCAAGCTGAGACCCATCTGCTTTTTAAACGTTATTTGGCTCTGTCCCCAAAACCAAGAACAACAATAGATTTTTTTTTTTTTTTTTTTTTAAACCTAGTGGTTTGTGATTGTCTGTTAAGAGATTTTTACAAATGTTAACTTATCTCCCTAGCACTACTTGGCATGACCTGAAACTGTCCCTAACTTGACTGCCTCACTAGGAGAATGCATTTTCACAAGTACTTTAAAGTACAGTTCGTAGTAATGCAGAGAGGATTGTGCTGGATTCTGCCAAATCAGGTTTGCCCTCCTAATGGAAGAGAAAGGTGTGCTCAAAACTTCGTCTGGGTAGACTTAGGAAATGATATAGCTTTCTGCGGGGGGTGGCGGGGACCTTATTCACAAGTCAAATAAAAGTTTAAAAATGGCCATTGTTTTTAAAGCAAAGAAGAACTTGGACAGCTTCTAAATTAAAACAGCCTTGTGACATTTTCATGTTATCCAAAACTGTTTTGAAAATATTTGTATGACAACGGTCCATTTTTAAATTTATCAGCTGGGTTTTCATTTTCAGAATGGTCACTGTTAGCTTTAATTTTGGAGAACGCAAAAGCTTTTATCAAAATTATCAAAATTATCAAAAGTGTCTTTACAAAAGCCTCCCCAAACCCCAACCCTGTTTAAAGCTTTATGTTTTGTTTTTCACCTAGAAAGCAATGAATTCTACTGAATAGTCCTGAGGAAAATGCTTGAGGAGTGTCTGTGTTTAGGTGAAAAGACCAGAGCTGAATTGAAGTAATATAGTACCAATTTCTTTTTTAAGGAAAACAAAACTGCACTACCACAAAACAGTATGTTTTACTTGTACAGTGAAATGCTATCCCCTTTGGAGCTAACAATGATTTTGCTTTTACTGCAGTGAATCCAGTATTTCAGCTATATTCTTTACTAGAGGTGACAGCCCCGTGACGGGGATGTGCAACAACTTTTCCGAAGAAAAATGTCTGCTGATTGGAAATAAATATGTTTTTATTTAGTATCTTTCCATTTTGGATGAACCTTAAAATGTAATTCAAACTCAGCCAACATAGAAAAGATTAGCCCATGTCACTGAAATGTCTCTAAGTTTAAGACCTCAAAATTAAAGATGACATCTTAATTGCAGGCCATGCATCTATATACACAAACACATACAAATTGGCGTTTGTCCCTCAGAGAAGGTGTTCTCTGAGCAATCCCAGCACACAGCTCCAACAGCTTACTCTGTAAGCTCAAGCGTGGGTTTCTCAGCCAGTTGATCTAAGGCCAAGGGACCAGCAGCTACTGAATCATTTACTGTGTGAAATGGGATTCGGTGTGCACTTTCAGTTGAAAGGACAGAGAAATTGGTGCACTGGATGGAGCTGAGCCCCAATCCCAAGATTTTGATACTCAGTTGCTGCCATGACTTTCAAATCAAACTTCATTTCCTCCGTGACCTCATGTAAACACAAGATGATCCATTTGTTGTCGCTGACACAGCTATCAGTGTGGGTCCAGTGACTCGCGGCCTTTGTGTTCACTTACATCAAGTGTGTTTGGACTTAAGTCTTGGTACTTAATTTACAACAATGTTGTCCCACCTGCTTATGAAATTAATGAACCCAGAAAGAGGAGGGAGGGTGTATTTTAACTATTCCTTAAGGTAGACAGTCTGATTGTTTACCTTATGTTTTTCTGTGCTATGAACTATCACCCTTTCAAGCAGCTAATTTTTGATCTTTTCTGGACTTGGGTAATTGTCCTTGCCAGGTACCTGCTATTAGTTATTTTCTTTCACAGCAGTAATGAGGATGTAATTTTGATGTTTTGTCTCAAAAAAGTACCTTTAAAATCCACAAAGCTCTTCCAAAAGATGCTGTAAAGATTAAAACTAACAATCTTCAACTGGCAGCTTTTGATTATACAGGACTGTTCTAGGAAAAAAGTCTACCAATAAGGTTCAACAGATTGTCTACTGAGGGCTTCAGCAATCATGAAAATCAGCCTTCGTTTCCTTACTAATGACAACAAAATCTTGTTGACATCAATGAATAAGCCAAATTCGTCACTTAGTTGGAATCATGCTATTGGCTTTTTGTGCCCTGTCGCATCATTTCTCTGCTTGGCCTGTTCATTGAGACAATTTACTCTTACTTTTCCTTTCAAATCAGCATTCCCATTTCACACTGCTGCCAGACAGGTTAACACAACAGACACATTTCCATTTGGGTGCTGTGAGGCTTTTCACTCAAAGATCAAAATGTGCTCTAGAAATATTAATTAATTAAATCTGAAAGCACCCATATGAAGTCAGTGAGTAGCACATAGAGATCATTTCACTCTGGACATCTGTTTAATTGATTATAGCAATACTATGTAGTGCTTTAGGATAGACAGTAAAGAAACAGTGAGCTGACTTGAAGGCACATGTGAATTGCATTGCAAACATCACATTTATTAAAGGAACACCAGTCGACAGATAGATTAGACAGCAGCCAGTGAGGCTGTTTCCCTATCGGATACTGTGTGAAACCGCAACGGTAAACACACATGTTTGTGGTTTGATACCCTTACAGAGCACTCGGAGGAAGACAAGCTATCTGTGTTCCCAATAAGCCTGTATAATCCGAGGAAAGCAGCCATTCTAGGCTCCTCTCCAAACTTCACAGAGAGGTTGGTAGGAATTGCTCCTCTAGTGACGCCTCATTGCAGTACCGGTTATCTTTTCTTGTAGTTCTACTCTGAAAAACTAGAAGAAAATTAGAAAATTTAGAAGCAATAGCTGATCAAGGAGCCAGTAAATAGCACGCTTTGAGTATTTTTGCTTTTAATGAGTATTGTTGGTTTCATTACAAAACCAGAAGTTTATATCAGGAATTTTGAGGATTGAGATAATGGATATTAAACCGACATTTTTGTCAGCAGTAAATTAAAATGTTCTACTGCTTTTTGTAACTGCCAGTTTGTCATACTTTACCCAGGAATGTCAGAAAGGCTGTACTTGCTCAGAGCAAAGGTCCATCTGGCTCAGCATCCTGGCCCTGGGCAGTGGCCAAGAAAGGATGCCTAGGGGTGAGTACAAGAACAAGGAAAGTCAACAGTGACTCTTCCTCAGAATATATCTCTAGCCCTCAGTTACCAGTGACTCAGGAACTTCCAGTCTTACTGTCTCAGCGCATTTTCTAAGACTAACAGAGCCCTGTTTGATATTTGAGGGGAAGAAAAGGGTACTTGTCATGGGTGGCTTTATAGATCCTGAGATATGTCTGTTGTTAGTGATGCCCATGGAATGCTCAAAGGAGGAAAGCTATCTGGGTTCCCCAGCTAGTCTGTGTAACTCAAGGACAGCAGTGGTTCCCATCCGTTCCCCATCTTATCACTTCCCACAGTTTTCAACTGTCTCTTCCCGGTCAAATATGAGCTGCCCCTCTGTTCAGATACAGGATAAGTTACCGACTTTCTCCCATTCTTCCTTCAGCACCCCTTGGCTCTCCTCTGTTTCTTATTCTCTTATCAGGCAAAGATGAACCATTTCTCCTCTGCTGCACACAGCTCCGGGCTGGCCATAATGTGCAACAAGGGAGCACAAGGCCAGCTGCCCTCACGGCATTCCAGCAAGAATGGGAACAGGTCCCCCAGGAGCCTCTGCACAGGACTACTGATCTCCCCAAGGCTGCAAGACTGAAGCTGGGAATCTCAGCTGCCTGTGAAATTAGTCCAGGGAAAAATCATCTGTGTGTTTATGAGTAGACCTCCCAGTACAGTTTTCCTGTAAAGCCATTGACTGGGTAAGGTCTATGCATGAGGTCTGAGGCAGCTTGATCCAGGTCACTACATCCAGCAAGATTAGAGGTAATCAAAACCTTGTAGTGCAGGTGAGAAAGACAAATGCCCAATCAAATTTGAAGTAACTCATCTGGAAGGCATATCCTCTTGTGTATGTTAAAATTAACATCCATTTTTCTGTTTCCCTAGAAACACTGAGACAACAACAATTTCCTGTACAGTCAGCAGACTGGTGAAGCCCTGAATGCAGACCCCTAAATGAACTAAGGATTGCAGGTGCAATGTTGTTGACTTTTTGAAGTGAAATTGAAAAGCTGGTACTGCTTACACATAGAGTGAAGGAACATGCAACTGGAGTGGGAGAATGCATCTAGTAGAAAAATTCTCAGCTGTAGTGTTAATAGGTTGATAGAACAGGAATCATTTATTACACAGCTTTCCCTGTTAGTGACTTGTCGTGGGCCTAATTAAAGGGGTGTAATACATACCAGCGGGGGCCCTAGAACAATCTGCTATGTGGCTCGTGTTTGATCCAAATTACTACAATGCTCTTCGTTGTGTCAGCAGGACACAGGCATATAGGCAGTTTGAAAATGAGGTTGCCACTCCAGGGAGGGACTTACTTACAGATGTATGTGTGCAAAAGCAATGCGTAGGCAGTCCTTGCATTGAATCTTGCCTTCTGCACACAGCTGACTGCACACAAGTGAGTACACCCATGATGGATACGGATGCTGTGGATAGACATCTGCGAAGAACTGGTCTGAGATCCTCCAGCCTTTTCCTATCAGTTGCTGAACAGATGGTGAGCTATCATCGTTGTTATTTCATGTTCCAGGCTCATGGACAGGGGCTGTGAGCTTGCAATTTTTTTTTCTCAGCTTGGGACCAACAGATCTTTAAAAGTCACAACATTGTTATTATTATTCTATTAATCTCTAGGGACCCCCTAAGACTGGGGCTTCTTGTACTAAGTACATACAGAGGATGGAGGCTAGTAAGAATTCCTTGTCCCAAACAGTTTAAGACCTAATTTTGGCATAAAACTGTGAACTATACCTAAAAGATCCTGACTTCCTTTGTGTCAGTCCCAATGCCCCGTTTTGCTGAAAGGGGCATCATTTGGGTGTGATCAGATGGATGGAAAGTTACTGTCCCTGCTCCCAGCTGCTTCTGGCAATAACTGTTCATCATACACTCCTAATTTCTGTAGTGACCTGCTGAAACTGATTTACCTGCACTCATTTTGTGTCGTGCTGGAACAGAGTGTGCATGTGCAAGCACCTGTTTACTGTGTTTGCTGCAGTGCAATGGAGATCTCTGGTTAAGGCATGATAACTTTTTAAGCTGCTTTAGTGCAATGTCAAGCATTCATCTGATGATAGCATTCATGTCAGATGAGTACAAAAGGCAGTAAAAAAATCTCGGTGAACAATTTATAGTGCCAAAGCTGAGCTGAGAAGCTAAAACCACGAGCATTGTCTCTGTTAGACAGCAAGGTAACAGAAGCTGCAACAAACCATTCTTATATAACGAAGCAATTATGTTTTCTCAGTCTCACAAGTTTTTGAAAACAGCTTTCTCGGGCTTTCCACTGGTAACACTTTGAGGCTCTTCAGGGAGAGAATCATAAATAAGCAGTCACTATTGCAAGTGTGTGTTTGATCACAAATTTTTACTGCAGAAATATCTTACGTTTTATATCTCTGCTGATACACTCTCACACCCGCAATAGGTCAAGTAGCTGTCACTGAGGGAGGCAGTAAGCCACTGAGGGAAGATCCCTGATAGTCAGAAACAACAACAAAAAAAGCTATTGTATCTGAGGGAAGCAAGAAGCCTGGGTTAACTTTATGGATGAAAAGAGCTCTAAGTAATGAAGCTGTCATAGAGTTTCTCCAAACCATTTTTTATCCTAATCTTTCTGAAATATTAAATTACGAGAGGTGCAGCAGCAGGCTCCCCAAGCAAAACCATGTCATACATCCAAATTAAAAATAAATTATAAATGGTTCTGTACAGGAAAAATTTAATTCTTCCCATCAGAGTATTGAATGAACTGAGGAGAACATCTCTTACAGCTTAGAGATACTTGAGAAAGCTACCGTTTGTATTGCTAAAGCAATAACAAGTAATATTTGTGGTGAAGTTACGCATACTCTTTGCAAAGCAAGAAATGCAACTAGAACTCCTTAAACTAGTAATGTGAAAAAACAAAGACTATCCTTAAATCCAGGTTCCAGGTACAAATGGGCGTTGCGTGGAGGGTTTTGAGATCCAGACATGAAATTGCATATGTTGAAATTTGGCAGCTCAAGCCCACCTCTGCGGTAACAGCACAGGGCCAAAGGACTTGGCCCACTCTCAGAATTCACGGGGACTTCAAAGCCAGAAAATGCCAGGAGCACGTGCAGCGTGCCCAAGCACTGCACCGTCAGCACCCATTTAGATACGCGAGCGTGTGTTTCTGAGAACAGGTTCTCCTGATCTTAGTGCACTCGGAGGAGAAAGTGCTCAGAGTGTTATGTGAGTAGTGCTCAGCTGTGTCCAAAACTCAAAATCCTTTGGGGTCAAATGCAGAGGTATGTCAAGCACCTGTAGCTCCCCTCCCCATTTTCTAGAAGCTGCAGGAGTCTGCTGGATGGTCAGCAGTTGCTTCTCTCCTAACAGCTATTATTCACAAGCGTCTAAGAGAAATAAAACCTGTAGCAGTCTGTCATTGTTCCAGGCAGAAAAAAAGCACAAAAATACTGAATCCAAATGAAATTGCTGGCAGGATTTCCTAAGAAAAAGTACAGCTTGCTACCTGTGCAAAATACCTATGTACATAGTTTTGTTCTTGTGAGGCAATAATTCTGAGCTCTTTAATGACCGCAGATGGTGAGGACTACCTCTGAACATATTTTGAATCATAATAACTGTGGTAACTGCATAACTATCAGCAAAGAACCCCAAACACCTAGCCGAACTTCTGCTATAGAAATGACTCAGGGGTAAGAGGGATGATTCAGAAGGTGAAATATTACTTCACGTAGCACGTGGGTGTTTTTCTAAGGTTTCCATCCAAGGATCGACCTTGTTTAGTTTATGAGATCTGACAAGATCACAGCCCTCGCTAGTAGACAGTAATATAAAGCACTGCACTAAGTCACGGATGTCAAATCTGTTGCCTTGGATAAAATACACTGGTAATAATAAAAATTCTTATTGAGCCCTCAGCCTTTTCAGTGGGTACAATTTAAATAGACAAAGGTAGAATAAATCCAAGTTGCATGTTGAAAATGCTGGTGAAAAGAGCCTAGAAAAAATGTTAGTAAATAGCAATGTTAGTACTATCTGAAAGTCTATTAAAATGTTAGTACTGTGTGAAAGTCTATTAAAATAATCAGACTTACACATACATCACAGCTAGTCTCAAAGTACCTCATAAACAGTTAACCTCAATAACGAGCGTTCCTGTGACATAGAAGTGCAGCATCTATTTCTCTGTTTTATAGAGGTACATCAGACTCCCAAGGAAAAGTTCGTACATTTAGAAAGCAGCAGGGGAGAGGCTGTGACCCTGGAGGCTTGGTGACCTTTGTGCATGTGGAAAAGGTCAGGACTACGTTGTTACTTGTATTCCCCAAGTGGTGAGAACAGACAGAAAAGTCCCTAGCAGAGCAGCTCTGCAGCAGGACTCAGGCTGCACTCAAGCAGCTGAAGAGTGGCTCTTGTGTATGCTAGCCACATGCCATGACCAGCACAGAGACTGTGCATGCATAGACATCACTGGGAAATTCATCTTCCCTGAGAAGAGAAGGAGCCAGGCAGCTCTGGGATCCTGTTTGCACGTTGCTGCAGGCTCCAGCTACGTGCCCATTAGAGTGTCACCTTGTGGTGTAACCCCCTGGTAGGCTACAGTTGTTCCCTGCCTGTGAACGTGTCCCTGAAATAAGTGACGTATCTCTGGTGGCTGGATGAGAAGTCTGGCAGGTAGCTGGGGTAGCTTCTGCCAAAGAGCTTGCTGCGAAGCCACTGCATTATTTCTTTCAGATGCTAGAATCTGGCTATCATCATATCAGGGAATATCCATGCACAAGTAGCCTCTTCATCTTGCCAAAAAAAAAAAAAAAAAAAAGTCATCAGGTACAAGGGCATAACTTCATTATTAGAACTATGCAAATAAGACACTTAGGGAGATAAACTGAAAACGTAGTTGAAGACCTGTACAAGCAGCTGGCTTTTTCAGCTGGGAAGGTGCTTGGAGTCAGCTGAGCCAAATTCCTGGGTAAGGTATTTGAGCAGGGCTGTGGCTGAGAGGGAAGGGTGGGAATATGTGAATGGCACTTCAGGGTGCAGTTTCTCATCCGACATTGATTTAACAGCTGCCAGCAAGAGGAGGTGGTGTTCTTCCCCCAACCCCTGTGTGGTCCCGTGGCTTTCCTTACACCAGCTCTGGCATTTATCTGGCCACAGAGAAATTAAATTCAGGCAGCAAAGCTGGTAGAGACCCCAGCTCCACAGAAGAGGAGGGACAGATTTTCACTGGCTCGGCTTTGGGATCTGGTTCTCAGTGGCAACAGGCAAGTGGTAGAGCAGGGCTGGGAAATAAATGGAGCAGGACTGGCTCTGAGCTGTGGCCAGTTGTGAGATAGGCTGTGATTTCAGGTCCTGGCCGTGCTAAGTCCCCTTAAGACTTTTTTCCTCCTTTATTTTGTATTTGGATTTTTTTTCTTAATTTCTCTCTCTAATCAAAAATACTTTATTTGATTCAAACTTGCAAACACTTTGCTGTAACAGAAGCAATTATCAGGTCCTGTGAATAACTGCCTTACCTGCATAGGCCTTTTACTTCTCTTAGCAGCCCTCTGGTAAAAGAGAGTTGTGCTGGAAATACGCTCTGGAAATCCATTTTCAGGAGATTAAGGTCTTTGATGAAAACCTACATCTCTTAAATGAATGTCCTTTTGTTATGCTGAGATTGCCTACAGAAATGCTAACAGAAAGTCTTCAATTACCACTGTGTTTGTAGGGTAGGAACAATTTAATTGCAATAGTAACAAGGTGATTCTCAAAGAATAAGTCATCTCTGCAGCAAGCTATGCCTTAAGTGTAGATCACTGTTGCAGCGATGCCTCCAAACAATTATTTATCGCTGGGGAAGTCAGTTAGCGTGGGCTATGGAGCTCAGTGACCCAGCAGCTGAAATGTACTGGGAATAGTTTTCTTGTTATTTCCTACTCTGACCTTTTCCTGGGGTGGGGGAGAAATGGTGCTGTGGAAACTGAGATTATTTGTGTGTGGTTACCACAAGCAAAATGGCCTTTTCTGAATGAGCTGGGCAGTTCTTGGGGAAAGGGGAGAGCTTAATTAAATAACTATCATGTGTGACTGGGAATGGGAGTTGAGTTATCTTGCTGATAGACCGATGGCTTGAAGTCACTGCATCTCCTTGTCTTCTGAGACCTGTGGGGTGGCTGTGGCAAAGCGAGTCTGAGCCTCTTGAATCACATAATGACAAGCTGGGAAAAGAAAAAGGAGCCCTCACAGCATATAAGTATCGAAATGTTCACCCACTTCATAGGAGCTCTGTGGCAAGTGAAATGAGACATTTGTTTAATTTTCTGTTTTGTTTTTCTTTTTTTATTGGATATGTAACTAAAATTAAAAGTACAAACTGCACTTGAATGCAGTTGTAACATACATTTCCAGGAAGAGTTATTAACTTCTGAAAAGTATAAATGAAAGCTGTACAAATCAGGAAAGATTTCAGTATGTAGTTTGGTGTAGTTGTACAGTTGGTTTCTTACTAAGGGAAATTTGCCTTCTGCATAAGCCTGCCATTTTCTTCTTGTCTGCTGTGGAAAATAGTTCTGATATGAATTATATCATTAATAAGCTGACTGCTCAGTTTAAAACGGCTAGTTTAACTGGTAATTCTTGCCACCTTTCCCACAAATTGAATAAGTAGTCCTCTTGAGGAAAATCATGGAGGGAGTAAAGAAAGATTTTTTGTGTGTGTGTGTTTCTTTGACTCTCCTTCTAGTATGATTCCTGATCTCCAGGCAGTTTGTCAGCTTTCTATTTGAGCTTTGGAGGGGGTGGAGTTGATGGGACATGGTGATCCCAGGGTAATTCCGTTCCACTTTGGTTGATTACGGAATTTAGGTATTTGTCCCAGGTCTGGATTCACTTGGATGAATTAATGTAAAATGTATTATATCTGTGCAAACATACCAAGAATTTCATTTTCTAGAACACCGGTAAGTGACTGGAGAATGAATGAAGCCAAACTAATCCACATCTTCATTCAAACAAATACCCAGGTAACATATTTGAGCAAATGTCTTAACACTAAACTAAGCATGTATCTAGGGACTAATAATTATAGACTCTCCTCTTAGTCTGCCAAACGCATATAGCACTATATATACTCTGAATAACCAACAGAGACATATATTACGTGTACTAAAATAAAACAGTTGCAATCATGCTCCTTCCATCAGCTGCTGCAGCTGCAGCTTATTTACATAAAGGAAGGAAATATTTTGAAGCTATTTCCTTTCCTACTGGCACCAAGAGGACCAGCTCTTTCTGAAACACTGAAATAGATCTACCAGTTCAAATAAACTGAAGCAGGCCTGATATTCTGTATTTGGATTGACATCTGACCCTGACCTCAGGCCTGTCTTGAGTGCATAAGCTGATGTAAATTCATTGACTTACACTGACTTGGAGAGGAGCAGTTGAACACTGAGCTATTGCAGAAGAATGCAGAATGGGTCTCTTCTCTCTTTACAGTGATGAGTGGAATTTTTTTTGTAGTTCTGAGTACTGCTTTGCCATGACTTTAACCTGGTGGGGATCAGATAGCAAAATGCAAAGAGAGGGCTAACCAGGCATTCACAAGCGCGCTTTCCTTACCTTTGGGAGACCAGTGTTCAAGTCTCTGCTCTGCCACTGATTCACTGTGTCACCCTGATAGCCACAGAAGCACTCAGGCTGTTGTCTGCTGCTGACTCAAGGGTGATGGGCAGAGCCTGCTAGGGTCAGTGAGATACCTATGGGGACTGGGGTGGGGGAGACCAGCTCTGGCTGTGGGTGCTGGAGCTTCTTAAGGCAACAGGTTGCAAGCCCGCTTCTCCAGCCCCACTTCTGCAAACGCCAGCCTCAGTGGCAGCATTGGTGGTAGGGAGCACAGGTACCTGCCTCACCAGCTTTTGGCCCCATCCAGCAGGGCACCAGTGCCGTGAGGGTGTGCTAGGGCTGCCGGGCCAAACGCGGGCGCTGGCACTGACCCCATCAGAGGAGCAGGAGCTCCCTGCAGGGAGATGGGGCATACAGCGCAGCTGCTGCAGTGCAGAGCCCCTCAACTCCCTGCGCCATGGTGCCTTGGGGGCCCTTGAAATGGGGATAGCAACACTGCCTGCCCTCGCAGGGAAGTTGTGAGAATTAAGGGAATTACGGGTCATAAGAGTGCAGAGTCTAAGTTAATTGGTGACAGACCTGAGACAGATATCAAAATAGAGCTTCCCTTTCTCTCATCTCCCCTAATTACACAAAGCATGTGAAAGGCCTTTATTCTCTGTATTACACTGGAACATAATCTATGATGTTTATCAGTAGAGAGTGACAGAAAAGCCACCACAGCAACAGGCGGCTGAAGGAAAGATTGATTTATTTTTTTTCTTTTATTGTGTTAGGGTTTCCATTTTTTGGCAGGAAACACAAAGGCACACATTTATTCCTGCTGATTTCTTTCTATGTTGAATTCGATGCTACCTACCCAGATATTAGTTTGCTAGATATACTTCAGCTAAACAGAAGGCTGTAAACATCTCAGGTTAATTTACTGCCCAAAAGATATTCATCCTCATGAACCATGATGCTGATACACATGCTAAAGCAAAGATGGAGTCTGCCACTGTGCAGGAGGGACTTCTGCCTCCCCAGTCTTTTGGAAGATGAGGTATCTTATACTCCAACTCAAATGTTAAGAAAATCAGGAAGTGAATGATTACCCTCTACCAACCAGATGAACTACAGACCCTGTAAATAATGATGTGCAGTCAAGCAGCTGCTTCACAATGCACAGTACAACTGTAGACCATAACTAAGCCCCTGTTTGCTTGGGTGTTAGCTGAAAAAAGCCTTCAGCATGATAGCTACCATTATTTTTAAACATTTATTTTGTGATAGTGCTCTGAAGTCAAGCAGGTCAAGCCCCATTGTCTAAGGTACTGCACAAACATGTGGCAGAGAGCTGGTAGTCTGGGAGGTGAGACACTTGAGGTGGCTAAGACAGAGAGGCAGATCAGAGAGACGCTGTATTATAACAGCAGCAGTGGTTAATGTGGATGTATTCAAAGTGAACCTTTCTGCTCTTTCACCCTGTAAGAAATGCTGGAGCTGAGTGAAGTTTCACGTGGCTGGCCTCTTCTTCCTTAGGTTCCCTTTTGTGCTCACTTATTTTCTATGCATCTCATTTAGGGGAGTTTATGCCCACAGTATAATCCAGCCCCTTTATTCAGATACCTTCTTACTTCATTGTCTGAGCCATAAGTTGACCCAGATGTAGGCATTTGACATGGAAATCTTAAATCTGCTCCACGGAAAAATTTTCCAAGTTGGAGGCCACTGAACAGATGGCCTTACAAAGAGGAAATAGTCAGGACACATCATTATAAGCAGTGCTTGTTTCCTCAGCAATAAGACACTGTGTGCGCAGTGCCTTCTAGTCTTTTTTTCATGATTATTCTCCTGCGTGTGTTACTGACGGTATCTGGCAATGCATGTGGAAATAAAACACTTTTTCTGTTACACTTGAAAGAGAAAAGAAAAAACAATGTTAGAAGCAAAGCTTGTGCTTTCTTTTTCTCATACTTTGTAAAGACCCCATTTCTAATAAAACAAAACGTTCTGCAATGACAAGGCTTCCACTTGCAGCATTTGGCTAAGCTCTGTTACTGTTAGCTGGGGTACTTGTTCTATCGCTGTTTGACTTGGCCAGCTGTCAGTGATGCCTCTAAATCGCACTGGTTTAATCTTCAGTCTTGTTTTGTTTTGTGATTATTTCTTGCTGCTCCGTGGTCCTGTTTTGATAATTCAAAAGGAAGTATTTCCATCAAGTGACAGTGTGATCAAATGCTGCTTTAGCGTTTTTTATTATTCAGGGTTTTTTTGCAATTCAAACTTTATTCTCCTTCTCTTTTTGCAAGACCATAGGTTAAGATATGCAATGGCCCAGATTAATTTCCATTTACTTCACTAGGATTGTGCCCAATAAGTGAATGTGGGTCTTTCTTTACCAGTTGCATTTCCTCCTGCCTTTTTTTCCTCCACGCACACCCTTCCATTTTCTCAATTTCTCTGCACTTCTATTCACTTCTGATTGATCTCTCTCTTTGATGGCTGCTCCTGGTACAGCCCTGTGACCCAACAGCAGTTACAGAATTTATGACCAAAGCCTAGATGGAAGCACTTCCACTGCATCAGTGGTGTGAGAGGGCACTAGAAACACTAAACTGAATCCAGACAGAAAGGCCTGCCAGTTTTGTGATTCTCAAAGCTCAGCTGCTGGGAAGATTTTAGTAGTTGCTGTCAAGTTCTCAGAAAGACTCGGATAGGCTGAGCACCTAAAGTTCAGCACAGAAACTATCTGTGCAGCCCTTAGTCTGCGTGCCAGCCTCTTCAAGGAGGGATGTCAGCCCTTTGCAGAGCATGAGGCCTCTTCAGACATTCAGGGTGGCACCTGGTCCCTTCCACAGAGACAAGGGAGTTGGAGAATGAGCTCTCAGATTTAATCTGGGCCAGCAGCTTTAATGAAAATCAATGTTAATTGCAGAAAACTCATTCCTGTTTAGGATGAAGCACATGCTGGTTAAGTTGCAGGATTAATCACTCCAGGGGCAGACTGGCATTTCCTATTCTCTCTTGCTCATGGGTAGAAACCTCCTACATGTTTATGACTTCCAGCTCCCTCCTGCTGTGTGATGGCAAGAAGGTGCAGATTTGTCAGGCTCTGGGGACCAACCATAGGAAACTGTTTTCTTTGCTCAGTCATTTGCTGAGGGTGGCGGGAGCAGAGCTGCGTGGCTGACGTGCCTGGGAAAGCCAGCTGGTATTGTGATGGCTGCTTTAACAATTGGGAAAGAGTGCTATGACTGCTGTCCTCTGGGGGAGTAATCCATCAGAGACAGCAAGTATCTTTTCACTCAACACAAATGACCGTCTCCACATGCACAGAGCCAGGAATACCTTCCACTGCAAAGGAAGTCGGGGCCTTTGTGAGAAGCTACAACAAACCACAAATATTGATTTTCCTGAGGAGCATGAAAGATGAGGGGAGAGAAATCAAAGTCTTGGAAAAGGCTTTTCTTTCCCTCCTGATAGGTTAGGGTACACTAACTTTGATTACAGCATTAGTGTAAAATCCTTCAAGAAGCAGTTCTCCAACTTTATCAGTGATGCCACCTTTGAGCCCCAGGCCCCAGCAGAGGCAGTTCTGTCCCTGCTTTCCTCTTGCTCACTGCATCCCCTCGGGGTCAGGTTAAAATTTATGCTCTTTGTTCCATTGCCAAAGAGAGCAGGTCTCAGTAGGGGTGAGAGGGAGAGAAGAGGTGAGGGCAGGACCTGGCTTCCAGGAGCTGCTCCAGCCCTGATGGGAATCAATCAACCATCTCCCACCTGTGAGCAGCAATGCCTGAGTGGGCAAGTTTGGTCTCCACCCAAGAAAAAGACTAGCTGGCAGCCATGAGGGGTGGAGAGGAGCCTTGTGGGGAAGGGAGATTTATCAGTATCTGCTGACAAGTGGTGGAATATAACTTACTAGGGCAGGTGTTTTCACGGACAGTGAAGTTTGGGGCATTTTGTCTGCTGATGAAGGGAAATGGTCAGACTGACAAAGCTGCAGCCTGAGGCTGCTCCGGTAAGGGACCCTAAAAATAAAAGAGAGGGGAGGTGGTGTAAGAGAGAAAGGAAAAGAGGTTGAGTGTTTTGTTTCATTGGTTGTTTGGTTGGGGTTTTTTTGTGGCAGCCTTTTTTAATTACAAAATCTCTGTTAAAAGTCACATGGACTCTTCCTTACGAGATTTTGGAGGGATACCTGAGTGGATCTGAGGCAGGGGACAGGCACTTGGACTCAAGTGGCTGTGATGGCTTTGAGGAGTAGCCACAGCTGCCAGGTAGTAAGAGTTGGTGCCTGGGGGCATGGAGGTGATGCCAAGCCCGAGGGACGGGGCTGGGGCTGAGCAGACAGCCCTAGGCAGAGGTGTCCCAGCTTAGGAAATGCACACTAAATTGCTTCTCTGGTGGGGATAAAGAAAGTAATCCCCAGGGCAGAGCAACAGTCAGGACTGGTGGAAACTGGAGAGAAAAGCAAGTGAGGCATAGGGAGGCAGTTAATGCAAAAATGTGTTATCTTATCAGAGCACCTTCGCTGCAGGAGGACTAGGATTAAGAGGGTTGTGTGCTGTCTGTCATTTCCTACTGTCTCCCTCAGCACAGCCACCTATTTTACACCCTCAGTCTCAGCTTCCCTGGCAGGGAGGACTACTTATCTGGGTAGCAAGCTGAAGTGATGCTCTTCTATAGTGGGCCAAGGACAACACTGTTGAAATTTTTCTCTGTGGTACTTGAACTCTGTTCCCATTAAAGCCTGCCAGGAGGGTGCCAGATGCAAATTCAGATGTATTCACAGAACAATCCTCTCCCCCCCCCCCCCCCCATCTTGCAGAGATTGTAGCTTAATCAATATAATCTAAAACTTGATGATCCTACAGCTGCTTTCCATGATGCTGGTTTTTGCCAGGAGCAGAACAGCTCCATATTACAAACTCTGTGGCCCCAGAGGCTTGTTTGTGCCTCAGCTTCCACCAGCCTGTGAGAGGAAAGAAAATAAAAGCCAAATACAGAGAAGGCAAGGAAGCAAGGCCTGTTGATAGAACTGAAAACAGATGGCAAGCAATGCAATTGAAAGTACGCCAGGTCTTACTCCTGATCCAGTGGATAGTTTGGAACAGAAGAGTTAACACCCCATGGCCTATCCTTGGCCTCTTATCAAGGGATTGATTACTGTAGGAATGATGGTGAGCCACGGGCATCTCAGAGCCCACACACGTTAGGCTTCATGTCAACTTTTAGCCAGTCCTGATCAGAATCTGATTTAAGGTGCAAGATTTTTTTTAGGCTATTCCTGGTATCTCTCAAGTTTTGTTCAACCTTTGAGTGTCCTTTTCCAAGTTACACGTTTATTTGGACATTTTTCTACCAGCCTAAACACAGAAGGTCTTGCAACCTGGACAGAAGTGTCAAGATATTTTCTAGATGTCTCGTTTGTAGCCTCCTGTGTCTTACAGGGAAGGCAACCTTCTCCTTCATGCTACCTACAACAGATGGATAAATTAGACTTGCTTTTTCTGTTTGCCGGCAGTGGTACAGAGGCTGCAAGATCTCATGCACTTGATGATAACTGAATTATCAAACCAGCTTTCTGTGTAAACCACTAAGGAAGGGTGTGCCTAGTAGTCAAGCATTTTCTAGGTTACTCTTCCATTTACTAAAAGCAAGCAATTGCTAAAAAAAAAAAATAATCCAGATTTCATCTTGCTGTGCAAAATGTACATTTCAACAGCTGCAGGTTTCTCAGAAGGCTTTTTGGAGTTATTCAGCAAAAGGGTAGGCAAAATCTGGGACAGGAGATTTTCTTGGCAGATTTTCAATGCCCATTAATAACAGCTCAGTCACTTCTAGGGTGGGGGAGCAGGCAAGATGAGGGGGTGAAGACAGAAGCACTTAGTTGCTGGAAGGAGCTGCTGAGCTTTGCTGCGCTGTGATGGCTTAAAGAGGGGAGAGGAGTCAAGTTTTCAGACTGGCAAGACCACAGCACCAATATGTGGCACAAAGCACTGAGCAGCTGCTGGAGAGGGACATTGTTTCATCGTATGCATTTCTGTCCCAGTGGCAGCCTGTGAGTGCCTCGGCCATGGTATCGGGGCCTGTGACCTGTGTCCAGCCCCAGGGATGACAGTGGAGAGCTGTCCCAAGGGCCACTCTCTCACCCAGGATTGCTGCCTCCTCACTGCCCTGGCTTCTTGCTCCAGCTTAGCACGGGCTAAGAGGCTTGTCTGCATCAGTTTCATGTTCACTTTTCTGCTTCTGAGAGAAACCAGGCACTTGGACCAGCATGTGCCCAGCTGGGGGTTCCCTGGTTACCTGTGCCAGGAGCCAGCAGTGTGTTGCTGCTCAGGAGAGCTGCTGAGTGGCCCTTGGGAGTGGTGTCCTGGCCCATTAACAATACGGAGATATGGCTGGGAACAGCACGGAGAGAAGCTCCCCTGTATCCCTGTGTCTCTTTGTACAACAGGCATGTGCTGGGGCTAGCCCGCTGGTCTGCAGCACCCACTCCCTTCAGCCAGCTGCTCTGACCCAGCGCCCACACAGAGCCCTGCCACCCAGAGCCCTGAAGTCTGTGTTTCACTCTTGCATTGGTGTTTGTGTTGGCAGAGGAACCGGAGAAGACTTTTCAATGCTGGAGTGCATGCGTGGGCTCTGGATGCCACTTGAGACCCTCCTTAGCTGACTCCTTTTCTTTTCCAGTGGGTCAGGAAGCTTCCCCTCTTTGGTTAGTGGGGCTGGAGCCTACATGCCTGCATTTGATCCCTCACTACTATCCCCTCTTTGCTATGAGCTGTTGGCAGGGGCTGGGAGGATGTTTTCCTAATTTTGCAGCACCAAAATGCCAGGAGCAAATGGGCTAAGCCTGTTACCAAGTCTGCTTCCTTCCCTCATGGCATATTTGGCACAAGGGATGGGGTGCTTGCAGCTCAGTCTCTTGCTGGCATTCTGTTGGGGCCAGCCCCTGGCAAAGGGTTGGTGGTTGCTGCAGATCTGCAGCCGAGTTTGCAGTGTGGGCTCAGCCCCATGGCTCGTACTTAGCCACAGCATGAGAGCGGGCAGAATTACACAAATCTGATTCTGGATCCTGGGAACATGGGCAGAGCCTGGGGTATGTTTTGTGCTGCCCATGTGCTTGGCTTGCTGGTCAGCAGTAATGAAGACTGCATGTCCCTCAAGAGCTGAGGCTGCTGTGCTCAAAAAGAAGGAGGTGAGTGAGAAGCTGTGCAGGAGCAGCTATATCACAGGATGCCAGGATGGCCCGATCAGTGTACTGTAGGAATGGCACCAAATCCACATTTATCCCATGCTTTTCTCTCTTTCATGTGCAGCCTGTGAAAGCGCTTCCCTTGCTGTTGCGTTTGCTTCCTTGCAGCTGCACAGTGCTGTCACAGTGCAGAACATGCATGGCAGGTAATGATTTTTCACAAGAATAAGCACTGTTCCTGAAAAAAAAAAACCAACCAAACATTTAAAATTTATGAAGTAACATAAATAGGTACTCAAGATAAGCTTCCACAAGGCAAACTTTCTGCTTTGCTTGACTCATACAAGCATAAAGCAGGAGTAAATCAATAAGATTTAACAGTGTAGCTATTTAAGCCCTCTTTGGCTACTTCTTTCTTAAACAGGGAAGGCTGCAGGAAAAAACAGAAAAAATCAATTTGTTAAGGAGAGATTCCTCCTTTCTCACCCACACCAGTGCCCACAGAGGTCATAGGCACAAAGCAGCCATGCTACAGCAGCTCAGGTGAGCGAGGAGAATTGTGAGGCACCCTGAGGCGATCTTACATGGACAACATTGCTCTGAAGGGTAGGCTGAGCCTTTCTACTGACAAGATGAGGAGTCTGGTGATGTTAGTCTTCACCATAAATACCTCAGTCGAATGTCTTAGACAGGATGAATCCACAAGGGGGACCTTACACCAAGCATGTGTCCTCCAAAGCACCTTTCCCCAGCAGTCTTTTCCATGGCGGGTCCTGGACCACCCTGTAAGCACTTGGCTCGCCCTGCCCACAGCCGACCCTGTTCACAACTTAGCTGGCCCTGCAGCATTGACTCTGGCTGCCTTTTAGGCAGCGTGTCCTCCAGCTTGTACAAGCCCTCCCTGGGCCCCATACCAGCATTCCTGGTAGGCCAGTGCGGAGGCAGGGGGTAAACTGAAGACAGAGCTGTTATTCACCAAATTGCACGATGTTAGAGCTAAGGTGTGCTTGGTGAAGCTTGTAGGGGATGGATTCCATAGAGAAATACTGTGTATCTCTCTAGACGGCAGGGAGTGAGCTTCTGCAGATTTATCTATAACCTGTACCATCCCCAAGCTGTGCGTCCTGATGGACTAAGTGCGGAGTAGGCTGCAGAAAGTGGCCAGGCTCAGGTGATCTGAGACAGGATGGAGGGTCTGGATGCCCATTGGGGTATTTCTTTTATTCTTATGGTTGTTCAATGAACAAGAGAAATAAAACACATTTTTGTGGTTCAACAGCTAGTCTAGATGATATTATATTTCATGACTGTCAGATTCAAGCAGTTCGTTAAAATCACAGATCATAGATTTATGGCCCAGAAGTAATTACTACAGCGTGCAGCAGACCAGACTTCCCTCTCTCATTTCGACATCTGTTTGCCCTCTTCTACACTATCAGTGTTCTCCCCTCTAGGGATGAGGCCTTCAAACACAACCCTAACATAAGCAGAGATGAGTGGTAGCCCAAAGGCTACCACTTTGTGCCAGACTTGGCCATAGCCACCGTGATGATAGTAGTCCTAGGGCGCTGTTCCCTTCCTCTTCTGACACCTCTGGCCCAGAGAGCTGCCTCAGCACCTTCCCTTCTCTCCATTTCTGTAGGGCCAGGACAGGAAAACAAATATTGGAAGGTTTGAGAGGACGATAAGGACAGGGATAGAGATCTTCACTGTTCTTTTGAGGAAGATCTGGCTCACAACTTTGACTTCCAGTACCAAGCATTTTTCTAGAGTGCCAAACTAGGATCAGAGTGTCATTTCTCTATCCCACTTCTAACACACTTCCTTCCTTCTTGAACAGAATTTGGCTTTCCTCACTCTTCCCCTGGCAAAATGTGTATCCCTGTATCTCTTCTCCCATTGCCACAGCCCCTTCCCAGGCTTCTCTGCTCTACTTTGCACTCAAATTGCTGTCACTTTTTAATTGCAGTCCTAGTACTGACACAGTTATTGTCCAGTGGGGTGAAATGAGGCATCAGGTGGTAGCTATGGTCTCTTCCATGGTGTCTGAAGTGCACATGCTCTGGCATACCTGTAGCTCCTTTACAGGTTACACAGCCCCTAATTGATGTTTGTCTACTTTTTTAAAGCAATGTTTCTACCATAATTCTATGGGGTAAGAAACTGATTAAAATGTACCAAACTATATCATCTTCAGTGGTTTGAAAAATCCCTGCAGTTGGTGGGTGGCTGTGGGGGAGGGAGTGATTGATGCAAAATGTCCCCTCTCCCCAGGAGATCTTTCTCCCCCACACCCATAATCCTACTACTTCGTACTTACATAACGTTGTCATCTCATATAGCACATATGCAATTGATTTGTCACCAGTAAAAAGCTCAGCCAGAAGTTGGAGCAAGGGACCAAGAGTCAGGGGCTCCTGACTTCTGCTGCTGGCGCGCAGTGGACTCTTGGTTTCAGCTTTTCTCCCTTCAAAAGGGATCCCGCCCACTTTTGCCTTGCCCACTCAGCTGATGTGAAATTAAGTTTACGTTGATAGGAATGTTTTGAGAACCCTTGATGGAACACACTAATTTATTAATAGAATCTTCTCTAATCATCAAATTTCTTTCAATTAACTAATGAAACTCCCTTGCAGTATGCTGTTCAGCAAGTAAAATACAACCCCTGACCCTCAGGCAGTTCTCCTAGGTGTGCAGAGAAGCACTCCTGGAGTCTTAAAGAGTGGCAGGACCAGAGATCTGGTGCTGCACATTGCCAGACTGCACTGGGGCCTGGTAGCCTGCAGCATGTGGGATGGGCTTGTAATTTTAGGGAGAAGGAATCAGGCAATATGGACAAAACAGGTCCCAGCTGAGGGGAAACACTGAGTGATGCTTAACGTGTATGTGCATGATGCATGTCTGTTATTTTAGGTGATCGAGAAAGCTGATCCATCTGTCCCCTAAAACACATGACAATGCTGGGACACCTCTCCTGTGCTCTGTCAGCAGCCTTGTGAAGTACAGGGGACCACAGCCCCAAACTGAACTGGGGAGAGTTTTATTCAGCCCTGAAACACCATAGATGGTCCTGTAATCTTGGCTCAAGGGGGCTAAGGGCTCAGCCCAAACAGGTTTATAAAAAGTTTTGGATCTATGTAGCAGCAATGGAAGTGTTAAATTACTGGCACCAGGGCCACATGGCTGGGATATTACCAGATAAGGAGAGGCTGTTAATCCTGCCAGAGTGTCCAAGGGGCAGTGGGGGAGGGAGAGGATGTGTGCAGAGTCACTGCGCAACAAGTCAGGACTGGGAAGGCAGAATTCATTTTTGCCTGCTATACAGTTTCAGTGTAACACCACCGAATTAATCTCTTTATATTTGGCTTTTTGTATTTCTGTATGTTAAATCTGGAGAAGCATTTCTTGAGGCAGGAGCAGGGGTTGGTTTTGTTCCTGCAGCACGCAAGTTGGGTAGCTGTTGTATTCAGCTAGCAGCATGTATTGTTAACTGGGGATCAATATGTCATTTCAACTAATGTGAGAAATTTTACCAGATAAGAGTGTATTGGATTTGCCAGGAGCAACACAAGGAATGGAAATATTTTAAGAACCCTTAAAATGAGCAGATGCTGCTGCTAGGCCAGGCTTATCTTCATGCTGTGGAAGAGGTATGTGTCTATGACACAGCCATAGTGCAGGGGCAGACGGGAGTCCTCAGTCCCTGGCTCACAAACCCCTTCTGCCACTGCTCAGCAAACTCACTTGTTAGCTTTCTAACTTCCTTCTTGAATTGCTAGGGTTTCTTACTTTGAAATACATGCTATTCATCTGCCTTGATAAGGTTAGCCCGTCACTTTAGAAACACAGTATCTCTACAAATTTAGCTGCTTTTTTAGCAGAAATTTCTCCCTAGCAAGGCTCCGTGCTTCATCAGAGCCATTCCACCTCCCAGTCCTGCACACAAGCCATGCACTGCATGTGGACCTCATGGCAGGACCTCTGGGAGGGCAGCAGGAGCAGCTACGCACCAGCTGGCCATGGTCACAGCACTGTGACACAGTTCTTTTCTCCAAAAGCACATCCTTTTCTCCAAAAGCTCCGACACACAATTTCAGTGCATGACTATGTGGCAAGTGTGTCATATCATCACATTCAATATGATCTTTAGTAAGTCTGATTTATTTCTGGCTTTAGGTTCATGAACAGCAGCCTTTTTTCTTCCTTTCCCTCCATCCCCTACAGAACCTTGAATCTGGCCTTTACTTACTGGGCAACATCTCTTCAAATTGCTTTTTTTGTCGCATAAAATGTGAGCACTCAGCTGGAACATGCACTGGATGGAACATGAGGAATACCTACATGTTTTGTAAATTCTTTCTTTCTTTTCCCCTAAAGCTTTACTCTCAAGTTAGATGTTGGATTGCGATGATATCCAACTTCCAGATACACCTGGCAGAAGCAGTGAAGGCCAGAAAACATGAGATTAGGCGATAAAAGGAAAAAGGTAGACTGGAAATGAAAAAAAAAAGAGAAAGATGTATTGTTCAGTTGTGAAGACCACACTGTTCCTTTGGACCATTGAGTTATATTGGTCTGACTGGGACTTTTGCTCTTTGCTGGGTCCCACTAAGCACTTTCCATGTACCTTTGGGAACTAGCACAAGCTGGAGGAAACAGCTTCCAGCTCTCACTTCATAGGGAGAATCAGAGTTGGTTACACCTTGCTGGCCACTATCCTGTGGTTCTGAAAGGCAGCAAAACAAAATTAGATCTAATTAACCAGGACAGAGTATAGCCTCTGGGGCTGGTATGTTTTGATTAGTGTGTCACATCCAAGCAGCCAAGGTTAACAGACATGCTTCCACTGACAGCTCCTTGGGTCAGGCTTGCAGGACCCACTCTCCAGGGAGGGTGCTGGCACCTGGGTCACCTGTGGTGCTGGGCCCAATTTGCTGCTCTTCAGAGCACAGCAGAAGCTTATATTTCCATTCCAGCATTTGCTGATTCAAAGAGAAATAAAAAAATATTGAGATATAGTCGTAGGTTAGCAAAAGGCTATTTGACTGTCATGCACAAAGTGACTATAATGTTGTTCCTTTAGGGCTATCAGTGTATCTATACTCTTGGGCAGTGGGTGTATTGTGTGGATGCATTCACACCTCTTATGTCTCCTGTCCTGTTCCAGCTGAACTGTCTGAAATATTCTGTGAGCTATGCATTCTTCCTCCACTTTCCAGATCCATAAATTAAAAGTACAGCTGGTCTAACGAGAAATGTTTGACTTCAGAGTAACTTTAGAAACAGGATTCAGTACCGAAACACAGCTATATCATGGGTTTGGATTTAAAAGCACAGCACTTGCACTTTTTGCATGAGTTCTGTCATCCGGAGTGGCAGAAACCGGCTGTTTTCAAATTAGCTTCCTGCTAATGTTGAGTGGAAATCATGTCCTAACATTTCTAAAATTTCTACCCAAAAATACAGCGATCTTTCGATTTTAGGTTAAAAATGGAGGCACTGTTTAGCAAATTGGTTTTGTAGCAGGCTACCCTCTAAAATCCAAAGACCTTCCACATACTTATTAAACTGTGGTATAACCAAAATATCGCAAGCCATCATACACTAAAATGGCAGTCATTGGTATGTCACAGTCGTTTTCCCTTACCACTGGAGAATGCCCAGTCCAGAGAGATCACTGGCTGTCGGGACATCTCCAGCATACATGACTTGCTGCTGCTCTTCATTAGCAGAATCAAGGGCAATCAGCATGTCATTTTTGCGGCTTCAAACCACCAGGCTTGCTCACCAAAGGAACCAGAAGGTTCCTACCTAATAAGAAGTAACATTTTGTTCACTTCAACCTAATAGTCAGACGTGTGTCCTGAAATTGGACTCAAAATATGCAGAGCTGCAAAGAAGAAACCACAGGCAGAAGGTACTCGGTTGCTACTGCAGTCACGATTTTAGACCTTGTAGCTTACCTACTTCTGAGCTGTGGGACCCACAAGTCGTGTCACATGTTGGAGGAAATCCCGTCCAGGGACAAGGCAGTCCCACTCACTCTCGCAGCGCGCACAGGTGGCAGCTCTCTGCTGAAGTCATACTAAAGGAGTATTTTTAACATGACTTGAAAGAACTGCCAGCTCTTCTGCTGCTGAAAATGGGGCTATTTTTAGCAATTAGCTGTATTCAAATGTTCTTTTCATGATTTGCACAGGCAGCAAATGGTTTAGTAGATTACCAGAAAGGATCAGATATTCCCCTGGATAAAAGCAGGGTTTACCATTTTTAACACGGTTGGAAATCTTCACATTCACAGTACAAACTGATGCTGAGGCAGGGTTGGGATGGGATATAACCTTGGGGCATCCTGTTAACATTTGTTTGCCCCCCACTCTGAGAAGAACTTGACTATAGTTTCTTTCAGCTCACAATCTCAGACCTTCCCCTGAAACATCATGGAGGTGGACAAGATATTCAGTAGGTGAGTGTGATCTGGTCCCATCTGGCAAACTTACTGTTGAATGTAGTCCTCGATAAAATCCATTTGAGCTTCGTGGCATGTGGCAGTCTGTGCCTTCCCGTAAACTGTATTGTGCTGTTAATAACAACCAACTAATATTCCCAGGATTCACAAAAGCACACTTGAGGGGAGTTCCCAGGGAGGCACAGGGCTGCCTTACTGGCTCTAGTCTCAGATTAACGCAGCAGACTTTGACGTAAGGCTTGGTGCCGCAGCATGAGGGTTGCAGTGGCCGACAGAGCCAGCTTTCTACTTGCGGTAGTCAAAGCTTTCTCCTGTTCCCCGGGGCAAAAGACAAAGGAAGGGGCTGACAATAAGTATCCGGCATTTCGCAGGTTAAGGCTATTATTTCATTGGCCTTTCCAGAAGGCACAAGTGTCTGCAGCAGCAGCAGAGCCTGTGCCACGGGTTAGTCAGTGTGGGCTTTGGGGTCTGGGAGAGCACCTACAGCTGTGGGGGTGGTGGCAGAGAGCAGGGCCAGGGTGGCTGGCAGGCAGTTTCCAAACACACGGTCATCCCTCAGAGCTCAGTGTGTCGTATTGTACGTGGCACTTCACTAAAATTGACACTGGTTTCTTAAACAGGTCTGACATCAGCCATCAGGCTGCCATGGGGTGGCAGGAGATGGTTGTGATCTAGCTATCACATAGACTGTCACGTAATGCGAACAGTGCCTCAGATGGCCCTGATTCTGCAAATATTTGAATCGCTATTGCACAAAGCATATGCTTACGCTTTAAGTCTGCAGTCAAGGAGTTTAAGCAGAGACACAAAATTAAACAAGTGTTCAACAGATTTGTTATAATTGTAAGTCCTCCATTCGCTTCAGAGGGCCTTGGCATTCAGTATTGCAAAGCAATCTTGCTTGATCTGTAAAGCCGGGGAATTATTCAGCTGGGAAAAAATGCAAAACATTGATTGCATGCAATTGGCAGGTTTCCCTGACTTCTGGACAGAAGCGAGCCACAGGCCCGCCAGATTCAGTGTTTCTTTGAATGCAGCGTGCGGGTGCTGGAGGTAGTGGGTGCTGGAGGCAGCTCTCCCATCACACAGAGCTCTTCAGGAAGGACTGGGTGGAAAAGGCTCCTTTCAGATAAAATCACCTATGCAATCGGATAGCAGAGCTACACCAAGACAAATCCTTTCCTGTGTGTGTCAGGGACGGGAGGCAAGGTCTGACTTTTCTTTCTCTTGACAAGCATCTCTGTGAGTTGAGATTTCCTCTGCAAGCCAATATGGAAAGTTTAATGCCTGACATTAAATATTCCTTTTTAAAGCTGTACTTAGCTGAAAAAGAAAGTCAATTAGAGCCTCTTGCAAAGGAAAGAAAAAAGTATATTAGCTAAAGCAGTGACATTTTCTTTTGATAGAAAGCTGGTGTTTCCAAGAGTCTGAGATAAAGGCTAATAGGCAGTAATCAAAGAACACAGGAACCAGTCCTTATGCAATACCTCTCCCGTCTGTTCAGCACAAATCCATGTGATCTTTACCATTAAGCAACGGAATTTAGCTTCATCCCACAAAAAAAATCTCTTGGAGTACATGAGAAGACTGGTGTCCAGGCCACAAGCTTTCTGTCTGGGCTCAGAGGCACGTTTTCCCACAGTCAAGCTACATTCAGATGTAGAGTTTGTTTTGGCCTACTGTAAAACTAGTCACCAGCCACAAATGTAGATCTCTGAGCTAAAGAAGGTACTAGAGCCTGAGGCCCAAACTCAAATTTATCTCTAAGGTGTGGGGAAAGTGCCACTCTGCAGCCTGGCTTGTCCTTCATCCTTCTCTTTCTCTTTTCTCTATGTTCCTATCCTGTTCCTTTTTATCCTCCTCCTAGTTCTCCACTTACTTACCTGCTGATATTTTTTCTGTAGCATCTTATTCTTTCACTATTTCATATTGCCAGTACTAAAACACCTATTTCTAAAAGTCAGAAGTGACAATTTCTTACTCCAAAAAGCACTGCATCTCACATAGGAGGAATGCTGTATTAGAACTCAGTTTTCTGGACAAGATTAGCTAGGTGGAGAAGTAGAATCTCTTGCTTTGGTGCCAGCAGTGACGTTTTGATTACACTTGTTACATGCAAACAGACAAAGCGCAGAGCACAGCATCTGCAGCTAGTGCATCTCGGATGGGGGTCAGGTTCTCAAAGTGAAGCCACTCTTGAGCTCAGTGGGCTCCGTACTCCACTTCGATGCAAAGAAATGTTTGCAGTGTGTCCTGGTGCCTTGTTGGTGGGGGAAGAGCTCAGGCACCAGCTGCCCTCCAGTCTCACAGACAGTAAGCAGAGACCTGGGGGTAGAGGGCTAAATCACCAGCATCCTTAACCCCTCCAAGCCTGGCAGCTACCTCTTTTTCAGTCACAAGCATGGTCTTGGCACTTGTCTTTTCCAGTCAGACCTCTGCTGCTGCCCAGCAAATCAGGCCTTGAAAAACTGGTTGATTTAGTGCAGCAGCATGTGCAAAACAGCAGCTTCTCCCAGGGCTGTGACTTGTTATGAAACTTGTGTGTGTATCTTCTTCACTTTGCATGTGTAAAGAGGAAGCAGACGTTACAGTCAAGGTATGCTGAAATGCAGAGACAGTAAAGGCTTGTAACTGTGCACCAGCCACTGTGACTTAAAGTGCAGGTACTGGTGAAGCCAAACTTTTGGTGGGAAAGGATAAGAACAAAGATCTAAGCTCTAACATACCTATCCAGGAGGTAGAAAAAAAGAGAGAGCCATTCATCCACACCCAGCAGAAAAGTGAGACTGGTCAGCTGTGAAGAACCAGAGAGAAATGCCCTGCCAGTCTTTCCTTGGCAATGCATCCACTGCGCTTGTGCAGGGCCTGGGGGATGGCTGGCTGCAGGGCCTTACAGCATGTCTTATGCCCCAAAATCTCTGCCCACACTCTGAATGCCGGGGCAGGGGAAGGCTGATACATATGTGCAGATAGCTACTTTGAACAAGAGAACACCAAGAGGTTTATTCCTTTGGCTGCTTTGCTCATCCCAGTGCACATTACACAGAGCCTCAGTGTCCTGTGCCATAAGACTGCATATTACAAAACACTCGCAGCGCAGGGTCTGCCTCTGGAGCATGACCCAGCCAGCAGGATGCACTGGCTCCCCGTGAGGAGTACCATGGTTTTGCTCCTTGTGAAGCAGGTGCAGAAATCTGAGCCCAGAAAAGGCAGGAGACAGGCAAGGGCTCAGGACCACTCCTCTGTGCTGCCAGCTGCGAGCAGAGTGGGGTGACCCCGTGGTTTTTGAGGCTGCCTGTTAAGGGACAGCCTCGTGAATTTGTAGAGCAGGACTGTGTCTGTCCCGCTCAGTAAGCATGTGAGCAGCCAGAGCGCTGTTGTGCCTGGGGTTAAGGACTGGGGCAACACAGCCCTCAAGGAAGGGAAGGACTCCAGCCCTCACTGCCTTCTGACTCAAAGCTTCTTGGAGCCATCTCCAGGCTGCAATCCTGGAGCCTCCCCTGCTCAGAAAGATGGGGTTAAATTCCTGACTACAGACACAGCTGCAGGCTGCAGTACAAATTCCTCATATGGTTGGTTTTCCTACTGTGAAGGTCAGAGGAGCTCAAAAGGACAGAAACTTATTTTCTCCAAGTGTGGGGACTTTTGGCAGCGTCTTGAAAACAGAGACTTCTGCTGCTTGTAAAGCAAGCTAAAGAAGCTGTCTTCAATGGGCTTTCCTCCACCCATGAATGAGATGGCCAAACAAGCATTTGGAAATCTCTGGAGTTGTATCAGGCAGTCCAGTTCCTTCAGGCAACACTGCTCCAGTTGTGAGTTTAGGCAATTTCTGGTTTGAATACCCAGTGGATTTTTTTTCTAATCTTCTTTAGAGGAAACACTAATTAGCCTCAATCAAGAGTAAAGAATCTGATGCTTCATCCTCTGGCACTGCATGTTCCTTGATTGAAAAGAGACAAGCTGGTGTTTGTGTCCTCCATGAAGAGGAAAAGCTTGAGTGGGATTTGAAATGAGGTTGCTGAGAAAGTCGCTGGAAGTCAGAAAGCCATCCAGAACAGCTAAAGCCACCACGGCAGGAACTGAAGGGAAACAGTTGTGATTTCAGCCTCCCTTGAGAAAGCAGCCACGATGTCATCTTTCTGGGTGTGTGTTCTGATTTTAGCTATAAAAAAGGATGGGGTGAAGCATTTCGTACAAATCTTTACCAGGCGCCACCACAATGCGCATTCTGAGCTTGAAAACTGAGGCATCCATGCTTGCATTCACTGAACTTGCTGGACATTTTGCTATGTACTTTAGTGTGAAAAGGTTCTCATACTGGTTGCCTTAAAACCTGATCTTACAAAATGATGAACAGCCTCAGATTCCATTCAGCTCAATGCGTGTGCTCAGCTACTGGCAGGATTTGGTCTCTATCCTTGTATGGAGTTTATCACTCTTTCTCCTTGGTGACATGTCAAATGCCCTAATACCCCATTGGTTCTTCACCAGGAACACAAGAATTACTGCTTCTTTAAAGAAAATGTGGAAATTATTACTTTTGTCCATGTGCTGCTAACAGGCTTCATAACAGAGACATAGATGGGGGTGTGTGGAAGAGGACCACTTCTGGCCTTGGCTCGAATCAAGTCCAGCAAGAGCAGGTTGCTCAGGGCCTCATCTAGCTGAGTTTTGAATATCTCCAAGGATGGAGATCCTACAGCCTCCCCGGGCACCTATTCTAGTGCTTCATCACACTCACGATAATCCTTTTTTCCTGCAATCAAAGTCATACTCTCTAGTGTTTCAAATTGTCTCTATTGCCTTTCAGCATTCTGCTATACATGTCTCTGAAGGGTCTGGCTCCATCTTCTCTAAACATTCCCAGTTAACAGAATTTGGGTCACATAAGAAAAAAAGATGGGCTGAGTTGCAGAATGCATATCCAGACTGAGACTTCAGATATTACAACTCCAGGGGAATTAGTCTGAGCTACTGGTTCAGGTGACCTTTAAGTGAGGAACAAAAATGTACAAAAATTATGGTTGATCTAAGAGTGAAACGTCACTCAGATCAAGGAATTCAGACCAGATCTGTCACTAAGAAGAGCCAAAGGGAAACTCCTCTCCAAACAAGTTTCCAAATAAATTGTCCAATTTTCTTTTGAAAAAGCCTGTGGGTACCCCAACACTTCGTGGTTGTCACATCTAGGATGGCCCTTTGTCCTTCCAGGTGGATTTGATATGTGATGTTAAGTACTGATGATCCTCTCAGGAATGCAGATCCCCTTAAAACTGGTTGGTGTAATGAGTCAAAGCCAAAGGCAAGAGTAAAAGGCTGCAACTCTGTCGATGTGTTCAGACTTCAAGGTCAGCTCTGAATTTGGCTCACTGCATTGGTCTCCTGCTGGCAATGGCAGCAATGTGGGATCGTAAGAGTAACATCTGTGAAACAGGAAACCTTAGGGAGCTGTAAGTAAGAGGTCTCTTGGGAACTGTATTCTCAAGTGTCTGAAGAGCTATAGTAAGTCTGAAGAGCTATAGTAAGTCTCTTCTGCTGAAGCTCACACTTTTGGGTGCTAGTGTCACTTCTATAGATAACTGTGTAATACCAAGTTATGAAGAAAATGTGTGTTGGGTGTCAGGCTTAAGAATCCAACAAGACATATTAAGTGCATGCTTAACTCTAGACTGGCATGTAAGACCCATGCACATGACAGAAACATTGCTGAATCAGGACTAGCGAGGGCAGAAAGCTTTGCTAGCTCCTTTTTTTTTTTTTTTTTTTAAATCAGTGGCATTTGAAAACTAGAGGATAAATCAGTCTAAAGATCTTTGTTTTCCTTACAGCAGCTAAAAAAGAACATGTCACTAATCACACAGGCGCTTGAGAAAAACTCAGTGCCTGTTTCAGCAGCTGGGCTACAGTTCATCATCCAGCTTCAGTTACGATACCACAGCAGCAGTGGTGTGGCCAGGAGAACTGCTGACATATGGAAATGGCATTGGCTGCTTCACCATGGTATCGCCATCACTCGCCCTCGCGTGACTTCTCTGCCCCCACATGCCAGATGCTGCGGTCTGACTGTGACCAGCACAACTGACACCAGACTCTCAGAGTGGCTCCGGGCTCGGTTTGCTGACCGGGGTGGTACAGGTAGGAGCAACTGTGCAGGGCTGCTTCGCACCAGGGTCCTCCCTGGCCAGGATGCCAGGATGCCTCTGACCTCTGAGGTGTCAGGCGGCCAAAGCAGAGATGCAGTATGAAAGCTATGCCATGTGAAAGCTGGTGGAAACCTAAGTGCTGCTATACTTTTTTTTTTTTTTTAACTTTGTCTTGAGAAGCATACACTGTCATATACTGGCCTATTTTGACTCCTGGGATGTGAATAGAAATATGACGCATGGTAACTAATTAAGACTAGTTGCAGAACGATCAAACTAAACAGTATTTTCTTTTGGGAGAACCATGAGATTTTCATGCCCTAGATAATTGATTTCCATATGCTTCCCCTTGCCTAGGAAATGCAAGTTCCTTGCTATATGTTCCCTGCTGGCTTTGGTCACTGAATTCTTGATGCTAGAGAAGGATAATGAAAGTTATCATATCTCGTTCACTTCTACAGACTCTCGGTTCAGTGGGGGGTCTGAGTGTTTCTTCCCGTCAGCAGTAATGATAACGGGTCTCACTTAATGAGCAGCCACTGAGATAAGCACACACATGTCAACAAATTAGCAACTACACATGCAACCCTGGAAAGAGGAAGACTGTAAGACTCCAGGATCTCTCCCAGAGGTCATTGATTTGTTGGTCCTCTAATGAAACAGAGGATTACTGGCCCCAGCACTGGTCCCTGCAACTAGCTGAATCTGTTAAAGAGACGCTGAAAAGGAGGTCCACGCTTTCCAAAAGCAGTTTGCAAAGTGTAACTGTAGACCATGGGCTCAGGCTGACACAGCAGAGGGGACATGACCTGAAGAGGCTGAGAATAGCAATGAGGCCTCTGCCAAAGCTGACTCTGGGGCAGGCGGGAATAACTCCCTTATTCAGACAGAGCAAAAGCAGGGATAAGGCAAAGTACCTGTAAACAAGACTCAGTGAGCAAACCTGGAGCCTTCTGCTTTGAGAAATGCCAAAGCCGGTTTCTCTGCAGCAGCAGCCACCACTGCCAGTGCGTCAAGGCAGGCAAGAGCTGCTGTCCTCTGCATCACCCTCCAGAGCGCTCGATGGTAGCCAGCAGTGTTGTGGGAAGTCAGGGCCATGTAAGCTCCCCTTAGGTAACTGAAAGTCGATTGTATCCAAAATTAGCTGCCAGCAGCTGGACATGTGCTAAGCCTTGTGAAATGGGCACCTGGTCTCAGCTCACTTGCAGAAGGGATGAGTCCACTTCTCAGTACTGATGGCACGGCCAGCTCTGGCTGCCTGCAACCTCAACAAAGAGGCGGACTGGTTCCCCTCCTACCCCTACCAAGAGGTCAGTGGGCCCGGAAATAAGACGGGTTGGTGGCAAAACCAGCCTTGTACTGCCCTCACGCAGTTTTTCTCTGGGTGAAGAGAGGACTTTGGTTTCCAGGGCTGCTAATCCTCTGTAAAGTTTACTTGGTAGCTGGAGAGATTGCTGCATCTTTACTGAAAACTAACATCTTCCTCTGAAATGTGTTGCCCTTGCCTGGACTGATGTGTTTATCAAGCAGTCACTTCTACGACTGCTTTCTTTAATTCATGCCATATATTTATCGCTTTAGCTCTCTGGTGTGCTTTATGTACAGTTTGTGCGCAAACACATTGCAAAGTCTGTGTGACCGAATCTGGTTTGCTCTAAGTAGAGCAACACTGAAGCATGGGTACCCAGTGTTGACATTGTTCTCTGAGATCAGCAGAGCAGACATCAGGACTCCTGGGTTCTGCTTCCAGCCTTCCCTCTCTGTGGGATCACTACAGCATAAATTGTGTATATTGGATCTCTAGAATTAGAACCCTGAATAAATGCAAGGCACCCAAATTAGTTGCTGAATATTTTGCAGATTTGTGAATACATTGGATGCCCTTAAAAACGTTCATTTTTATCAGGACAAAGAACCAATTATCCTTTAAGCAACCCCGTAACAGTTATTAGTCACAAAGGAAGACTAAGAGTCCCTATCAGGAATTTACAATTTAAATGAAGACTGTCAAGATAAAATCCATACTTGGAGATATTTATTGATGTGAACTTGTGTGATTGTAATAGTCAGAGCTGAGAAATACTTCAGAAAGCAAATTTTATTAGATAAACGGTCAGTGCTCCTTGTCATGGCATTTCATACAAGCAGTTCCCAGTTTTCTGAAACCAGCTGATTACAGAGGAGCTAGACTGCCTTTTTACCAAGTTATGAACCAGGCAGAAATGTCTAGCTCTTCTAAATGAGTTTAAGCAATGCTGAGTTGTTAGTTAAACCCAGGGTCCTATAGACAGGAAGCATCTTGCAGAATTTTGGCAACTGAGGAAAAAAGAGCATACAAAGTTTCTGTGACCGGACACGTTTGCATCTGAAGGTAACTGAGAATGAGAGCGAGCCTGTAAGGAGACTGATGAGGACAGCTCTGTCCAGTGTGACAAGAAAATTCCTCATCAAGAGACAAGGGAGATGAATTACGGGGTAGCGTAGCCTCTACTGCCACCACTCATTTGTTGTGCTAAATGAATTACTGGAATTAGTCACATAATGGGTGCTCAAAGACCTGAAAAACCATCCTGCTGCTCACCTGGGCAGAACTGTAGAGCATCTGAACAAATGCACGTCTGGCCTTTGCCTGACAAAAAGAGCCAGCGTGGGTACAAGCAAAGCAAAGTCTGTCTTCAGCTGGGCTGGGAAAGCAAGGTCTCAGCTGTTTGTGCCCATTAAATCAGATGGAGTTTATATTTTGGATAAATTATAGGGACTAGCTGCATCAGTAACTTTATGTTTCAATTCCACGTGCATGTTCACTGCTTTTTAACTGAATGCAGGATGCTGTAAGAAATTGCCATTTCAAAGATGGGTGTGTTTCAGAGGTGGGTGATGTCTGTGGAAGGGGCCTACAGATCTGTGCAGCCTGAAGGTACCACAAAGCATGCACAAGACAGTGGAAATGTCTTTTTCTTCTATGGCCCATTAGCGCAACACTACTGAGAGTGTCATTAGCTACTCTGTCCCTTTTAACCCTCTGTCTCTTCTTTTTTGCTTTTCTTTACTCCTTTTCAAGAACCCAAACTGGGAGCCACATCCAGACTCTCTAGTTGGTATCTTGCGCTGCCCAGTATGTACTTTGGCAGCTGTGCTGGGCCAGAGGATACCCAGACTGCTGGCACATGTAGGGCAGGTATCTGCCACCCCAGGGGTCTTGTCACCTGCCATGGGGCCAGAGTAGCCTGGTGCTCTAGTCAGAGGTCACAACTTAGTTTCAAGCCTGTGTGGAGACAAGATGTATTTGAGATTAGAGCTTCGAATGGGGAAACTGCCAGTCTTAACTAAATCCCTTCTCTCTAATGCTATAGCTCAGGACTGGCACATACAGATCTCAGAGCATGAACTTTCCAGCTCTCTCTCCTGGTTCCTGCCCTTGAACGTTTGTGTTGCAGCTGGTGCTTCATTCTTTTGGCAGCAAAGGTTTTTACAAGTGGCATCCGCGCAGGCGGGATGCTTAACAGCCCCACCGCACTGCACGGGGGAAAGATGGTGCTTGGGAACTCTGGTGGGGGAACAAGCTTCTGAGCAGCATCCACACAAAAAAGTAGCAACGTAGCCCAAGAAGTTTTCCGTAATTTTTCATGAACTGTGCCCAAGGCTGACCAAACGGCCCAGGATTTGGGACACCCTCAATCTGCTGTTTGCTTGGACGTGATTTCTTTTTCTCGCTGGCAGGTAGCAGAAATCAAGAACGGACCACAGCTGCCCATCCGCTGAGTGCTCACCCGTCTCCAACTCACTGGACCGAGCATTTCAAAGGAAGGCCCCATGGTGAGACTGAGGATCATCTCTTCCCCAGATTATGTCTCCTCATGACCATCATTAATTAGGTACGGGCTTAATCTCCAAAGCTCAATAGTTTATGTCCCTTTTAACATTTGCAGTCAGGAGAACACTAAATCAGCATTACTTTGCCGCAACATCTGCCTTTGGCTGTAGACTAATTCACCTGCCATGCAAGCAAACTTCCTTTTACCCTTTTTTAATTTCCCACTCTCTAATTTCATCAAATAGTCATTTGTGTCTCAGTTGCCACATGGGGACTGTAAAACAGGGATAATGGCACAGTCCTTCCTATACGGGGATAATGTCAGAGTAAATAACCTCAGAGCCTGGCAAGCACCCAGACACTAACCATGGCAAGTACCGAGGCTGCACTCGGCTCTCTGCCACTGACTTTGGACTATGATCTTCTCCAGACTTAGGCTCAGTAAGTCACACCACTGTTAAGTTACCACTGAATTTACCAAAAGAAAGCTGCTCAGTTAAGCTTCTAGTCAGTCTGAAATGCTGCTTCTCTTCTATCACCCCCTCCTTCCTTGCCTCTTCCCATATCTCTTTTCCCAGGCATCTGGGAAGCTGAAAAAACATGTTTATTTAAGGAAGTTTTCTAAAGAATGGAGGAACCATCAGAGCTGCTTCCCAGAGACCCCTGTGCTGGTCTGTAATGCAAAATTGCTCAGGAGGGCTGAGCAGGAAGTCAGCTCTGAGCACCAAAACTTCACCTCTACCCTGTGGGAACACTCTAAATTCAGCTTAAGAGATTGCATGTGTTAATTGTCATCCAGGAGAGAGGAGCCATGGGAGGTTATTAAGCTATTCAAAACATCTTTTAGAACCCCCAGACAGGAAGATAAGACCGCTGATTTATTCAGTGGAAAGAAACGACAGCTCAGTTAGATGGGGGGTGCATGATCTTGCATCCCTTTCCCTCGGCGTAGTCTCACTGGTGTCACCGGGATGATCCCCTGCATAAGCAAGGAGGGCACAGCTGAGCCATAGCCGTTGCTGCCTGTAGCCTATTGCTGAGATGCAGACAGGGTTATACCAGCCATATTGATTATGTGCAGCGGCAGGAAAGAAGTGGATCATCAATACAGACAAGATCACCTAGCACTGAAAGGGTTTTTGTTACAAAACTCTTAAGCTGTCCAATATCAAAGGCCAGACAATACAAAGTGTCCCCCAGCAACAAATCCAGACTTGAGCAAGAACAGTTCTGACTCCCCTACAGGCTATAAGCAATAATGTTCCTTGTATATGACCAACATTTTCTCACCCTTTATGAGATGCTTAGGGGGGTGGCAATCTTGTAGAAAAGCATCTCAAGCATGTGTCAGAAATGGAGCCCAAAGCAACAGAGTCTGGAAGATTTAGTGCTCAAGGTACTGTCAGCACAATGTGAGGGGAAGCGTTCGGTCCTGTGACACTGAAGTGATATCTTACGGCTTCCTGGTGCCAGGAGTTTGACCCACTTCCCTCTGGCTTTCAGAAGAATCAAATGAAAAATGGCCCAGAAAGGAAAAGACAATTCCCTGTGGTGCCCTGAAGTCACCTGAATGCTTGGCATTGAGTTTCCTATCGTAAGATACTCAAAACTGTCCGAGCTGGGGTTTCTTGGGTTGCTCTTTTCTTCTTTGCTGGTTTTTTGGGGTTTGCCTCTGGAGGCCAGAAATTGCTGGGGGCATCCTAAAGGTAAGTGAGAATATAATCACACGACTGCAGAAACAGAGGCTTTAAGAAAAACACCAAATATCCTGACATTTATGATGAAACCTGCAAATCAGACTCTTTGATTAGATCCCCTTCCCCACGTACGCTCCTGCCCACAGCACAGCGAGCTGCGGGAGCCCATGGTCACTGTGCAATGCGGGTTTTTCCTGGCAAGCACCGCATTGAAAGCACCAGCAGCCAGTTGGGCGTCGCAGCGTGAGTATCTGGAGATAAACACAACTTATCTCTAAGGATTTTGGTGCTGTAACCCACGATTTCTGCTCCGGTAACAGAGAGGAAAACCAAACCATTTGTCTCACATGTCCATGCACCACTTGTGATCCAACAGGATCCCAAAAGTCAGCAGTCCACTGAGATGGGAATATTGTTAGGGAGGGAGACAGCCTGCATGGGATCATAAAAATCTTTCCCTCTTTGACAGGTAACACCCGGCAGCCAAATACCAGGGCTCTTGAAATACCGGATTTACTTAAAGGGATGGTCCCCCAGGAAACTGGCCTTGCAGGTGCCGCTTCTCACGGCTGCTGCCAGAGCGTTCTCTGGTTTGTGACAAAACTCAACGTCCTCGGCGCTGTTTGTGTTACGTAGGGTCCCGCGTGGGCACTCACGCACTGGTCCCCCACTCCCCCGGGAGAGGGGAAGGGCCGTGCGGTGATCCACGTCACGCTTAGGAAACAAAGATGCAGAGCGAGGTCGGTCCGTTGAGATCAATAGATTTATGAAAGGGATTAACGAGATTTGGCAGCTCCGGCACCACCAATCAGGATGACAGTTTACCCACAGAGGAAATGACGCTGCACTAAAAAGAATCGTAAGAGTGTAATTCTTTGTGTGTAGATGTTCCTGCTTCGAAGCACAACTTACACTGGCTATAACCATACAAACTCCTGCACGCACTCTCAAAGTAAGGTTGAAAAGGTGAAGCACCCAGAGCTTTGAGCCTGATCCATTCAAGCAGTGTGTTTGAGCTCATTCGTACAGAAGAACCACCTAAAAAATCCACTAAACCCCATTTTGTATAGTATTAACTTAATAGTTTGCATTCACCCCCCAAAAAAATTAGGCTGAACTTTGAAGAGCCATTTGTTACTGTCCCTTCCTTTGCTTGTTTTCAGGCTTGCGTGCCTGTGAATGTCTGTGCACGGTTCTGGAGACTGCTTTGTGATATCTCACAGATCCCTGCTGGTCTGCAGGCTGCGGAGCAGCACTTTGGTATTCAGACAGGGCTGCCTTTCCTTACAAGTGAAAACAGCCCCAGCCGGAGGAAACACTGACAAGAAGCCATTTCTCTTTTGCTCGAAACCTATAAATAAATACTGTGTAAACAAAAGAGTATTTTCATAGAAACTGGACAAATTCTTGGAAGAAAAAATTCCCCCCAGGATGATGGCATGCAGGAAATCCCTGAGCCACAAATCTCAGAGGCTGGGAAATCTTTGGGAGAGCAAGTGCCTCTTGTGCGGCCTTTCTTCTGTCAGCTCCTGGCAGACAGCGACTGGGAGAGGCAGGATCCGAGTTAAACAGGCCATTGACTTGACTCGGGAAAACCCCTACTTGTGTGTAATCTGCTTTTCTCTTGGAAAACCTTGGATGGAGCAGGGTGGCAGTAGGTTTATCGAAGCGGGTGAATGCAGCTCCACACTCCACTGCTAGTCACCTCCAAACTGGCCAAAGCCCCTGGCAGACATGCCGGGCAGCGTGGGAAGCAACCACCTCCGGCTGCTGGTCAGAGAGATCACCTAGACGAGCTCTCCCGGGGTCTTTCATTTTTCTCCGGTGTGAGACCAAACGCGCTGGTCCGCCTGCGAACCGCTGGTGTCCGGCTCGAGAACGGTGAGGGGCCCGTAGGAACAGGGGACTCCGCCGCGCCCAGCACCTGCCTGCGGCTGCGTGTGTGCGTGCGCAGCGCCATCTAGTGCCTCACGGAGATCGTTTTTCCTCCCTCCCCAAACCCGCAGGGGTGTGTTCAGGGCCCATCCCTCCACCCCCGGCGGCAGCGCTAGTCTGTAGGGGGGGGGGGGGTCGCTGCGAGGGCAAACGCTGCGTCCGTTCGCAGCAAAGGTGGCAGCCTGGGAGGCGGCCACCCAAGAGCCGGAGGAGCGGTAACGCCCCGGACCGTGCCGGTTTGCTGGGGCGCCGCCGTGCAACCCCGACTGATACCCGCGCGGTGCCCGCGGCCCACCCGGGACCGAACATCCCGCTGCAGCTGCCCCCTGACTCCACAGCCCCTAGGAAATACCTAGCGAGGGTTTGGAACAACGTCGGTGCTCTCCTCTCCCTTTCTCCAGCGACGCTACAGAACCGATGCCCTCTGCTGATAACAGAGGACGTTACCCCCTGTAAAAGAGAGAACAGGCCGAGATTTAACTCGGCCAAGAGCTCTTTTTTTTTTTTTGCTTTCTTCAGCACCCGCACTGTCACCCGCAGGGACTGGGGGAAGCTCCCGCCTGGGAGTGACACCCCCTGGGCAGCATTTGGCTGCGGGACAGCCGCCAGGCACAGGCTCTCCCAAGACGCGGCCAGCCGGCTCTCTGCAGCGGCTGCTTCAGGCAGCGGCCCCAGCGCGTCCGGACACAAAATCCCCGATTTCTCTCCGGCCGCCGGGGCTCCCCAGCGGCAGCCGGGCAGGGGCCCCTCCGTGCCGGCTCCCCGGAGACTCGCCCGCACCTTCCCGAGCGCGTCGGGCAGGAGGCCGGGTGCCGTGTGCCCTCAGGGGGGGACCCGCACCCCCGGCACCTTTCGAGGTGAAAGCCACCGGCCGAGGCTGCCTCCGCGCTGGCGCGCAGAGCCGGAGCCGGCGGGGAAGCGCTCGGTCAGACGGGCGACGGCTGCGCCCGGTGTTAAACCGGGCCCATTCCTCGGCTCCGGGAGCCCGTGTCCGTCCGTGCAGCCGCACTAGATAAGCGACCGGGCCCGGAGAGCTCCGACCGAGGGCGCGGGGGATGGAGCAGAGGGACAGGCTCCGGGAGGTGCCGGTTACCGTTCTGCGCCCCTTTCTTTTACCGAGGGAACGGCGCGTGAGGAGGAGGGCTTGTTCGGGGAACGGGACGCCCTTCCCTCGCTGCAGGCCCGGGAACCGGCCGCCCCCTTCCCGCTCGGGCGCCCCAGGCCGCTCCCAGGAGCGGGAGACGAAGCGGCCGCCCGGGTTGCGGTGGCCGAGCCCAGGCACCACCCCGGGGGCAGAGGGACCCCGCGGGGCCGGGCCGGGGCGCCCCCGCCCCACGTGACCCGCCGCCGCTCCCCACCCCCCATTGATACGCTCTAGCAAACCGGAACGTTCCAGGCGCCGCCAGGCGCGCCGAATCGATGCCCGAGCGGCAGATCCGGCCGGCCGCTGAGGCGGGGGTGGGCGCTCGGCGCTCGGCTAGCGTTCCCGCGGGCGGTGGGGCGGGGGGCGGGAGCGCGGGGCGGTGGGTGCGCGGCGTGGGGAAGCTCCGCGGCGGCGGCAGGAGCAGCGGCGGCGATGGCGGAGCCAGCGGAGAAGCTGTACCGGGCGGAGTACGCCAAGAGCGGCCGCGCTTCCTGCAAGAAGTGCGGCGAGAGCATCGCCAAGGACTCGCTGCGCCTGGCCCTCATGGTGCAGGTACCGCGTGGCGGGGCCCGGGCCGGCGGGGGGCGGGCTGACCGCTTGGCTCTGCGCCGCGCCGCTGGGCCGGGCCGGGTCGGGGCTCCGCTCCCCGCGGCGCTCCGGAGCCGCCCTAGGCGGACGCAGCTTGTTTTTAGCAGGGACGCTTTCGGCTGCCGCTCCCTGCGGCCTCGGCAGCAGCGCCCCCGTCCCCGCAGCGCCCCCGTCCCCGCAGCGCCCCCGTCCCCGCAGCGCCCCCGTCCCCGCAGCGCCCCCGTCCCCGCAGCCCTCCCGCTCCCCCCGGGGCGGTCGGGCGGGGGGAGCCGCTCCCCGCGGGGCTGGCAGCCTGGGCTGTAGAGGCGTCTGGAGGCGAAGCGGTGCGAAGTTCACCGTTAAGTGCTGTGGCCAGGGGCCGCCCCCAGAGGCTCTTTGTTGTCATCCGGCGGGCGCGGGGTAGGGGGCAAGAGGTGGGCGTGGGGGGGAGGCGAGCTCCGCGGCCCCGGGAAGTGTCGGTCACCCGGCGTGTCCTGCGTCGGGTCAGGGAAATGTTCCTTCCCTTGGTGCGTGCGGTGCCTGTGGGACGGAGAAACCGAGACTCACCCCTGGCAGCACGGGGGGGCTGTAGGCCCAGTGGTGGGGCTTGGGCTGCCGGCGGTAGGGCGATGTTTTTAGGGAGCTGGTTGGCGCAGAGCGGACCGGGGGTTTTGGGAACTGAGCGCCAAGGCGTGTGTTGCTGTCAGCCGCCCTTGGGGATGATTTGCCTTTTGGGGAAGAGGCTTGCCTGGCTTCCCTTCAGAACGAAGGGAAGGGCCCCGTCTGGTGTTGGAGGGCTGGGAATTGCGCACAGGCCGTTTCGGACGGCGTGAAATGGCACCTCGCTGTGGGAGGATGGGGAGGGGGGGGGAGGGGGCGGGTCGGCCTCTCTGCAGGGGGGCGAGGGCCGCGGGGGGTGCTGTTGCTGGGGAGGGGCGCAGAGCTGTTCTCCCGGGCGGGGGGCCTGTCTGGCTCCAGCAAGGGAGGTGGAAAAGGCCCCCGCAGCGTTCGGGTGGTGCAGATGGGCCCCGGGCTGTGCGCCGCTGTGGCTTGCGAAAGGCGAGCGAACGCGTGTGCGTGTGTTTATGGAAGGCTAGCACGGACCGGGGGGGGGCGAACGCCAGAGCGCAGCCCTGCAGATGGGTGCTGTGCCTCCCAGCCGCCCGAGGAGCAATTTCTGGAGAACGCCCCGTGCTGTGCGGCCGGGGGTCCCTTGTGCCCCTTGGAGACTGGGCGAGGAAGGGCCCGGCCGCCGTTTGCCCGGGCTGCCCGGGGGATGGGGGGCTGGCTGGTGGGGCAGGGCTGGCAGGTCCGCCGGGGTTGGAGGCAGGAGCTGGATCCCCAGAGGGGAAATACCTGCCTCTGCTTTTGTTCCCCAGAGGCTCCCTCCCCGGGGAAGGCTGTCTTAACTGTGCAGAGCCGAGCTGCAGCGTTCGCTCGCACGTGTTCCCGCTGCACGGGCTCTTTTGTTTCTCCTCCTGCCCTCCGTCGCCGGCTGGAGGTGGCTGCTCCCCTCCTGCTCCTCCTCCCCGGCTCCGGCTGCTGCTTCTCCGCTCCCCTCGCATGTGGTACCCCTTCCTGCCTTCCCCAGCAGTTGGAGCTGATGCGAGGCAGGTCGGCCGTCCTCAGCACCGGGGCTGTGGCACCGCAGCGTGCCGTAGGTCAGGGAGCGCACTTGGTTTTGTGGGGTTCGGTTTATTGAGCCATCTCCCGGGGGCAGGTGGAGGGGGACAGCTGGGACCATGGCGTCCCTCACACAGCCACTGCCTTTTAGCCAACCATCTTCCTAAAACTGCTGGTCTTAACACCAAACCACCTGTACATATTTAATTTTTTTCCCCACAACCCCTTGGATTTACTTGATCTCTTCTGCAAAGGGCTCCCTCTCCTCACTGCCAGTTTTTTGTGCCAGCAGAGCACTTCTCATGCTCTGCTGCTGAGCATCCCCCCTGCAAGGGCCCCAATTTCACCAGAGCACCCCGGGCCCCTTGTTTCCTCTTGGGGGGAAATCCCCTGCAGAGCAGCCTCTGCACTGCCTCCAGTGCGCCCAGGCCTTTTGCAAATTGTGCAGAAGAAATTAAAGGGAGGCCCAGACCAAGTTGTTAGCTGGGTGCCGGTTCTACTAGAACCACTGTTTTGTTTTGGCTCTTCAAGGGAAGAGCTCTGAATGACAATGGGATGCTCGGTGTTTGGCAAAGGGTGGGCACTCAGGCCCTGCAGGACCAGCATGGCTTCAACTTTTGCTTCCAGCTGGAACTGAGCAGTTTCTGTTGTTGGCATGTGCGATGTGAAAGTGAATCAGTCTCATTTTTTCCATAATTTGTTTAGGAAACTATGGTCTAGAGATAGGTAAGCTGAGAGAAATTGTGTAAACAAGGTCTAGCTCTCTTGGAGGTTTCATTTCTCACACAGAGAGAAGTCCGTGCCCCAGGTGCACAGCTCCATGTAGCAGAGATCTACTTACTGCTTGCATGGTTGTCTTAAAGATTGAGCCAGCTCTGTCTTCTTCCATGCACCCTCAGTCCCATTTGCCCCTAATTTGTGTTAGGGACAGACCCATGAGGAGTCTTCCAGGAAAACTCCACACATGAGCCCGGAGCTCAGGGGTGACCAACCACCTTCCAGTGCCAGAGCTGTGTGTGACTTCCAGACACATTGAGAGCAACCCCCAGGGTGGCTGCTGTGTGGCCGTGGTGCTGTGAGGGTAGCTGGGTGATCTGAATCCTGACTTGTGGGAAGAGTCCAGCTGGAAATATAAATGTCCTCCTGCAGTTTCAGTTGGAGGTTTTTATAATTGGGATTCCCAGCTCTCCTAGTCCTGCACAGTGGTCTTCAAAGCCCTTTCCTCCTCCTTCCCACTCATGCACGAAACTCTGCTGTTGTTTTCAGCTTGGAGATCTTCCTGCTATTAGTGAGTGACAGGTAGAACGCTTTGCTAGGTTGTTAATTCTGTATCATTGGTAATAATAATTATACAATGCTGAGTATTATTAGTACAGCAGTTGTTTCTGTGCATTACTTGGAGCCAAACCGCTCCATGGTTATTTTGTCTGATGGGTAACCGGAACGGTGCCAGGTTGGTACTTAATGTGTCTGAGTCATAAGCCAGCGGAGCACTTGCACGACGAGGCTGGTGTGAGGCAGGGCACTCTGCAGCTGCACTTCAGGGAGGACTTGGGTGATGCTTCTATCCTGATGCAGGACTTCATCGGGCTCTGGTGTTTCCCTAAAATTTTGCCTCTGCCTCCTGCAGCCCCCTCGGGAATTTCTTTAGGCCACAGTCCTTGGAGCTGCTCCTCCTGGCAGTGCGCTTTCCAGGGACAGTTTGCTTGAGAAGTGGCTCTCAAAGGGATTGTGCGTTGCGCTCGGAGGTCCTGCAGAGTGAGGCCAGCAGCCTCTTGTGCTGCAGCAGTCTCGAAGGAGGTTGTAGCAGGTGAGACATGTGCTGTCACTCCTGTTACTTTTTTCCACAACCCCTGCTTTGCTTTGCTCATGCCTGCAGATAGTCTGATTCGCATGGAGAAGAAACCTCTCCTTGTCTGCTCAGGATTGGTATAGCCACGCTGAGGCTATGACCTGTTTGTTTTGAGTAAAACAGATGGGCTAAGCAGCAGGGTGATGAACTGGTTAAGCTAGGTAAATGCGCCTTCCGCGTCTGTCCCCTTTGGGACCTCTCTCCGGCAGCTTGTCTGTCATACTAGATTTTCTTCTTAGACTTTGTCCTAAATAGTATCCATCTCTTAATTTATTTAAAAAAAAAAATCACTTGTGTTTACACAGATACTCCCTTTTATCTTGTGGTTTTTGGTTGGGTTTTTTTTTTTCCCCTTGATTCTGTCTTGAGTTGCTTTATTTTGGCCTAATATGCTTTCTTCCTAGTCGCCCATGTTTGATGGCAAAGTCCCTCATTGGCACCACTACAGTTGCTTCTGGAAGCGGGCTCGAATTGTTTCCCATGCAGACATTGACGGTTTCCCTGAGCTCAGGTGGGAAGATCAGGAGAAAATCAAGAAAGCCATTGAGACTGGAGGCCCTGGAGGAGGTAAGCAGAGGTCTCCTGGTGTTTGGAAGTTCAGCTGGAGCCGTGTTCCCTCTTCTCAAGCTATTATTGTGGTTATCTGGTTGCTGTGTCCCTTCAGCAAGTGATGTCAGAAGAATTGTTGTGGCACGTCCGCACTCCAGGGCTAGAATGCTGGCAGTATGATCCGGCATGTTAAATCAACAAGGGAAGAAGCCAAGTCAGTTGGCAGATGTATTGCCAAATATTTCTTGTTATCATGATTAGTGTATTTTGTTTTCAGTTCTTTAATATTAACAAATGCTGTTGTAGTATGTTGTTTTAGTGGTACCTTCGCTGCAGTGTATGGTTGTGGTGGCTCTTTGAAATTGTTACATCATGAACTAGTGAGTCAGGGAGCGAGTGAGAAAGGTTTAAGTACAGACCAGACTAAACTCACTGCATCTCTGTGTAAACTAAGGATGCTGGGCGGTTTTAGATTGATGTCTGCTTGTTGAAATGTAGTCCTACAAAAAATAAAAGTAAACTGGCAGTTGGGAAGAGAAGTTGTGCTTTGAAGCAGAGCTGCTTGTGACTCCTGTTACAGTCAGTTCTTCGCTAAGATCTCGTTTTACACTACTTTCAGGAAAGAATTAAAAAGGGTCAGCTATGTGCACCTTTGAAAGTATTTTAAAATCGTTAAATAACCATCCTGTACAACTGCTACTTGGCTGTTTAAAGAACTCTTTCTATTTTAAAAGTCCTTTTGAGCATGGGCTGCTTGTCATGCTCTGTATTCAAATTCTTGACAGCTGAGTTGCTGGAACACAGAGGTTTATTAATCCAGACTGCTAGCAATCTGGGACAGAGAATAAGAAAATGAGAGAATGTTTTTTAAAGCCGAACTCTGTATTTGCTTTGTTCTCCAGGAAAAGGAGGGGAGCAGGAAGGAGGTGGCAGGGCTGAGAAGAGCCTAAATGACTTTGCTGCAGAATATGCCAAGTCTAACAGAAGTACTTGCAAAGGCTGTGAACAGAAGATAGAAAAGGTAAAAAGCTTTTCTTAATTCTTCATCTCTTGTCTTTTCTCCCACCGGTTCCAGTTCAAACAGTGACTTTTGTAGTTGCTTCCTGTCTGTCCTGCATATGGAAAGCACTCGAAGAGCTGCATTTCTGTGTCTGAGGAGCAGCTGTATCTTGGACAGCTGACAGTAAAGGCATCCCCTCGGGCGTTGTAGCCTGAGCTCAAACCTGCTGATGCTTCCTTTCGCTTGGGTCTTAGAGCAGGCTGGAGCACCGCTCGCCAGCATTTCTGTAGCAAGAGTGCCACCGCTAGCTGCAGCTTTTCCTGCTTGTTGCAGCGCTGCAAAGGTGTTGACCTCTTCCTCCTCCTCAGCCAGGCCGTCTCTGTGTGCGGTGTATCCGGATTAACTGCATGAAGGCAGACAAAACCAGTGATGCAGCTAATTAACGATGCAGCCCTGTAGTTGAACATGTCTTGGTGCTCTGCTTTTAAAGACAGTTGGCAAAATGAAGTTGTGACCTTCTGATAGATGTGAACAGACCTGCCAGCTGGGTGAAGTTGGCAAGGGCCAAACACCAGTGCTGATCTGCTTGTATCTGCGGAAACATTGGTGACTGTTGTGTAGACAGGTCCTTGTTGGAGCATGAAATATTGCAGTCTAAAAGCACCTAAAACAACTACTTGTTGGGCATCTGAAAAGTAATTCGCGGTCAGATGGGGTGAGATCACATTAGCCCTGATGCTTGAGTGGTACGAACATAAAGTTCATTTTTAGAGTTGCCTTTGTGGGGTTTGGTTATGTGAGTTTTGCTTGTTCGAGCTTATTGGAAGTTGGAGTAAAGACTACAGGATTACCCATTTTGAGTGTTTTTTTTAACAGAAAACTACCTAAAGATCTGTGGTTTTTTCAGCCTAGAAAGAGTATTGAAAGCAGAGGAACTGTAGTGAAAGGGCTTCAACAAAAGTTGCCGCCTTTGATAGGGGAAGTGTTGGTATTTTACAGGTGTTTAGGAAGCATCATGTTGGTAACTTGTTCACGTCCTGCTCTTCCCAGAGTGGCCTAACGATTGTTCTTATGTCGCTTTAATCCACCTCAGGGCCAGATCCGGATTTCCAAGAAGATGGTGCATCCTGAAAAGCCGCAGCTGGGAATGATAGATAACTGGTACCATCCGGACTGCTTTGTGAGCCGCCGAGCCGAGCTGGGCTTCCTTCCGGCATACGGGGCCGCCCAGCTCCTGGGCTTCAGTATCCTCAAGGCTGAAGATAAAGAAACTCTGAAGAAGCAGCTCCCAGCTACCAAGAGTGAAGGGTATGTGGGCAGTGTAAGAAATTGCGTTGTCTAGAGGAGCCGTTGCTTGCCTTCAAATAATTCCATGGTAAATCTTTTGTGACATTGTTGTCTCTGTTAAAAGAATATCGGTCGCAGGAGGATTTGATCCTTCCTGTGACCTTAGGCAGATGACAACAGACAAATTCTCTGTCCCTGGGAGCGTGCAGTCCACTTGTCCCCTGTGCCTGCCTTGAGAAAATGCAGAGACCAGCATCTGTGACTCGGAGGACTGATGTAGAGCTTTCGACCATAAAATAATGTGTGCCTAATACAAATGGGTACTGGGCTCTGTGCCTCCTTGTGTGATGCTGTTATCAGTGATGGTTTCTTTGCTCTAACCACTTGTTAGAGAATTGATTTGACATCTCTTATCTATGAGCTGCTGATCTGTGGCAGGCACTGAATCTGATAATGGTATTTATTGGCTGTGTAGTGCTTACACTTGGATGCTTTTGTTTGCTGAATCTTTTATGGTACATCTGAAATTTCATTGCCTTGCATTGAAGTTTTTAGTGGAGGCTCTTGACAGAACTCGTACTGACAGAGAAGCGCTTCCAGGTGATTTGCTAGCTTTGGTCAATCTTTCTCTGTTAATGAAGGCTTTTGTTACTTATTTTTTGAAGTGACTTCGCCTGGAGTCACGCTTCATAACACAAGCCAGTGTTGCATTGTTCCCGCGCAGGAAGGAACATAAGGTGTTTCTGGGTGCTACAAATAGGAAGGATCTCGTTGTTGTAAAACAATGGGATTCTCCGAGTGCTTTGTAGACTGAATTCAACTTTACTTTTGTCAGGGATTCACCGTTAAACTGTCCAGTGAGACTGATGTTGGGTTCTGAGAAACCGTAGCTATGTCAAATCTGTGCAGTCTTTGTCAGTATTGGCCCTCCAGATATGTGGCTGATGGGCATGGTGTACTGTTCAGAGCCTTGCATGTCTGTGAATGTCATCCTCGGCCGTAGGTAAGAGAGTGGAGCATGCATAAACTGCTCTGTCTGTTGTTAAGGGGCTGCGACTTCCGTGGTTTATTCTTGGTTGGCAAGCAGTTGCTCCAGAAGCGCTCAGCAGTGGTACGGGGGCTGTGGGGAGGGTCCTGCAGTGCCGCAGGAGCATCCTCTCCGCCAGAGCCCCGTCAGGTTCTCTGCTGTTCACCTCACTTGGCTGAACCATTGAAGGCTGAGACAAGCTGTCTGTATCTGCCCGGCAGCCTGCCATCTTTCACACGGGCATTTTACCTCTGCGTGTGCTGCAGGATGTAGGTAGAAGGGTTTTAATGCACTTGCATCTTTTCATGTAGTCCTTTGCTTTTTGTGCAGAGGTGTGTGTTCTGCTTTGTCCTAGAACAGTGTGTGAGTTTAATCGGGTTATTTGTAGTTTTCTCCCGTGTCTTCAGCAAAGCTCTAGAGATCTGACTGTGTAAGTGTTTTTCTTGTCTGCCCTGACTCTGCTTTTCTGGGCCACTTCTGGGATGCTATGCAAAATATGAAGGCTTTGTAAAGATAGGCCGCAGAGTAGTTTGCCAAGTCACTGTGTAAATAAAAGCCTAGAATTGCAGTTGAAAAAAGCTTAGACTGGTGATGTAGGGTAATGTGAACCAGGACCTCACGCCAGAAAAGCAGCAGGACGTCTCGTCTTTCCTGCTTTCTAAGCACTGCATGAACAAGGCCCTCAACCATGAAGGTGCTGGCTGGCTCTTGCGCTCCACTACCTTTCTTCTGTTTGGGCTGTGTGCTTGAGCCGAGGGTGTTAAGGGTCAATGGGAAAAATGGTTGTCTGTCAAACTGAATGAATTGGGAGTGTAAATAAACAGAATGAGTGGAGAGGTGTGGTGTGCTTCCTGCCTGGTGGTTTTCTGCCAAGAAAGCAGTTCTGGAGAAGCCAAAAGAAAAACACCCCAGAAGCTTGAATGAGCTGCAGTTACGTCTGATAATTCACCTTGTGCATTCAATCAGATAACAGAAATTAACGACGGAAGTTACAGCATCTTGCAGAAACGATGTTACAGTGTGTGCTGTAACATCTTTAAAGATGTTTCTGATTGTACTGCATCCAAATTGTATCTTGACTTGGATGTCTCTGCAGTTTAGGTGTGACGTATCCAAATTCACGTGCTGCTTCTGCATGTCTAGCCCATGCTCTGTGGAGAGGCTCAGACTTTGGGGCTGCGCTGTCAGCCCCATCATTAAGGACAGCAGTGTGGCGTGCCTATTGCAGATGAGAGAAGTGAGGGCTACCAAGAATAGGTTGGAAAATCCCTTCCCCCAAAAGGCAAAAATGGGAAGGTTTCCTGCAAGGATCCTGGCTCCTTTCCTCGGTCATCTCTGGGTGAGACATGCTGACATTCACCTGGGCTATGGGCTGTCATGCCTGAGCACCAGCATTTTTCAGGCCTGGGGAAGGAGGCTCTTGTGTCCTTGCCAGCAGCTTTTCTGTGGAGACAGTGCTTGTGTACCAGTGTAAGAAAGTGCGGTAGCAGCTTGTGAGCTCCCGTTGACTGTGCTGCTTCGGTAGCATGCATTTCGCCCTACTGCTCCAAGCTGTAATACTTTCCCGTATTTTCTGCCTCACTTGTTTGGGTGGAATTGCTGCCCAGGACAGGAGCAAAGTGTCATTCTGGAGATATCAGGAAGCACCAGATTAACTGCAGAGATTGCCTGAGGCAGAAGATAAGTACTTAGGTCAGCAACAGTCTGGTGGTGTTTTACAGGGAGGAGGTGAAAAGTGGAGTCCTTGTTCCTCCCTGCACCAGCTGCTTGCTTTATCCAGGGTTGCTGTGACTGTCCTTTCCACCTTTCGTTTTCATTATAGGGAGGGGAGCATGAAAAATAGAGTGGATGGTAAGGAAGGGCCAGGCTAGGGTGGGACAGTTCACCTCCCTCTTCATCTTCCCAAAAGTTGGAATAAATTTTGTAGTTGTGTATCCTCCATGAAGGTGAGAAGAAGTGGTTTGTGTTGGCTGGTAGGTAACAATCCTTCTAAAAAAGCTGTTGGGCTTGAATGTGGGAAGGCTGTCCCTTCCCCAGTGGGAGAAAGGGTGTACAGAGTAGCACCCGGCTGCTGTTAGCAACACACAGTGGTTGGTCCCAAGGATGGAAGATAAAATTAATGTGTGTGTCAGTGAGCGTGTATTTTGTTGATTGTTCTAAAATTTGCTGTTCTGGGAAGACACGAGATGAATTTGGCTTTGCCATTCCCTTCTCCAGGCTGTATAAAATGATGATTAGTGTTTGCTTTAAGCTGTGGGCATAGCCAGGGACAAAAGAGAAGATGGTGACTGACAGCTTTATGCCTCTGCAATTGAGATGATCCCTCCTGCTCTGTGTTTTGTTCAAGTGGCCAGAACAGGTACAGTAATCACTCTGTCCAGGAGAGCAACCCGCTGTCCCCTTGACTCTGAGGAGAAGCTGCCAAAAAATTGTGAGTCCCTGCTGGAATTTGGATGCTTTCCCTGTGTCAGGGGGCCTTTCCGCAGGGTAATCGCCTTCCAGCAGTTGGTGTGCTGGCTTTCCTGGGAGACAAGTTACAGCATGGGAGTGAGCGCTGGCTTGCTGGAGGCAGCCTGACTGTCAGCCTCCCAAGGGAGAGGCACTGCAGATACACAGCGTTTGGGCACCCATCCTAAATACTTACCTTATTAAGCCGTCTGGCTTGGGGAGGTGCAGCAAAGTGCTTTGTACTCAAGCTGGTATGTTTTTCTCAGATTATGTTGTGTACCCGTGACTGTTACAACTTACAGAAGTCACTGTCCTTGTGGCGGGGCTCAGTGGATGCTCTAGTCTTGCCCCTTGCAGGGGCTGCCGCTAGGGAGGAGAGGGGAATTGCTTGGCCTGGGGACTTTTGAAGGCATGGCTGTGTATGTGCTGTATCCAGTCCTGCCACGCTGGTTTTTGCTTGCCTTGATGTAGAACACAGCATGGAGGTTTTCTCAAGAAATGCAAGCGGTTGCTGGTAGCACAGTGCAGCTGTTGTCCCTCCTGAGGCAGCGCGCCTTAAAGTGTAGCCCCAGCTGGACTGATGGGACCTTGCAGAGGGACAGCTGAAAGATGAGCTTTTTTGCACGACCAGCCCCTTAAAGACTTGCAGAGTGCTCTGAATCATGGTTTGGTCAGAGGTACTAATGACGGGCTGGTGGTGGCCACTGCAAATAAAACGAGAACTTGGCCCAATTTTAGGGCCAGGACAGTTACTAGAACTTCCAGGTCTCTCATGCATAAGTCTTTGGGAGAAGAGTACTTTTTGACATTCTCTTGCAGCTTTATAGCTAATAAGCTGTCATACAGGGTTAGTCTTAACAGTAGCAAAGTACTAGAAAGTGAAGTGTTTAAAATTGTAAGTAGGAGAGCCATCGAGAATGTCAACTTTATGGCTTAGCCATCAGCCACAGCTTATAAAGACAAGACAGATGCTTTCTTAAAAAGAAGCCTGGCTGCTGTTGCAAAACGAGAGCAGCTCTGTCAAAATGAAGTGCGAGATCCCGACTGTGTTCATGCTCTGCCTTAAGTTGCAGGCCCATCCTGCCTTAAGTGGGGCAAGATTTCCCTTTATTTCCTCATGAGGAGAGAACACACCAATTTGACTTCTTGATATTGATGTATTTTGAAGCCAGGCAGACCAAAGAGATGACATGACTCCAGAAACGTAAATGATCTTCCTCTGAGCTCTCCTGTCATTCTGAAGTCTGCCAAAATCCCCCAGTTTTCATTTGGCTTCCTCTTCTTTCCAGTCTCTCTCGAGCAGCGTTTTCTGTAACTTCTCCTTGCACAGCTCTAAGGCCCCAGCTAATAACAAGAAGTTTCCTCACACGCAACTGCATGGTGGTACATCATGAAACCCCTGTCAGCCTGGGAGCACTTTGCAAGTAGAAACTTCCTTCTGTCCAATTTCAGAGACCTGATTTGATTCCAGTCTGAAAGAAACTAGGGAGGAAATACTTAGTTTAATAAAGTTACCGTGTTTGCTGTCCTTTACTTCAATATGGACTAAGCTGAAAAATCAAGCTGTTGATTCAGCTGAAAGACACTGTAGTCTTTTAACCTGCATTTAACCTTTCAGGTTTGGAGAGGGATGCTTATATTCACTGGTTCTCGGGATTGGCTTTGGTGTAACTAATGCAGGTGTAGATGAGTGTGCCTGAAAGCATTGCAGTATCCCCTGTGCTCTTCTGCCAGACCATACGGTTACTCTGTGGAAAAGCTCTAAGTGTACCTGACCTGATTGAGACAACTGGTGTTGCAGAGCCAAGTACGTGTCTACAATCTAGCACTGAGGAATTTGAAAAATGGGTTTGCCTGCCAAAACTGAGGATATTCAAGCCTCTGCAGATATCAGCAGTCAGTAAACTGAGCTCTGGGAGCTGCTGGACAGGCATTTAAATAACTTCCTCTCATGTGTGTGTTTTGTTTTGTTTTTCTATATTAGAAAGAGAAAAGGAGAAGAGGTAGATGGAAATGTGACTGTGAAAAAGAAACAGAAAAAAGAGAAAGAGAAAGAATCAAAGCAGGAAAAACAGCTGAAGGTGAGTTTTAGCTAATCGAGTCATAAAAACTGCTTTCTTAGAAGAGTGCAGTGTCAGGTACTATCTGAAGAGCTGTGGCACCTGGAGAGGAAGGGGCTGAACCTTGTGCCCAGACAAAGCGGAGTTGCAGCACAGCTGGTCCTGCTGTCCTGGCACAGGATATGCTCTGTCACTAAGGCTTTGGTGACGGCAGTTCACCCTGTCGCTTTCTCCTGAAAGACGGGAAGGAAGTTCTCTAGGACTTGTGCTTATTGGATTTAAATAGATTAGGTTAAATGCCTTCTCTGTCAGGGAACCTTGTTCTGTGGTCCTTCCTGTATCATCTGGTCGTGGTGGCTGAAGCTCTGAGCCCAAGCACTGTTGCAGAAGAGCTTGGAAACCAATGAATAATTGTATTGTAAAAAGTAAACAGAGATAAAGTGCGGAACTAGATTAATAAGAAACCATATCTTTTTCACCCTCTGGGGAGCTGTGTTCAGTTCTTGGGTACAAAGTGTGATAGATCACAGCTTTCTACCTTTTACTCTCTGGAATATTGTGGGAAGAATTCCCAACAGGGCATCAGCAATTTTTGTATTTATTGAAAGTTTGGTGTAGGTACTTTCGAAGAAGAAAAAAATAACAAACTGCTTTTTCTGCAATTCAGCTCTTAATGGAGCTGTAGAAAAACAGTGTGTCTGCCTTTGAACAAAAGTTTTTTGGTTTTGTTTGTTTGTTTGTTTGTTTTTTGTGAGGCAATACCTTAATTTTCAACAAAACTTAGCTGAGACATTGTCAAGGTTTTGCTGCTGCAGTGTAGATATTTAAGACAGATCAAGGCAGCTTGTGGATCAGGGTTAACTTTGGGTTCACTAATTTTTTTTTTTAACAGCATTTCATCAAGCATGATCATTAAAATTGAAAATTAAACCATCGCAGTTAACCAGTTCTTCTAGAGTAGCCAGTGAATAACATTCAGAAACTATCTGAGATACTTTAGGGTGCTTCTTTGCTGTCCAGCCCTTTAACCTTTTGTAGAAAGGCCCAAAAGAATGTGCAAGCTCCTCCGGACTGCTGCAGGTGGAAAAAATCTGATAGAAATTCCTCTTCTGCTCAGGTGGTTTAAAAGTGCCAATCAGATTTTCTGATTTTTGTTTTAATACAAGGCTCAAATGCAGCCACGTCCTCGCTGTTGTTGGTGTCAACTAGTTAGGTGATAATTTGAGAGCTTGCTATGGGTAGAGGTGTAATAGAAACATGGGTTCCCCTCTACCTAAAAGCTAGCTGTCTTGTTAGTATCGCTTGTACTTTCTTGAGTGGGATAGTGCTGAAACAGTTGCTCCTTGGCCTTTCTTCACATATACATGATGGAGAAGCCTTGATTTATACAGAATCCCATAGGGATGTCCTTCTGGATGTAATCGTGAGAAGAGAGAGTATTTGCTGAAGCCGCGATGTGCTCATGTATTCATACTGCAATCTGAAACGTGGGTTTAAAGACCTGTTCTAGGTTTTTAGGTAAAATGTGTGACTCTCCCTTTTGGACTGATTCTTGGTGCTCTTCATCTCACAGTCTGCGTTTAAGATACCATGGGCCTGCTAAAACCTTGTCCACGTACTGCAGTTTCAGGAGTGTGCTTGAGAAGCAATTGATTGCAAGTAGCTGAGCTGCTGGGTTTTGTCAACAGGAGCAGACAGAGCTGATCTGGGGCATCAAGGATGAGCTGAGGAAGGTCTGCTCCACTAACGACCTGAAAGAGCTGCTGATCGCCAACAAGCAGGAAGTTCCTTCAGGGGAGAATGCCGTGAGTTGGTCTGTAGTTGCTTTGCATGTGTGCTGGGTCTTTGAGTAGGTGAAAGTGACCCAAACGAGTATTGCTGCAAGGTCCACAAGTCTGGAGCATAGGAAAGGAAATTCAGTGCAAAGCCCAGTCCTTTCATCCCAGGACTCTGGTGATATTGCTGTTACACTTGCTTGTGAAGGCCTGTGTGGTGGTGTGTGGTGCTGAGTTCAGCACCTTTGTCTCAGTGATGTGCCTTTACTCAGCTATGCCCAAAGTGGTCCATGGTTTTTTTTTTTATTGCTGGCTCTTCAAGAGCGGGTTAATTATGGCAGTTCGCATTGCCTCCCTCAACTGTTGAATTATGCAAAAAGAAGCAAAAACTGCACAAATTCTTTCCTGGTATCTGTTCTAAAAACTGTCACTTTTCAGTCTGTGTAACTTCTGAAAGTCTTCTCTCTTTTGGAGCCACACGTGACTAAGTGTTTGTATTTATTAAGACTGTGTAAGGAGTGTGGGCTGGGATGTGGGAAGCGTCTAGACTCAAAATGGTCAAGAAATACTCTAGGCAGGAAGACTGGGACTTGTCTTTGCCTACATTCCCACCTACCTACTCATGTGCTCAGATGCAGTAGCTTGTCTCCTCCTTGGCTGTTCTGGCACGGCTGCCTGGGCAGGTGCTGTGTGGTAGGTAGGTATGCTCTCCTGAATGCCAAATCCACGTAGGAGACACTGAGCCATGGGTGTGAGCAGGTATGGTGTGACTGAGGACACTTCATGGCTTGTCTTTAAGGCGTCATAAATCAATCGGTGCTTAAGAGTCTTGGTTTATATGCGGTGTGTGCATGACAAGCACTGGAAGCATCTATGTCTGTGTGCCAGTAGCCTAACAGTTATTTTCTTGTGCAGCTCAGTAAGGTAGTGTGTGGGCTTCCAGCCTCCTTCTGCCATGACCTGTTTTGTATTCTTTGTTGCTTTAGATTTTGGACCGAGTAGCAGATGGGATGGCATTTGGAGCTCTGCTTCCCTGCGAGGAGTGTAAGGGGCAGTTTGTGTTCAAGAGTGACGCATATTACTGTTCAGGGGACATTACTGCCTGGACTAAGTGTGTGGCTAAAACACAGACTCCCAACAGGAAAGACTGGGTAATCCCAAAGGTGGGTGCTCACTGCAGATTTGATGATCTGAAGCACATTTCTTAACTGATGCTACTCTTGCAAGGAGATCGAACAAGCAGCAGGCAGTGTTGGATGCCAGAGAGCAGAGTGTGCTGCAGTGCTGAGCAGCTGTGACGGTGGGGAAGTCCTGTCACGGCTATGTCCCTCCAGGGGTAGGCAGCTAAATAAATCATATTTTTTCTAGTAACACTAAACTGCAGGAGTTGTTGCTGATTTGATTTGAAATCCATCACTTACCCTCTTCTAGCTTCATTTTCTCAGTCAGTAAAGTGAGTATTTGCCTACCTTAGTATGGATTTCTTGGAAATCCTTTCCAAGACCTGCAGTAAATGCCAACATCTGACCAGTGCTAAATTTAGCCTTTAAATCTTATAATAGTATTTGTTGTTTTTAAACTCTACTTATGCTTTCATCCCACAGGAGTTTCGAGAAATTCCTTACCTGAAGAAATTTAAGTGTAAGAAGCAAGACAGGGTATTCCCTCCAGATGCTGTAACTGCGAACTCTGTGCCGCCTCCCTCCGCGTCTGCTCCTTCAACAGAGACCGTGTCCGCACCCAGAGGTGAGCAGCTGGCTGGGCATGGGTCAGCAGAGTTCAGGGTAGTGTATAACACTGGTCTTAGCCAGACAAACGTGCTACCCTGAACAGGCATGCTGTTCTCCTGCCCCTAGCCAGGCAGGGCTGTCCTAGTAAAAAACAGCATAGCAGAGTCTTGTGTGCTTGATCTTCCTAGGGCAGGTAGACCCTGATATGGTGGGTTGCCTGGGGACATGGGCTTGGAGTCCCAGTTGTTTTCGTACAGAAATCATTTTGGGTATTTGTTGATGGTGAGGAAATGATGTGTTTGCGATGAATCAGAAACTTAAAGGCTGGTGTTGCAAAGTGCATCCCAAGGGAGACCTGCTGTGAAATGCCTTCTTGCTTGGTTTCTTGGGAAACATACGGGGATCTCCATAATGCCACCATGTTCCACGTTGTGTCAGGTTTTAAGGGCAGGAGTTTTGTTTTGTTTTTCAAATTGTCCGCTGGGATTTGGCTTTACCAGGCACTGACTCTCCTTATGCAAAATAGATGCACTGTCTCCAGCCCACAAACTGGCAAAAGGTTGGACTCCAGAAATTCCCTGTAGGCTGCTGGAATGAGTTGCATGCTTTGGTGATACAGCGTGTTCCCTAATAGCTATTCTGACTTCTTTCTTACTCAGCCTTTTTAGCCCTTGCCATGGTTTTGGGAGCAGGTGATTATTGTTACTTGGTGGAAAGCGTGGGAGTAATTCTGCACAACCAATTTTAGCCAGATCATGTTATTTTAGCAATGAAGACAAGGTAACCCAGGTCTTCGTTCTGATTGGCAAGTTGATTGCAGCCCCAGTGTTGATCGTAATTAGGGCCAGATTACTTTATTTGCTAGCAACCAGACTAATCTGAGTTGAGGGGAGAAGAGGAAACAAAACCCTCAGTTGGTCAATCAGAGTTAATAGTGTTTATCTTTAGTGGTGCAGATATGCTCTTAGACACCTGCTGTGTCCTGGACCCACCTGCATTGCAAAGTGTTAAAAGGGTGATGGAGCCTCAGATGGTTACCAGTTTGCTCCTGACTTGTTATGGGGTTTGCATGATAGAACTTTGTACTATCTATAAGATCAAGACTCTAAAGTACTATAATGTAGGAACACTGTTGCTTGAGAGACAGTCCTCTTTCTCCAGCCCCTCAAAAACAGATTTCCTTTTGAAGAGGCAGGAACTTTCGTATTACAGTGATTTTCTACTGTGCTGGTTTCTCAATAGAAGAGGGAAGCAGAGCACAGGCTCTAGTAGCACAGTGCTGAAGCAGACTGATTTTATTTTTTTCATTTAAAAAAAAAGGCATGCAAATAATGTGTCTACGTATCCATCTTCTGTCCCTTCTGTTTTTTGGCGGATGCTGAGCTTTGTTGCCTTTCTGAGGTGAACGGGAGCTTCTTCCCACTTGCTTGGTGCAGGTCAGACCTGCTTGGACCTTTGTCTCCCTGCCAGCTGGGCTGATCTCACCGAATGTGGGGGATGCTGTTCCTTTGTGCTTGTTATTTGTCCAGAGGGCTCTGAGTTCCTAACGTGGTGTGTTGTTTCCAAACCCCTAGACAAACCACTGACCAACATGAAGATCCTGGTTCTTGGAAAGCTGTCAAAGAACAAGGAGGAGGTGAAGAGCATTGTGGAGGACCTGGGAGGAAAGATGACAACAACGGCAAACAAGGCCACCCTGTGCATCAGCACACAGAGTGAGCAGCCGTGCCTTGATTACTGGTAGCACTGGTAACAAAGCTGAGCAGATTACAGAGGACACACGTCCTCAAAGCTGTCTGGGATCAGTGTTTGGATTAGGGGGAGTGTTTTGTGTGCGCACATGGCCTTACTGTGCTTGGAAAAGTAAAGACAGATGTGTGCTGTTTGAGTTTTGCTTGCCCAGCACGTTAACCCTGCGGGGTGTGGTGTAAGGCTCTGTTGGGTCTGCAGCAGCTGAGCTCGGGTCTGTATGCAGACCATGGTGGTGTGCAAGCCACCCTTGTTGGGGTGACAGGTGCTGGGGGCTGTGTCCATGCATGCCTTGGAGAAGCCACAGAGCTGACTGTGAGTGCCTGAGGGCAGTTGTTTTCTCTGCTGGCAACTTAGGGTCTGCTCTTGCTCCCTGTTGGAGTCAAGGTGCAAACTGGCTGCTGAGGTAGGAGATCTGCTCCCACCTACCAGGAGGTCCAAGAGGGGACTGTACAGCCCCAGCCCAGCTCCGGGAACGGGAGAGCTGGACCAGCCAGCTAAAACAGCAGTGTTCCTGCTCTAGCCCAAGCTGCAGCTTTGAGCCAATGGGGATTTTGCGCTACAAATAATGTGGTGAATCCAAAATGTGGTGGAATTGTGTTTCCACAAAGTGTTAGAGCCCTGAATCTTGGCCAGAGGGAGGAGCTAAAGTCTGAAACCTTACTGATGCTTTTTTTTTTTTCCTCTCCGTTTCCCACCCTGCCTCTGCAGAGGATGTGGAGAAAATGAGCAAGAAGATGGAAGAAGTGAAGGAGGCCAAAGTCCGTGTGGTCTCAGAGGAGTTTCTTCAGGATGTGAAATCCTCCAGCAAGGACTTTCAGGAGCTTGTGTCTCTCCACGCGCTTTCACCTTGGGGTGCGGAGGTGAAAATGGAGCATGAGGAAATGGCCGTGGATGGGAAGTGCAGCAAGCCCCCAAGTATGAAGAGTGCTGGGAAGGTCAAAGAAGAACAAGGTGAAGAACAAAGTGGTTGTTTCTCTGCAGGCCTGTTCAATGCTGTGCATGCACATAGCAAACCTGGGCATAGTCTATCCTTGCCCTTTTCCTTGAGTTCTCTGCCCTTTATCTCGTAATAAATTTAAATAATGAGACCTCAGGGCAAGACTAGCTTTGAGTAAACATGAAGCTGGCTCTTATTTCCCCTAGTTCAGTCTTGCTTCAGAGATCTCCTGTGCTGTATGTGCCCAGGCTCTCTGACATCGGTCCAGTCTCTTTCTCCTAACATGTCCGCTTCTCTGCCAGTTTGGGTCAGTGTTGCAGCTCCAAGGAGGTGCTGGGGCACCAAGGTGTGACAGACACTACCATGACCCCCAAGGGGTGTTAGGAAGTGAGAAAATATTGGGGTCCAGAGCAATGGGTCTTTGTTGTACTTGGTTTAGAACGTAACGTTTTATGGAGGAAAGATGTCCACGCCAGTGGTGTTCCCCACCAATGCCATAGAGAGCTCGTGTTATTAATGCAGAGCAGTGAACAAAACCATTGGATCTGCTTGCCTATCTTCAGTTCCCATTCTTCTCTGTGTCCTCCAAGCATGTATTTCTGCCATGCAACTGGGCCCGTTACTGCCAAGCTATCTCACAGCAGTATCATCTCCAGAGGACTTGAACGCCCCCCGCGGACTAGAAGGTTTTTAAATCCCACTTAAACAACCACAAATGTGATTCTTACCTGCTGTGCAGGTGAAAAAATTATATGGCCCACCCCTTGAGGCCAGAAGGAAGGAGATAGATAGAATCTATGGAGACCTTATTTTTCATTTAGTCGGTGGTGTTGGGGCTGTGAATTGTCTGTTGAAGCCAGGTAAAAAAAAAAGCCATCAAAGTCATTGTGCTCATATACTGGGAATCGGATTTGAAGTCTCCTTAGGGGGCTAATTATGCAAATTGAGAATTTAAATGTTGAATCAAGTCAAGTAAATTCCTAGACTGCCTGCCTAGGAAAAATGTAACTCTTCTTTTGCTGCAGGACCTAGCAAGTCTGAAAAGAAAATGAAGCTAACGGTTAAGGGTGGAGCGGCAGTAGATCCTGATTCTGGTGAGTGATAACAATGACTACACCTGTACCACACACAGTCTTCAGGATGCATGATCATTGGCAAAATGTTTCTGTGAAAGGATAAGGGTTCCGGAAAAGGAATGCGAATTTTTAAACCATTTTTTCTTGCCATCAAGGGAAGGATATTGACTGACATCCAAAGCTGGATATTAGAGGATTTTCTAGTGCAACTTCCAGAAGGACCTCTTAAACTAAGAGTGCCTTGTTCAGCTTCAGGACCATCTGTCAGTGGGGTGAAACAAGGTCCAGCCAGCAGAGGCCACAGGTCTGGCATGAGCATCTGCCCCTGGATTCTTTGGGGGGGACGGCTGATGCTGCTCTCCAAACCAGTAGCACATGGACGTTCTGAGCATTCATACTGCATCCAAGGCCAGACTTTGGTTTTTCAGACCATTTGCTAATGTGACACCTGCAGAGCTGTATCTCTCTTTCTCTCTTGAGAATTCCTTCAGCCAGTCACGCAGTGTTAAATACTAGATTTTCAATGGTCCTTTGTCAAAAGTTACTTCGTTGGTTTTTTTTTTTTTTTTCCTCTAGTTAGGATTCGTGTTCACATCAATGTATCTAAAGATGTATGGTCACAATTTATTGAAAAGAAAACGTGCTTTGGGTAGTTCTGAATGAGCACATGGTCACTGTTTTTGCAGTGTTTTTTGTTAAGTCACACTACTTCATGAAATGTTTGAGTGAGCACATATGTAGGAAGGAGACCTAAAATGGTAACCTCCTTCGTGTTCTGATTTGTTTCTTCTCTGTAGGTTTGGAGGATTCTGCTCATGTCTTTGAAAAAGGTGGAAAGATTTTCAGTGCAACCCTGGGACTAGTAGATATTGTGAAAGGAACAAATTCCTATTATAAACTGCAGCTGCTAGAGGATGACAGAGAGAGCAGGTGAGTTTAGTTTTCCCTAGAAATACTTCTGTTCACTTTTTTTCCAGTACATACTGGGGTTTTGGCATCTACAGAAGCAAAATATGAATAAAATGTTTTTGTGAGGAGATACAGATAGGCATATTTATTTTAAAACAAAACAAAAACACCCCCCAAAAAAATCCCAAAACCACCAAAAAAACCCCAAAACTACAAAACAACCAAACAACAAATTACCCATGGAGAGATCTCTGCTCTGTGTGGAGACAGTTCTTTGTGGTGCTGACAAAACCTAAATTGGGAGGTGAGTACGTTTACGGAATTGCACCTGGTAGTGTTCATTCCTGCATCCTGGGGCAAGCGAGGCACATACGATTGGTGTCTTTAGGACTGGGATAACTGGCTAACAGCAGGGCCACAGTGCTCTGTGACTGATGGCTGCCCTTGAAAATACAGAAGCAGAATTTGGTGGAGGTTCCTCTGTTCTGACATCAAGACCCCACGCATACAGTCAGCGGTATTGGGAATCTTTCCCATATTCTTCAACTTACTGTTGTCTTCTGGTTGCAGAGCTGTAACCTTGGGAAACAAAATCAGGTGCTAGCTGTTCTACCACAAAGTAGTCCTGAATTGCATGCCCTGACACTTAATAAAAACGCACTGAAATGGTTGGGGTGATCATGTATTTAGCTTTCCAGTCTCATTAGACACATGGCAGAGCTGTCCAGTGGTTGCATTACTGTACAGATAAAGAAATTCAGAGGGTTCTTTAAAATTAAATTTTCCCCCTCCCCAAGCATGTAAGGGACACACAGAAATCCAGGGGAGCTAAAGGCTGTCATCAGTGACCCTGGTTCAGCTCTGGATTTATTGCACTTCACCATTTTCATAAGTTGCTCGCTCTTGTACATGGGTTTTGTATCTGGATCTGTGATTCGGTACATGAAGGGATCTCGGTGCCTGCGTTTCATGCCTGACATATTGGTAAGATCGATTGTATCCCTGTAAATACTACAGAAGCTCACCCAAGGTGGTGTCAGTAATGCGAACAAATACTTGAGTTACTTCTGGTTTCTCTAAAAATCTGATCTCTAGGACTCGAGGCTTAAGGATGCATTGTGTTTATTTTTCGAATATATGACTCCAATAGTCTGAAGATTGGTATTTGTGAAACATTAAGCCTGACGAGATATTAGCCTCTCTCTTCCTGCTGTGCACGCAGTTATCCTCAGGGCTGGGGGTCTGGTGTGTTGACACTGGGCGTTTGTTCACAGCAGTTCTTGGGCATATGCTCTGTGGTAGCTCTTCTGTTGCTCTTCTGCAGTCACTGATAGAGAATGTCTTCCATAAAATTAATGGTATGCAAATGACTGATTTGCATGCAGTCACATGGCTGTTGCGGGGTCACTTTCATTTGGACTGAGATCTGGAGTCAGATGTCTGTTCTTTTCTCACATTTCGCTTCTCTAGATACTGGGTGTTCAGATCTTGGGGTCGCGTGGGCACTGTGATCGGGAGTAACAAGCTGGAGCAGATGCCATCCAAAGAAGATGCTGTTGAACACTTCCTGAATTTGTATGAAGAGAAGACTGGCAATTCTTGGCATTCAAAGAGCTTCACTAAGTATCCCAAAAAATTCTACCCCCTGGAAATAGATTATGGACAGGTAACTCTGAAGTGTCCTGTACCAGGTGCAGCATTGCTCAGGTGCTTTGCTGTAGCTGTTCTGTTCAGCGCTCACTGTTGGCTCACTTACACTTAACAAACCTGAGGAATGATGTGCAGGTGTGACTATTGCATCTTCTTGGTGCTGCGGAAAGAGCTGTAGATCAATGTGTGTCATGCATTAAAATAGATGTGTTGAGAAACTAAGTAGCTTTCCATTGTCAAGTCTGAAGTCTCTTTAGCTGCTCGTTCCTGTTTACTCTGTAATTTTAAGGATGTTAATTTGAACTCAGTTCAGCAGTCATTTCACATACATCCTGTCTGAAAGCACCATTTTCTTTTATTTAAAATAGGTACTTCTCATCTGTCTTCTGCATCTAAAGACTTCCCAAATGCTGAAGCAACTCCTATGCAGCACTCTGCATAGTGTGCATATTGAGCAAGCTGAGAAAAAGAAATTATTCATTGCCAGTAAGATTTGGCTATTTAGGCAGCTCAGCTAAACAAGAATTCTCTTCCTTCTGCCCGGCAGGGGTTTGTGTGTTTATTTAAAGGCATACATGTAACTTTAAACTATTTTCAGATTAAATAGTCAAATGCTGTTAATAGCTGTAAAGATACCAGAGAATATATTTTCAAGCCATTGCATTTATTTGTGGCCAAATTACCGGCTGTCATCTTTCAGTGCAAAGTACTCGATGCTTAGCTTTATTTCTGGAAATTTGAATATTGCAGCATCAAAGTGTCTGTTACACTGTGATGTACAGTGATACTCTGAAGCATCTGGCAGATGCTTTATTGGTGCAACACTCTATCCATGAAAGCATCTAGATGGTATTATGGCTAACTGATGATTCCTGTACTTATCTATGACAGCTTTTATTACAAAAACTTAGTGAAACTAGTTATTACATCTCTATTTTGTCATAAAAGCCACAAAGTAAACAGTCATTTTTTCATATCAAGGTCTCTATGCAACAGAAAGCTTGCAGAAAAAGTGATTAATACTGTTGCTTGAGGTGAAGCAGAGATGCATAGAGAGTTCCTGTTCCCTTAATTCTACTTCTGGTTTACAGTGCCACCTCTTGAAATAACATCTGCCAAATTACCAACTAGGTGGATTTTTTTTAAACCCACTTTGTTCCAAAATGTCAGAGCAATGTCCCACGCTCCCCATGAACTTCAGGCTAGTCATAGTATGCCTACACTAAATTGGTTTTGAGTTGTTACCATGGCAGCCAGCCTGATAACTTTTATCCTTTGTGATTTTGCTAATTCTGATACTATTTTTGCCTCCCAGGATGAAGAAGCTGTCAGGAAACTGACAGTAGGTGCTGGGACAAAATCAAAACTTGCTAAGCCAATCCAAGACCTCATTAAGATGATCTTTGATGTGGAGAGCATGAAGAAAGCAATGGTGGAATTTGAGGTGACTACACACATTTATGTTTCTCGCTTCTAACCATCCATCATATTTACGCAGCCAGAAGCAAGCTCTTTGCAATCTGGGGTGCATCACGCTTTCCAGAAGTCAGCGTGAGTTTTAGATCAGCCTTAAAATAAGGGCAAGAGTCTGAGCAGAATTTGCTAAACACTGGAAGTAGTAACTTGGTTGATAGGTGCAGTTTTTAAAACATGGGTGCATTCTTTGTTCTTCAGTGAGGAATGTCTGTTATCAGCGTCTTCAGTTTAACAAGCCTGCGAGAAACTCATCCGCTGGCCCTGGGATCAGTAGTCATTCCATGGGTTTGGGTCTTGTTGTTTGTTTGGCTTTTTTCTTCCAGTGACACATGCATCATGACCATTGTTCACTAAATGCTCTTAAAATATTAACACAGATAACCAATTTGCTGGTGGTGTGGGGCTGGAAGCACTTTTTTTTTTTTTTTTGTGAGCGGTGAACCACATTTTGGGTGGGGGCAGCACTGCCACTAATTTAGGTAGTGAATGAGCATGCAGCTCAGACTTGAGAAATGCTGCCAGTTGATACATGTACTAAAGAAGTGCCCTGACAAAGTCCAGATCCTCTTCTAATCAGGACCAAACTTGAGATGTTGTTGTTGTATTTCTCATTTGTTCTAATGATACCCTCTTTTCATCCATTCTTCTTTCCTCTATACATCTTGATCCATGCTTCTAACAAGCTTTCAGAGAGTGGTCTGGTAGTATCATCTGTCTCTTCTTGCACAGAAGCACTTTTACTGATGTTCAGATATCCTGCAGTTTGGTTTAATGCAGCCATTCAAACTGGGTTAATTCTAAATCACAAATTTCAGTTTTCTTCAGCCAGCTTAGTTATGCTGCCTTAAGACTTCATGTTTAAGCAGCTGTTGTTTGCTGTCTCTATCAGTATTTTGTGTACGTAATTTTCAGAAGAAGCTTTGCACCATTTTGTGCAGCTTATCAGAAAGCTTTCAGATGGCTTGCCCAGCATTTTGTAGTACCTTGGGTTAATTGTGTTCTCTTCAGTGGTTCTTTACATCAAAGTCTTCTAAAATATTAAGAATTCTTTGTAACTGGAACTGGCTAAAGACTCTGAACTTCTGATGTCATTTGTATTTCTAGAACTCTGTTAATTCACACCATCTGCAGATCTGTAGGAGACCTGGGAGTCCAGATGGGCCTGTCTTCCTATTAGATTTATTTTCCTTTACTGTTGCTGCTGAACAGCTGTTTTCCGTTAGAGGAAATAATGTTTTTGCTTGTTAGAAGTTTCTGTGCATCCTCCAAAATGGCTGGTTGGTTCCTTTTAATCAGCCTGATCTCGAGTATTTCATTCCACCCAGGCACTCTCGTTCTGCCAAAACTGTAGCAAATTCTTAGTCTTTCTGTTACATGACAGTAGATTTATCTGATTCATTTCTCTTCCTGCTTCTAATTTAGCTTTCAAGAGTTTTACCTCGCCAAGCATACAGGAGTTTATTACAATTCTCTGTGTCATTGCCTTACAGTGAAATGGCTGGTTAGAGGGCTGAATCTATTCTACTGCTGTGTCCTCTCTTGTCTCGGTGGAAGGCAAACATCTCCCTTGCCTCTCATGACAAACTTGGTGCACACATCTGTGATGTGGAGCTAATTCTTCACATTACCCTCAGTGCATCTGGCAGTAATTGCAGTGCTGTTGTTTTAGGCCCGGCCCCATGGCTGCTGTGCTCTTTTGATGCACTTAGTTCCAACCCCCCTGCCATGGGCAGGGACACCTTCCACTAGACTTCCACTATGTTGCTCCAAGCCCCATCCAACCTGGCTTTCAACACTGCCAGGGAGGGGACAGCTGCAGCTTCTCTGGGCAACCTGTGCCAGTGTCTCACCACCCTCACGGTGAAGAACTTCTTCTTGATATCTAAGTCTACCCTGTTTCAGTTTGAAACTGTTACCCCTTGTCCTATCACTACCCTTCCTGATCAAGAGTCCCTCCCCACCTTTCCTGTAGGTCCCTTCAAGTACTGGAAGGCCACTATAAGGTCTCCCTGGAGCCTTCTCTTCTCCAGGGTGAACAACCCCAACTCTTTCAGCCTGTCCTCACAGGGGAGGTGCTCCAGCCCCCTGATCATCTTCGTGACCCTCCTCTGTACCTGCTCAAGGAGGTCCATATCTTTCTTATGCTGGGGACCTCAGAGCTGAACACAGCCCTGCAGGTGGGGTCTCACTGGAGCAGAGTAAAAGGGCAGAATCCCCTCCCTCAACCTGCTGGCCACGCTGCTTTTGATGCAGCCCAGGATGCCATTGGCTTTCTGGGCTGTGAGCGCACATCGCTGGCTCGTAATCAGTTTTTCACCCACCAGCACCCCTCCTCCCCAGGGCTGCTCTCAATCCACTCATCGCCCAGCCTGTATCTGTGCTTGGGATTGCCCCCACCCAGGTGCAGGACCTTGCACTTGGCCTTGTTGAACTCCATGAGGTTTGCACAGTCCCACCTCTCCAGCCTGTCAAGGCCCCTCTGGATGGGCTCCCTTCCCTCCAGCGTGTCCACTGCACCACACAGCTTGGTGCTCTTGGCAGACTTGCTGAGGGTGCTCTCAATCCCACTGTCCATATCACTGACAAAGATGTTAAACTGCTCTGGTCCCAGTACCGACCCCTGAGGAACGCCACTCAGACATCGAGCCATTGACTGTGACTCTTTGAGTGTGACCATTCAGCCAATTCCTTATCCACCAAGTGGTCCATCTGTCAAATCCATGACTCTCCATTTCAGAGACAAGGATGTCATGCGGGAAAGCGTCAAATGCTTTGCACAAGTCCCAGTAGATGACATTGATTGCTCTTCCGTTGTCCACCAGTGCTGTAACCCCATCATAGAAGGCCACCAAATTTGTCAGGCACAATTTGCCCTTAGTGAAGCCACGTTGGCTGTCACCAATCACCTCCTTATTTTCCATGGAGGATCCACTCCATGATCGTGCTGGGAACAGAGCTGAGACTGACTGGCCTGTAGTTCCCTGGGTCTTCCTTTTTTAAATAGGGCGGTTATGTTTCCTTTTTTCCAGTCAGCGGGAACTTTGCTGAACTGCCACAGCTTCTCAAATATGAATAATGGCTTGGCCACTTCATCCACTAGTTCCCTCAGGACTTGGAGATGAATCGCATGCACCCATGGACTTGTGCACCTTCAGGTTCCTTAGATGGTCTCAAACCCGAGTGTCTCCTACAGTGGGCTGTTCTTCATTCTGCCAGGCCCTGCCTTTGCCTTCTGCGACTTGGGCAGTGTGGCTGGAGCACTTGCCGGTGAAGACTGAGGCAAAAAAGTCTTTGAAGACCTCAGCCTTCTCCATATTCTGGGTAACCAGGTCTCCTGTTTCCTTCTGGAGAGGCCCACATTATCTCTAGTCTTCCTTTTGTCACTGACATACCTATAGGAGTTTTTCTTATTAGGTGCTAGTGCTTCTATGTGCTAGTTTATAGATTTATATAACTTATAGTTAGTATAGGTGTATTCTGTATGCCGGTGATCTGGAGGATTCCCTGTCCTCTCTCTGCCTGGCAGAACAGAGTGATTCAAGGGGTAGGGTGCAATAGCGACAAGTTCCTGCCTCGCACAGCAGGCAGTTCTCCGTGACTGCCCCATCTTCCCGGTATAACAGGTATGAGGCTTTGCAAGTGGAGCTGAACAGCAATGAGGAGGATGGCTCCTCTAGCTTGGAGGTGTCACCGAGGTTAAGTTGGCCTATGCCCTGTGCTAAAACTGCTTCCGTAAAGAAAAAAAGACACGGGCCATTGCCGTGGGACACTCCTTTCTGAAGGGAAAAAAAGGCACAATATGCAGACTGGACCCACTTCGGGCCCTAAGTCTGCTGCCTCCCTGGGGCCCAGGTTAAAGATGTGAAGAGAAAGCTTCCTACCCTGATATGGCCCTCAGATTATTAGCCACTATTGACTTTTTTTTTTTCAGGTAGGTAGCAGTGAAGTTGCAACAAGAAGTCCAAGGGCAATCAAGAGACTTCAGGGCCTTGGGACATCTGGTTAAGGGATCAGGCGCACAAGTAGTGTTCTCCTCTACCAGTTGCAGGGAATGATGAAGGAAGAAACAGGAGGAGTCAGCAGATCAATACCTGGCTCTGAGCCTGATGTCACAGGCAAAGTTTTGGGGTTTTTGATCATGGGTCAGTTTACATGGCATCAGGCCTGCTGGCAACAGGTGGGTACACCTGTCGTAGAGGTGGGGGAAAGGATCTTTGCACAGGAGTTAGCAGAGCTCATTGAAAAAGCTTAAACTAGATTTGAAGGGGGAAGGGATAAAACCAGACTTGCTAGACAGAAGCTTGGGGGCGGCACACCAGTACGAGGGATGGCGTGCTAGCAAGGTCCTTTGGTCTGCCATCTCGGTGGAGGTAGGGGACAGAGATGCATCTGACAGCAAAGACACAAGCGTTATTGATGTGTTGGAAACCACAGAAGCGCCTGGGAATGGTCATGTAGGAATTAGGGCTTCTCCCCACAAAAAGGTGGCAGGATCAATAGCCCAGCTGAAGAGCATCTGCACCAATGCACACAGCATGGACAACAAACAGGAGGAGCTGGAACCCATTGTGCAGCAGGAAAACTGTAATATAGTTGCCATCACGGAAATGTGGTGGGATGACTCGCACAACTGGAGTGCTGCAATGGATGGCTATAAACTCTTCAGGAGGGATAGGCAAGGAGGGAGAGGTGGTGGAGTAGCGCTGTATGTTACGGAGTGTTTTGATTGTCTAGAGCTTAATGATGGTGGTGATAGGGTTGGATGTTTACGTGTAAGAATTGGGGGGAAGGCCAACAAGGCAGATACCATGGTGGGAGTCTGTTATAGACCACCCAACCAGGATGAAAAGGCAAATGAAATATTCTGTAAGCAGCTGGAAGTCTCATAATCGCTAGCCCTTGTTCTCATGGGGGACTTCAGGTTGACAGATGTCTGCTGGAAATAAAACACAGCAGAGCGGAAACAGTCCAGGAGGTGCCTGCAGTGTGTTGAAGATAACTTCGTTACACAGCTGGTGAGTGAGACAACTAGGGAAGGCACCTTGCTGGACCTGTTGTTCGCAAACAGAGAAGAACTTGTGGGTGATGTGATGGTTAAAGGCCACCTTGGAGAAAGTGATCGTGAAATGATAAGAGTTTTTGATTCTTGGAGGGCAGTCAGCAGAACTCCTACCTTGGACTTCCAGAGGGCAGGCTTTGGCCTGTTTAGGAGACTGATTGGGAGGCAGTCCTGAAGGGCAGAGGAGTCCAGGAAGGCTGGACATTCTTCAAGAAGGAAATCTTAAAGGCGTAGCAGGAGGCTGTCCCCATGTGCCAAAAGATGAGCCGGAGGGGAGGAAGACTGGCCTGGCTGAACAGAGACCTTTGTCTGGAACTCAGGAAAAAACTGAGAGTTTATGACCTTTGGAAGAAGGGGCAGGCAACTCAGGAGGACTACAAGGATGTTGTGAGATTATGCAGGGAGAAAATCAGAAGGGCCAAAGCCCTTCTAGAACTCAACTAGAACTTAATCTGTTTACTGCTGTAAAAGACAAGAACAAACGTTTCTATAAGTACATTAGCAACAAAAGGAGGGCTAAGGAGAATCTCCATCCTTTGTTGGATGCAGGGGGGAAACACAGTGACAAAGGATGAGGAAAAGGCTGAGGTACATAGGCAAAGAAGGCATTCGGTCTGTAATGGTAAGACCAGTTGTTCTCCAGGTACCCAGACTCCTGTGCTGGAAGACAAGGACAGGGAGCAGAATGAAGCCCCCATAATCCAAGGGGGCATGGTTAGCAACGCGCTACACCACTTAAACACACACGAGTCTATGGGGCTCAATGGGATCCACCCAAGGGTACTGAGGGAACTAGCAGCAGTGCTCACCAAGCCACTTTTAATCATTTACCAGCAGTCCTGACTAACCAGGGAGATCCCAGTTGACTGAAAGTTAGCAAGTGTGACACCCATCTACAAAAAGGGCGAGAAGGAGGATCTAGGGAACTGCAGGCCTGTCAGACTGCCCTTAGTGCCAGGGAACGTTATGGAGCAGATCATCTTGAGTGCCATCATACAGCCCATACAGGACAACCAGATGATCAGGCCTAGTCAGCATGGGTTTATGAAAGGCAGGTCCTGCTTGTCTAACCTGATCTCCTTCTATGGCCTGCTTAATGGATGAGGGAAAGGCTGTGGATGTTGTCTACCTAGACTTTAGTAAAGCCTTTGACACCGTTTCTCACAACATTCTCTGGAAAAACTGGCAGTTCGTGATTTGGATGGATGTCCTCTTTGCTGGGTGAAAAACTGGCTGCATGGCTGGGCCCAAAGAGTGGTGGTGAACGGAGCTAAATCCAGCTGGTGGCCTGTCACAAGTGGTGTTTCCCAGGGCTCAGTATCGGGGCCGGTTCTGTTTAATAACTTTATCAGTGATCTGGATGAGGGGATTGAGTGATCACTCAGTAAATTTGCAGATGACACCGAGTTGGGCAGGAGTGTTTATCTGCTTGAGAGATGGAAGGCTCTACAGAGGACTTTGGACAGGCTGGATCAATGGGCCGAGGCCAGTTGTATGAGGTTCAACAAGGCCAAGTGCTGGGTCCTGCGCTTGGGTCACAACAACCCCATGCAACACTACAGGCTTGAGGATGAGTGGCTGGAAAGCTGCCCAGCCAAAAAGGACCTGGGGGTGCTGGTCAACAGCCAGCTGAACATCAGCCAGCAGTGTGCTCAGATGGCCAAGAAGGCCAACAGCACACTGGCCTGTATCAAAAATAGTGTGGCCAGCAGGAGTAGGGAAGTGATTGTGCCCCTGTACTCAGCACTGATGAGGTTGCATCTCAAGTACTTTGTGCAGTTTTGGGCCCCTCACTACAAGAAAGACACTGAGGTGCTGGAGTGTGTCCAGAGAAGGGCAATGGAGCTGCTGAAGGGTCTGGAGAACAGGTCTTATGAGGAGCAGCTGAGGGAACCAGGGTTGTTTAGTCTGGAGAAGAGGAGGCTGAGGGGAGACCTTATCGCTCTCTACAGCTGCCTGAAAAGGGGGTTGTAGCAAGGTGGGTGTTGGTCTCTTCTCCCAAGTAACAAGTGCTAGATTGAGAGGAAATGCCTCAAGTTGCACCAAGGCAGGTTTAGATTGGACATTAGGAAAAATTTCTTTAGTGAAAGAGTGGTCAAACATTGGAACAGGCTGCCCAGGGAAGCGGTGGAGTCACCATCCCTGGAGGTATTTAAAAGACATGTAGATGTGGTGCCTGGGGACATGGTTCAGTGGTGGACTTGGCAGTGCTAGGTTGGACTCCATGATCTTAAAGCTCTTTTCCAACCTAAATGATTCCATGATTCTAAATGCAGGCAATCAAGACATCACTTTTAACTTGGTTGCTTCTTTTTTTGTTTGTTTTTCATTAGTAACTACAAAGCATCTTAGCCTCTTTGCATTTGACCCTTGATAATTCTAGGGTAAAGTTGGAAGAATGTGTCTAGGTTGAACCTAGAGACACAGATGATCTTACGAACAAGAATTATTTCATTCAGTTTGCTTCTTTGTCAGCCTGAAATGTATGGTTACTGAAGTGATTGAGGAATCCATCTGACACCAGGTCAATATTAAACTTCTAGCTAGATGCTTAGTACCCTATTTTTGTGCTGCTCTAGCATGCATGCTTAGTTTCCTATCAGAGTCTTCCTTTGTTTGCAGGACATCTCAATAGTGTGCACTGTCCTTCTGACATCATTCCTTGATCCACAGAGATCAACACCAAGTCTGAAATGTTTCTTTGTGTGGTCAGTCCTACTAGGATGGAGAGATTTGTTCCCTAGAAACTAGAGAGGAAACGCTGCAATGGTTTCAGTGTCATGAAATCCTGTTTTAATCATTTAAATCTTCATCAGATTGACCTGCAGAAGATGCCATTGGGAAAACTGAGCAAGCGACAGATCCAGAGCGCGTACTCCATCCTTAACGAGGTTCAGCAGGTGAGCATGAAAGAGGTGTTGGAGCAGGAGGGGAATTCGGAAGTTGTTCTGGGTTTGGAGTGGGGTGAATGCTGAGCTGTGTGTATAAAGATCTGTGTTCTCTCTTGCTGGAGAAGAGGATGTGGCTTCACAGGTGACTAGTTAGGTCTCTTCACTGCTGTACCTGTTTGGGCAGTACTTGTACCTTTCACACTTTTGTAGCACAAACTTCAGGCTGAGCCAGACATAAATGGCAGTTGAGCAAATGAGGCCAATGTCTTGATCTGGTAGCAAGCTGGTGTTTCCACCCCAGAAAAGTCTGTTTGAGGGTGAGAATAAAAGTTAAGTTGACACAGGAAAAGGCCTGGCTTGATGACATTACTGTATTCACACATTGTGATCGGGACAGTTCCAAGAATCACTACATAGTATTGCCTGATCAGCTTGCAAAAGTGTACCTGCATACCCCCTTTTTTTTTTTTTTTTTTGTCATGTGCTCCCTGACGAAGTATAGATACAGGAGGTTTTATTTAAATTGTTAGAGTTGACCAGAACCTTGCCAAGGACATGCATCCCTTCCATATCTAGAAGCCTTTATTTTGCCTTCCAGAAACATAATCCTCATTACGTTTTTCTCATACCAGAAATTCTGTGTATTTCTGTGCAAGTGCTGTGACTCACTACATGCAAAACAATTAAATAGAATTGCCCTTTTTAGTTCTGTGAGAGTTTCAACATTGACACTATTTGCCCTGCTGCCTCTGTGTATAGTCCTCAAGAATCTTGTGTGTGTCTATCGCTATGGAGACTTAATCTTACTCGGTAATTTTTTTTCGTGGTTGTTGTCTTGTCTAGGCAGTTTCTGACAGTGGTTCAGAATCCCAGATCTTGGACCTCTCCAACCGCTTCTATACTCTGATTCCTCATGACTTTGGGATGAAGAAACCACCTCTCTTAAATAACTTGGAATACATTCAGGTATTGACTGGAAACAGTATGTTGCTTGCAGGCAACAGGTCTGATACCAGACATCTAACGCAGAGAATTTGTGAGGTTTTAAATCTTACTTTAACCTTATGAAAGCAGGAGGTTAAACTTATTTTTCTTCACAATATATTTTTGTTTGTTTGTTTGTTTATGTGCATATATGTGTGTATACATATACAAATATTAATATATAAGGTATTAGAAGATGTCCATGTTAGATATTATGGTCTACTTTTATATAGATATGTGTGTGTATTGGTGTATTTAAGTATATTTTTTTTTTTTAAAAGAAAAGGCAATGTTGGTGTGTTGTTAGATACCAGTGTGTGGCCAGTGATTCACATATACTTTTATAATTTGGCATATTCCAGAGTTATTCTGAACATGTCAAAGGCACAAGTAAAATAACCTTTTTAAATTCCTCAGGCTAAAGTGCAGATGTTGGACAACTTGCTTGATATTGAGGTTGCTTATAGCCTTCTCAGAGGTGGAAATGAAGATGGAGATAAAGACCCAATTGACATCAACTATGAAAAACTTCGAACCGACATTAAGGTAAAGGAAATGAGTGGCTGTGAATACAGGCTGATGTCCTGTTAGTTTGGAGTATAACGAATCACCTAAACTGTGAGTGGGCAGATGTATTGGCATGAGTTTAATGAGGGGCCACTGAGATGGTTAAGGAACTGGAGCATGTGTTGTACAAGGAGAGGCTGAAAGAGCTGGGACTTTTTAACCTGGAGAAAAGGAGGCTCGGTGGTTATCTTACCAATGTCTGTGAATACCTGATGGGGGCAGGGAGTAAAGAAGACAGACAGACTCTTCTCAGTGGTATCCAGTGACGAAAGGCAATGGGCACAAATTGAAATACAGGAAACTGTATTTAAACAAAAGGAAAACCTTTTGTTGTTAATGGTGTTTGGTTTGGGTTTTTCTGTTTGTTTGTTTACTGTGAGGGTGGTCAAATGCTGGAAAAAGTTGCCCAGAGAGGCTGGGTAGGCTCCATTTGTGGAGGTGTTGAAAGCCTGACTGGACTCAGCCCTTGGCAGCCTTCTCCAGCTGATCCTGCTTTGAGCAGGGGAGTTGGAAATAGTTTCCAGAGGTGCCTTCCCATCTTGGACATTCTGTGATTTAATGCTGTCTGTATACCTGTATATCTTCTCTAGGTGGGAATAAATTTCCGCCTAAATGATAAAGGAGGCTTAAACTGAGGAGTTGCAAGCATGTGGTGGATGTCATCATAAGAAGTCTGCTTGTTTGTATGCTAAAGAAACTTCTTGTTTACCTCTTTGCAGGTTGTTGACAAAGATTCAGAAGAAGCCAAGATTATTAAACAATATGTGAAAAATACTCACGCTGCTACTCACAACGCATATGACCTCAAAGTTGTGGATGTAAGCTGGGCAATGCTGGGGTTTAAGTTTGTGAAGATGGACTCTTTTGTCAACTTGTCCGCAGTTTCCTTTGAGTAGCTTATCTCGTTTCCTTCATTGAAGAGAGAGTTTGATACAACAGCAAAAGTCTAGCCTGAGATGTGTCTAAGCTTACTGAGGTGTCTTTGGGGGTGTGTTTTAATTAGTTGGCCTCAAAAAGGAGGTGGAGGAGTAATCTTCTAAAATTGAGCCTTAGTTCATTGAGTGATTTTTTCAGAAAATTAATGGTCTCATGAAAGTGCAAAAGGGAAGGTGGAGAAGTAATCAATAACAAGTACTGTGTGAGCAACGCTACCTCTTTTTTGCTAGCATGACATAGCAAACTGCAAATACTAGAAACCATCCCGATCAATTTTCCTAGCAGATTAGTGTATATTCCAGACTGGATGATTTTTTTTTAATCTCATTAGTTGCATGAAGGTAATGGTTTATTTACTTGGTTGTTCTTTTTCTACTGTGCCTTTTTGAATTGAAGATCTTCAGGATTGAGCGTGAAGGAGAGAGTCAGCGTTACAAACCGTTTAAGCAGCTTCATAATCGCCAGCTGCTGTGGCACGGTTCCCGCACCACCAACTTTGCTGGTATCCTCTCGCAGGGTCTCCGGATAGCTCCCCCTGAAGCTCCTGTGGTACGTTAAACGGGTAGCTTCTCTGGCTGCCTCCATCCCTGTGCCCAGAGATGGCCACAGTCAGAGACAACCTAAATAGGAGAATTTCTATGTGGGGTGGGCTCAGTGTTATCTCTCAGCATGCAGACAATGCTGTGTGTCCAGAATGGGTTGCTGACTGACATGTATAAGAGCTTGAGTTGCAGCTTTGCTTTCCCGGGAGCCCAGCCAGGTGGATTCAATGCTGCCTTTGTGTTATTGTCCCAGTTTTTATTTTTTTCTCTTTTGCTGCCTGCAGACTGGCTACATGTTTGGGAAGGGCATCTATTTTGCGGACATGGTGTCCAAAAGTGCCAACTACTGTCACACATCTCAAGCTGATCCCATAGGCTTAATACTGCTGGGAGAAGTTGCCCTTGGAAATATGTAAGTAACTTAGGAAGAGTGTTTGCTGAACGTGCTTAATAGGTCATGGTAGAAGGCGATGCTAAAATTGCAAGCCTTTTCTTCAGTGTGAAGAAAGAGTGCTTTGTATTTCTTTAGAAACAAGATTTCCTCTTTTTTTTTTAAAATGAAAGCTATTTGGTGGGACAAAAAAATCAGTGTTGCAGGTCTGGAATCTTGTGCTAAATGCCAGTGTTATTAAAATTAGTAGCTGAGACAAAGAAGGAAGGCTATTGAGTTCTGGAAAAGTAGAATCTAAATTAACTTTATATTAAATCATCAGAAAGTAAAGCCTGGAAAAAAAAAAGATCGTTTAAGATGAATGTAGAATGCTATTATGTGTTCTTTGTGCTATCCAGGTATGAGCTAAAGAATGCTTCTCACATAACAAAATTGCCCAAGGGAAAACACAGTGTGAAAGGTAAGCATTAGTAGTTGTCACTGGTAATCTCTTATTGATGGCAAACTTACCTTGTGGCTCTCTGCTTAGCAGAGAGCGCTATTGTCATTCCATAGTTGTACTTCCTTTAAGAGTTTGCATGATGTCACCCTGTAGTTGCTTCTGTATATGTGTATGTGGTGTTTTGAGATGGGAGTTAGTGCACTTGGAATGTTAAGACTGAAGTTAATGTGTTGCCTGAAGTTCAGGAGGAAACTTTCATTTGATGTTACACAAGAGAAGATGTAAGGTGCATTCTCCAACTTCTTACTTGCTTTCATCATAACAATACAATGTCTTTTAGAAGAAAGATGAGAGGTCTGATAGATCAGAAGAATAATTGTTTAGCTTTCAAAGTGCCTTAGAAGCATGGAGAGAAGGGAAAATCTAAGAATAAAAGTTCAGTTGGAACTGAACAGCTGTTCTCATTACATTTCTATCTGCAAAAAGTATCAGTATATTGCACTGAAAAAGAAGATGAGAGAAAAGACTTAGCTCTCTAATTCAAGCAAAAGAAATGGTAATCATGACTATCTTCTGTACTGAGATAGGAGAGTGGAGAACAGTCACATTCAGTAATGAGTGGCTTTTCTTAAACTACTCATTTTGAGAGGCATAAAAGATTAGTTGCCTAAAATAGAATAAAATGTGATTTAGCATCTTTTTCCATACATGCTACTCACACTATTACGGATGTCAAATCAGATTTGTATTGAAGAGTTTAAAGAGAATAAGAATTGGTTTGTTTGTACTTCTCTGAAAATGCTGTGATGTGCAATATTTTCATTAATGGACCTAGGATATGAGAGCTATAATTCTGGTCTGTTTTAGCTTTGATCATACAGATGAGACAACAGCCAATTTTGTCTAAAATTCTCACTTTTAATGTAGCAGAGTATGAGTACCATAAGTATCATGGTGCTGACTTGAATAAACAGACTATATCCTTTGTGTTTATTTTAAGATACTTTTGCACTTGGTCAGCATTTGAAGTATATGTGAAGTAATTTTGGCTGGCTGAGTCATTTTCTTTATGTGCAAAGTCTGTGTTTGCCTTCTAGAGTTGTAACTAATGTTTTTTCCCTTTCTAGGCTTGGGCAAAACTGCACCTGATCCCACAGCCACTACCACCCTTGGTGGTGTAGAGGTTCCCTTAGGGAATGGGATCTCAACAGGAATTAATGATACCTGTCTTCTGTATAATGAGTATCCTTTGCTGTTATGTTGGCTGCATGCTGTGTTTGAGCGTTGCTGAGTTTGCTCAGGAGTTTTGCACACCATGTTTCCTTTCTTTTAGATCTGCTTTGGCCTACTCGCAGACAATTTAGAGTCTCTTCTCCAAGGGCAATGATTTTACAGTTGTCACACTTAAAATTGTCATTCTGCAAAAAAAGGAGACAGTACACGTAGCAGCTAGTGTTGCCCCAACAGGACTCAATACCTGAAAGCATTGGAGTGGCCAGGTGACACTACGCAGTAGTGTCTTGCCCTGAGACATGCCAGGACAAGGCGAGGGGAATGCAGCCTGTGGTTTCACATCACTCCAGTCTGGTTTCTTCCTCGTGGTGCTGTGGCTGGCCAGCTCGGCCAGGAGGAGGTGGGGGAGCCAGCTCTGTGGCTAGACGGAGTCTCTCATTACACAGCTTCTTGTGTTCCCCAGACTCTTTGCAAATATTGAGGTAAACCTCAGATGTCTGTCAGAGGTGTAGCTGTTAAGCCACTTTATAGGCAGAAGTGCCCCCAAATGAATGTGTGCTCAACATTCACAGGAGGTCATAAGAATAAGTGATGTCTAAGGTCCCAGAGTAATCTCTTCACTGCCAGTGATGCAAGCAACCCATTAATACAACCTCTGGGTTGTGTAGAAACTGGCTTCTTTCTTGGTAAACTCTTTCTCTTACAAGCAGTCTTGGCAACTGAACCCATGGCAATACTGTTTTTATCTTGAGTTTTCTTAAATACAGCATCTGTCTTGGTCAGATGATAAAATACTATACAGTCAGTAATAGCTCACTGAGGTAAGATGATGTGCATTTGTTTTGTTTTACAGTGTTTAATGGGGATGCTTTTTATCTAAAATTGGGATTAGAGGTAAGTTTGAGGCCTAAAGCACTGAGAAACAAATAGGCGAGCTGGGACAGTCTTAAAAACAAAATGATGCACTACAGTCATAGGATGTGCAACCACTGTAGAGCTCTTGTCTGTTATTCCAGTTTGAGTTTTTAGTGAGAAATTAAGAGGACATTAAAGACTTTGTGCTGGAAGGTAGCAATAGAGCTACGATTATAATTGTAGGTGCCAGGTCTGTAGTTGCAGATCTCATCCAGGCTACGTGTTTAGATAGCAAGAGAGATGTTGTGCTATGGCTCTGGCTGGCAAAAAAAAAAATCTTCAAGAGCTGCAGCCCTGTATCTAAGTCAGTTCACCTGCTTGTCACTCACTGTTTCTGCTGCATCATCATTAATTCTCCATATGACTGTTAGTTGCTTGTTTCTAACTGTTGTATAAAACGCTTTCAGATTCAACAAAAAGTCAAATTTAAAGATTCGTGGTTTGAGCTGTTAAAACTGCTTAATCATTCAGGCAGCTATATGGTAACTTAAATTCAAAGGTGAAGTTTGACTGTGTTTTGAGGTTTTTCTGTGTTCTTAATTATCAACTGCTGTGATTATCCCTTAACATTCTTCCCAGATATATTGTGTATGATGTTGCTCAGGTAAATCTGAAGTACCTGCTGAAACTGAAATTCAACTATAAGACATCACTCTGGTGAACAGTATTTAGAAGCCCTGTTAGAGTTATACGGTAGTTACACTATAGCGTTGACTTCTGACATGCTTACGCATTGACTTCTTTTACCAAGATATCAAGAGCTAAACTGCAGAAGAGGTTACTAAATGGTATTTAGTACAACACTTAGTGAAAGTTTTATATAAATGTGTGGCAACACATGGGCCTGAATTCTGATGAGAACGAGTACCTGGTTTTGTTTTATACCACTTCTAATTCTGGGGCTTTCAAGTGTTTCTTTTAATTGACCAAACTGACCAAAAATAAAGTAATAAAAATCAAGCTTGTGTTTTTAGCCAAACAGCTGAGCAATAGCAGGAGAAGGAACTTGAGGATGTTTGTGATATTTGCTCTGTTAAGGTTCTCTCTTGTTTAAGATACCCTTTTTCAGTTTTCATTTGAATAAATGATACATGTGCATTTATTTTGAGGTAAAAAATAAAAGCTAATTTCATACTAACAGCTTTATGTTTCAAAACTTCCAAATTGTTTTGGTTTTGAGTCATGATCTAAATGTATTTGGTAGAATGTTCTTAAACATGATATCTCTCTGAAGATAAATGCCAAATACTGAAATATGTAGTCACGTTTCAGGAAGTCACAGTGAAATGAAAATTTGGACTTTCCACTGAGACTTCATCTGTCAACAGTTGGTGTGATAAACGTGGAAAATGAACTTGTGGCTGTTTGAATTTAGTATTAGCCCCAATAAACCTCCTTTAAATATCTATCTTCAACGTGATGTAAGTTGGTTGTTGTAGACTCAAGTCCTAACAAAGCTGTAAGTTGAGTTTGGATTCAACCTTCACTCATCATGATCTGGAGTAAAGTCTGTTGCCACGCTGTGGGTAGTCTTGAATTCACTGTCTTGAAACATCAATATAAACTAATGATGCCAACGTTTAGTGATGTTTGTTACTTCTCACTTTCGGTGAGTCGTTGAGCAATATGGAAGTACTTGGCTATGGAGCAACATTAGTTCTTTCTCTGCAAAAATTACTGATTTCCCTGAGCTATTAGGGGCAAGTTGGCTAACGTTCCCCAGGGACAACTCTGCGTTGGCAGTGCACTCCGTATCTCCTCCCCTATGACCATTCCCTTCCCAAGAAGGGACAGTTCAAGCTCATTCTGATGGTTGCAGTTTCAGTGTTTGGTAACCTACATGGAAACAGCAGATCCATTTCCTAAAACGTTGTTATGTCCCCATGCCTTTTGAAAAAGGAGTTCAAAGCCCAAGTGGTTGCTTATGGTGCAGGTGTTTTCGGGACCCCTGAAGGAGGGGAGGATGAGGAATGGTAGATGGAAACAAGAGCTGCTGTCAGGGACAGAAGGAAATGTGGAAGGACTGGGTAAGTCATATAGCTTGAGGACAGTTCAACACAAGGGAATCGATTGAGGTTGGTGCTAATGGATTTTGAGAGGAAGTGAAGAGAGTGGCCCTTGTCTTCTGGTTCTTCAGTAGCTTAACCAGTGGCTAATAGTTATTTCACTTCCAACGGCAACTTTTGGTCAGTCACTTAAGTATGATCTTGTCAGTCTCTGAAAGAGGACACGAGAACTGGTTCGGTTTAGTTCTGTGGTAATTTTTTTAAAAAAAAAAAAAAAAAAACAACCAAAAAACAGTTTACAGTTTACTTTGAGACCAGGAATTAAAGGTAGGTGTTTTTGATGTTCCCTCTGTCACCTGTACCAGAGGTGGCTCAAAAGTTTCCGTTTGCTCCAACCCAAGCAGCGCCAGGAGTGCTTTACAATGCATGTGTAGTGCTCAGTTACAATTGCAGCACAAGCAACTACGTCCCAAGCTGTCCCTGACCTTGCAAAAACAGCGGGAGAGGACTTTCTGAAGAGGGAGCAGGTAGGTGCCCTTTGGGGACTGTAGGGGAGCCCTGTCCTGCAGGGAAATCTAATGTGAATTCAGGCGCTGCTTCTGCTGCAGCTTGTCCGAGCACAACGCAGCCTTGCTTCTCCCGAAAGCAGGTGCAGGTGCTGCTGTGACCAGCATACAGACAGCCTCTCCCTGGGGCCAGGCTGAGAAGAGCAGCATGGTGACAACCACTGAAGGCATTACTTCTGGAGTATGTGCACGAAGCGGAGCTGGATGAATAGGTAGTCCCACTTCTGTCAAAACTACTTGAAAGGAACAAGTTGTCAAGACATTGGGTCCCATGACATCCTCTGCTTTTTTCAGAGGAGGGATGTTGAGGAATGACTTCTGATCTAAATGTTAAACTACAAAAAGCAGCAACATATAAATATTTAACCACTTTATCTTTATTTAGCATGGCTGAAGTCTCTGTTGTACAATGGTTCGAGAATGTTAAGATAGTCCATACAGTTTATATGAACTGGGTAAACTGAAGGAAGCCAGCTGAGGCTTGCTGAGTGGCAGTCAGTGTAAATTGTTTGTGACTTGCCCAAGTTCATGCAGGAAAGAAGTGGCTGAGGAGAAGGTACAGCACAGGTCACCCAACCCCATACTTTAACCATAAAACAATCTTTTAAATAGTTGGTACAGTCTTCAACGAAATCCCCCCCACTTCTGTTTCTAATTGGAGCAAAGGGAGAAAAAAAACCCAACCAAATAATTTGTATGTGAAAAAGACCTCTGGGCACATCAAACTTTCTCAATACCGTGAAGACTCATACTCATGTTCTAAAATAAGTCATGCAGTGTTTGCAACTACTGAAGTCTTTAGCTTTCTGGAAGACTGTTTCAGACCTCCCACTACGAGTTCTGGGGACATAATTTTCTGTGGAAGTGTATTTGTGGCCAATTTATATCCTACTTAGTATTTTGCTTAAATTTGCCTTTATATATGTGGTGAGGCCCCTAACAAGTTTCCACTGTTGTGGAGTACGTGCATTTGACTAAGAGCATGTGTCCATTTACTTTCAAATAAATGCCAGGCTATTTCTCCAGAAATGATCATTTTGGAGATGCAGCTATGTGGCATCTATGAAAAGAAATGTAATCATAAAATCATTTGTTATGTTGGAATAGACCTCTGAGGTCATCAAGTCTAACCGTTGACCTGATACCACCATCCCCACTAAACCATGTCTACAAGTGCTGTATCTACACGTTTTTTGAACACCTCCAGGGATGGTGACTCCACCACTTCCCTGGGCAGCCTGTTCCAATGTTTGACCACTCTCTGTAAAGAAATTTTTTCCTAATGTCCAATCTAAACCTCCCCTGGCGCAACTTGAGGCTATTTCCTCTCATCCTATCAACTTGTTACTTGGGAGAAGAGACCGACCCCCACCTCACTACACCCCCCTTTCAGGTAGTTGTAGAGAGCGATGAGGTCTCCCCTTAGATCCCAGCCAAGATGACTTGCTGTTTTTCACAGAGGCTGAGATACACAAGCACAGTCTGAAGGCAAGAAGAAAGAATAGCTTCCCAACAACTGAAAGGGAAACTACTGCTTCCCCCACCCCCTCATTACAAATTCTAATTTCATAACATGATTAATGCAGCAGGACTCAGACTTCACAAGAATGTGCTTCCATTACTGAAGAGCACACTCTTCTGCCAGCTGTCTGTGCTTTTCTTCCTACTGCCAGTGCCTGCCTAGGGGAGGTGAGACAATGACACCCTAGCTGTCTCCTGTCCCCAGGACATAGCACTACCTGTGCTGTGCTGACAAGACTCTGAACGCGTTGATTAGTAGGTGGTGTAACCCATGTCTTAATATCATCTGCAGTAATTAAGGAGAAATGGGAGAGCAGAAGTGCTTTCAGCAGTGTTTCGGTGCACACCATTAAGAGTGGTTGCCTAACATGACCCTCTGGGAAAGCGAATGGCATGAGTGAAGCCAGTTTAAAGATCTGCCTCCATCTGTGCAAGGCAGGTGAGTCAGCAGTACCTAATGGCAGGTTGTTAGCAGTGAGCACAGATGTTCTCAGTCGCCGTGCCTGTCTATTGGAATAATTATGTCATTTCCATATCACCCAAGTCTAAACCACAAATTTGCCAGAACGGTAGAAGGATGCACTGAAAATGTGTGTGTTTGCCTGCATACTGTCAAATGGCACTGGCTACAGCTTTGTCAAGCAGGGTGGCATTTGTGTGACTTGGAAACGGCATGCACAGGAGAGATGAAAAACCAGAATGTAGAGACACTGCAGGATTCATAAAAGGCCAAGATGTAAAAGGTCTTTTATAGCAGGAATCCTCGTAATACAGTGTTGATTGTTACCCTTTCAGCGCAGTGAGTGGTAATAGCTTCTGCTAAGTATGTTCCAAATGCAGCTGTTGGAATGAAATGAAGGAATATCCAGCGCCGTGCTGTTGGGAGCTGAATTCTACCTTCTGACCTAGTAATTTTTAAGGTGATCGCGAGGAGGCATTTGGGGAGGAGGAAAATCTCTAGTTTTTAATCTGTTTTCTAGTTTTACCACAATGTACAAAGAAGCCCTGAAAGGCATTGGGGGTTTTTTGTTTCTTTTTTCCACTTTGCTTTGTAGAATTTCAGGCTCTGAGGACTGTTGCAAAATGTGATTGTGTTGTAGAAAATTTTTCTTCAGTCCCCTGAAGATCCCTTGCCTCGGTGAAAGCTCTAACATCAGGGTGGTGCCAGACAACTGCTGCCCTCAGTGCAGCAAGGCCTGATGACAAGGTTTACAAAGCACAGCACTAAAAATCTCACTGTATCTGTCAACTGTGGAAGTCCCAGTGTCGTCGCTCTTAGTTGAGCATTAACATACAACCCTTGAAGCAAGGGGAGCCTAGCTCAAATACAGGAAAAGTATTAGTGTCGTTAACATGCTGTTGTTTACCTGAGCCTGGAAGGTCTGGTCCATGTCAGGCCTTTTGTGTAGCACAAGTGCTTTGTTGAAGGGGAAAATTGTACAGGGTTTAATATTGTGTAGTTTTTGCCTTTGAATAGCACAGATTACTATTTTGTGGCTTTTTGTTGTTAGTTTATTTAGTGCTATGCCTACACTGCTTTGCATCTCTCTGCTGTAGTTGCTTTGTTTTGTGCTGTGCAGTATGGAAAACTCTTGCTGAAGTGTCTTAGCCCCTTTGGGGGCTAAGGGAAGGAGGCTGTTTTGCCAGCCTTTCAGAATGACCTGAAAAAGGGGGTGGAAATGCCTGCTAGGCTTTGTCTTTTCTTTTTACCTTTTTTTTTTTTTTTTTTTTAAACTCTGCTACAATGTACGTAGAAAGCCCTGGGGGGAATTTCTAAAGGATTTTACTCAGTTTGTTTCTTCTCTTAGAAACTCACATTTTTCTGCTTAAGCACAAAGGCAGCATTGATTTTTTTTTTTTTTCCTTTTTAAAAATTATTTAATAACATGACCTATATCCGGCCCCTCTCAACCTGCTTGAATGCCTAGTCACCTGAGTTCATTAGCAAATTAAGAACATAAAAACTCTTCCATGTCCCAAGATACACATTTTCTGTGTTTTGCAGAATCCTTGGTTTCACCTAGATGCTTTTTAAGAGATGCAAACAAACAGGCATAGCATCCATTTTGCATTACAGCATGGTGCTGCTGGCAACGTTTAAGATGTGACACTGACTTAGCCTCGACTAAGATATACTGTTAATTTATTTTGAACTTCAATTTGCATTTTCATATGTTAAAAAAAAAAAAAAAAAGGAATTGTGGTTGCTATAAGTAGCAGTAGGTACTGTTGTCAAAGCCCAACACCCATAACGAGTCTGGTCCATAAGCATTTAAGGTGCTTGTGGTTTACAGTAATATCTCCATGCTCAGATTTCTTGATGCAGAAACTTCAAAATTCACCGTGGTGCAGACCGAAGGGGACTGCACAAGGAAACCACCTCTGCCTTCAGCTGTGAGGGTTGGGGAGTGCCTTAGAGGGCAGACCAAGACAAGGAGTTTGTTGGGCAACAACCACCCACTGCCCGTGGTTTGCTAGCCCTCTGCCTTGCGCTGGGTGAGAGCAAGCGAGACCCTGACCTTCAGGCCTTGGCGGGCGTTTCAGCCGGCTCTTCGGGAAGAGTGCCGTAGGCCATGCCTACAGCACCAGGACTGATTACACTGGGTTTTGTTCTTGTCACTGACTCCTCCTGGAGTCTCACCTTTGCAATCATTTTGTTTAGGTGTAGGACAGCTAGCAGTGAAAAGCAATGAAACATAAGTAAAGAGGCAACGAAACATAAGTAAAGTTTTACCAAAAATTATTATTTAATGAAGGAAGAGGGGTATAATAGAGGGATTGTTTAACGACACTAAGGTAGCCTGGCTACTTTGGGCTGACCCTTAGACCAAGTGACAGCCTACCACCCCCGGAGCGCCAGTTCCCTTTCATCCTGCCGGGACCCAGGAGGCCCGCGGGGGTGAGTGTCACAGGTGCTGTCCCCCGCCCCGAAGCGGACCGGGGCAAAGCCGCTCTCCTCTCCACAAAGGCCCCAGCAGCGCGGGGTGACCAACCGCCTCCCGCCGCCCCTTCTCCTCAGGGCGGCGAACGCCCGTTACCCGCCACCCCGCCCCGCGCACGCGCGCGCCGGGCCCTCGAGCGCCGTCCCCGCGCGGCAGCGCCGCCTCGCGCAAGGCCCCGTCTCCTCCCCCAGAATACACCGCGCCAGGCAGCCTTTGAAAAAGCGGCGCGGCTCGTTCAAGATGGCGGAGCTCGATCAGCTGCCTGACGAGAGTGAGTAGCGACCCGTGCCCCCGCCGCCGCCCCACTCCCGGCACCGCCGCCCCCTCACCCCCGCCTCCTTCCCCCGGAGGGACAGCCGCGCTGTGCCCCGCCGCCGGCCCGCCTCCCGCCCGCTCGTCGTGGGCGCTGTGCGGGGCCGGAGCCCGAGCCTCCTCCCTGGCAACCGGGCCGGCCCGCCCCCCCCACCCCCCCCCGCCGCCACCGCCCCTCGCGGGCGAGGCCCCGGCCCAGCCGGTGGTGCGGGGAGGGCAGCGGGTGAGGAGCTCCCTCCCGAGGGTGCGACCCCCGTTGCCCTCGGGGGTGCTGGGGCTGGGCCCCCCGCCCCGCCCGGGTGAGGCGGCGGGGCTGGCCGGGCGTTCACCTGCCGGGCGGGCGGGGTGCGGGGCGGGGGCGCGGGAACCGGGAGCCGGGCGGGGAGGGGAGAGCGTGAGTGTGCGGGGCACACCTGACAGCCTGCCCTGCCAGCGGGGGTGAGGGCAGTGCGGGGGAAGGAGCGTCTCGCCCCGGGGAAGGGGCGAGTAGCCTAGTGCTACTGTCCCTTCTGTCGCCCTCGGGGGGAAGCAGGGCTTATATATTCACAGCATGTGCTGTGTACAGTGGGAACACCTCTGAAGGACTAAGGGGGGTTAGGGCATGCACATTGCATCTAGGGGGCACTGATAAATGCAGAGGGAAGAGCTCAAAGACCCTGTATTGTGTGTCAGTGGATGAAAGCTAGTTGTATAGGAAGACAGTATGAAAATACATGCTTGCGTATATACAGACCTATACATCTACATTGGGTTTGTGTGGATGTTGCTTTCAATGTGTACAAGGCTTAGATAAAAACTTAGGTGTAGGTGAAAAAGATATGTGTTCCTCTACATATAGATTCATGCACAAGGTATCTCAGTGTTATAGAAGAGGAAATTTTCAATGTAAAAATGTGCCTATACTCCATCTTGATATGTCTGCTTACATGCCAAGCTAAAACTAGGGCATTTATTGTTTCAATAGATGTGCACACAACAGGGTAGACTTATATTTTTGGTGACACCGTTTTGTGCGTCACCATGCGAGTTCATGAACATACCAACTATTTTCTATATCAGAAGATTCTCAGAGAGAGGCGACTTGGAGTTGAAATCTGGCTTCATACTACTCTATGTGGGTCTTTGTTGCAACTCCAACAACTGTCAGGAGAAAAATCAGTTAATACACCTGTGTGGCCAGTGTCATTGTGTTAACCGAACAGACTTATAAAGGATCATCATAAATTAAGGATAGAACTGACACTCTCAGTTTGGTACAGCTCAGTCATGTGCGCTGTACCGCATTAGAGTGATTAATACAAGTCATGGACCAACTGAGACAACCATAATTAATAATTAGCAGCATTTTATTGCTTATTGAATCAACTTTCCCTCTTCACTGGAGTGGACAGTGTGTAAGTTACTGTTCCTCCTTTTGCCTTACCCATTTTCCAGAGAAGGCACCGTGTGTTTCAGGAAGTTAATGTGAAGTATGAAAAATAAATTTTTCATCTCTGACACCTTTATATTGCCTACAGTGGCATCAGGAAGATTTGACAGGTCTGTTGCTTCGCCTGTAACAGATGCTAGAATGGAGCGTGTGACTCAGTTTCCCTTAGGATTGTGCTATGCTGCAGACCTGTGCCAGCAGCGTCATTGTTATGATACCTGCTCGGCAGGTGAAGCAGACACACAGTGTGTGTGTTTGCGAAGGGAATAGGCTTCTGCTGTGCTGATCTTGCCCTTAAGGTTAGTATTTACCTAAGTTTTGTGCAAGTAAGCGGTGTTTTGTTTTTTCATCAAATAGGGAGCTTCATGTTTTCCATAGTGTTGGTGAACTGCTAGAAATGTGAAAGTTTCAAAGAGTGTTTGCCTTGTGCTTTCATTCCTTTCTTTCCAATTTTGATGAACTGGATGTTTTCAAATTACACCGTAACTGTCGCCACACGTAGTTCTTCCATTTCCAGTCCTATATGTAAAGTGAAGATGTAAACTTAGTCCTGACTGATTTGATGCTGACTTTGTGCAGCTTTCAGTCTGCAACTGAATTTATAAGGGATGATAACAGTAAGCATTGCAGAATCGTTTTCAGAATCTTCCATAGTGGTGTGAAAATAAGTTCCTAAAGAAGTTAGAATAGTTCATGACTAGCAGACTTTCAGATCTGTGTATCATCCCTGTGAATTTTCTCCAGCATAGTTTATAGTAAAGTAGTAGATCATAACTGAGTTTTCACATAAAAAGAATTAGAAGTAAACACAGCACACTCGGTGACAAGAAAACTGAAATTTTGCAGTGTGGCAAGAACTATGCAGTTTCACTTTCAAATTGGAAATCTGATTAAGTGGAATTTGTACCAGAGTATTCTGGTAGCACCTACTTGCCCTCTGGTGAGTTCTGTAATGCAGTTGGGCAGTGAATATTCCTTAACCCAGGAGGGAGATGAATGCAATGCACTTACTTGTCTCTCATAGTATGTGCTTATTTTATCTGCTAAAGTTACTATTCTTCCATTCTTCTCTAAAGCTGACATTTTGAAATGGATAAGAGAGTTCACACTGACAACCTAAAAAAATGAAGAAGATGGCAGTGCGTAAGTTTACGTGCATTTCTTGTAGTTGAGGCCTTTTCTTGCAAGTGCTGCCAGGGGAGATGGATATCATAACCCAGGATGGAGCAAAGTGCTGTGAAGAAAGAACAATTCTGTGGTAAATCCTCTAGCTGAAAAATTCCAGAATATTAAAGGTCCTAATTGCAGAAGTACCTCCAATACTAATAACTGGGTTTATATTTTGGAGACAAAATTTTTTTCTGCAGACTGTTGGGTTGGTACCTAATGAGTGACTAATCTCAGTCAATGCGTTTGCATCTCAGCCTCCTCTGTGAGGACGGGCTGGGAGAGTTGGAGTTGTTCAGCCTGGAGAAGAGAAGGCTCCAGGGAGACCTTATAGCGGCCTCCCAGTGCTTCAAGGGGGCCTACAGGAAAGGTGGGGAGGGACTCTTGATCAGGGAGTGTAGTGGTAGGACAAGGGGTAACAGTTTCAAACTGAAACAGGGCAGGTTTAAACTAGATAGTAGGAAGAAGTTCTTCACTGTGAGGGTGCTGAGGCACTGGACCAGGTTGCCCAGAGCAGCTGTGGCTGCCCCCTCCCTGGCAGTGTTCAAGGCCAGGTTGGATGGGGCTTGGAGCAACCTGGTCTGGTGGGAGGTGTCCCTGCCCATGGCAGGGGGTTGGAACTAGGTGACCTTTAGGATCCCTTCCAACGCAAACCATTCTGTGATTCTATGATTTTTTTCCCCCTTCTTATATCTTGGTAATTTTGCAGTGGAGGTGAATGGTGAGCAGTTTTACTGCTGCAAACCAGGTGGCTATTTTTGTCTGTCTTGGAAAAAGAAAACAGTTGATCGTATTGGAGCGTACATAATGCTGCCCTGTCTCTTGCGGCTAGTAATAATAATCTTGTTTGTGGATTACTTGGTTATAAAGTACACACAGTAAAGCTGAAGTGAGACTTTGATAAAACAAACACCACATGCAAATATGACTAGAAGACTGTCCTAGTCCGGTAGAGGCAGAGCTCTGTAGACAACAGCACAGGCAAAGCTGCGTCTTGGTGTGTTCTTTTGCACAAGCAAGTCTGAATGAGGAGGACGCCTGGAATCAGCTCTGTAAAAGTGAGAGTGAGATGCCATTTTTGATAGAAAAGTGAAAGCACACTTAGCTAACTAAGTGATCATCAGCACGGGGCTGCCACTGGGAGTAAATCACTGAGCTGCTGTGGAGTGCAGCGTTTCCGTGCTGTGTGTAGGGAAATGCCAACAAGTGGCAGGGCAATCGGAGAAAGAAGCCAGACTGTAGTAGTGATGGGTGTCAAAGTGTTAAACCTTTTCCAGTACAAATACTGAAAACAGTAGTATATTGCCAAATATCACATATTGGTAGACATTGCTGGTACTGTTTCTAGGGGCTCGTGTTTAAGGACAGGCAGAAGAAGGGAAGGGGGACAAGGATCTTCCTGTGTGGCCTTTTGTCCTATGGATGGAGGCTGCAGCATAAGGGCGGCACTTCATGCAGAAGTCATTGTCTTTACCCCCATCACAACCCTGTGCTGTGGTTCACAGGCACCCTGCCCCTGCATAGCCACTTGCTCTGCTCCAACGCTTTCCTGGGTAGCTGTAGGAGGGATGTGCCTCTTGCCACTTTGGGTTTCCAGTCCCAAGGGGTCGTGAGCCTAGCACCACTGTGCTCTGGACGTTTGAGGCAAAAAATCAGTAGAACTATGTGACGTTACAGTGTTTGAGAGAAGGCTCAAGATTAGTTTTGTGGCTGCTAAACAGTACCCACAACTAATAATTTTGTGAGCGTTTGGGCTGCATACCTTTAAAATTGTCTGTTACGATGGTATTGGCATGTTGTCTGTCAGGAGAACGCGGTGTTTCAAAAAGAGGGCTTTGGTATTGTGGTTGTCATCTGTACAAGTCCTGTGAAAGCATTCACCTGGCTGAGGAACTGGCTTCCATCCAGTAGTGAAATTAGGAATTGGAAATACACAAATGTCAGTTTATTAGTGGGCTCATAACATGAGGGAAATACAGATTCGTGCTCAAAGAAAAAAGTTATTGTTGGTTTATTTATTTATTTACCTCTTCAACGCACCTAAAGTTTTGGGGGAGCTTAAAAGCTACCCAAAGCCACTTTTTCCTCGGGTGCATGCTTTTTGCTTTCTAAGCTTTCCTGAATAAGGTATCCTTTTAGTGGGCAATCATTTCAGGTGCTGCTTCTGCTGAAACAACTTGTGCTGTGCTTGTGTAAATGAATGGATTCTTGGAGGGTTAATGACTCAATTAATAAAGGCTCTTGGTTTTCCCTTCTTCTCCATGAGTTTCCTCTGTCACACCAGTTTTAGTGCCAGCGATACAGTTTAATTACGCAGGTTTTTGAGGTACTCGTGCAAGCAATGTTAAAATAACTGCTCACCTGTGCAGAATTTAGACAAACTAGTGTAATGATCTGGAGAGGAAAGGTTTTACATTATGTAATTGCTTAACTGGATCCTAGAATTTTCTATATTGATTTAGATATGCCCCTTTGTGCCCACACATTAGTAAAGTTAGTAGCTATGGAACATCCCTGTGGTTACTTGTAACCTTTGCTTTCAAAATTGTAATCAGCTGTTACAATCTCATTATAAAAAATCCTGAAAGCACTTTCACAAATGTAATGTGCTTGTCTGTGTTCCTGTTTAAATTTAAAGATCAGCTGTTGAGAAGCTGCATTTAAACTGCTTTGCTTCATCTTAGTACTGAAAATATACATCAGGGCATTCACAACCGAATTGCAGTCATACTCCACCTCTTTTGTTCAGTTACGGCATTTTCAAATGAGGGGAGGCAATAGGTGCTTGTTTTTAAACTTAAACCCAACTTTAATTTTTGAAAAGGAAAAAAGCTTTGTGCTTTTCCCCCATGCCTCAAAGCCCATCTCCACATCAGAAATACTTTTTTTGCAGGGCAAACTGTCAGAGTTCCTTTTTAAGCCTGTTCATCCGCTTGCAGAGCAGTTAGAGGAGGTTTTTTAGGTTCTCTTCACGGCAATCCTCTGTCCAGGCCCCTTTGGGCTGGGAGAAGGCGGCTAGGGCCAGAGGAGCAGTTTCCGTGGCCACGGTGGTTGGGGCTGGGGAGCTGTCTGGCCACCAAAGCCAGTCGGATCTCTCGCTGGCCCAGCGTGAAAAGGTCAGGGTCCTTATTGTGCCAGTCTTGGTGGACATCAGGTTATTTTAACACTGGGATTTTTTTTTTTAATTTCACTTTTATGTGGACTTCCTGAAAAGCACTTCTTGCAAGTGTTATAAAACACATAACTATACTTATTCCTGACTCTTAGTTACTAATGAGCTTCCTGTTATCATACTATTAGGTGCCTCATAATCTAGCACAGTTATTTTTACTGCACAACTGTGGTGCACGTTTTACAGATTTTTTTTTTTTTTAAATATTTTTTTAGGGCCAGAAAAGGCCATTATCATAGTCTTCATTAAGCACGCTACGATACTTGTGTTTGGAATTTCTGTGCATCAATTCCATGCTTCCTTTTTAGCTATAATTTTCTTTTCAAAAAATAGATGTAGACTTGATTTAAAGATTTTGAATGATAGGGAGCTTGATGTGCCTTCTCTTAGTATAGTGACATAAAATCTCTTACATTTTGCATTCATTGCTAAGAACTTATCCAATGTAATTTTCTGACAAATAGATCTAGTTATGCCTTTCCTTGTTAAAAAAAAAAAAAGGCTGCAGAGCTATTTACTGTCTGAATTATCTTCCTTTATAGATGCTTGTGATCAGTGCAGATCTTGACCTTCTTTGGGAAGAACGAGATTGGAGTGTCTTGACTTTCTCACAATAAGGCATGTTTTTAGATCTTCAAATTTTTCTCCTAGCTCTGTTCTGAATCCCTTCCTAATTTTTCAGACTTAGTCAAGTGTGAACACTGTGTTCAAGTAATTAATTTACTAACAACATACACAAAGCAATACTCAGTAGGATACTAAGACAAGACTAAGGCAATCATACAGTTGCACTGGAATAGTATGCCAGTCTGGGCTACTGAAAGCAGGCTGCCTAATTCCTGAGCCACTGCTATGGTGAGCTGGCTGCTCTTTCTCCTGAGGTTGAGGATGTTTTACTCTTGGTATTAAGAAAATCGCCTCCATGATCCTCTGAATCTGGAGGAGCTGGGAGCAGATTTTAGTTGTAATACCCTAAATGATGCATAGGCCTTATTTCTTCTTTTCCACCCATTTGTTTTTTAAGTGTTTGATGTTTGTAGAAATTAAATCTGTGTCATTGTCGTAATAGGTATTTACATTCAAGCGCGTGTGTATATTCTACTTTAATCTCTAGGTTTGTAATTAAAATGCTGGTTAAAAAGACTGCGTATGATTATATATTGGTTATTCAGAACAGGAGTGTACAAAAGTACTGGCATTTAATGTAAGGCTGGGATATTATAAAATAATTATTTTAACTAAAATTTTGGATAATTAATCTATCCCGAATCACTCTGCAATTTTTATAGTTTTGAAAAAGCTTTTATCTGTGTTAGATGTTTGTTGTATTTTACTGCAACACATTATTGCTTAGAAGATCATCCTAGTTTCTGGTTTTGGGGCCCGGTAGTATGTACAGTACTGCCAAACTAAATGGAAAAAGTAAGGAGATACACCGTATTCCTTGAAGTTTGATGTTGCTGCAGGTAGCCCCTAAAATCAATATAAGAGAAATTGACAAGAAAACCCATTGTATTGTATTGCTGCCTTTAAGGTAAAATTAAGTTTACGGACATCTCCATTGTAATTTTGACATCCTACATGTATTCTAATGCTTTAAGCTACAGAATTGTTGGTGTTAATAGTTTTCTGGAACTTGTTACATTAAAACAGTTTAGTTTTAACTTGCCTAGATCAGGAATTTCTTATTTGGACACTTGTATTCCTAAATAAAGATGCGCTTTTCCACTTACATTACTTTAGTTGCAGGTTAAGTGAAAAGAAATAAGCAGCCTTATTCTAGCATGCATCTGTTGAAGATTAACTATCCCACGTGGAAAAGTCCGTGCCAACTAATGCTGTTTTGGAGTGGTAATGTTACAAAGCTAGAAGGTAGTGTAGTGACATTCTGCTGTCCGTCACTTCTCTGCCTGTTGTTTCTGGTGCCAGCCATCTAATGCCCTGCCCTGCTGACCCATCATCAGTCTCACAGGTGGAGCATCTGAGGTTGATGGTTAGCAAAGGATCTCAGGTACTTCAGCTGTGAGATTAACACTACCCTCCATATAAAGCTTTGCTGCCTCTTGCTGAGTTGTTTTCTTTCCATTGTTGACATATTCACCCTTGACTGAATTGATTGAACTTGATTAATATGAGAAAGATGGTCAGAAAAAGAGGAAAATGATTGTATGTTCAGTCCTACGGATGAAGTGTCTGAGATCTTTCAGAACAGTGATCCATTCTGAAAAGTCAGCATCTCCTCCATTTGACGGTCATGATGACTGCTTCTGCCTCTCCATCCCCAATGACATGTACTTTCCTAAAGTTCTTGAACTGCGTGTATTTATTAATCCCTTACGTTAATTTGAGGAAGGACACTAGTTCTTCACTGTTCTTACTGTTACAGTTCAGAACTTCATTCTTGATTGATAGTAGAGTGCCTGTGTATTTATGCAAGCACCTTGTACAGTATCTGATTATGAGTATGAAAAAAAAAGGCTTTAATTCGGTGACACCTTTAACGTACAGCTCAGTTAACAAGAGCTGAATTCACTGTGAATCAGATCATCATAGAAGCATGTTCCTGTACCAGTCACTGTTAGGTCTCCAGCCCCTCAAAGGTGATAGGTCAGAAAAGAAATGTGCAAGAAGGGCAACAGTATAGCCCAGGTTTGTCACTTTGGTTTTGACCTTGTTTTTGTAATCCCATATGTGTTAGCTGTTGTAGATTTGAACAGCTTGGGAGGTACTGGGGTATAGGGCCTCTAAACCACCAGTGAGGCAAAGCTAGTTCCATTTTATATCTTAATTTTTTTGAAAAGAATAGAAAGTTTCTTTCCTTTTTCTTTTTTTTATTGAACTTTTTTTTTAACATGTGGCATAGTAAAATGGCAGTAAACAAAATATTATGATGAAAAAATAAGGAATGTAGGGGGTTTTTTGCCATTGCTGCACCTGTATTCTCTTCAAGAATCCACCCCAAACCAAAATGCTCTGTTCCCTTGGAAAAGGACAATAAGTCATTTTCTGGCTCTGTGACATTCCTTGGAATGTAACATCTGAGAGGCAAGGATCTCTGGCACCGTGAAGTTAGTGGGGTTAGGACCTAGATACAGGACAGCCACAAGAAAAGGAATTTCTAGACTTTTGGAGTCTGAAATGTTCTTGGAACAGCGGTTCCAAAGAGAAGCTGAAGGAAGGAGTGGGGAAAGTGAGGGGGAGAAGAGGATGCAATGCAAGGAGTGGTTGCAACAGTGGAACATAACTGGAAAGATAAAGTTGATTTGAGAGAAAAGCATGAATCTGTGCAAGCATTGTTCGAACAGCTCATTCTTAGAGAAACCTTTGAAAATTCCAGAGCACAAAGGCTGTGGTCAGGCCCAGTTTTGTTCTTCCTGTCCCAGAAGCACTGCAGAGGTCCTACAGATGCACTGGAAGGGGCACAGTGAAATTTTGATGGATGCATAACACAGTTTGAACAGTTCAGGCAAACTAAGGATCCCATCTGCATTTGTCATATCTGAATCTGCTGCCTTTCTGAATTAGGAGGTTCCGCCAGGAGGCAACTAATGTCCGTCTCCCTACTTGTGAATCAAGCTTAGAGAATATGAACGACTGCTTTTGTGGAAATTTTTGTCATTGAAGAATTTTGAATTGGTAGAATTAATTTAAAAAAAAAAGTGTTCATTACAGTTTCCTTGTCAGTTGTATAATGTATTTGCAACAGCATCGAACAAGCAGCAGCATGGAAGTATGTAGTTTGGATGTAAAGCATGTTCAGAATTTGCGGTATTAAACAAAAGGGCTCAGCATCTGAAGCTGTTTTGTAGATGTGAAACTAAAGGAAAAAGCAAAACATGAATATGCTTTCAAGATTTATTGGGTAATAAACGTATGATGCTATACTTAGTGCCATGGAGGACGCACTGCGTTCACTCAATCAGCTGTGAAGGATTTAATAGTAAATTCCATTTTCTGCCTAAGAATTAATTAAGAATGAGTAGTCTCTGCATAGGTTGTATGGTTTGAAATAACTTATGGTTTATGTGGACTTTTTGATATATTGCAGGTTCTTCAGCAAAAGCACTTGTGAGCTTGAAAGGTAAGAAATTAATGTGTTTTTTCCTTGTACCCAATCTGACTCTCAGGTGTACTTAGTTTCTGGCTTCAAAAAGTTAAAGAAAATAACACTGATGAGGGTGTGTTGTGGAAAATATGATTGGTTTTATTGTGGTTATTTGTTAGTTCTGTAGACTAATAGTCCTTGGTTGTTGAAACTACACATGTTGTGGCGTATTTAGACACTGCTCTTCTGGGTGAAATTTGTGAAATGTGTTTTTTCTTCCTAGGCGTCAGGTTTGATGAGAAGATTGAGGTAATCTTTCCTCTCTTGAGGATGAGAGAGGAGAAGGATTCTTAGTAAGACCTGTACATGTGACAAAACTTACATTAGGAAGGAATTGCACAATCTCGTTGTGTTTTCTGTCAGCAAGTTGTGGGCTAAATCAAAAATCTGGGTTTTATATCTTTTTCTTTGAAATTGTCTTCATGAACATACATACAGATTTTGAATACTTATAACCTGCCCAACCATAAAAGTTTCTTTATATATTACAAGGCTTCTTTTGCACAAGGAAGAAGACATGATCTGTTGAATATGGTGTATTCCTCACTAATAGAGGTTTATTTCAATAAAATTTGGTTTACTTGTTGGTGTGCACCCACTTAATCTTTAGAACTAGGAGAAGGTCAGGTCTTGTAGAGCTTTACCTTCTCCCCATTTCAGTTACAGCCATGGTATAGCTGTCTAGATGTGTGTCAGCCTGGCAGTAGAAGTAACTGATTCCAGCAAAGGAGGTTTCAAGAAATCTAAATGGTGTAAGGAGTAAAAATGTTTTGTCCATGTTTCCCCTTGTACTGAAAATCTCTTTCAATTTTTTTTAATTAGCGTTCAGAACAATATAATAAAACTACAGAAATCTAAAATCCATTTGTAGTTGAATCCAAAGATGTTGCAAGTGACAAAAATATATTAGTAGCTGATGATGTTATACTAGCTTTTGGATAGTAGTTATGTTAAAACATAGCTATATGTGTATTAATGACATGATTTCTCCACAACAGAGGGAAGTTTATCTAGCTCATGGAATGAAAAGTATAATTCTCTGCAGAAAACACCAATTTGGAAAAGCAAGAATGCTGGTTCTGCAGTGGAAATGGTAAGAACCAATAAAATGACCACTTCAGGACTGGTCAAATGAATCAAATGTAAGGATCAAAAAAGTTGGCTGAGACTTATAGTTTCATAATTTCCGAATGTTGAACTATGTCCTTCACAAGCAGTCTACACAGTTTGAATATGAGATGAAAGCGTATTTTATAAATGAATAATCAAACAATTAAATCGCTGACCTTGTTCCAGATAGCTCGTAATCATTTTCTCTCTTTTTTTTGTAAAGCAAGTGTGGTTTGAAATGTTTGTACTGTATCTACCACCCTGAACACAGGAATCGCCATTTCTGATCAACCATTTGGTTTATCTCATGAAATACCTCACTTCTAATTATGGCTGAGAACTGATGCGTAAAGAGAAGGAAGGGAAAATGCAATAATGTGCTTCCATCATTGTGCCTTCTGGGGGCAGATTTTAATAAAAATGAAGGAATGTCAGTGAAATGTCATGTAGTATTGTGAGAGGTCTCATAGGAGAGTTAAAGAACACCCTTGGGGTGGGGGAATGAAAGCTAATGAGCCTGCAGCCTCCAAGAGCGTGTTCTCGTGTTTGGGTTGACCGTTTCCCTCTCTTTTTGAAATATTCCATTGTTTCTTTCCTCATTGTATCACATTCAAGCTTTGCTTGACTATTCTCAACTTCCTCTACCTTACCAAATGATGTGATTTTTGGTTTGGTTTTGGCACCAGCTGTATTGCACTCAGTGCCTTGTTTGTCCACATCTTTAACACTGTGTGCTCTTTTTATACACCCTGGGGAGTACATGAAATACTGTCTCAGTTGTTAGGTGGATCTTTCTCCCATACTCTTCTGATGCCACCTTCTTCTATAGTAATTGTGACCAACTCGCCGACTACCACCTGTTTTTTACTCAAATAATTTTTTTTGTGACCTGTTTCTTTATTGAAAGGGAAATATTATGTTTGAAAACTACCACACTTGCCTGCCTTGCACGTAATCAAAATATCTGAGCAGCATCCAGTATTGCGTTAAGCAACGTGACTAACATCTGTCATATGTAGCTTGTTCTGTGATCTTCTCCCTGTTGAGGGAAACTTACACAGAGAAGGTATTTATTTTGGTAGGGTTCATGCAGATATATGTGTATATATACCAGCGTGTTGCTATGTGTTTATGCTAGAGAACATAAGCCCTACAAAATGCAGTTCCAGACAGGGACCAAAACTTTGTGATGGCCCTTAGTTCCTGCAGGAGTTCATGTCACAGTTTTCAACTGCTCCCCAGGAATGCTCATCTTCTCAGAGAAACAAGCCTTACCAGTGACTTAGATCATCACATGTGCTGAAGAACCAGAGTCACTAGCCATAACATTTGTATGAAAACTTTGTCAACGTTTAGGTATGCTGGCTGTAGGTATTAAAAAGGAGGAGTCAAACTTTGAATGTAGCTCAGTATTCTGTAGAAAGCTGGGAGAAAGATCAGAGGATAGTCTCCTGTGTTAGCAGTGGCCCATGTTGCTGAGATGTGATGTAGTCATCTGTACTAGTTTGAGTTCCCTGAACACTGGAAGTTTTGCAGATATGTCATACTATTGGTTGAAAAATCTTTCCAAAAATGACTGACCTATTTAGCTAATGTGGATGATACCTCTTTGCGGTGTTTGTTATTTTATTCTCATGTGAGGTGCTGGCAATCCAGACTGGTGAAGCACTCTTACAATTTTGGATAGTTCCTTGGAATAGAATTTGGCAGCTTCTGTTGAGGGTTGTAAACTGTTCTCTTGATCTGGATCATAGCCTTAGCATAAGGTTGAAGGAACTCTTTTAAGTTTTGCCTAGATTGTTTTAGCATTTGTGCTCTTGTGTTGACACATGCTTTCATCTGGTATAGTGTCATAAAATTGAGAACAACTATATAGACATTTGGGAGAAAAATGTTGTTCTGGAACCAGCATCTCAAATGTCAAGACTAAAATAAAATTGCGAATATTCAATAGGAACCTGGCTCTTCATCCTATGGCAGAATGCTGTGATAAAAAAAGTCCTGGAGTTCTGCAGTGTAAGAGTTTTTATTGTTGGAACAGGATTGTGGATTTGTTTTCTTGCTCAAAAGTTTGAATAGTTCTGACCTTTCTTTTTTAGAGTGATGTTTTGTCAAGGCAGCAGAGATGTTACGAAAGAACATAAAAACATTGTAATTGATATTTAAGAATGTTCTTACAGTTTAGTGAATTGGAAGATGTGAAGAAAACAACTTGATGTATCTAGGTGAAGAGAAAACCAGCATCCATAGTAATTAGTTTATCATATTAACTGTCACATTAATATGATGTGGGCTCCCTTTGGTTACCTTGCCAAGATACAGTTCCTCTGTTCAGTGTGTGTCTCTTTCCTGATTTGTAACAAGGAATGTACGTTTTCTTCTGTGTGCTGAATGTGCTTAAGTGTCTAGCACATACAGGCACTACTGCTATTTAAATACACTTGTGGAGTTATATTTATAAAATTATATATAATTTAGAGTAAGAAAGACACATTTCCCTGGGAAAGCTCCAGCTACTCTCATGGCATGGGACAGACGGACATTTTGCTACTGCTAATTTATTTGATAGAGAACATCTCTTTTCAAACAGATACTTTAATCGATCACAAACTTATTAAATACCTTTCTTAAGTGTAAATACTTATTAGTAAAGTTTTATTTCACTTTGTTGATTTATTTTGTTTCTAACTCCTATTAAGGGCTTATCTTTGTCATCAGTATTCTTTACATTGTGGGTGTTAAAGATTTCATACCCATATCAATTTGTAGCATTTCCACCATCTGTACTGAAAAAAGTGAAATCTGCCTTTGTTCTGCCTTTACTCGTCACCTTTGTAAATAGTCTGAAGTACAAGGAACGCTACAGGGTGCAGTCTTGGAGTTCTGTAAAGGAGACACTTTTCAGTTGTGGCTGGCTCCTGTGCTGGGCCACAAAGTCTTCACAGCAGGAAAAGCTGCTTGCTCTCAGCACTAACAGCCAAGTGTAGGTTACTCTTGTCCTCATTGAAAGCACAAGGTTTTTGTCATAGGGTGAAATGTTGAGGAATAACTAAATAGAAGTATTTTTTTCATGACACACATTTGCAATATCTTTTCTTGTTTTCAATCAGCCTTCTAATTCTTTGAGCTATAACATCTTAGCAGATAAGTAAATTTCAGTTAGCATAAATTCTAAATTCTTCTCTTTTCTGATATTTTTACATAACTTATTCAAGCTTTAATTTCTTCAGACTTCAGCTTCTTAGCATTTTGCAGTGTAGGCACTTTCAGTGAGTTAAAAAACAACAAACCCACAACACTTTATTAGACTCATAAGAAATCCTTGCAAAAAAATCATATCCAGCTAATATTTTTACTGAGAACGTACCAAAACAAATACGCTGTTTGAATAAACTTTTTTTTTGACCCAAAATTCAGAACAAACTCTTTAACAGATGTGCTTATAACCAAAGCAGGGCCTATTTTAAGCTTAGATACACAAGTGTTTAGACACCTAACTCCTCTGGAAACAAGTGGGAGTTAAGTTCTAAATACTTCCGTGGAACTGGGCCAGCAGTATAGTAATGGGTTATAGTTAGCATTGGAAAGCCTGGAATTTTAAATTCCTTCTTCTCTTCTCTCAGCCCTTAGATCTCTAACTGCTAGGAGGCACTATTTATTGTGTACCATGTGCCTTAAAACCAATAGGTGGCAAGAGAAAAGGCACTCCGTTTCTCACGGTGAATTCTGTGCATGAACAGAGAAATTGGATTATTATTTTTTTCTTGTAATTCATTCTTAATTTTGATACATGCAGCCCTTCAGAAATTCAAAGCGGAGTCGACTCTTCTGTGAAGAAGATGACAGACAAATAAACACAAGGTCACCCAAAAGAAATCAGAAGGTTGCGATGGTTCCACAGGTACCTACATGTATGCAGATATTTTTACCAAAAAGGGGAACAACCCTGTCTGTGTTAGTTGAAAATTAGAATACATTTGCTTTTCAAGTTGCATTATCAGTTTATGAATATTCTTGTGAGGAAAGCTGTTGCTAGGAGTAAGTCACAATTCAAAACAGGTTTATATTTTCCTTCCTCACAACTGGGTTCCTCAGTTTGTTTGTGTGAGTACCTGTTCTTTTTGATCCTGGACATAAGCATAGAGAGCTAGAAAGGATTCCAGACTAATTGCCCGTCTTGCTCCCACAAACAATCATATCCTATAGTCTGCATAAATTTGTTCAGCTTCAGCTAAAAACTGACTAGGTTTCTTGCACTGACTATATCATTTAGAAGGCTGGTATAGAACTTAACATATTCCAACAGTTAGGAACTTGCTCTAGATTCTACATTGCCTAAATGTACTCATGGCCATGTGTACCTTCTATACCTTCTTGATTCTGTAGTGATAATGTCGTCCAGTTCAAACAGCTTGTTTTTCTGCTCCTCCACTTGACTGTCTTCTTGATATAGCATGAAAGAGCAGCTGTATTTTCTCTCAGCCTTTATTTGCTATGTTAGACAGGGCAACATCTCTTAGTCTCAAAGAATTGTCTCTCTAGTACCTTTGTCATCCAAATAATTTCTCTGTACCATCACCTATGAGCTTGAATATGCCACACTGAAAGAGTGCAATTTGAATACTGGTCTTACTTGCCTTCTGAACTGTACTGTGCAGTGTTGAATGGGAAAGACTTAACGGTTGCCATTTTGCTGGGTCCATTTTGTCAGAGATGAGGACCATGACATTTCTCTGTGTTCATTACCATGATTTCTTAACAGTAGAAAGGCCTGGATAATGTTCTAAGCCCAGTTGGTTTGTACTTAAATGTCTGGTTCGTAAGGTCCAGTGATTGCTAGATAAACACTTGTGAGGGAGTGCAGCTGCTGTAGCTCACAGATCTTGCTGTCGTGCGAGGCTTTGTTTCCTGGAGTTCCAATGGGAGAAAGGGGACCCGTATCTTGAAGGTAGTGGTTAAATGCAGCAGGAGCCAGCAAGGTGCCTGCCTTATGCTTTATACTATTATTGCTGCTAGTAAAGGGCAAAATACTTTTGAGCGTTTGGGGAAGGATGACAATTGTTTATGGCATGGGGACTCAGTTAAAGTAATATTCTCAGAAAGCTGTTATTTTCTGCAAATAAGGCTTTCTTTCTGTCAGTTAAGACAGCCATCTGAAACAAAATTAGGGAATGACTTTTCTACGGTCTTGTTTAAATGCAGATCTATGTATGATGCATGCAGTCTAAGACAGCGTCTTCTCTGCAATTATAAAATAGGTTTCACATGTAGTTAAAACTTGATAGCTTTTGTCCATGATAGTTTCTCTTGCAGTTTTCTGCTCAAAGCTTTGGCTGTGTTGCGTTCCTGTGCTAGCTTCATTCTCGGTTTAAGAAGAGTTAGCAAGAGTAGAAGCATTAGTGCAAATGAGGCAGTTGATGTTGCTGGCATCGGAGCCACAGCACCACATATGCTTGCTTGAGACAATGTTCAGTGGTGCCTCAAACTTCTGAAGTCTGTTTGTACTTTAGTGACATGCTATTGTTACCAATAACATAGTGTCAGTGTTGGAAAAAGTTTCTATTAGAAGAGCTTTGTGTACAGGTAATTTGTTGTATTGATCCTGCTAAAGTTTGCCGTCTGTTATGTTTGATTGCATTGCTGATATAACACAGTAAGGATTATTATAGACCTGCAACAAAAACATTGTCATGAAACAGTATTTGTGATTAAAATGTAAGTTTTAGTATGCAAACTTTTATCAATAAAATCTAGTTTAATTATTTAGATATTGAAGAATGTTAGACTGTGTTTAACTGTTTCCTTTATTTTACTACATAGAAGTTTAATACAACAATGCCAACACCAGACAAGAAAGCGTCACAGAAGATTGGTTTACGGCTTCGTAACCTGCTCAAACTTCCCAAAGCTCACAAGTGGTGCATATACGAATGGTTCTATTCAAATATAGATAAGTAAGTTTACATTATATAATTATCTCTTATTGGTATAGAAACAAGTAATTTTCTGAAGTTGAGCTGTGAATTTCCATATATTCATTAGATACTGCAAGGTCTGTTCTTAAATTATTAGTTATTGAAAATTATTTCATTGGTTTGTTTTTGCTGGTTTTTTATAATGAGCAACCTACTTGGGTAGTTCCTTGAGGAGTCTTCTGTGGAAAGCCTTCCTTCATTGAAGTAATTTTCTTTTTATCACCTCTGCCTCTACCAGATACAAGATTTTAATCATAATGTTTTTAGCATCTTAGGCATGAAGTTATCAGAACACTTAGACTTTTTTTGAACCCTTGGATCAGTGTTACATGTGGGGGATGGGAAGGAGACTGCTGCTTCATAAGGTGCTGCTTCCCTAGAAGGTGTAAATGTTGATTTAGAATATTTCTTCCCCATCGTCATTTTTACTGTGATCACTAACAGAGCTCCGGGTTGTGACTGTTCAGCTGCTGTCTAGATATCAGCATCCTCCTTGGATCTCCTATCTCCTAGACTGTTGCTGCAATTTGTGCCTGAGTCTTTGGCACTTGTTCTCTTAACGCCTCTATCAAGGTGGTGTGAATTGTTTAAAAGAACCGTTTTAATTTAGTCACTAATAATAAAAACCTAAAAATTCTAAAATGTAAAAATCACTATTGATGGATGGAATCTTCAAATCTACACTGATTGACTAATAGATGAAACACCAGTATTTAATATTCTAAAGAGTTAACAAGCATTCTTTTCCAGAATTTAATCATAACAAAATAATTCCTCTTTTTCCTTCCTATTTTAATCACAATTGGTGGCTGTTTTCCTTAATTGAGAATGCAGTCATAGCAACAGAAAAACATTTTAGGATATGTTCATCACAAGTAGAAAAATTACATGTCCATTTTAGTTTTAAATTTTTCATCAGTAGGATTTAATTTTTTTGAAAGATGTAGTCTTTACATACTTTTTTTTGCCCCCCCCCCCCCCCCCCGATTTGGGAAAAAAAAACAAAAAAAAAACAAAAAACACAAACCCAAAACAAACCAGAAACAAAACCAAAAACCCCAAACGCTGCTTATTCCTAGTAGTAATTTTAGTATGTGACATTTATAATTATGGTTTTTACAACAGTCCAAGAACTTTTATTTTATTCTCAAATAATTTTCCGTGGAAATTTAGGTCTATTGGTAGACTAGAATTTTAGTTTAGCAGGTAATTCTGAAACCTCTTTGGTAGTTATCAATGTATGCTCATAATGCTAGCAAGATATGTTCATGTTAAGGTGTTATAACATAGTTTACTAAGAAACTACGTATCTTTGGAAGGAAAACCTTGATATATGTTGGTTTGAGTGATGTGATCTAGACTTAATGAGAAGCTTAAAAATGTTTAAAGCATAGACCCAACTGTCAGCTGACAAAATATGGCTCACTGTACAAGTCTCAAAATATTTTAATTGAATTGTCTCGTCCAAAATTGAAATCATCAATTTAAATGCCATGTCTGCTCTAAGTTTTTGAAATATTTTCATCTCTACAACTATCATCTGTGATTATTAAATTATTGAAAATGTTTCAGTTGGGTTCTCCCTATGCTGCTGCAGAGGACTTCTGACATGCAGAGACTCCTAGAGAGCTACTTACTACTACAGTGATCACAGGCCTTCAGAACCAGATGCAGCTGTAGCTTGCTTACACCGTTTCCCAGAGCTGCAAGTCTTGTGGATGCTGTGGGTTTACAGCTTGCCTGCTTAGGGACAAGTCATAGTAAAAACAATCAAATAAGTATTCTCTTTCTCCAAAAACAAACAAACAAAAAAACCCAACCACCAAACAGTTGTTCTTTATCTTACTTTAGCAACAGTAAATCTGGATAAAATAAAACTCCTTTTTAGACCTCCTTGTCTGTTTCCTGAGCCTCATTGATCATTCTTTGTGTTTTCTTTTTCACTTCGTGCCACAGCTGGAGATGCTTCTATTGCAGAAGCAGTCTCTTCCATTCTTGCTTGAGTCTCCTTGTCTCCATCCACCTTTCCTCTCTCCCGCACCCCACACGCTCGCTTGAAAGCAGTGTTGCTTCCAAGATCCTCTTTGTTCTGAGGTTGGGGATATTCCCCTCTAAACCCCAGCACCCTGCAGAGAGTGGAGAAAAGTGGCTTTATCTAGGATGCAGTTGCTCTTTTGTTCTCACCAGGTGAGATCTATTTCAGTTGCACATAGACTTTAATGATTAATCTGCTATTGGACAGGCATATCCATTGCTGCTCCCTTGTCTCTTCAGCCCAAGAAGGATGTGGTACTACAAAGTAAAAGGCAGTCATAAAACATAGAGATACAGACAGGTCATAGCATCAAAGAGAAATTTGTAAGTTGTGTAGGTAGGTTCTGTATACTGTCACTTCTGTAATACTGATCCTCTGCTTCATCATGGGGTCGTGGTATGATACAATAAAACTCTCACCTGTGTAGCCATAGAGAAGGACAAGTTGGCTCAATTTCCTGTATTTCAGAACCCTCTGTTGAGAATCTGACTTACAATTCAATGAATTTATGAGAAAGGTACTGTCTTTCCATTTCTCAGTATCACACTGTCCCTTCCTTTATTCTCAATACCTTGCCGTATCTTTATGATTTCCTTCAGTGTGTTGCAGTATCCTCATGACGCTGCATTGGCTTTGCTGAAGTTTCGTTTGGTGCCTTTGTATACATTACAAAGCAGGATCAATACATATGTCCCCGTAGTAACAAGAGAGAGAAACGTTTTTAATCATCACTGATAGTAAGGCTCAAACAGAACAATGGTCCTAGAAACTTCCTTTGTTTTCAGTTGACTTTATTTCAGGTTAAATTTGTCCATTGAATAGGAGTGTCTTGTTTATATGACTAATTGATACTTTTTGTTTTCAATGTGTTTCTTATGATGGATGATTTTGGAATCTCTTGTCATGAGTTTACTACATGTAGCTAACAGAGGACCAATTATGTTTCAACAGACCACTATTTGAAGGAGATAATGACTTCTGTATATGCCTGAAAGAGTCTTTTCCAAATTTGAAAACCAGAAAATTGACAAGAGTAGAGTGGGGGAAAATCAGACGATTAATGGGAAAACCACGGAGGTAATTTTTTCTTTCTTTCTTTCTTTCTTTTCAACTAATAACTCCATGTAGTTTTGATGTTACTGGAATTGTTCCTTCTAAAATAATTTTGCATGCGGGTAGTAAAGCAAAATAATAGCTGAGTGTAGAAAAACATTTATTGAAAAGGTGTTCTCTGAGCACACACCCTGCAACTCCCCACACCCTGTTTCTTACATGCACCTGATGTCCATGTAGTTCTCATGAGCCTATACTTTAAATGTTCTCTTCCCACTCTAGATAACTGAATGTCCAAGCTGGGTTATATTGAAATTATTATTGTATCTTCTATGCTGCAGCACTTCCTGGCATGGAAGATGGGCCAATTTTTCACATTGTGGAGAAGCAGCCAGAATTTAATGAAGGGCATAGTTTCTTCTCTAATTTAGAATTCTTAATTCTTAAACCCTAGTGATTCAATTCATTCTTTTCACAGAACCTATACAATTTAGCCTAGAGAAGAGAAGGCTCAGGGAGGATCTCACCTCTTTGTATAAGTATCTGAAGGGAAGGCATAGAGAAGACGAGGCCAGGCTTTTTTTCAGTGTTGTCTGGAAATAGGTCAAGAGGCAATGGGCGCAAGCTGAAACACAGGAGGTTCAGTCTTATGGAAACGCTTCTTTTTACAGTGAGGGTGACTGAGCACAGGCACAGGTTGCCCAGAGAGATGGTGGAATCTCCATCCTTCGTGCACACAAAGGCCATCTGGACATGGTTCTGGGCAGCCTCCTGTAGGTGACTTTGCCTCAGATGACCTCCAGAGGTCCCTGCCAAACTCAACCATCCTGTCATTGTGTGAGATCAGGAGAAAAACGTGTAAGCAGTGTTGCAGAAATAAGAGACTTGTTTATTTATGAAAATACAAACACTAGAGCACTGGATCCATTCCATAGATCACTGTACTGAGTCAGGTTACATTTTGTCTGATGGAGGCTATTTCATCTCCTGTACCTATAAACAACTTTACTAACTAAAAATCGTCAGTCAAGGGAAGGCAGCAGAGCCAGCTTAAAAATAGTTCATTTTGGAAAGGTGTTAATATCATTTGAGCTTAACTGGCATAGCTTTTCATTCCTCTATCATCATGTTTCACACAGAGAGGGAAATGGTGTATTTGGAGGTTAAATCATCACTTATTCATTTGACTTTTGCCAAGAGTGGCTACCATCATAAGAGATCAGCTTGCCTCATTCAGCAGTCTGTTGGATCACTGACAAAACTTCTGTATTTGTGGGTTTTTTGGGAGGTGGGGGGAGAGTGTTGTTGGTTTGGGTTTGGGTTTTTTTGTTAAGCTATCATACAGTTAGTTTTTTAAAAAGAGAGCCTCAAGCCTGAAGAACTATAGGTCTAAAAGGGCAGAAAGTTGTTTTATCTGAATTCTGAAGCACAAGTATTTGACTGGATATAGAGTCTCATTTTGTTTGGTAACCAAAACCTGACAAGTTCTTGGTTTTTATCAACATAAAATAAGCATTCCTGTTTGCTTTTCATTTCTGTAATAATTTAAAAAATAATATATTGGTAGTCTTTTTCAAGATATCCAGAGTGGTCATTTGCCTTAGTTCTACGTAAGTAACGCAAGAAAGATAAATAACATGTCAATACTGATCTCTCCCTATGAGGGAAGGAAAAAAATAAGACTTTTTTCATCCACAGTGTTGATGGCAGAGGATAATAGTATCTCTGTGTGATAGCTGTGCACGTGGTTGTCGTCTCTTTTTAATTTTGTTTTAAATATATTGTAATATTTTCTTATGTCTGCTGCTACTTTAAATGTCCTATCACACCATCAACAGTGTGGTTGGTTGACACAACAGTATTCTTCATGGGAGCCTGCAAAGCTTGTAAGATTCCAGTAGACTGTGGGGAAAGATATGCTCCAAGAAAAGGAAGAGGTAATAGTTAGTCTTGTGTACTCTGTATAAACTTAATTGGGGTTGTGAAATAGCAATGGATATGAATTGAGGTCAGATATGCTTGTCCTGCCACTATATGATGGTTATGATTCCTCTGTTAGTTCAAATTCTCGTGATGGAGGTGGAAGAGTGGTCAACCTCTCAAAAAGTCTGTACAGAAAAACGAATGAGGTTTCAAAGTGATCTGTACCACAGTTTTCATCTTAATTTTTTCATAGGAATGGCACAAAGGTGGGATAACCTTTATTAAATGTATTTGGAGGATGTAGGGTTGGAGATCTTCTTTAACAGAAGCCAGAAATATGTTGCAAATACTTTCTACATCCATGACCTACAGCATTTGGAACAGAGACTTTCTAAGAACACCTGAGCTAGCAGTAACAGTAGTTGCTGTTGTAGGGACCTTCCAAGGTCGGTGATTAATATGTCAGCATTTGAATTTGTATTTCTAAGAGCACAGGTCAAAGAACCTCAGACCATATCTGATGTTCCTGTTGCAAGACCCTGGACATGATTTGAAGAACTAATATTAAAGTCTATGTTGCTATTTTTTTTCCTTGTCTTGCGGTGATTAGCTGCTCTGTTCTCCTCAATGGAATTGAAAAGCTCTGACCTGCATTTTGCTATCTCATATTCACAGGCCATGGCAAGCATTATTTCATTCTTGTTCCTCCCCAGTAGTAACTATGAAGCAAATAGCATATCTAAATGAGAATATCCAAATAAGCTTTGCGTAAGTCTCTCAGCCGCCATCAGTCTCTGTCTGCCTATCCCTTTCCGGATATTTTGGATTCCTAATGAGGGTAGTTAGGCAGTACACAACTCCAGGTAAACACACTCTGCTCTTCAGTGGCAAACTGGTGAGTGGGACATGCACCTGCAGTTGCTTAGTCTACAACACAGTTTCTAGACTATACAAAGACTAGTGACGACTTTTGTGGTGATAGCGATTGGAAAGCCTAGTCAAGGAGCCTTCAGGGCAGTGCATTGCTGCAGGTACCCGGCAGAAGTAAATCATAGCCTCATTTCATTCCTGTTTGTTTTTTTGGTGGTTTTTTTTATCTTGCTTAGAACTGAGATCTCATTGTGTCAACACTGTACACACTGGACAAAACAGATGCTCCATGACCCATATAACGTAGAAACTACGCATAAGATAAAAGGGAAATGATGTAGGCATATAGACAAACGAGTGTGAAACTGCTTTCAGAAAGTGGTCTCAACATCCTGGCACCTTAGGTCTTATGATCTTCTCATACACATTGCAAGGAAGAGAAATTTTGGAGAATAGTGAAATTGCTTTGTGGAACTCTCTGAGTGAGTGGTGTATGGAAGAAAACATAAGAATTTTTATTTCTGCATATGATAATAGAGTAGTAGAAGCAGACTTGGACATAGGAACTGACTGCTCAGTACTGAGTGAGAGATAACTAACTGAGGAAAATCTTGAAGGGATTTAAAACAGAAAATAATTTGCAGTGTAAAAGGAGGAACCAGAAAAGGAGTTGTCAGTGTCTTCTAAAATAACCTTGTAAAATAGGAGTTTTTAATGATTAGTAATCACTGTATAACTGTATGAGTTCCACAGAAAATGTTTAAATTGCATTTGACTGCAGTAAAGCAGTTAACAAAGGTAGTAAATTATTTGATAAATAACTGCTGCTGCAATTAACCAGACCTACAATAGCATCTGTACTCCTTTTTTAAATTTCTTCTTTCATTGACACAAGAATGAATAAACTTTTTTTTTTTTTTAATAAGGAATGAGAGATAGGACCAAGTCCTTAACATCTTTATGCTTTCGGTATCTCCCTCGTGCATCATGCCTGTTCAGTAGGTTGAAAGTGAAAATGAATTAAATGAAGTAAGGGCCTTAGGAGTAAGCCTTCCATCTTTTAGATTACATTTTAAGACACACACCCACCTCAAAATGGAGGAGGGGAGATTATCTGATTTTAGATAATAGCCCAAGTTCAGACAAATCTGTACTTTTACTATGATCAATCTCAGATCAATTCATCTGCATAATAGAGATTTTGTGGCTGAGTTGTACTCTGCACAGATGGGAGGAGATGAAACTGAAGTGCCCTCGTATGTTCTGAGTCTGGTCCCCTTTCATACTAAGTTAGTTTCATTGAGCCAATGAACACATGTGAAAGGGATCTACTATGTATCACTAAGTGAGGACAGCCAGGGACCTCACAGTAAGTCCTTACATGGTTTGAGCTGGTATTCAAAGTAGACTGGATGTGAGACCTGCTTTAGCTTTGTTGTGACACCAGGTGCATCCCTATAAGCAGAAAAAGTCCTAAAAAGTTGTACTCTTCTGATATACTAGTGCCAGCAGCTAGCATTTCTGAGTATTATTTTAAAATTTATTTTAGGAGTGATGATTCTGGGGACTAAGACTGTCTAAATGCGCTCGATGAAATCCTTTTCTCTTGAACATTTCACCCCAAGCTTTTTTGTTTTCCCTCACTGTTTTGTATACTATGCCTGCTTATTTGATGTACCTTCACATACATATGTTTTCAGTGCCGAATTTAGGAATACTTTTACCTAATTGTATTCCAGGTGTTCCTCTGCTTTCTTTGAGGAAGAGAGATCGGCGTTAAAACAGAAACGTCAGAAAATAAGACTTTTACAGCAGCGGAAAGTTGCAGATATTTCACAGTTCAAAGATCTTCCAGAAGAGATTCCATTACCGCTTGTAATAGGAACAAAAGTTACAGGTGATCTCTTAAAACAAATAAACAAACAAAAAACACAGCCAAGTGTTTTGCAAAGATTTTAGTAAACCATAATATACTTAGCACATATAGTTAAAACAAATTTAAAGCATCAAAAATCTTATGTTTTTATTGTTAGCCTATTGAGAAGGTGCTTGTGAGGATTAGCTAGTGTTTTTCAAATAGTGGTACAGTTTTGATGTACAAACTTAGTATGGTTTATTATTTCTGCTGTTCAAATTGTAGATTTTTTTTTATGTCTAGTATATCTAACAAATCTTGGAGAGATGCTTAAATGCAAAGAGCTGAGTGCTATCTGAAAGTTTAAAATCTAACCTAATTTAGAACTTGAGCTTCACTTTTCCATGAATACAAAAATAACTGGTTTTAAACAGATAATTGCTATTGCAGTGTAGTTGGACATGTACACTAAACATGACATTGTCTTACTGAAAAAACTTACACATACTGAAGAAGGAATATTGTTAAAAACATTCCACAAGTTTTGTCTAATTTTATGAGAACCTGAATTTCTCTATTTTGTCTATTTGTGATCCAGATGCTTTTTACTTAAGCATGGTATATCCCACTCAAGCCCACTACTGTTCATTGCTTTTTGCGTTCTTCAGCAACACTACCCTTAATTCTTGCTGAAGAGCAGGCATGCACAACACTGCCTCTCCTCACTCTCCTAGAGCGGTATCCTTGAGCTGCGTTCTTCATTGTCTTTTGCTAAATATGCAGTCATCAGTGGAAGTGATCAAAGAGAAATGGTATGCAAAATCATCTGGAAATTGACTTTTGCCTGCAAAATCTGTCTGTCAGAAGGTATTGGGTATTAAATAGCGTTTTATTTAGACATGTTTAGTGCGAAGGATTAGATTTGGGAAATACTTGACTTGCAAGATTAATTTGACAAACATTTGGGTAGTATTTCTATTGCATACAATTCTTTTTCTGGGTTTACTTTTTTTTTAATTTAATCTATGGGTTTTAAATATATATATAAAGAGTTACTTGCAAAAGATGTATTAAGTCTATTTTCTACAATGGTATCGGAACATTACAATGTTTGGGTTGGTTTTTTTTAAATTTCTTTAAAGCACGTTTGCGAGGTGTTCATGATGGACTATTCACTGGACAAATAGACGCTGTAGACACTCTTAATGCTACGTACAGAGTGACTTTTGACAGAGCAGGTCTTGGAACACACACAGTCCCAGATTATGAAGTTCTTGTAAGTATTAATGACACATTCTTAAAATAGCTGTAATGTAAAATTAAAAAAAAATCTACAACTGTATGCTTTAATCAAAAAGAAGAAAATTCAAAATATTACATCTGGGTGGTATTGTAATAAAGTAGAAGCAAGCATAACAGATGCATGGGTAATTCCAGGGGAATGAGCTTCTACTGTTTATGGTTTTATAAAACAGGATAACCCTCTATGATAAAAACATAATGGCTTAGGCTGCAATAATTTACTAGACCTACTATTACAGGTTATTATAATAGCCTGAGTTTAATATGAAGAAATATAACGAGCAGTGTAAGATCCCAAAGAAAATTCTGCTATGGGATCCTGACAGGATTTGCGGAAAACTATCAAGAAAAACTGGCCATTTGGCACATTGCAAAGTCTGGAAAAGCCTGTGCTAGTTGCAAGTATTATGAGTTGATTGCACCTCATTTTGAAACTTCTTATGGTAATGAAGCTACCTGTGGGGATGTTGCTTTGGCCAAACAATTTGGGATTATTTCCTAGTTCATAGGGTTTTGTACTAATTTATGAGCTCCAGGAAATGTTCCTGCCAAACAGTCTGACCTAGACTGCAAGCTTTTCAGGGGACCTCATGGTCTTTTGTATCTTGTGTAATGTTGCATCTGCTAAGGGCCCTTAATTTGTCTAGTCTTTGTCATGATCTGACTTTGGAGCCTCTGATGAACTCCTGTTCAATCATGATTTATCTGCAACTTGCCAATAGCATTTTTGGAAAGGTTTTGTTTGATGTGATGGCATAACACTTTGAAAACTCCAGCAATGGAATATGATTTTGAAGCTCCCGCTAGCCCAAAAGCAAAACGCTAATCTTTAACATTGTTGGGTTGGGGCATGGATGGGCATGGCTAGTCCAGATTCCATAAATAAACTATGTATTCCAAAAGGTGTGTAAAATTACTTAATCTGACAGCTGCAGCATATCCTTCCTTTCCCTGCCTTACAGAGTAACGAGCCTCATGAAACCATGCCAATTGCTGCCTTTGGACAGAAACAACGGCCTTCTCGGTTCTTCATGACCCCTCCGCGATTGCCTTACACGCCTTCACTTCAGTCTCCAATTACAGTAAGTTACTTTTTTCATGTAATATTAATCATTGAAATATTTTCCAATACATGTTGAAGCCGTTACCTTAACGATTTTTGAGATTAATTTTCTAACGTTATTCAGTAAGGTAAAAATTTTAGCAAATCCTTCTAAAAATAAGCTATTAAATGAAATGTTCTTTCTTGTATAGGACAATGATCCTTTATTAGGACAATCTTCGTGGAAAAACAAAATTTCAGGCACAGATAGTGAAACGCTAGGCGGCTTTCCAGTAGAATTCCTCATTCAAGTGGTAAGTGTTAACTGCAACTCTTAATTTTGTTGTGTATTATTCTTTTATGTTTATCTGCCAATTCTTCTGCAGTTAAATGACCTTCTGTTGATTTGTGGCAGGTAAGGTAATATCCAAATTAACTTTTGAAAAGATGTTAATAATACTTACTTTTACACCCCCCGCCCCTTGTTAAGTTTCTCACTTGTTCATAAGCTTTGAAATATGCTGCTTTTCAGACCACAGGAGGGGCTTATGTCTCCAAAAGTATGTCTTATTTTTTCCAGGTCTACCAGTTAGTCTAAAAAAGATATTGTTTCTACCTGCAAACAGTGTACTCTGTGAAGACTTTTTTTCTTATTTAAAATATACTTGCATGTGCAAAGAGCATTTGCCCATGTGCGTTATCCTATATTGTGTAATATTGTATTTTACCGTATGTAATGTCCTACCCTCTTGGAGAGGAAAAGAAGTGCTCTTTTCCCTGAAAGCAAACATACATGTTCTAGATAAGAAAACTACTTTTTGTCTTCATCTTTATGAAATAATTCTTGTGTGATTTTTTTGTACACCACTTCAGAAGAGCACAGACAAGAAATGTTAGGAAGCTGAGATTCATTGAATATCAAAACTCATCAAAGCAAGTTACTCTTCAGGATGATGGAAGAATGCAATTGCTCGTGTTGGTTTAGCTTAAGATTTGTGATTGAATTTTTAACAATGAAACCTGTTTTGCACATGCTAAAGGAGATTGGAATGATCTGTGTTTAAACTATTAAGAACTGAGAAATAATGCTGCTAAATGCTTCTCAAATTTTAAAGTGTATATCACTGGTCAAAAGACTCAAGTTGTGTCTGTAGCTCACACGAGACACTAATATTTTGGTCACTCAATGTCATGAATTTTGTTTGACAGAATGATCTGTTCGGTTTTTTAGGGGAAACTTATTGTATGAAGCTAATTTTGAAAAAGGTGGCCTGACATCTAGCTTAGCTAAGAAAAATTAAAATAGATGTAGTTGATAATGATGTTAAAAGTTGAAATACAGAAAAGAGGTGGCCTTTGTTTATGCTGCTGAACTGCATCTGCAGCTATCCTCCTACTCGAGTCACTGAGCATGATCAGTGAAACTGGGTAACTAAGATATGTTGAGGTTTACAACTAGTGCGTCAAGTGATCTGTTTATGATACTGTTTCTGTATTTTAAATCTGAAAATGTGTGATTTCTCAGTCACATTTGGTGGTATAGTATTACTTGTTATAAGGAAATTTTAATTTTAAAAGTATAGGCTTCTTGCTCATATTACAAATGATGGCATTTTACAAAAATACTGCATTAATATGTATTTTTGCTTGAAGATTGTCGAACAAAATCAAGGCACAGATTTTTGGCATTTGATTATGTGACAAACTTAATACTTTCTCCAGGTTTTTGATAAAGAATCGTGACGCTTAAAAGAACATTTATTGAAGGACTAAACTATTTCTAAGCCTAGCATCTTAGGCATTTTAAGCATCAACTTTTTTATTAGAAGTTTAAGGATGGTACTGAAATTTGGTGTTGTGAAATATGTGAGATTGACAAATACTGATTATTGATTGTACTGCATTCACCAGTCCAGATGTACTTTTATGTTAAAGGTGACCATTAAAGATGATGTGGCCTTTCTTATACGCTGATACAGTAAAAAGGTCAAAGCCCTAATTCTGATTTAATGGTGATTCAGGAAGTAAATGATCAGAAAATCTTTGATTCAAAGAAAACATTCTGAAGAACTATTGCCAGGCAATTGTTTATGATATCATGAATAAACAACTTCATGGGAAAACTTTGTTTTGGACAAAACAGAAAAAATGGAGCACACCTTGATTAAGGTTTCAACCCAGCCCCTTAGTTCTCTTCTACGGGTTCTAGAACAAAAGGAAGTGTAGCCAAAATCATGTGCAGACACTGACAAATAAATGTTGGGATATTCTCTCTACATATAACTTGCAGTTGTAAGCAAACACGGGGATTGTGACAACTATTTTAATCATAGTTCTACACTGGTGAGCCTTAGTTTTTCTATTATATTAATTTCTATGCGTTTACTTTTTTGGCATCAGAGAGTGCTATTCTTTCTGGGTTTTGCTGTGAACAAACATATGCGTATTAGGAGAAAAAGGGCTCGAAAGTTAACGTTATGATATTAGGAATAAAGTCAACAATAAACAAGTAATAAATTAAAACAAAAAGTCTTTCATGCAATATGTAATGTATCCTTAAATATTTCGTAGGCTATACTGCAAGTCAAAATCGACAGATTACATTCTAGTCAGTATTAAAATTTGGAGGATGTTTTTCCAAGCACTCAGCTGCAGCTTTTTTCGTACTCCCCCCCCCGCCCCTTCTCGTTTTGTTTGTGGAAAAAAATTACGTTGGGAAGGAAACAATGTAGGACAAAACAGACTGTTTGCAGGGTTGCTGCATGTCCAGTAGAGGGAGCGTGTTAATGCAGCACGTGAAGTTCAGAGAAGTGAATTGGTGTGGAAAACGCAGTCATCAGCTCAACTTAAATGCAGGAGGAAAAATCTGAGAATGGATATGTGATTTTTTTACTATTTTCTGCTTATGAAAATTTTGAAAATATTCCGTAGTAAGTTATTGCACACTTTACTTGGAAATGCTTGTGTTCTTATAAATATTCGACTAAAAAATGTAATCTAAAGTACAAATCTATACATACTGATTTGGTTGTTCCTTAATGTCTTTTAACGTGGAAAAGCATTGTACTAAAAACTCGTTTCCAGTTTAATGAGAAATATAAATTATAACAGTAAGCAGGATGAGTTATGCAGAAAACAGAGCCGTTAGGCAAGAATTGCTCAAGGAAAATAGGGCTCAACTGAGTTAAAGCATTCACTGATGACACTGGCAAATGAAAATGGAAGCCTGTTTATTAAAAGGTACCAATGAGAGGAAGCTGGCAAACATCATAGATACAGTGAAAGGTCAGAGTTCCTTGCAGAAAGAATCCGATTATCTTGATCACTGGAGTATATCCGGGAATAGGATGAATATAATGTAAAATCAAGCTCATGAACTGGAGAACTAGGCCCCCACATCCTCAAATAGGTCTGGGCATGAAAGTAGAAGTTAAGCACAAACACATTGAAAGTTTTAGTGACAAGTAATATATTATGCATTAAGTTGAGGACTCACCTGCTTCATGAGGGAGAAGGACTTAGACGTGTTAGGCAGTTGCCGGATGGTGACGATGGCAGAGCTTGACAAGAACTTTTTGGCAGCAGTGGCAGGTGGTGTACAATCCTTTCCTTCCTCCCAGGTGTTTTTTTGCCAACACAAGCATTTTTGTGGTGTGTTAGAAACTAGATCAAAACCTTTTTTTCTTGCCTTTTCTGAATTTATTGTTTTGTCATTACCTGTTCCACGATTGGGTTCTTCACGTAGCTGCAAAAATGCGAGTGCTGGGCATTGAGGGACAGCACAAGGACAGAAATGAGCAGCTAGAATTGGAAGAGCGATAACCTATGCAGTATTGCCGCTGTGCATCTGACCATGGCTTGCCATCCGTTCATAAGGTGCGTCTGGCAAAGTCTTTGTGGCAGAAAGAGAGAAGTATTGATGCTGTTTTACAAGTCTAGTTTACAGGTCTGTCACTTGGCATACTGGTACAGGCTTCCTGTTGCTTACATTCAGGAAAAATGGGAAAAAGATACAGAAAGGGCCACAAAAATTTAGGAGATAAAGAGCCCTTTATGGGAGAGGAGGCTGAAAAAGCTTGGGTTGTGATTAGTCTAGTGAAAGAACACTGGAGAAGAGGTGCTTTTACTGTCTCTGAATAAACAGGCATAAATACAAGGAGGGAGAGCCTATACTTAGCTGAAAAAAAAAAAGCTTTGGCAGAACAAATTACTATGAAGTGAACAAGAATGCATTTAACATGGCAATTCCAAGAAGATTCATAATTAGCCAAAAGAGCTTCTGGAACAATTTTCCATTAAGATTTGTGAGGGCAAGAAACCTGGCTGCGTTAAGCCTGAACTTGAAATTCAACAAAGGGGATTATATATAAGCAGATGGATGTTGAAGTAGGAGTTCCTATTTCTCCCAGTCCCATGCTCCACTACTAGGATGCAGTTAACTCCTTTGAAATTTATGAAACCTGAAATCTTGACTCTGTTTACATCAGTAATAAAACTGTTGCTGGGTGTAGTGGAGCTAGGATTTCTCTTGGGGGCCTGAGAATATGAATAGTTTTAGGAGTGATACGTGGGTTGATAGCATTCCCAGTGATTTCCACTTCAGCCTGCTAGATCCCAAGGGCAGCAGAAGCAGGGTATTCCCGTTAGGAAAGAGGGAAATGGAAAGCCCAGAGCTGTTCTGTACAAAATAGATGCAGTCTCTATACCAAGTTTTACTGCAGGAGTGTACACAAAGGGCTGGTGCTTGGTCGAGGGCACAGCTGAGAGCTGTGTGAAAAAAGGGATGGTAAGGTGAGTGATATTAATTGTAGTACATGGTGATAACGCCCTTTGCTTTCCTTCAGGCTGCAAAAAAAGAAAAAAAAAGAAGATTCTTCATTCTTCAGCCTCTAGCTGGCCATAAATTATATTAGTCTTCCTAGAGGGAATTTCAGCTGATGGATTTTAGCATTCTCCAATCTCAGGCACTTGAAAGTGCTTTTAAAAAAAATCTCTGGAAAATCCATCGTTTAATTTTAATTAATTTTTATTTCTGCATCTTGATGAACAACTGAGAAATGTATTTTAATATGATGAAAGAAACACATTTTATTGTCTTGGATTTTCTATGGCATTTCAAAACTGCTTAAGGACCTATTCATTCTAAAAATAGTTCCTTTGTTTTAGACCAGATTATCGAAAATCCTTATGATCAAGAAGGAACACATCAAACAATTGAGAGAGATGAATACAGAAGCAGAAAAGCTGGTGAGAATGTTTTTTTTTCAATTCTTAAAACAGGATATGCTTTAAAAACTAATACAAATAGATACGATTAAAACTAGAGTCTAGATAAAATCTATAATGTGAATTTTTTTAATTGTCTTTTTTTAAAGACAAGTTAGACAGGTCAATTGTTTGAAATATGATTTTCCTTTGAAAGCATTATGCTTTGGAAACTGATTAACGTTAACAGCGGGATAGCATATGTCAGTTGACACATACAGTGAGGAGATAGTACATACTTTGAGAATCTTGGGTACAAGTTTATATGGTAAGACATTCATCTTAACTTTATTTTGCGGATGGTAGGTACTTATTTATTTAGCTTTCTGGCTAAAACAATAACTCAGTTCAGAGATTTTCTATATAAAGCTCTGAGTGCCCTTGACCAGCATTTAAATTACAGTACGAAAGCAGCTACAGCATAATTAGCAGCAGCAGAATAGTTTTTCTTGCTAGGCTTTATCTAATCATCAGCCAGTAAATCAAAATGATAAGAATGCCTCTTCTACTACCCATGGCTATCAATCAACTTGAAAGTGGAAAGCTCTAAGTCTCAACCTTCTGCTAGCATCCGTTCAGACAGCTGTCGCTACAACGTACAGACAAAAGGCTAAAGGTTTGTGGAGACGAAGAGGACTCCTTTTTATTTCTCGAAACCAAAAAGCTGATTTTTTTTTTCATGTAAAATATTTGAATGTTGAAGGATTTGATTTATGATGGTAAGATTTCCCTCTTTGTCCCTTCAGTGATCATGTGCACACGTGTGTTCTGCTTCCTACTGCCCCATCCCTATGTCTCTGCAATTTTCTTCTTTTGTGCTGTGATGCTGCTCTTCAAAACCTTGTCACCATTTCAGTTACTACATTATCTTTTCCTGTGCATCAAATGTTTTCTCTTTTAATTTTGCGCATTAAAATAGTTGCAAAACTAAGCAAGATTAAAACATACCATTGCAACCTGTAACTGTCATACTGATCACTACCAACTCTTCTTAAAACAAGCTAAAAAACCTTTTTCTGTTTACTGAGATATTAGTACTTTTGCATAGATAAGGAAATCCATAGGAATGACGGTAGCCTTCCTCTGACAACAATCCAGATATTGTCACTCAGCTACTAAGTAATAAATTAACTGTTTTGTTATTTTCTTTATATTCTTATTCTACAAAATTGAAAGATCAAAAAAGCAACAGGGAAGAAGGCGATCTAGAAATAAACATTAAATTTGATATATTTTATCTCATTTGTAGCCTAGATAAGGACTTTGAGATACTTTTGAAATTGTTCCCTTGCCCTGTTTCCTTTGTAAACCAGCAGTCGGAAGGCAACCTCCGTTACTATTCAAGGCTATCCTGATAAAAATAGAGGACGTGATACCTTCCTATTGGGCCATATTCTTAGCCTGTCTTCTAATCCTCTTTGTCCCTTGGCAATCCCATCTACGTTTGTGCTGCTGAGCATGTGTTGTTTCTCCTTTAAAATGTATTTTCTTTGAACAAGAGTCTTTTTCCAGCACCAATCTACTTGAACGTCAATAACATACCTGAACATGAATAAAATAGAATCCTTTGAGTTCATTCAGGTACAGTTTAATTAATAGTCAGACTTTGATTATAATTCATACAATTGTGATTTGATGATTGTTAGGGTGACACCACTGTTTGGTTTAAAGTAATCCTTTTATGGAGACTTTTCTTTTAATGACTGATCCAATACAGAAATAAACAGAACTGACCAAAATCAGAACTGGGACTGGCAATAATAATAAATTTACATAAGGCAGGGGATGCCTTCAGAAGCACTATTAAGACATACAACTGCACATTTTCTATTTCATTTTTCTGAAAGGACAGCTTTATTAATAGTTAAGCATCCTGACATCACTACAATAGTCTTGGTTGCAGGCTATAAACAAGTTACTGTGTACATAAAACAGTAAAACTTTTCTGATAGCCATTTGGATAAACAAATCTAAATAAAAAGGATGGCTGGTCCATTTTTTCACTTGACCTGCAATAAAGACAAGGTAAAGGTGATGCTGGTTGTTCCAGAGAAGCATGTAGACGCTCAGTGGCAGAGATGTTACCTGCTTCCATCCACTGAAAGGCATCTGTCTTTCGTCTGCTAGTTCACCTGTTTCGTCAGTGTTCCCAGATCTTGCATTGCTCCTGGATCAGAAATAGTGCTGGTGCTGAGGACTGATTGCTTTTGTCGTCACTAGCATAGAGTGCCCTTAGCCTTTCCTCTCTGGCAGGGAATTCACAACTGTCTGTGGCTTTCACAGCTAACCTGGAGTAGCCCAGTCTGCTCTAGGGGGGCTGGTCATTACAGAAGGTCTGAAAGTTACAATTTTTTCCTTCCGTTCCAGAGCTGCAGGAAGCGTCAAATTTATGCTGGTTTCCAGATTGCTGTTAGGTGAATTCTGAAGTTATGGTGTTAGTTTAAAGCCCTATTAATTTGGTATTCAGACTTGTAAATCCCTGGAGGTCATTTCGGTGATTAAGTTTAACGGGGACCTTTGAACTGAACTGATAACTGAAACGTTGATTTTGAGTTTTTGGCCTGGATCCTCCTGATGAAGACTCTTGACTTTGCAATTTGCTTTATCTCGTGGTGCAAAATCTATAGCTACAGGTTTGATTGTATGATGTACCTGTATCTCAGACTTGTGGTGGAGAAGCAGTGGAAATATATCCAGCTTATCTTGCCAGAGGCCATTTGTTGAGCAAATTTTATAATATGTTGTATGTTTTGTTTCAGTTTCTTAAATATCACCCAAACAGTGTTGAGAGACATTCTGAAAACAGTGTAAGAAAACTGCTAGAAAACCGTGCCTCCCACCCTGCAGGAGAGAGGTGGTCGTAGCCATATTGTCCTATACTGTTCTCCTACTGACAGGATAGTTTTCTGTTCATACAGTAGAGAGAAGCCATAGCCAACTACTGGGGAAATAAGCAGGTCAGACCACAGTTGTCTTCTGTAGCATTTACCACCACAGATTACCATGGCATTTTATGAGGAGAGTAAAAGCATGGTAGTGACTACACAGTTGTCACTTGGAGTTTTAAATAGCATTTTTTAATTTCAATATTTTGTATGTTAATGTTTTTCTATTAGATACTGGGATTCCAAATATCTCAGTATTATTTCAAGTGAAAATTCCTTTTGATGAGTTTGAAAGATATAAATGTACAGTATTGCATTAACTTTAATATGCTTTCTTTTCCACAGAAATCCTATTCTATGCCAATAGGCATTGAGTTTCAGAGGAGATACGCAACTATTGTTCTAGATCTGGAACAACTAAACAAAGACTTAAATAAAGTTTTGCATAAAGTTCAACAGTATTGTTATGAGGTAAGGTTTTCCTGGAATCTGTGTGTACTTGTTGGTTTTGCTTTACCTAAGTACAAAAAAAAAAAAAGAAAAATTGCCTGGGAATAGAGTGTAGGTGGGGGTTACTTCGAAGTGAAAGTAGTAGTAGGTGTATTGGATTCCTTCCCTCTCTCTGCCGTTGTCTCTCTCTTTCTTTTACCAGAACACAGACACTTTTGCTGATGCCAGTGGCCAGTTTTGAAATAGACACACGTGTACATAAGTGGAGAAAAAACACTGTGTGCTATGTACTTGTGAACTCTCTTTGAAATCATTTGCATTTTGCATAGATACCAAATGCAAAGGAGATCTTTAATTTCTCTTCACTATATCTGTGCAGCTTGCTCCTGACCAAGGCCTCCAGCCTGCTGACCAACCGACAGATCTGCGGCGTAGGTGTGAAGAGGAGGCTCAGGAGATTGTCAGGCAAGCAAATTCCTCAACAACAGGACAGCTTTGTGTTGAGAGTGAACATTTAACTGATCTTATCTCTAGACTTACAGCAATATTACTGCAAATTAAGGTAAAATGTTTTCAAGAAATAGTTTCGCCCATAAAATATGTAGTATTAAAGCTCTGTCAGTTTCTTTGTGCTGAACTGTGAGAACATTTTTTTTTTCCTTCTACAGTGTCTAGCAGAAGGAGGTGATCTGAATTCCTTTGAATTTAAATCACTAACAGATTCATTAAATGACATTAAGAATTCAATAGACTCCTCAAATATCAGGTATTACTTTTTGAATATTTAATTCTTAATTACACATTTTGTGCCAGCAAGCAATTTGTACTGTATTTTAGAGATGAACATTGATTATAATTAAGGGTTTTAATTTGGTAACTTTTACTTATAGGAATGGTCCCATTTAAATGAGGGTTTCTTAAAGAGAGGGTGAAATTAGCAGTTTTCTGTTTGAACCTATCAGTGAAGTAACCTGAATTTAAAAAAAAGGCGCTAAATTGATGCAGCAACAATTAGACTTTCTTGCTCTTCAGTCATTTATAACAACTCATAAGTTATTTTAGAATATTTTCAGACTTTGAAATCCCACTAGTAAATAGAAGTTCTTTAAACCACCAGAACAATACGATTTCAGTATTCTTTTTGCATAGTTACTCAACCTCTTGTCTGTAAATATCAAAAGCTGGCATGTGAGACAATTGTAGCTTCTGAGCAGCTTCTATTAACAATATTTTAAACCAAGAAACAAACGAGCAGCCGTATTGTGCCAGATCAAAGGCACATCTAGTCTAGAGAGGCCATTTTTCAACAGTTGTCACAAGCAAGTGCCTAAGGAAGCGTTATAAAAATAGAAAGAATGTGGTGATACTTGTGTAGAGTATGCTGCAGCCTCCAGCAATTTGTGACCAGGTTTTTTTTTTTAATTATAATGCTGCTAAATTACATAATTTAGAAAATACACCTAAATGCTAGTTCTTTAATACCCTCCATACTCATATTGCTACGTAATAATGAGAGGCTGCACATATGAACTTCTTTTTAAATCAAAAGGATGGCCTTTTGATTTAAAAATAATTATTGAGAAATGCTGTTTTATAGCATTTTTCCTTAGTAAAAACAAAAATAAACCCCAAACATTAGTGAAACTTCTCTATAGTCGACACTGCAAATCACACTTTGGAATGGATTCAGCTAAAGGGTGATGTACACTGCAAAGTAGGTGATGATGTTTTCATTTCACTGTGCTTGTTTGGGGCATTTTAGCATCTCTTCATAGTATTTTTATTTCATTAACTCTGGTCATGTTAAAGCCTTCTTCAAAGTACCCAAGTCAGTAACTCTTGATTTCATGTAGCTGTTTGTGCAAATGCTATTTTCATGTATGTCTCTATCGAGTTGCATTAGTAGGTACTAATCTCTGATTCATCTGAATTTTTGTATTGGCTGTGTTCGTACCTTGACTTTCACTGTAGAGATATTCAGACAGAGCTCTTAAGTATGGGGTTTAACACTTCTCCTTCTTTTTCTCCTTCTTCTTCTTCTTCTTCTTCTTCTTCTTCTTCTTCTTTCCTTCCTGTAGTTGTTTTCAGAATAACGTTGAAATCCATGTTGCACATATTCAGAGTGGTCTGAGCCAGATGGGAAACTTACATGCTTTTGCAGCGAATAACACCAACAGAGACTGAAAATTTTCTTTCAAGTGTACAGCAAGTAGTTCTGGAAAACCCTCTCCCTTTATATACGCTTCACCAAATATCCTAACTGCCAGAAGAAAAGGGAAAAGAAAACCTCTCAGAAAAGACCCTTTTAAATATATTATATCTGCTTCTTAAGAAAACCAGCATTACTGGCCAGCGTTACATTAGATTTCTCCGTTTGCTATTCACATACAGTAGTTTTGCTAACTGGTAATCTCTTAGTAATTGCATTTGTTATAATAAACTTGAAAACATACTTTCAGTTAATTTGAACTTAGTTTTTAAAAGTTCAGATGAATTCTGCACACCTCTTGCTGTTGGCTCTCCTGGTATGTTAGAAGTGATGGAGAGGAAATGGCTCAAATTAGTAGCCCCAAGGCAGGTCTTTGTTGTGTAAAGCTACGCCTCTGTGTGGGCGCGGAGAGGAGCGATTCCAGCCTTGGTGGAGCGCGGGGGCAGCGCAGGCCGAGGGTGCCCGGTCTGAAGCAGCAGCAGCAGCAGCAGCAGCAGGTTACGGACAGCACACAGAAGCTGTAAACTCGAGGGTGTTGGGCAGGGCTATCGATCAGTCAGCGTCTTGTTGCAACTTTTAATTTATCGTAACTTATAGAAGGAGTCTAATGAAGGAATATAAAAATGTAACTGGTAACTTTCCAGAAAGAGATTGGTTATGGCTTTTTCCCTTCACACTGGGCAAAAGTGCTTTAGTTGGTATTTTATATAAATGACTGGTTAAACATATTGTTTTTCCAACATTTTGTTTGTTTTGCACAACTCTTAAATTAGATTACTGGTTATCTGACAATACACAACATGTATAAATATGAAGATTTTTATAATTAAAGATAACCAGTGAGGTAAACTGCAAAAATAAAAAGTGACAACCTGCCTAGGAGTACCTTTTGGAATGTTAATCTTGTAAAAAGTGTGTATTGGTTTGTTTAAATAGTCTTGTAAAGCTTCTGTGTAATGAATTGTTTCCAGATACAAATTTTCAGATAGCTGTAGAGATGTTTTTGATTCTTTTAGATGCCTCATTAAATGAGGTCTTTTGTATGTTAATGTACAAAGAATATGTAAACAGGATTATTTTCAATTTTAAAATTTTGTATAGTTTAAAGATGCTTCTGTATTCTGTGTTGGTATTGTGCCACTGCAAAACTTTAGTGCAGAGTTTATATTTAGCTAAATTTGTTCTGTTAATTAAAAGAAATGCATAAATCTTTTATTCCCAATGCAATTTGTAACTGAATAAATTGACCTATGAGAGTTGATATATTTCACAAAAATGCGAACTCTTTTGCAGATGGTCTCGGGTCATTTTTTTTAAGAGAAGTTAATTGCTGAAAATGAAATGTTACGAGGACGATGTGAGTAGCTGTTTTAAAAGGTATTTGGAGACTTTACAAGGTATATTGTGAAATAATGCAAAACTAATTTTGCTGAGTTACCCATGGAACCACCTGTTCCATTTGAACAGAAAGGTGCCAAAGCCTAACTTAAGGCACCTAGCTTTAGTCTGAGAGTACCTCATGTGATCTACAGCTAACTCGGGAGCAAGGAACTGTCCCCTCGCAGCCCGTCCTTGCTGTCTGCCGCTCATAGGAGCAGCTAGCGTGCTGGGCCGGGGAGCCGTGCGGCTGCGGGACAGCGCTCCTTCCTTGGCGGGTTTGCTGCCTGTGCCGGGCACTGAACTGGCTCGCTGCCGGGCCACGGGTGTCAGCGCAAGGAAACAGCAAGGACTGCCTTTTCCAGCAGCAGCTCGCTGGCTAACGCTACGAACCCTTATGGCTCTGTCGGGGCTCTGCCTGTGTACTTACAGGTGAAGCATATGCATGAATGCTTTCGTGGAATAGGACTTCCCAATAGGAAGCATCAGGAGGCTGGCTCACTTTGCCCCGTTGACAGCAAGCACCCCAAACTGAGGGAGGGAGAAGCTGTAGACACTGGTACATACCGCTACCAAGAACTGGTGTTCAGCAAAGAGGATTTGGGAACCTGCTTGTCATGACAAACTCCTTTCTTTCTGGATACAGAATACATTGTAACAGCCATCGCACTCCAGTCTTAACTCCGTTTCCGTAGGTATGATGTTTTTTACATGTGGGTTCTTAAATGTGCTCTTCCCAACATGTTTTGTATTGAAGTGGGTTTTTTAATTGTTTCAGGATAATGTAGCATAATGGGAAGATACGTAATTTGTGATAAGTGTCCATGTACTTTCACAAGTCCTTTGGCCAGCACACGCAGGCAATGTGAATATGCACGCTGCATCTCTTCAGGAGGCTGTGTTTCCCCTCCATTGATGATATGCTGGGTCAGAGTTAATGTTGTTGAGTGTTGGTGAAATACAGTAACAAATACGACTTTCTGCTGAACATGGCCAAGTAGGAATCTCAAGGACTCACTACAACAACTCTAATTTAAGTCTGCAGGACTAGAACAAGGGAGTTTGGTTTCTTGCAGTCAGTAAACTTGAATTCACCCTGCACCCCCAAGAAGTTATTGTCTCCTTTTCCATCTCCTCCTCTAAGTACTTCTCTTCAGGGGTCTTCCCAACCCCTAAAGTAACTGCTCCTCAGGCACCCAAGTCCACTTGGGGTGGACAGCATCTGAATTTGATTGTTTGGTTGTTTTTTGCTTCATGTTTGTTTTTTTTTCAATGACAGCTGTTTTTTGGAGGGAGAAAATTAATCAGCAGTCCTGCTATGCCACTTAGCCTTACAAGCTTGCAGTTCAACCACAGTTCAGCTGCCCCGGATCTTGCAAGCACAGGTATGTTATGGGGTGACACTGAGGGATTTTGTGCATTGGGAACCTCGTTCTGTGGGGCTTGACTCCTGATATAAGGTATTTCTGCCACCAGTAGCTGGGTCACTACTTCTTCTGCGCTTCCAAACCACTAATGCCTCATGGTATTCAGGTGCTCTTCCACAACTGGAGTCTTACAACTGGCGCTGAAGTGCAGCTTTGTGGCCAGAAGATTTGCCTTATCCTGGAAATACACATATAGTAATATAGCCTTCCTCAGTAACCTGACTGAATTACAGGAGAGGCCTCTGTTACTACTAATTTTGTGTTCTCAGTCAGAGCCATTCAGCCCACTACGAATCCACATAAACAGCTTCTGTATAGACCCTGGCATTCAAAGCTAAACCACCTTTACAGTGCTCACAAACTACTCTTGTTTTTCCTGTAGTTTAACATTAACCTTGACTTAAGTGGCGGAGTTACAGCTTTTGTCTGAGCAAGACAATGATTTAAGGGTTTGTGTTTTGTATTACTTAGGCCATAAATTTGCATTTTTGTTCAGGGATGGGGTGGTTGTTTAGAGCAGATCTAAAGCAAATACTGACAGAGAAAGTTTAAGTTTTTGTAACCTGTCCTTCAGGCCCCTTTGGACTTACTCGCACCTAAACCGCAGCTGTGGCTCTCCAGGACCTGGGAAGAGAACCTGCAGCTAGGATATCCACCACCTCTGTTCTCTACCCCACATCAGCCAAGGTAAGAAACCCTGTCCCAGCCCCAGGCATATACACAAGTAGAGCAAAAATGTAAACCTTTATTTTTTTTTTTTTTTTCCTCAGTCAAAAAATCCCAACAGACCATCCCACTCTTCCACTTTTCCAAGACTAGCCCCCACCCCTAAAACACAGTGGATTTGGTTAGCTTTTTGGCTAAAGAAGGCGGTTAAATAGAAATACAAAACATGCTAATGGAAGTCTTTAAATACAGTGTAAAAAGATGCCCTCAGCTGATGGCACTGACCCGTATCATTCTTAAATAAATAGGTAAAATCAGTTACCACCGGATAAAGTGCAACAGTTGCGGAGCAGGGGTGAGGTAGGGCGGTATGTGACTGCCCCCCGCCCGAGCAGCATACCCCCAGGACTGGGTTTGGCAGGGGAGGACTTCGCACCAAGGCCGGGGAATGCCGTTTGAACCCCCCCCCAGGGCCGGCTCCCGCCCGGGGCGGCGCTCAGAGGGCTCGGAAGGCGCCGAGGGCGTTTTCCTCCCACTCCGAGCCCGACTCCGAGTAGCCGCTGGTGTCCTCGGCGTCCGACACGGGCGAGTACTGCCCGCAAAAGGCGCGGGCCGGCTGGAAGGGGCCAGCGGCTGGCGGCCCCGCGAAGGAGGCGGCCTCGGCGCCGCCGGGCTGGCTGGGCGGGAAGCCCTCGAAGCCGGGGCCGGGGGGAAAGGCGGCGGCCGGCGGCCACTCGTAGGGGGCCGAGCCCTCCTCCTTGAGCTGGACTATCTGGGCCACGCCGGAGACGGCGTAGCGGGGCGGCTCTGGGGCGCGCAGGGTGGCGAAGCGGGGCGGCCGCGGGTAGCCTGGCGGCGGCTCGGCGGGCGGCGGCGCGGCGGGGCCGGGGCGGGGAGAACCCCGCTGGCGGCGGGACTTGGCGCGCCGGTTCTGGAACCAGACCTGGGGAAGAGAGGGCGGCGGTGAAGACGGGGGTGGGGGTGGGGGTAGCTGCGGCCGCCCCGGCGCGGCGGGGCGCAGGCGGCGCCCCTCACCTGGATGCGGGACTCGGGGATCTGCGTGGCGTCGGCCAGCTTCTCCCGCAGGTAGATGTCGGGGTACATGGTGTTCTGGAAGACCAGCTCCAGCGTCTCCAGCTGCGCCGCCGTGAAGCTGGTCCGCTTCCGACGCTGCGAGGCCGCCGGCGCCCCCTCCGATGGCTCCGCCGCCGCCGCCCCCGGCCCGGCCCGGCCCGCCGGGGGAAGCGCCCTGAGGGCGGGTGAGGCCAGGCCGGGCCCGCCGCCCCCTGCCCACCTGCCTGCGGGGAAGGCGGGCGGCTCCGCCGGCGGCTCCCCGAAGCGCAGCGCGGCCATGGCAGCGGGCGAGGAGGGGTCCCGGGCCGTCCCGCCGCCCTTTATAGCCGGGGAGGGGGCTCGGCAGGGGCGGGGGTTCGAAGGGAGGTGGCACGGCCCCACGGGGAAGGTGGGCGAGGAGGTCCGGGCACCCCGCCGAGCCGCCTGGCTCCGCACGCCGGGCTTGCCGGTGGGGTGCCCGCCTGGGGCGTCCCCTGCCTTGCTCAGCCCGGAGGCCTCAGCGGCGGCCGGGGCACCGCAGCCCCATGCGTGCTCGAGGGGGCGGGTGATGGCCGGCGGCCCTCGATCCCTCCTGCACGAACTATGGGCAGCACTAGGGGGGGGAGAGCGGGGTTTGCACCCAGTCTTCCGTGGGCAAAGCAACTCGCTGTTGGGCAGCTGGCACCCCGGGTAGGGCCCGGTCCCGTCGCTGGGTTATTTCTGGTACAACATCTGGGCTGATACCGTTACAGAGTTTGCTCCTTCCAGCTACTGGTGTGGAGGCGGGTGTTTTCCAGCAGCTGCCTGCTTTGGCGAGCGAGGGATCTCGCATAGTGCGAGACTCAAAGTAAACAAAAGCTCTCTCTTCCCGCTGCTGCCCTGTTTGCAGTGCTTTGCTGCGCCCTGTCCGGACAGCGTATGGCCGCCTGCTGCCAAAACATCTCTTTACTTTTTAAGATGCAAGTTAAACGCACCTGGAGAGCCCTAGCAGCTCAGATGGGGCAGAGACAGACGCTGATGTCATCACCTTTTCCACCCATTTGCCAATGCCTGCGTGATCCCGCTCGCCCTCGTGCAGCCCAGGCACTTCTGCCATAACCATCTCCCAGATGGAGAGAGTCTCACGACGAAACCTTGCCCACGTGATCCAACAGGCCGTGCCTGATCATCACCAAGGCACTTTATAAAAGATTCGCCCTCGTTTTGATTTACAGGACAGTCTTCTATGAAAAGGGACTTTGTACGCAAGAATGGCATTTTGAGCATTGAAAGACGTTTTTGAAACTTCTGTTCCTAAAGCGTTAGTACCTTTGTGTTTTTACACGTGCAGCGATCCGTGTGCTTTCACTAATGAAGTTTCTAGGTTGGTTGTTCCCGAAATCATGGCCTGTAGTCCACATGGCGGTCAGAAACATGAGACTTGTACAGCCTTCTCTATTAGCAGCAATTAAGAGAGGGCAGGGTAGTGAGAATGGCCAGTAGTGAGTGGTGATCCAGAAAGCATGGGCAGCATTATTTTAGCTTTTTAATAAAAGACTTGGGGAGGGTTGAATCACTCTGCAGATTCTGTGCAGATTTAGAAGATGCTACAGGTGGCACTACAAGGAAATTACTCCATTTTACATTTACATGGTGAATATTTTACTCTATTACATCAAATAACGTTTGCTGAAAAACGTAAGCAGAGGTTTCTTTCCTGTGTAATGCAGAATAGAGATGTGACATCCTGTAGGTTTCTGAAGGATTTAATGCTGCTTTGAGTTATGCCCTTATAGGGATATTGACTTTCATTTCTAGGATTTGGTTAAGGTGAGCTAAGTACACCAGACAGAGAGAACACCTTTTTCAGGGAAATGTGTTTTCTCACACATGTATGTGTGTTTTTCTTTCAGCAGCAGCAGCCCAGGCTCAAGTAGCTGCTGGCACCACAGCCCCCAACTGTTCACCCCCGTCCTGCTGCTTTCCCTTCAGCTGAATGGGTTGCTAAGCTGTATGTGGGTCCACACAGGGAGATCAGGGAACTAATCCAAGTTAAATTAACTATACAGTAATAGCAGGGAGGGGAGGTGTATGCAGATCTGGGATTCCCTGCCCGTGGGTCACCAGCAGCCCTGGGACGGCTGCCAGGTGGAGCAGAGGGGAAGTGAGGGGATCCCATATCCCATCTGGGGGTGCTTCGAGGACTGCCACCACCTGGATCCAATGCTAAGCTAGAAAAGGACAAAACTGTGATGGACTACCCAGAAGTGTGGCGGTTTTCAGTGTCAGACTTCCCACTAAGGCGACTACTTTATCAATGTATATTGAATACATACTCAGGAAAGAGTGAGTACTGGGAGCTAATGGACCTATTCCCAACTCATAAATCTGGAAATGGGCTGACTCTTTGATCTCTGACTGCTGTGACATCCTTCAGGCCAAAAGCCTCCTTGGTTCCCTTGCACTTTACAGTACCAGAGGTGTTCCAATAGCTGTCTTGTAACAGCAGCCAAAATCCTTCTCCTCATGAGGGAATGAACAGAGACGTTTCCCAGACCCAGACACACATTATAGACCATTAAAAAAAAAAAGTCCCCTTTGTTACAGTGGAAGAAAAATAACTTCTGTATAGTAAATTTGTTGCAACAGATCTTGTATAGGAGTGCGGTTGGACCACTAGTTCTGCAGTACAGAATAGGAAGCCTGTGTTTTGCAGCTCCATAAATCAGGCTGGGGACATCTGTGCTGCTGTGACTGAATCGTGTGGGCAAAACGGTCGGTGCCTCGAATGCAGCCCAGAAGTACCCACAGAGGCTCCAGGGTATGGGCTTCATGGTCAGTCACTGAATTACCCCTCTGCAGGTGTTCCCGCAGTTTACCCGTGAGCAGCTGAGGCCGCTGTAGTCAGGCTGGGCTGCACTGCCTGGCTGCACACCTTTGGTGTTGACCTCCATTTCATTCCACTCTCTCTGCCTCAGTTTCCTTTTCTGGGCTGGCTTGCTGGCTGATACCAGCATGTTGATATATCTTGGTGACGAGTCCTCTTCTGCGTACCAGTGGTATGTGCTGGACGCAAGAGCACAGCAATTCTGGGGCAAGACCAGAGCCCAGGAATCATATTTTCCCTTTCCCGTTGCTCAAAGCATTACACACAAATTTCCTCTGTGGGATCCTGGTGGCCACCCTTCTGCATTGGCTTGGTTTTAAAGGGATCTAGGATTGAAGAAAGGCAAAGGGGACAGTGCTCTAATTGTAACTGAGTGTGCTGTTAGGTGGAGATCAGAGTAGGAGGCTGCTGCCTCCTCCTTGGCAAGCAGGACGGCGTGAAAAACAGCCCTTTGCTTTCTTCTGCCAGTTCTCTCCCCTCCCAACATTGGCACACCTCTCCGCAGCTCCCACAGAGTGTCATCCCACCGATGTGCTAAAAGCAACGCCTGTGAGGTAGTGCGGTGTGCCTCCTGCAGCAAGAAAAAAGCACTGTGTCTGGATTCGGCAGTTTCCTTCCCCCGACAAGAAGTTTTGCATCCTGCTGTGCCCCTTTTAGTCTGACGAGGAGGTTTCCAATGCCTTGTAGGTGCCGGCATCTGCACGGAGTTATACCTAGGTAAGGGCTGGAAGCATTTTAGGAAGACATTCAGATTTTTGTCCCTTCTGTCCTGCATACTTGCTTTTCTTTGTGTCCTGTCTAGGCACAAGGGGGATTTTACTTCCTCAAGACACAGAAGCTATGACATAAGTCCAGAAGTGGCTTGGTTTTTGAAATTCAGATGGCTAAAATTGAGATAGCTATCTCTAAGGGAAGAGCAGACTACCTTGTGTAGATAACAGGGATTACAGTCTGCTTCACTGGCTGATTACATTGATCTTCACTATGTTTGTCAAGAGAGAAACTCCTTATGCTTTTGTCTGTGCTGGGAGTGCCTCTGCACTGAGGTACCTGCGCCGAGGGGACTCTCACAATACAAAATGCACCTGTGCCTGCAATGAAACTGCTGCCAGCTCCAAGTGTCCAGCAAGGATATGGCAAGCTCTGAAACACAGATTTTAGAGAAGAAGGGGGAGGTGGGAGCTGTGCAGGGTTTGCTGGCCTGCTGGCTTTTCAGCCTTTTGCATGTCAAGCTAGGGAGGTTCTCTCAGGCTGTTGAGGGCCACAAAGTCATTAAACATGCAGATTAAGATCCCGCCTTACGTGACTTGAGGAGCTGAGGCTTGGGAAGCATCCCAGAACGCACGGCAAGAGTAGGCGGCAGTGTGACACTCAGTCATGTCTTCGCTGCCAAAACAAACGCACCCCTTGAGATAACTAACACACACGAGCAGTTCTGCTGCTCAGTCCTGGAGGGGATGAGACGCGATGGGTTTTGCCGTGCAGTGGTTTGTAACCACTAGTACAGCCTTTGCTGTGTTCAAACTCCTCTGGCTTGTCACAGTGCTTTGGTCCTTCTGGGACTCTGCAGGGAGACAGCTCTTGCACTGCACTTTTTCATTCCAGTAAAGCTTATTACTTTTTTGGTGTGTGGCTTTAACATGAATTCTCTGGTCCCTAAACCCAAGAGTGAAGCTTTTAGTAGTGCTAATTGAGTGGTCTCTTGTCTCCCTGACTAAACCTGCAAAAACTTGGTGTGTTGGAGATCTCAATTTCTACATTGGTTTTAATTGAAACTGGCCAACAGGTTCAAAAGCTTGTATTAGGACACTGACCAAAAAAGGAACAGTGGTCACACAAACCTGCTTTCATTAACTTAGAGACAGTTTAAAAAATAAAACAAACCCACATTTTTGCTGTTAAGACTTAGCTTAAGTTTAAGCTATATTGGAAGAAGCAATGTCTGCATAACTATCTCCCAAATAAAATTAATTGTAGACCAGACTCATTTTTATGGTTGCATACATAACTACATTTGCTCCAGAGCTTCGGCTGGCATGAAAATGCCGTATAATTTCCAGATTCTCTAGTAGGGCCCTGATAGCAAAAATAATTAATGCACACTAAGCTTAGGTTTTGAGGGTTTTTTCATTCTGCCTAAGAGGAAATCTGTAGATGAATACTTAATTTCCCTCTGATTGCTTCTTGTCGATGTAACAAAGCTCTTTATAGCCTCCAAATGCTTTAGAGGTTTATCAGGTCTTCCCAATGTACATATACCGAGATCTATATATTGAGGCACATCCAGGCTTTTAGGTGGAGTTCTGAGATCTCACAGTGATGTCATGTTTTTAATTTAAAGTTGTAATTTCATAGGGTTTGTGTTTTAGCCCTTATGGCTATAACAAGTAAGAGCTTGAGAAGGTGGGCTGTATATCGTCCTCACTTTGGCGTAGTTTGCAGATGTCTTGAAGCATATTCTTGAGAGACCTGAGCTGCCTGCCCATCTTGGATGTTCATCTGTGTCCTGAGAGCTCCTCCTTGCCAGAGCCCCAGCAGGATGCCGAGGAGGTCTCACTGCCTCACCCTGCACATCATCCTCTGCTCCTAGGGGAGTCCCAGAACAGATTCCAGCCTCCCTGAAGACAGGGACCAGCGCTTTATAGAGAGGAGGGTGTTTGCCTTCCTAGTCAGCCCAGGCAGTGCGTTTGATGTAGAGGGCTCCTCCTGCCTCTCGGAAGGATGGATGATGGCACGCTCATGCTTAGGGCTGTGCCGTTCCCATTGCACGTGGGTGGTGGGTGTGATCAGTACGGTGACTTGTTTGAAAAGCGCCGTGGGCTGAGGGTTGCATTCACAGCTCCGTCTCTGGTCCCTTGTGTGGTCCCCGGCAAAATGCTGACTTCTGTGCCTCGGCTTCACCATCGGTAAAACTGAAATAGCTGTATTTGCCTCTGACCCTCGGGTTGGCCTCCACCTATGAGACAGTGAGGTGGATCCAGTGTCTTACTACAAGGTCAGAAGCGTGACTTGGCCACGCTCCAGGCTGCCCCAGTTGGCAGCAGGTGCCTGGGCACTGGGGCTGGGGAGTGAAAGAGAGAGCGGTGCTGTCCCTGTGGTGCGGCTGACAGCGTGACCCACAGCGGTGCGGCCACAGTATCCTGAGCACTGACCTGTGGCCAAGGGGCTGGGCTGAACCCCTTTCAGGGCTTTTGTACCTACAGGTAAGAAATATGTGATGGAGCCCATCACACTGGAGAACCGGAACGATGTCAGACCCTGGTGATGTCAGTCCCCAACGCGGGACACTGCTCGTGCAGCCTAGCCCTGCTGCAGTGCCACCCGTTATTTTGGATCACAGAGTAGAGGGCCAGCCTTGCCCAAGCTCTATGCACAGATCTTCACAGGGTTAAAATAAATGCAATGTGACAAGCGGTTGTGTTCTCCCTGAAAGATGACTGTCTTGCTCGACTAGAATCTGATTACATCTATATATGCATGATCTATTTTCCTTTGAAAATTAAACTGCTGTCTCTTTGTTTTTGGCAACAAGGAACTAATAGTATCTTGTGACTTTAGCCTTGTGCTTAGGAGGGGGATGTGACTTGGTGGGGTAAGCCATTTCCTAAGAGGTGTGAGACGGGACTTCAAGACCTGGTGGTGCCATTCGTGTATTCTGTTCGGAGGAGTTGATAAGAGCTTCAGACACACAGAAAGCCTTGAAGAAAGCGGCCATGGGGGAGGCGTAAGAACCTAGCAAATGCATATGAAAAGATCAAGGGGCTGCATTTGCTAAATCCTAACAGGAACAGATTTGGGGCAAGATGCCCAGGTTCAGAGGGGACCCAGACGTAGCAAAGGGGCAAAAGCAGACTATGTCTGATGGCTGGCAGCTGGCTCCCTACCTTCGGAGGGAGAGGAAGATCAAGGATTTAGGAGTGGGAGGGAGATAAGAGCAAATGGTGGGGGTGGGAAGAGGGAAAGGAAAGGGCAAGATGGAGAAAGCTACCTGGAGATAGGAGAGGCTGGTTGAAAGGGCAGGGGATATTTGAGGTTGAATTCAGACACTGTTAAACCTCAGACCACCCTTGAGTTTTGGGATACCCTGAGAATGGCAGGATGCGTGTACCTGCCTTTCACTGTTGCTTCTGCAGTGAGTGGGCCATCTCACAAAGATTGCTGTGTCAGCAAGCTCTAGGCTTAAACAATTCCTTATTGCAGTTTATCCGTTTGCCCTCTCTGATTTTATACCATGTGGTACTGTGAGAGAACCTTTATTTAACAGAGATCATTGTGTTGCTTTGCTTGCTTGCATGCTCTGAACAAGGTCATACTCCATTCTTAGAGATATTTTCCTTAATGAAGACTTTTATAACAACTGTCGATGCATGTGGTTGCATATTTAAAATTATTGGTTATCTGAACTCCCAGTAATGTTTAATTAATTCACTGTACAAGCAAAGGAAGAAACTCTTATCTCTGCAGATGAACCAAAAAAAAATCCAGAGGAAGAAGATAAGAATGGAAGAGCTAAGGAAAAAGACAGGACCCTGTTTACCTCCTTTTCATACAGCACATACTTAGGAGAGGCAGCCTTCCAGGGTGCAGCCAGAATACGCATGCACAGCAGGGCTGGCAGGGGAAGGCCGGGTGATATATAGCAGAAAGGCCACATCCTCTTTTAATAGCACTGAGTAACAGACCAAAAAGCTCTGAACAGTCCCCTCTCTTCCTTTTGCAGGCTCCTTGGCCTTAGCAAGCAGCCTTAAGGCATTGTTTTGTACGTTTTCCTGGCAGACTCCTAAACCCTTATCATCATCCCCTGCACGTGGTGAGGTCTTCCTTCTACCCCAGCTTAGCATATGACAGTCACGAGATTCTCTGTTTCTCTCTTGCAGTGTTTGGTATCTGAGTGCATGAGTTGCTGAAATTAATAGATTTTTATGAGAATTTCACTTTTTTCTTCTTTTTTTTTATGTCTCATGGTTATTGAGAAAACAATCCAAATGCGAAGCAAATTTTGCTCCAGTGGTTCAAAACCAGAAGGCAATACATAGAGCTAGAACTTTCCCAGTAAGGAAGGTTGCCTGTTACAATGTCAACACAGATCCACTACCTTTCTCTGCCCCTGGCTGCTCTGGGGCTATTAAACCCTACAAGTCTTCCCTCTGAGTGGTATTGTCTGGGGATTTCTTCAGCTAGCTTCCCTCTGCTTCCCTGCTGCTGCTCAGGCACGTGCCCAGGCTGATGCTCTGGCTTGAGTCTTATCATTCGTTCTAAATGTTTCCCAATTTCTGTTTTTACTACTTTTGGAGACAGGGACTGTTGGTCTCTCCTGTATCATGGCATTTGCAGCAAAACCATTTTGGTTTGCTCTAGCATTTTTTTCTGGGGTATTTCATTTCAAATACATTCAGATCTGTGTACAGTTTGGAAGATTTTCAGCTTTAACATGTAGATGGAAGGTGGGAAGTTCCACCTGAGTTGGGGGTTTGCAGTTGATCATTAAATCAGCAGTTTTGGGTGATCATAGCTGGGGAGTGCAGCAGTTACTATGCCATTTGATGAAGTAATTCTCTTCCATGCATGAATTGACTCATATTTCTTTGCTATTTAAAATCACACTGAAGAAAAGGAAAAGAAAGAAAATACCACGCAACGAATCCCGTAGGCATTATTCCTGTGGGTTATCCTGATTTTTGTAAGCCCACGGCACAATGTCTGACTCACACAGAAGCGCCACGCATTTGCATAGAAAAGTACCTGCGTCTTCCTCCCCCCCTGTCCCTGCCCCAGCCATCCCAGATAAGCTGTCCCATACCTTCCCACATGTTGACTCACTCCTCTCTACAAACACACTCTCTAGGGCAAGTCCCTGCCCTCCACCCCGGGCCCGCGCCCCTCCCCCGGGCTGCCCTGCTCAGGCAGCTCTTGCCCCAGACCTTCCAAATGCCTCTTGTTCTCTCGTCCCCATTTTGTATGACAGCTGGTTTTCTTCCTCTATTATTCAAGCTCAGCTCCTCTGCTTTTATTTCTGGCAGGGTTATTTTTCTATTTGACTTTGGCTGTGTTTGTCAAGGGCGCACCCTGGTCACCTCCTTAGTCTAATCCTCTCCTTTGTTGTCTAAAGGTCTTCCTCTCTTTCCTTTTGTTGGTACTTTTATCTCTTTCTCTATTATCTTCTAGTCTGCTTGATTCTTTTCCCTCTCTTTTGCATTTGACCAAGCTTGCCTTACACATATTACTTGGGGGGATTTAAGACTTTTCTCCTCGACAGCTTTTCTTCCCCGCCCCCTGGAAGTTTCTCCGTGCCGCTGGACACATGCCAAAGAGCAAATGCATTTATTACTCCAAATGAGACGACTGCAATCCCAGATCGAGAGTGACTCCAGGCGGCAGTGATTGCAGCGGCGCTCTACTGCCATCTTAGCCATCCCCAGCATCGTTATGAGACCACACTTTTTCTCTTTTGCTGTCATATCTTCACATCTGGGAGGCTGTCTTACGGTCTTTGAGGTAAGAGAAGGTATAAAGGAGTGGCGAAAGATTGCTGCAAGGCTGAGTGATCAAAAAAGGGAGGAGCAGTGTCATAGCATATGTTTCTATTTGCAGTTCTACCACTGCTGTCCTGTTTTGTTACCACCCTTGGGCTCACTGTCCGTGCCTGAAGCTTGACTGTAGACAAAATCTTTATGACGGTGGCTGGAAATTGCAAAACTGGGCACAATATCACGTCAATCACATTATCACCTGGGTGTTTTGCATCATGTGTGTCTTGATCAGTGCCAGCATAGCAGCGTTCATGGTTTTTAAGCATTCCAAAAAAGGCTGTATTTCTCTCAAATCTTGCCAGGATAGAAAAAGTTAATGGTCTTCAAAGGGCAAAAGTGAGACGATAAGGAGCTTCCTTCAATTAATCTCTCTTGGTTGAACTGTCCTTCCTCAATGTTTTGTATTTCTTATCAGATAAGGCAGCAGGAGTCCTGGCATGTACAGAGCAGTCCAGGAGAACCAGGGAACCTGCTGACACTGAAAATCCTGACAGACAGAAGACTGATCCTCCCTGCCCACAGAGCTTGATTTTGCATCTCTTCAAACAAATGGTGATCTTTTCACTGGCTGCATGGAGCAGGCTCCTGCTTGAGGAACCAGCATAATTTATAGCTGTGAGATGAGAAAAGCCATACAGGTGCCCACACAAGCAAACTGCTGTATGTTGCACTCTTTCCCCATCTTAACAAAGTGTCCAGAATGTGTGTGAGCACTGACCTTCATCTCAAACAGGTCTTTGTGTTTCAGCTTTCCACAGCAGCAGGTTAGTATTAACAGTGGTAGCTGGGCTGTCCAAATGTATACATCAAATGCCACTGTAACTTGCAAGCGGCTCCATTGCTGAAAGGAAGAGCACATCACACTGGCAGAGACACACAGGGCTGTTCCTAGAAGATCCCTGTTCCAGAGCAGGATCCTGCTCTTCAGGCCTTTATCTAATCTTGCAGCAATGCAGCTTCACCAGATTCCTTTGGCTAACCAAAGTGGAAAAGCTGGTTTCAGATGGGAATTTTACTTAGGACCATGTAGCATGCGTATGCACAAAGAGCTGCAGAAGATTTTCAATCTCCCTGGTGGTCCCCTTGTGTAGTGCTAGGTGGGAGCACAGCGTAAAGGGGGCAGCAACAACCTTGGGGTGAGGCTGGAGAGGACTTCTGTGGTGGCTGCTGTCACAGATTTAAGCAGCAATTAATTTGACAGTTTGGTAGGTGGAAGGCAGTGCTGATCATTCCTGACTGCTGCGCTGGGTACCTGCTGACGCCCGAAGATGGTGCATTTTCCAGCATAGAGGAGGCTTGTGTCCATGCAGTTTTAAGGTCAAATTTTGCCATCACACTCTTGAGACAGTAAACAGTGGCAAGTTGTGAAAGGGGCTGTACCAGTAACTCTTATGCATGACGTTTTTGGCACACCATCTAACCAACACCCAAGGAAGGCTCTCAGACTGTGGTGATGCACTGTCTCCTCACATTTTGCAGCCTTTCCCGGTGAAGGTAGGCTAGACATCCCTGGCTTGGCCTTTTAAATGGATTTCTTGCCAGGACAGTGGGTCCCTGCAAGATGAAAGAGAGCAGGTCAGGGAAAGAGTAAGACATTGACATTTTCCTATGAGTTCTTTTAGGATCTCAGAAGGAACCATAACTGAAAACCAAACTGTCTTCAGTCACAAATTCAAGACGGGAGGTGCAGCGCATGTAAAGCTGTGAAAGTTATCTCAGGAAACCCAGGCCATTCACATGGAGTATGTCTGGCGATATAGTAGTATAGCTATTCAGACACACGCAAGCAGAGGGTGGATTTAGAAGTTGCAGGCTAGGCCTCATACAATCAGCACTGGTGAAACCTCTGCACTAAACTTTATTTGACAGTGTTTCAGCCTCCTCTATTTTATTGTAACCTAGTTTGCATGTCTTGTATCACACGGGCAGTCGTCTGAGCAGTACCCTTGAAAGAAATGGAACCAAAAGTGTCTTCTGAATATCCCATGTGGAAGAGAACCAGTTACATACAGCAGTCACGGCAGCTGCTCCTATTCTTGTATCATCATGTCTGTTGTCAGCCGACAGATACGATGATGGAAAGAGAAAAGGGATCCTGGAAGGAACCTGGGCAACAATTTGGATACTTTGGGGAAAAATACTTGATTAGTATGTGTGATTTCAGCTACACGGGCTGGCATCATTGCTAGCTGGACAGAAATGCCACGCAGGCATAGGGAAGAAGCACATCATGTATCTCATGTCATATCTCTCTGGCAGGCAGGGGAAGTATGTGGTGTTTTACATGCTATAGTAGCCCAGGTGAGTCCATAGACCATTGCAGCGTGGAGAGCCATCCTAGCCCAAACTCTTTCCTTAGTCCCTAATCCCCTTGTGTCAGCTACAGAGATTGCAGAGTACAGGCAGGAGTTGCTCTGAATTGGTGTGGTGAGTCCGCATCTTCAGGTTTATGGGACTTGTTCCCAAACTTCTACCTCGTGCTACTGCAGAAGGTCCTCAGGGCAGTGGTGTGCCATACTGCGAGGATTTAAAGCAATGCAGAGTTTTTGTTCAGGAGGTCTGTGCTGAAGCAGATAATCCTCAGGGACCATTATCCTCAGTACCCTCGAGTTCTGGATAAGCTTCCCCCAAACTCGTCATCGTTATTTTCTCAGTAGTGAGTATGGTGCAAAGCACTCTGCTGAAGGCTCTGGGAGATGCTGGTCCAGTCCGTAAAGGAGCTTGGGTGTGTTATGCTCCTCACCAATGGTTTTTACTGTGCAGCTGCTTTTACCCAGGTTCCAGCAGCATCACAGTGGCACCAGTGGTAACTGTAAAAGCACTTAGACTCTTTTGGTGTGGACAGTCATCTGTGAGGCACTAAGCAAGCTACCCACTCGCTAGGACACTACAGTTGTCAGTCACTGCTGACCTGGGCCAGATTTGAACGCTGAGTCCTGAGACAAGAGGTTTCACCCTGTCATTCTTCCCAGAGGCAGCTGCTCTTCCTGAAGAAGTCTTTCAAGATCATTTCTAATGGACGCAGGACGAAGAAGAAAACACATCCCCAGGCTTTTACTTCCATGCTGGCACTGCATTGCTTCCCATGACCCTCTCTCCTCCCAGCAAGGCATGGCTTTAAGGTTCCATAGGCTGGGTGGAATATATTTTAGAGCGAGACTCTATTTAGCTGTGATGTCAACTGCAGCCAACTATAAAAAGCTCAGTAATGCTCTTTGAAAGTGTAACAGCTGCTGCTCTACACAGTCTCTTGTGTATTACCAGTCCGCCCTATTTCATGTGCACACAACCAAAATAAAATATTATAGCAATCATCTTATTATATAGTTCAAGGAATTTGGGACATAAACTCCCCAGAAACCAGGAGGAATTCAAGGTTAGACAAACTGGGTAATTTTACACAGTTTGTTATCAGAAAAGTAATTTTATCTGGCTTTGCAATGTAGCCTGACTTTTACCTAGCACTTGACTATGTGCTATCAGTGATCCCTACACAGTGACAACAGAGCAGCAAACCTTTCATTTGGGCAGTTTTGCTGGATGCTGTTCACATACAGTTATAACTGGGCTCTTGTGTGGGGCAAGTCCAGCAATGTATCGTCCAACATATGAAACCTATTTTTGTCCTTAACTGGATGTGGCACATGAAAACACTCTAACCAAGCCAAAATTTCCCGTAAAAGCTGGATGGTTTAAGGAAACGTAATTTATTAATCTAGAGTGAACAGAGAGAATTGAGTGACTGTGAAATTGTGCTAGCACTACACACCGCCACAGCACTGGAGACTGGGTCTCTGTTAAGGACAGCCCTGAAACTGTGGATGCTGTAGTAAAGCAAATTATTTTCTAAAATCTGAACATTAAACATTTAGGAGTAAGTAATACCTGGATTTCACTCTGTGGACTTCCTTCTGTTGAGGACCTTGATATGTTTTCCAGGGGTGTGTCTCCGTTTTACTAGAACATGGGAAGGTTGAGTGACCTGCCTGCAGTTATGCGAAAGCCAGTGAGTGATGGATCGAGAAGGGGAGCCTGGCTGCTCTGGTGCTGCTTTCCCCTTTCCATCCCTTCCCTTCAGTCACTGGGCCTGCTCTCTGATGAGCTGACACTACTAGTGGTCCATCCCATTCAAATTTCTGCAACCAAATGAGACAGCTTGCACAATGTGAGTCCAGGAAGCAACAGCTACATAAAAAGGACAAGGAAAAGTTTCAGGAAAAATCTCACTAGTGCCGAGTTTCATAGAATCACAGAATGGTTTAGGTTGGAAGGGACCCTAAAGATCATTTAGCTCCAACCCCCACACCATGGGCAGGGACACCTTGCACTAGACCAGGTTGCCTAATGCCCCATCCAGCCTGGCCCTAGGGCGTTGAGCAACCTTTGCTGCAGTTGTCGCTTGAAGTCCGTCTGGGCTGAGCCAGGCTGCGGGACAGCCCCCTCCTGCCTCGCAGAGCTGAGCGGGTCAGCCCGAGCTCCAGGTCCCTTCTGCGTGCTCAACAACACTAAACAGCGCAAAGTGGCTGCAGTGTTGTAGGCACGTTGAGTTTGTTTGTTTTGTAGTGCAGACAGGGCCATTGTAGTGTGGGTGAAGAACAGCCTGTTATGGGAACTTCTCTGACACAGGTTTGAAGTGGTGGTGAGCTCAGCAGTTTGCGAGGAAATGGTCGGCTGCCAAACGCGGCTGTTACCAAAGGCGACAGGACAGTTTGGCAACGTGAGGAACGATTTGGCATCAGACAAAGCCAATGGGATGGAAACGTGCGCACCGTGGGATGGGTTTGGCTGTGTCTGAGTACTGGCTGCACCCAGCTCCCAAGCAGGGATGTTTCATTTCCGAGGAAATCAGAGGCACCCAGAAATGAAAGCAAGTGGCCCCCAGTCACACGGGGAGCTTGGGAGGGAGCCAGGGAGCAGCCTTGGTGCCCAGGCACGGTGCTGTGGGTGCAGGCCCATCCTTCCCTGCCAGCTCTCTGGAAACCCCGCGGGCTCCCCCACTTTGCCAGGGCGCTCGGCTGTTTGCTGTGCTGTGGGCAGGAGCAGCATTAGCAGGATGAGGAGCTGACTCGGGGAGCTAGTTTCTTCTCTGTACAAATACACGTGCAAACACACAGCGTATGGTTGTTTAAATACAGTGATGCTGAAGAAGGGTGACTTGTGTCAGCAGACAGACATGAATTTACATGCTACAGCACGTAGCAATATGCTGTCAGGTAAGAGCTGGCGCATTTTTTGCGTCCAGCCATGTATACATAATGGTATCACAGGGGGAGCTGAGCTGCTGTGGAATTTAAGGTCATGGGTTTTTTAATGACACCTAGGAAACAGGATACTGACAATCCTTGAACATTCAATAACTTCCCAGCCAGAGCCTTTATTTGTCCTCTAATAGTCTGCAGGTTATTTAAGATTATTTAAGACTTTACTGTATCTCTTGATAACTAAGAGCTCAGTTCTTTAGATACTGAGCAGCCTCCATTCTAAATAGGGACGGCTGAGGCTTTTTGCAAAGCTTTTGTCTACCTTTGTCTGAGGCTTTGTGACAACTAAGTGGCTTCCACACTTCTAGAAGTGAGACTGGTAAATCATTGGCCATGAGCCCGTTTGTTCAAAGAAGAAAAGAAAATAGTACTGCAATCCTACACAGGTGACAAGATGAAGCTGTCTGTCTCATACAATAGTCGTAGAAACCTCAGGCTCCTGTTGCTCTGACTCCCTGGCTATGATTTTCCACAGTCACCAAGTAATTTATTTAATCTTTTCACTACCTCTTTGTAGTCTTGGAGCTCTAGAGTGTCAGAAGGAATCATCAAACTACTGCAAGGCATTGGAAGGCAAGATCTTGTAATGTGTCACTGGGGGAAAAAAAAGAACTTTTTCAAAACAGATGTTTTCCCTCTAATATATTTTACAAGTTGAGGAAATCAATCTCTTTCAAAAAAGAGAATTAATTGAAAACTTGGATCCTTTTGCAATGAACATGATGCCAAAGCTGACATCTTGTTTCTTTCACTTGTGGTTAGAGAAATTTTCTTCTTCATATCTTCAGGACTTTCTAGTCCTCCTGAAGGATTTTTCTTCTGACTCCTAGATGACTGTTAAAAAGATAAAAATTATTACATATTTTGTAGTGCATTAAATGACTTGCTTCTAAATAAGTATTATTTTCAACAAACCAGTCATATTGGATACTCTGACTTGTTTTTGTGGGGTTTGGGAGTCCTAATCAGGACCAGCGCCTTCCTGACCTGACCACTAGAGCCTAGGGACTTGGTTGTTCTGTTAAAGTGATCAGCAGTGAGATAATTACTTTTTGCACACAAAATGTAGTGAGGGGGTAGTAACGAATACCCACTAACCTGAATGTGGCAATTCGCAACACAGTGATAAGGTTCGACCAGCAAAGATTGCTGCTGCCCTCTTTTTGAATAGAGAGGATTAGCAAGAACCTTCTGTCTGGCAAACAGGTTACTGGGAGGTGCTGGGCGCAGTACTAGTGATGTTTGGGACTCCACCTGGCAAGCAATATCCTTCCCGAGGTTTTGATCTGGAAAGAAATGTCAGTTGCTGTTGTGAATATCAGAGCCTCTTCTCTAGCTGGAAAATACGGTTGTTTTGCTGATATATAAATGCTAGTCAACGCGTACCATGAAGGGCACTCTGTGGAGGCCTGCAATAAAAGCCACACGCAAAAGGAGATATTACATCCACATGTTTTTGAGCCTAAGGGCTTGTCTATACTAGATTTTTTTTTTTTTTACTGTATCTCAGTGAGGTTAACAACACACTCTTCCTGCCGGTGTCTGTATAGCTGCATCTAAATGAGGGCTTTTATCAGCATAACTATGTCAGCAAAAGACCCAGCTCTTACCTCATAATTGTGCTGGTAAGGCTCCTTAAGTGGAGGCCAGCTTATACAGATTCTGCAGACGGAAGGAAGCCATAGAATTGCTCCTTTCATCATGATGGTGTTTTATCTCGGGGTCTAGCGCTAACATTTTGAGTGTTGTTAACCTCTGCTATTTTAGGACTGGTGTGTAGGAGCGCATCACCACTGAATCAGGCATTCAGATACTTCTGTCCTGGGAATACAGTTCAGAAATCTGGCTGGTGAGGTGTAATCACCTTGGTTAAGCTTTTCCTCTGAGAACTCTTGCCCTGTTTTTTCCTGATGAAACTCCCTCACATGCCAGCCATCCCGGACTCTGTTTTACATGATAGACACTGAGGTCCCCAGTGGATGACTCCATGACTACTTTAAATTATATGTTAATATGTTGTTCCTCTGCTCATCCAAATATTTCATTATCTTGCAGGAAAGCATGTGAAAGGGAACAGATTCATGTCTACCTATATTTAAGAGGAAAAACATAAGAACTGTTCAGCAGCAATTCCTCTCAAACATCATCAAGATACGGACCAGAAGGTGTGTAAATAAACCATAGACATTTCAAACCAAAGGGGTTGGGTCAGATTATGGATGTACTAAACATACCAGTCTTGAACTCTGACTTGTTGAAAAATGAGGGTTTCGCACCTTAAGGAGATCCTGCCTGCCACTCTCTTTGCCATCTCCCTCATTCACACTCCTCTCCTTGCAGCCTTTCACCCTGACGATTGTACTGACTCAGTTGTTTATGGGGCTGGGCTGTGAACCAGATCTGGGAAGAAAGCCAGTTTGAGAGAGAGAGAGAGAGAGCACGCGCGTGGGATAAAAGGGACGAGGCTGCGTTTTGCTATGAGACAGTATTGCCACTGAAACCCCATTGTACCAAAACACAGCCTTCTGCAGTGGTGGGGAGAGGAGCCACAGTGTCTCCAAGAGGAACATCTGCAAGCCAAGAAAAGGCACGGCTACCAGTGCGGCCCGTACACAAACGTAGATTTGTGACTCTGCCTTGCAACAAAGGAGCTTGCATTACTTTTGTAAGGAAGGATGTTACTGCTTATCTCCTTTGAGGACAGCCTACTCACAGATAAAGAGAATGGGAAGTCCTGTCTCAGTAATTTGTCCTGTGCTGTCTATTAGGAAACTGGAGTGAAGAGGTTTTAGCTCAAAGTTTCCATCGAGGTTCACCAGCCTTGCACACCATAATGTGCTCTGATTTTATTATCCTTGATGAGAAAGAAAAAAAAAAATGAGAGAAGAAAATTATGTCAAAACACTATTGCCAGTCTGATGGGGGACCTGTGTGATTCTCGGCAGTTCTGCTGCGCAGCGGATTTCAGCCTGCAGTTGTTGTCACTGTGAACAACTTCCAAGGTCCACAAAAGTGACAAAGGAATGGAAGTCAATAGATTTAGTCCCACTGTGCAGGATCTGCCTCTCCACTAGCAGTCCACGAATCAGAAGAGGCTGAAATTGCCTGCTGGAGTGCAATTCTACTCGCAAAGAATAAGGGAGATAAAACTCCACTTCCTGCACTGCAAATATGTTCATTAGAGGAGAAGAGCACAGGTAGGGAGGCGAACTATCTGATGATCTGACTAATCCAGTAACAGCGGGGTGGCTGGATTGGCGTGGGTACTTCTTAGGGTGCAGTCTGGTACCACAGCTGCGCTGATCTACAAGCTAGTTGTTATCCATGTTTCCTGTTCACGTTGCTTTCCTTGTATTGCATCGAGTGGCTGTGTGGCCACAGGGTGAATCTGTTCATCTGGCTGATAACAGTGGCAAACTAACCGTGCCATAAAAATGAGTAGTTCTCAGCCAGATCAGCCAGCTGAATCCATTCACCCTGAAGTCACTGCATCGTTAGACTCAGCACAAAGGCAAGGCCAGGAGAACGCAGCTGGGAGCAGCAGTGGAGTGCGACCACCGCTATTTGGCACTAGCCCGTGGCTCTAACTGCAAGGTGCCCCCAAAAGGACAACCTGCTCCCATCCTTCCTTCCCTGCTCCTGGCAGCATGTTGCTGCTGCTGCCAGTGCTCTCCTGACCCCTTGGTGAACCGGGCCTGCTCTCTGAGCCAGCAGAGAACTTACCTAGGAAGTGAATAGTTTTCTGCCTGCTTGATAAGGTGAAGGGGATTGCTGAGAGGTCCGAAGAGCATGAGAGCTGGCAACAAGGATGCTGATGGGAGTGTGTGGTGTGTGGCTGGGAGTAGACCAGGGTGGCTCCTTCTGACAGCACCCATTTCACGAAACCTCATTCTCAATTAACCCAAGGCAGGAAAAAAACCAAAACCTCAAATGACATAAAAAGTGAGCCACAGCTGAGCAGATGGGAATCAGCTGCATGCTCTCCAATCAAAAGAATGCATTTGATAATTAGATGGAGAGGGACAGGTTTAATATGTGCTTTTGAAAGGTATGTTATCCTTGTTTGCTGAACGGAAGGAGTGACATGAATAGCACCAGATATTGCACACAGAGCCTTGCTCTTCCCAAGGGTCTGCAAACAGTTTTGCAGCAAAGTCCCCTCCCTGCCTGTCATTTCCCATGCCATTGGGCAGCTTGGAGGCCCAAAGGTGGATACAGATCATTTGAAAATAAAGCCAAAAGGAAAGGAGGGAAGAAGCTGGTATGTAGCACAGCACAGAGGAGGATGTGTCTGGAACATCACAGCTCAGGGGGAAGGGTGTGCCATCTCTGTCCCCTTTGGGGACATATGCTAGTTGGGGTCAGACCCTGATCCAGAGGTACCACTCCCTTCTGGAGGTGTTTTAAAAGAGCATCCATAGGTGCTCTGAATTTACATGGATGCAAATCATTCATCTGGCTGTTGATTCACAGTTTTTTCTGGGCAGATAGCCAAAAATGCACTTGCTAATTGCGTCAATTTCCATGTTCTTTCTTCCGTAAAATCACTTTATTAGAGGAGTTGGTTAAATTCAGGAAATGCTCAAATTCCCAGACGTATCTTGTTTAGCAAAGACTTCTTGATAACAGTGCTGTACTACGTCTCTCAGCTCATGTGTCTGTAAAAGGCGTGATTGTTTACAGTTACGCTGCTGCAGATGCAATCCTATCAGTGTGAGATAACTAAACTGGTGTCACTTATTTTGTTAGACCGAACTGTTCTTTTATGATCACCTGTAGCTAGTATAACTGCATCCACGCTATGGGATGTTTGCTGTATGTCAAAATGGGAATATTTAGTGAAGATGGACTTTATCACATGTGTGTTTCCTCAGGAGTCTCTCTAGCACTCTGTCAATAAACCTTATTTCAGCAGTGTTTGCTGACATGGCTAAAAAGGTATTGCCAGAACCTACATCTGATTAACTGTTATTCTGCACCTCGTGTAATAATTTAGAGAAGTCAGTGTGAATGTCACCATAAAATACGACATAAACACACGGCAGCGGCGCAGTGAACAGTGTTAGCTTCAAAGCAGAGACAACTATTACCTGCCCCGCTATAGAGAGGTCCCAGAAGTTACCGCAAGTCGTTTACAAAATTGCAACTCTACTGCTGTCTTTCAGAGTTGTCCAACAGGACGTGAAGCACGCGGCAGCATTTGCTCTTGGCTGCCAGGCAAGATTAGACCATGCTTTAAAGGAGACCTCTTGAAGGAAAGAGCAAATGGAATTGTGGTTATTTTCAGGCACTGACCCAAATTGCATACAGGTTTCTACTTGGAAAATTACCTTTCTCTCTTTTTTTTCCCCCCACTCCTTTCTCGGTTTTTGGAGCTTTCATTAGTTCTTAGAAAAACGGAAGCTATTCAATCCGGAGGAGACTGCGATGGAGGTCTTGCAGAAGTGGATTCAAAGTGCTCTCTTGCTTAACTGGAAAGTAGAAACATAAACTCTTGAGCTCTTTTATTTTTCTCCACAGACATACAACGTTTGAATAAACAAGTGGTAATGAAAAAGGACAGACTTAAATTACTTAAGAGAACTTTCAATGAATCCTGTGGTGCCATTATCCACTTTGTTGGCCCAGATCTGCCAATCCCAGTAGGTCCAAACTCAATTTACTGCACATGCACAAATAGTGGGAGTGTGATCCTTGAGTTTAATGTGTCCTGAACATCTAAAGAGTTACTGAGAAGATCTGCTGTTTGTCATACTTACAGTAGGGTCACCCTGAGCTCCTAAACTTCAGGAAAACCAATATGCAGCTACAAAAAAAGCAGTTTGGTGGTAGATGAGGTCGAGCAGTCACCAAAATGGGCAAGACTGGCAGATTCACTATAGCTCCTGGGACAAAGATATTTTCCAACAGGCTTCCAAAAAACAAAACAAAACAAAACAAATTCTAGAAAATTACTGTGATCGAGAGCTATAAGGGGAAAACAAAAATATTTACATATAGTCTTTAGTCTAGATTCTATCAGCCAGAGCAATGTAGAGACATAAGCACAAATCAAATTTGTTTTCCTTCGTGTTGCTAGCAGAGCTGGGAGTCCACTACACTGTAACAGTGCCTCCATGGGCGGTTTTACAGTGTAAGATCAGCTCCCAACCAAACAGCTCGTATCCATCCTTTAAGGAAAGGCAGACAGACAAAGAGAAAACCTGTAATTTAAAGTGAAAGAACTTGAACACTTTCTTCCTTCTGCTCCTGGTCTGTTCCAGTCAGTACAACTCTCATGAATGCAAAATGAAGACAGTAAAAAGAGGAATAGAACTGTCATGTTATGGAAAAAAAGTAAATCCTGTTACTACTCACAAATGCAATTCAATTGTCAAACCTTGGGGAACGTAATTCTTCCATTACACTGGCCACCCTCCCTGAGATACACACAGCCTTTCCCTCCAGGCAGTCCACTCTCCTCTCTCCCACCTCCAGGAGCTCTGGGCTGTTACGATAACACTAGGCCTGGGAGTGATGTTCACACCCGGTTTGTTCAACGTAGCCATTCCTAAGAAGCTGACAGCAATATTTTCATAGTGCATGATTTGGATTTCCGAGCCCATAGCACAGTGCCAGACCCAGCTGCTCAGAGATGTTCATTTGAGATAATCAAATAGTTAGCAGCCGTTGCTCCAGCAAACACCACATTAGGCCACATCTTACAAAGCCAGGCTCCTTCCTCCGTTAGCCACCACTGCGCAAGTGGAACTCTTCCGACAGACAGACCCCAACACAAGAAGCACGCGAGTTTCACCCATGGGTGCCTGGGTGGAAGGGCTGGCAGGCCGGTACCTGCAAACACCAGGAAGAGTAGAAGAGCTGTTTGTTTTAAGTGAGACTAGTGCTCTATGAACATTTTAATGGTTCACTGTATAATTGCAATGAGTAGGTTGGTATTTTTAACTGTTAAACATTCACCAGCTTGAATTAAATAATTTATTTATTCTATATAATGTTTCTAGGTTTACATTTCTTAGTGGAGGGCACTGTTGCTGGAATGGACTAACTCTCCGGGACTTGAATTTCTTCAATGTTTCTTTTCCCATCTAGAACCAGCTGTTACAATACATAAATGAGTAATTTACTGGCTGAACTTAGCATTTTCATCTTACCTGTGAATTAAGCTAAGGGTTTTCTCAAATACATAAACTATTGGGAATTCTTTGTCATAATCATTTGGGAAATACTTCTTCATTTACAGGATTCACGAGCAATTCACTGAAGGTGTAGAAGTCACGCTGGCTGCATGCCAGGGGACAGGCAGGGCCAGCTGCTTCCTGAGGGCCGGGAAGCCAAGGGGGCCGGGAGTGTGAGCCAGCGGGTCAGGGTGCAGGTGAGGATCTGGGGGCCCATGGCCATAGCCCAGATGAAGGCCAAGGAGCCTTAGCTGAAGCAGCTCCTGAGGGCCAGGGCTCGGTGCCCGCAGTGGCCTCCCTGCCATGCTGCCCGGGAGCCGCGAGCGGGCCCTGAGCCCCGGCAGCCAGACCTCCAGCAGTGGGGAGGGTGCTTAGGGCCCTGCGCCTGCCTGGGCATGTAGCTTGGGGTTCATCTCTTATTTTATACCAGATGAGCCAGGATTCCATGCTGTAGCTTAAATAACCATCTCTGCAAATTCAAAATTTTCTTCTGGAAAAATGTGTTTTTGTTTGTTATTACATTATCCCAAACCAGGACTTCCTGACTCCTCTCAAAATTTGAACCTCCTTTTTTTTTTTCTAAAATATCACCTCACAGTTATTCCTCTTCCTATACCTAGCTTGTCCACCAGTTGCACATCACAGCATTCACTGACACCACACTGTGACAGCAAGTTTCCGTATCTATAAATCCAACTTGGAAGCACCGTGAAACGGAGGAGTCGATGTAACATGTCCATTCTGTGCTCCCCAGACAGCTGTGCTGTGGGGAAGGCAGGCAGAGAGCCACTGAGGGCAGCCCAGTGCTGCCCGGTGTCCCTCCAAACGGAGGCGGAGCAGGCTGCGGCACCGTGCCTTGATCGGACGCAGCGCTACCAGAGACGTCTTGCTTCGACTCTCCAGCTGGGGCCTCTCCAAGAGACGACGCTGCACTTCGTGGAGAAACCTGCTCTGCTGGCGCCAGCTCACATGCCTGTTGCATGGCATAGCAAAGCTGGCACGAGAAGAGAGGAATAGTCTCACATTTGCTAAACATACCAAACATTTGTTACAGGAGAGAACCTGTCAGGAGATAAATCAGTTTTCGGTCATTATTCCCAAAATCAGCCTGTCAAGCAAGATGCTTGTGGAGCATCTTGGATTTAGCTTGGCTTCCAAACACAAGGCAAACTAAGGGCTGCTTGGTTTTGGGCCAGTCTCCTACCATGAAGCAGAAATACATCTGGTTTTGCTAGTATATAAAATGAAGTGAGTATTTCCTTCCATTTGGGTGAAACATAGCAAATCCATAGGGATCAGTCAAAACTTCAGTTTCCTATACTCTAAGGATGCATTTTAGGATAAAGAATTTAGAGTTTCTTAAAGTGGGAACTTGAAGATTAATCTCCCTATGGATTAAACTGTAGAACTGATGCCATAAGAGAATATTTATGAAGCACAAACTCCCCAAGCCAAGCAAGAAATGTGTCAGATCAAAAGTCTGAAAACAGACATTTTAATACAAGTGATTTTATAAATGAACTAACAAATCTTAAAGTGAATTTGGAGCCGATGCTGAAGTGACAGATTTGTAAAGCAGGGTGCAGGCTTGTTTGATGAGATAAAATCATCTGTTCTGCTGTTAGCCTTGTCCATGAGATACTGACTCCAAATAGTCAGTATGGAGAACTGTGTGCCCTGGAGAGCTCCAACCGTCAAAAGAAGACGGTACACCCTTATTCTGCAGTCTTTGTCAGGAAAAAGCAAACAATATGGTGTTACGTTTGATCCTCAATCAAAAAACCCAAAACCAAAGTGCTATTGAAGGTACAAAGGATTTCCAATTGGTTGTAAAACTTCTTTTGAAGCTTAGATGACTCATCATCTCAATCGAATTCTGCCCCATTTGCAGTAAACAGTGCCCTGTGTGGCATTCAGTCTCGCAAGAAATACTAACTGGAAGTAATTGAAGTACTTCAATTTAAAGCTTTACATTTCTCCTCCGTTTCACCCAAAGGCTTCAAAGCACTTTGGAAGTGTGACAATAAAATCTCTTCAGCATTGCTGAGAGATCAGCAGGTGGATCTAAAACTACCTTAAATGGTAGATAAAACTCCTAGGCAGTGTGACCGACTTCAGGGGACAACCCCAGAAATGGGCAGCAGGCTTCAGCGAAGGACTGGGGACGGGGGGACTGACGCACCCCTGAGTTTCAGGAAGCTGTAGAGCTGGGTGGCTCTCTTCCTTTGCCTGGTCTTTGTGACCCACCAGACAGGGACACCCCGCATCCCAGGCGGGCAGTCTGCATCTCAGTTTGGGTGAGAAATGTGGCCAAAAACACTTCAAGCTAACGCAGGCCTTCCCGAATTGCTGGAGGAGGATCACTTGCACTGGAAATAAACCTCCTCGGCCGTGCGCCGGAGCGACTCTCTCCCCTTGCGTAGCACATAACAGCATTATTGTGAACGGTGTTTCATGGTCACAAGAGAGTGAGCTGATTGCAGATATAGCTCTTGGAGAAGTAATTGCCTTGTACTCTTTTTTTCTTTCTCTGGCTCATTTCTTTCCTTTCCCGTGTGAGGCCTGAAGCACGTTTCCTGAGAGAGGAGCAGGAGAGGTCAGTGGCAGACCGCACAGTGCCTTCCAGCTGGAGCAAAAGGCTTTCAATCTGTGACACAAAGCTGTTGGAAAATCGTTATTCCCTTCTACAAAGCAACCGAAAAGCACACGCGCAGCGTGCAGGGGCAGCTCCCCCAAACGCTACTGTAGCCTCCCGCACCCTGGGACCCGAGGGCTGCCGAGGGGGCTCGGGGGCGGGCAGCCCAACCGCTTCCGGCCAAAGCAGCGCTGCTGCCCCGGGGCAGCTCCCCCGGCCGTACCCCCCCGGTCCGGGGGAAGGGGCCGAGTTTATATTCAGCCCCATCCCCGAGGGGCTGGCCGGGGCAGGCCGCCACAGGCGGCCGTAACCCGTCGCCCGGGGAGCCGAGCGCAAGGCCCCGGGCGGAAGGCAAGGCGGGAGGAGGGCGCTGCGGGGCACGCTGCGGGGCACCTCGCGGGCTCCGGCGGGGTCAGGGCGCCACGACCCCCTCCCGCCCGCCCACCGGGACCGCCGCCACGCCCGGGCCGCCCGCCGGCGAGGGGGCGGGGCCGGCCGGTGGCGAGGGACGTGGGCGGGGCCGGAAGTTCCGGGTCGGAGGGGACAGGAAGTCGGGACGTGGCCGCCGCAGCGGAGCAGGAGGCGGAGGGCGGGTGGGAGGGAGGCGGCGGAGGATGGCGGTGGTGCTGAGCTCGGATCGGCTCGAGGTCTCGGTGGACGGGCTGACGTTGAGCCCCAACGCCGAGGTGCCGCACTGCGAAGCGCGGCCGGGGCAGGGGGAGCCCGCGGCGGGGCGGAGCCGAGCGGGCCCCGGTTCCCCGGGCCAGGCGGAGGCCGGCGGGGAGGCAGCGGAGGAGGCGGCGCTGAGCCCGGAGCGGCGATGGGGCTTCGCGCTGGAGGAGCTGTACGGCCTGGCGCTGCGCTTCTTCAAAGGTGAGGCCGCCCGGCGACGTGGCCCGCATAGCCCCCCCGCCGGGACCGGGGCGGTGAGGCGGGAGCCGCCGCGTCCCGGGAACCCCCGGGTGGCGGCATCGCCCGCTTCCCCGCCGAGCCGGGCTCCGGGGCGCCAGCGGAGATCCCCCGAGAGCCGCGGGGGGCGGCACCGTCCGCAGCCCCCCGGGGGTCGGTGTGCCGGGCGTGGCGGTGAGCCGGGGCGGGCATCGTATCACGGCGGTCGGAGATGGCTTGTGGGGATGCGCTTTTCCTGGTGCGAGCGGTGAGCCGAGGCGGGGGGCCGGGAGAAGAGCTGGAAGGTTATCCCGGGCTGCGGTGTGCCTGCTCCGCGGGGCCGGGAAGGCATTTCCGAGGGTTTGCACCACCCGACCTGAAAACGGAGCAAAAAAAAAAAAAATCCTTGCTGGTGGCGTGTGAAGAAAAACCTTGCAAATGTAGGCGAAGAGTGCTCTCTTTGAGTGTTGGGTCTGCTGACAGCCCGGATCCTGGTGTGAGATGTCATGCTGTCTCCTCAGGATGCCAGCTTCAAGTCTGGCTTTGCTGCTTCGTGTGCCGTCGTGATTTCAGCTGGCAGCTGTGTGAGGGAGCCATGAAATACCCGGGTGCAGACCTGGAGCGTTTGTCTTAGGGTCCTCTGTAGCCAGGTTTGCTTCTGCAGGAAGCTGGAGGTACCTTGCCACGCTCGCTTTTGTCAAGAGGAGGAAATGGACTTTGTGGTTTTGGAGGAAGAGCCGCTTTCACTGTGGCGTTACGTTGTGCTAGAGCATTTGAGCACCTCGCAGCAATGTGTCGCTCTGCTAGCTTTCAGGCGGCTGCTGCTTAACGTGGGGCACAGAGCAGGGAGTCTAGTAGCCTGGCTGCGCTAGGGAAGGTGCGACTGTTCTTGGAAAGGTCAGTCTTGTGGCAGGCCGTTGTTAGATGACCTCCTGGGAAAGCTGTGTCTTCTGAGGGCAAGCGTGCTGGCAGGTGGAGACTGTGCTAGAAGGACAGAGTTGTCTGTTTTCTTCACTTTGGCTGACCTGTGCCCTGATAGTTGTTAGGAGCATGTAAGGCTCTAAGCAGTTTTCTTGAGCCCTGGTTCGTTGGCCCAGTTCTGATGCCCTTCCATAAAGCAATGTTTTTGTTAGCATGCTAACATACGGAGATACTTTTTTTTTAAAAAAAACCCTGTAAGAACCATAAAAGATCATAAGGGTTTTGATTTTTTTCTTTTCTTTTCCTTTTTTCCTGTGTTAGAAGCTGCTGCAACTGGGTATCATAGAACCACAGAACAGTTTGGTTTGGAAGGGACCTTAGAGACCATCTAGTTCCACCCCCCACCGCCATGGGCAGGGACACCTTCCACCAGACCAAGTTGCTCCAAGCCACATCCAACCTGGCCTTGAACACTGCCAGGGAGGGGCAGCCACAGCTTCTCTGGGCAACCTGTGCCAGTGCCTCACCACCCTCACAGTGAAGAACTTCTTCCTAATGTCTAACCTAAATCTCCCCTCTTTCAGTTTGAAACTGTTACCCCTTGTCCTATCACTACCCTCCCTGATCAAGAGTCCCTCCCCACCTTTCCTGTAGGCCTCCTTTAGCATTGTGACTTCTGTCTCTTTCTCCTTTCTGTAAAACGAGCTGCTTTGTTCTTAAAACAAGATGCAGAAAGAAATGCCTCTGTAGTAGCAAATTTCTGGTCTCAATCAACTGTGGTCTTACTTTGTCTTGGATTTAATATTCTACTGGAACCTGTATTTACAGTGTGAAAATTACACACTGTGAATGAGCTTATCTAAATTATTGCTATCCTACGTCTGTTATCTCATGTTTTCATGACATTTATGTTCTACCTTTATCTCCTCTTGGATGGTGAAAAGTCAGTGTAGTGTTACTTGCGTCTAGGTTCCAGTTCCTTGTGTTGTGTTGTCTCAACAGTGTATTTTTTGTTGCCTTCCTCTTATTAAAAGCTTAATTTCAACATGTTTAACTTACTGCTGCTCTTTTTTTAACCTTCTGCAATTTGGTTTTGCTCATAAGAGGAAAATTTTCCACATTGTATGGAGTTGTCAGACTTTCTGAATGAAGACCTTGTTCCTCTATCGTTACGGCTGGAATAAGTCCCATGAAGTCATTCCCTGTATTTTCACCTGTAGTTTTTTGCTGAAAGTGACATGACACAAGAAATTCTATTTATAGATGTGATGGTGAGTTACAGGACCTTGTAATACTTGGATTACCGATTCTGCCAGCTTGTTCTCTATCTGTGTGGCTCCGAAAATAATTGGTCTCGTTTCCAAATGCTTTTCATGCATCCGCTGTCAAAACAACGGTGGGAGTTGTTTAGCAGCCTTGTAGATGCCAAGGAACAAATACGGATTTCTCCTTCAAGAAGCAAGACATGAGGGATCTGAAGGTTGACCCGTGTTAATAGGTCAATGCTGAGATCCTGTTTCTGATCATTCTTCTAAAAACTCTACTGATTTGGAGATGGGTGGTGTCTTTGAAAAACTTTGTCTTAAAGCTGGTTGTTATCCATGCCTCGGTGCATGATATTCCCGGCTCCCACAGCTACTGTGGAAGAAACAAGTGACTCGGGGCAGCACTCGTTTGGTAGAATGATGGTATCTGGCTTAACTGTGGTGACTGGGAGGGAAGGAGCTCGGGTCGGGTTGCTAGAGGAGTCCCTGTGTGAGGTCAAAGGGTAGGCAGCAGTCACTAGTTAAGCAGCTTCCTTGCTGCTTCAATGTGCAGACAGGGTTGTCTGATTGTAACTCGTGATGTACTTTCTTCCTGGAAAAGTTGAATCTGATCAAAATACTTCAGACTTGCTCATTACAATGGCTGCTAACACTTGTCTGTGGTGGCATATTGCATGTAACAGAATTGCTTGAAGATAAGACAGGGTGGGAGTGCATATAAACAATGTGAAAAACACAACTGAAACTAGGCTAGGATATTCAAGAGAGTCAAAAGCTACTTTATTCTGTCTGATAAAAGACAGAAGCAGATGTAAAATGCTTGACCGTGGGTCACTGCAACTGTCAGGCCTTAGGCTGTGCAGGAGATGTGTGCTACCTTTTTTTAGCATCCATAATGGCTTGTGAAGAAAGCTTTTCAGAATAACAGAGGCATAGAAAATAGATGGTTAATAGTGTTCCGGTCCATTTTTCTGTGAGAACCAAGAGCCTTCCTTACAATATGCACACTTCCCCTTACTGCTCTGTCGAGCCTAGTTCAGGTCGACCAGTATTTTGGCTGCCATTAAGAAGCTGCTCCGCTGTGCTGGATCCAGTGTACAGTGGAGAACACAGTCGGGTTACTGGAATGGGTACACTTATTGGGCTGTCTATAATTGTGTGCCCTGGGGCAGCTGGCAGAGTGGAAGTGTTTCTGACCGACTTCTGCTCGTTGAGCTGGTACGAGCTATGCCAGTGAGGGTGACTTGTTCAAGGTGTAAGCTGTGTCCTGCAGTAGCTCTGCCACCGAATCTCTTCCAGTATCAGCCTGGCTTTATGGTTTTCCACATCCTGTCATTGAAATACCATCGCACCCAACCTTCAATATAGGACAGTCCCTGAAGTGTTCATGCGCTGTCTAAAGGGATTTGCAGCGCAGCCTATCTGAGTAGACAGTATGCAAACCATATCATTTTGGTATCTAAAAGCTCTCCTGGTATGTTAAGTACTCTCGTTTTGTTTGACTGCTCCAAGTTATTTCCTCTTATTCTAACAAGAATGCATCTTCAACCTCAGCAATACATCATTCTAAATTAATTGTTTGACCTGTTTGGTTTTTTTTGTGGCCTAATTTAATGGAATGATTGTAATTCATAAGTTTGGGGTAGACTCTCATTTTCAAGAATATGAAAACCCCTATAATGTGTCTACATTTGATGTGAAGTTGAGCTTTCATCATGTTTAATTGGAAGGGCCAGTTGGTAACTCTTCCGATGCAGAACATCTTCAGGAGGAGAGAGTTAGGAGCGTACAAGTGTGTACTGGGATCTGCAGGCAGCAATTCAGGTCTTTTGCTCCTCAGCTTTGGTCTCACTCATTAAAACTTTGCAAATGAATAACATTAACGTATGTGACTTCTGCTTTTAAAAGCTATGAGGTGAAAAAAATCACACTTCACTAGTGGTTTGTAGCTGCTTCTAGATGACTCAACCAAATGCCATCTCGTGGGAATCAGGCATTTAGAGTGAGTGCAGTAGGTGAGGTAGGAGTGGAAGCTGTGGCGTGTTGTGCCATGTTTTTTACAGGAAAAAATAAACCTGAAGTTACATAGGAGTAACAGTATCTTGCATGATGCAGTCTCTGAAGCATATTTCTTAAACTCCCTTGAGTCTGAATTTGAGATTTTATACCAGTTCAAGTCAATGGTACAGTGCCATAAGCCTCTGTTACCTGCTTTTCATTACTAGTGATACTCATCTTTCTGTTGTGTTTGCATGCCGACACCAACGGTGGTCTTCAAAGTGTACGGTTAATTGCCTGTAACGCAAGGAGGTTCGTTAGCGGTTTAAGGACTGGTTTTCTGGAGTATTCAGCTGAGTTGCCCTCGGTGGATCTCAGTTTTGCAGGCATCTAAACAGAGTAGCTGCTTTGGAGGACAGTGGTATGAAGGGCTGATACTGGGTATGCGGGGATTTCCCTTTCGTGACAAGTAACAGCACGGTGGGTTTCATGGCATGCATCAGTGAGGCCTGAGCTTGCAGTAAGTGGGAGCCAGGCTTCCTCTGTGTTCTGGGTGAGCTACTTTATGTCATTAGTGAAGTACGCGTATGTGTGTGTGCAATGGGCCCTCACTGCAGAATGCCCGAAGCCTGTAGATGCCTAGCCTGCCTTGTTCGCGTAACCATGCCCTTAATCACTGCCTGAGTTTGGTCTGGTAGTGGCCGCTGCTTAGAGCATGGAGTTTAGTCAGCTGGAGAAGATGCCATTTCTGGTTAATGATGGTTTGAAGTATTGTCAGGAAAGAAATCTCTTAATCTTCTGTAAGAAAGCTGAGTCTTTCTCTGTCCCTGTTGGGTCAGGCATACCAGCGGCGTAGGGAGGGTTGTGTAGTTGCTGTACTACTGCTGTGCGCATCCTTTGGCTTCTCAGTGTGTTCCTAGAGCTCTTTGATGTTCTTCAGCTTCCTGACAGCTGTATTAGATGTGTGGGTAATACCTACTTAAATGGTACGTTCACGGATGCTTGGACAAATTCGGCATTCCTGCTAGTCTGGACTTGCTAATGCTCATTTTTTGGCGTATTTGACTCTGCAGATGGCTTCAGGTCCTCTGGTTCAGTTTAACAGCAACAGTTCCAAATCTTTGGGATAATTATACAGTGTGGTTCATGCTGAAGAACTCAGCTGAAAAATAGCTAGTATACAACTTCACTGTCTTGACTGGCTCCAAATATTTTGCTGAGAGTTTGCTTCTAATCTGCATTATCTACAAGTCACTGAATGCCTGTCTTGTATTTTTCTCATCTGTCTGTTTTCCTCTCTTAATTAGCTTGTTTGTTCTTCCCTTGGGTCACCATTCTTCGTAAAAGCAGATTTTGGCTTCTCTTGATAGTTAGGGCTTGAGGTCTGATCTCTGTTCTGTGAAAATGCAGATGTGCTGTGTATAGCATGGGAAATGATGTATTTTCCCTTTAACTCTCTTCAGAAGTGAGTTCAAATACTGGTGGTGTTGGCTGGCTTAAGTAGGAGTCTCGTACAGCAAATAGCTATGGTTTTTGGCAGACAACTGTAGGTACACAGGTTGTGCAAGGTAAACTATGCCATAGGGGCCCCCTTGAGAAGCATACTTCACTCAGAAGCCTGGCAAAATTTCAGTGTAGTACCCTTATCAATTGACTTGCTTTTAAGCATGCCGCCCCAGGATATTAAGTATGATTTCAAAGTGTGTACCGTTTATTGAGGCTAATGGAAGCACTTGCTGCATAATAAACAAATTCTGAGTTAAATGTGAAGTGTGAAGAGTTGAGGAAGAGCCAAAGGGCTACTTGGGTGGCCTGAGAGCAGGAGACTTGAGACCCAGGGAGAGAGCTTACCTGGATGTGGTGATTTGAATCTCTTAAGGATCACACACAGACTTGTTGGGGTGGGGAGGGACCTCTGAGGATTGTCAAGTTTAGCCCTCCTGTTCAGAGCAGGCTTCTTGGGACTGTGTCCATTTGGGTTTTGAATATCTCCAAGGATGGAGGCTTCAAAACATCTCTGGGCAACTGATTCTAGTGCTTGATCACTCTCACAGTTGAAGAAAAAAAAAAAGCCACCTCTTATGCTTAAGTGGAATTTCCTGTATTTTGATTTGTCTGCTGCCTCTTGTCCTTTCACTGGGTGCTGCTGAGTAGACTCTGGTTCCGTCTTTACATTTCCCCTCTTCTCCATTGCACCAGGTATTTTTGGAAATAGATATTTTTGTGAAGAAAGGCTCTGTTTTTTGAAGCTGGAAGCTGTATTTGCTGTAACGCTGTGTGACTGAGAAGAGCGAGTATTTGAGATTCTGGAAGAGTGACACGGACCTCTAGGAATGGATAATAAGTAATTAAATGTTTACCTTCATAATTCTTTGATTCTGGCTTCAAAACAAATGGCATGCACGTAGTGGTTCCTTGTGATGTTGTAACTAAGTGTGGCCAGTAACACACTGAACTTAGTCTGTCAAAAATACAGCTTCTTGCTGTGACCTGCAAATGCTTTCCCTCTGGGGTTGTTTCCAGTTTTCAGAAGAATTTGTTCCGAGTTTCTCAATAAGCCATGGTAGAGGTATATCCCCTCCTCTTTTGTTCTGACATTTCTTTCTTTTCCTGTTAATAAGAAGCATCAGCCAAGAAATTTTGCAATATGTAAATGTTAGCCGTAAAATTTGGGTGTGAATTGGACTGTTCAGTTTGGGGCTTTAAACAACTTACTCCAAAGGAGAGCTGGAAACTAGTGGCAGCTCTGCCTGCAGTTCCTGACTACATGGAGAGCAGTTAGTAGTACAGTCGTGTGAAATGGCTATTGTTTACCTCTGGTAATAGCTTCCTCATTTCAGCCTTTCCAAAAGGGGATTATTCTTATTTGTTTTCCTGTTGAAGAAAAAGGTCTTTTCTTAATTAGCAGTGTAATTACATATAGCCTGTGTCTTTGATTTGTTTTGACAGTTTAAATGTGCTTAGATGAGTCCTAGCTAATTCATATATAATTTTAAATCCGTGCAAGTGCTTACCAGTAAATGCGTGGCAGGATCTAACTGGGACTGCTTCAGAAGATGTTGGTGTGGAGCCGTTGGAGTTCCGATTGTATCCAGGCTTACGTTGCCTACGTCTTACATCCAGAGCTCTCTGTACATGTTGGTGCTGCTGGAGTCACCTCTGAGACTTTTAATTGTGAGGGGTTATTCCAGCTGCCTTGACAAAGTGCAGCAATCAAATTCCCTCAGGGAAAATTCTCCCTTAATTCTAATTTTTCCTCTCTGCAGTCTTTCTTGCCTTAAACCTTGCTTGTTCCACTTTCATTAATATGAAGAGCATGAAAGGAGAGCAATCTATGAAGTTAACGTCACATATTTCTTTGGGGAAAATCCTTTCTATCCACTGCAATAGACTTGGCAGACACTTTCGAATTCAAGTTGAAGTTTTTAAATATTTCAGAGATATAGATCCATATGGTACGATGTTCAACTAATTAACATAAATATTTATGTGATAACTTACTAGCTAAGATTGACTCGAGATGGTATGATGAAAAATACTTCACAGTTAAGTTTCAGCAGCTGAAGTAGGTGTGTTTCTTCTGGACAGATCTCTATTTTGTTTGAATGGAACTGACTTAATTTGTCTAACCTTTTGTGACTTATCTATCTTATTCCTCTTTTACTGAGGAAATCGTATCATGGTAGTGGTTATACAAAATGCTCTTGGCTGTCCTGTACTTAATCAGTTAATCACAACAGTGAGATTTTATTTTCTTTTTCTTCCCTACAGAAAAAGATGGCAAAGCCTTTCATCCAACATATGAAGAAAAACTCAAACTTGTGGCACTGCATAAGCAGGTTCTGCTGGGACCTTACAACCCTGACACTTGCCCTGAAGTTGGATTCTTTGATGTGCTGGGGAATGACAGAAGGTAAAAGGGCTGGTGCTCTTGTTGGTCTTAACTCTGCTTTTCCTGTCTGAAGATAACATCATCCAATTTCTGCAGTAAGAAGACAAGTATGTGGGTTACCTCAATATGTGTGTATGGCAGTGGAAAGTGAGAGTGGCCTCTTCAAATACATCTTGGAAGTCTGAGTCACAGTTCAGTAAAGGAGACTTTTGGGTTTGGGGAGACTAACAGAAGATTACTGGGTTTTTCAACCACATTAGGAAAAGTTGCTGTGCTGACAGTCCAGCTTCTCCTGGCAGTTTGACTTGGTTAGCTGCGCATTAATGTGCAGGCTCGTGTTTCATCCTAACTCCACACCACACCATGGTTAGAGCAGGCCAAGCCTTTGGCCAATGGCAGCAGCATTCACCATAGCTTTCGCTAATACCAAAGAACTTCTGAAATCAGATACCTGATACATTCAAACTCAGTAAATTTTTATGCGACCTGGGCAGTCTCAGGCATGTCTCTTATTGCTCGCAGTTCAGGCTGCACTTCTAATGTTCCTTGCTGAGACTCCTAGTGTGAAGGCAATGTGCAACACAGTACTGGCTTCTCTGAGCTGGACCCAGTGTGCTGCTTTTGCCCAGATGGATGTAGCTTTCGTTTAGGAAGAACCAGGCTGTTGCATTCAGTTAACAGAAGTACTATAATTGATGGTCATTACTATGTTTGTTCATCCAGGAAAATGTATGCATTTTTTTCCACAAACTAGAGTGGAAGAAGGGTAAAAAATATTTCAGGTTCATTTGTAGCTAGGAAGTTTTTGGACATAGCTCAGAATTTGAAGTAGGGTCGACAGGATGTATGAGGTTTCATAGAAGCACTCGGTTATTTCTGTTTGAAACAGAGTTTTTCTGTTGCAGGCAGAAGAGAGCACTGTACTGTCTTTGGGAAAAAGTTGTTGGTTCTCTGAAACTGCATGTGATAAAGTTTGGTCCCTGGTCTCCCAACTTTTTTCTTTGCTGGGTTCTCAGGGTTCACTACTGACTTGAAAAGAGTCAAGTCTTCTGTTATTTCAGCTGATTTCTCTCTCTCAGGAAGGAATGGGCTGCCCTTGGAAACATGTCAAAGCAAAAAGCTATGACAGAATTTGTTAAGCTCCTGAATAGGTGCTGCCACTTGTTTTCAACGTATGTCACTTCCCACAAGATAGAGAAAGAAGAACAAGAAAAGAAAAGGTACTGTTTGAGTCCTTTGGTGTTGGAGTATATTGAGTGTGTAACTCTTGACCTATGGACAGTGTCACAGCTAGTTGTCTTGGGAAGAGAAATGCTTGAAGTTTAGGTGGCTGTGGTGCCATTTGATCTCTTTAAGCCTTTTTGCTTTGCCAGTAATGAAGGATTTTCTGAGGTGAAGACACCCAGAATATGAGGAGTTTTTAAAATTTTGCTGATACTGTCATCTGCTTAAGAAATACATGCTTCACAAAATGTCTGCCCCAATATGTCTGTGGACTAAACGTATACAGAACATGAAATTGTCAGGTGCTTTAAACTCCTCTTCTAGTATGGGTTAGCAACTCTGCATAGGCTATCTTTTACATATCATGTGATCATTAAACTATAGTATCTGTGTAATTATTGAACACATGTTAAAGCTTGGAAGGTGTTTTTAAGGTTTCAAGGCAACTTTTTCTATTGCTCTCTGCTACAGGTAGTACAGTAACAGATTAGAATGAATATGAAATTATAATACAGAATTTACACTTGTCATACTGCGGAGTGCAGTAAAACTAAACAGTAATATGTTTTCTTCTCGAGTCCAGTAAGACACTTCTCCAGGCCGATTTAAGTGGGAGGAGATGATACCAAACAAAAAGCCTTATTGGGTGGGCAGAAGGCAGGTTACAGCGTGTTGAAAATAACTCATGTTAGGCTTGTAGGAATGCTGAAATAGCTTATTGAGTGGATGTTGCAGAAGAGAAGAGGAAGAACGAAGGCGGCGTGAAGAAGAGGAGCGTGAGCGTTTACAAAAAGAAGAAGAAAAACGTAGGCGAGAAGAGGAGGAAAGACTGAGAAGGGAAGAAGAAGAGAGGAGGAGAATAGAGGAGGAACGGCTTCGAATGGAACAACAGAAGTGAGTAGCTGAAACAAACACCACTTCAGAGGAAATAACTGCCTTGCACTTGAGACAATTGTATCTAACTTTTTAAACAGTTACGCTGGAATTGAATACCTGAAGTTCAGAGCACTTGAGTCTGGCAGTGACGTTTGCATCCTTAGTTAAGGGGGACACAGTTTGCAGAGATTAATTATTCTAATGTGTTACTGTATGCAGCTTTCTCAGATGAAAGTGCCAGAGAAGCTTTGTTTAAAGAGAAGCTCTGGAGGTTTTTGGGTTCAAGGGCTGCACCTCATGAAAACTTGTGTCTCTGCTTCTTAAATGCTTAATGCTGCGCTCAACTGAGCGGGGTTAAGTGTCCAGCTGGAAGTGTTTGAACTGTGACTTGAAAGTTTCTATCCTTTCACAGAAGGCAGAGCCTGACAAAAGGGTAGATGTAGTGCAGTGGGATGTTTTGAATGCATGGCTGAAACTTTCTAACTCCGTAGTCTAACACTGCTTCCTTAAAGGTGCTCTCTTTCAGGAAGACTGAAGTGTCTGCGAATCTCGCTTGTACAATGACAATCACTGGATCCTACCACCCTTCTAAAAGAAATACAGAATTCATGTTCAGATGCACTCAACCTCTGTTTGTAGCCTGAATTAAATTGTTTACTTAGAATATACTGCTATAGTTGTGATTGTTTCCATCACATCCAGATGCTAAAAACATGGATCTAGCTTGCACACATAATATTTAAGAGAATATTAAATCGTCAAAGCTGTTCCATGTCAGTCAGCAACCGTTTTCCATAATAAAAAAGTCTTCTCAGGGGGTGTCTCTGGAGTAGATCCTGCACTTGCTATGTAGTGGTTTTGAGAAGGGAGCAAATAATTAACCCACAAGTTTTACTGTTTGTTTCACATGGTGAGAGCCAGAGGACTGTAAAATACAAATATAAATGAACAGAGAATGCAGTAAAAAAATGTTGCACAGTGCTAAGTAACAAGTGTGATATGCCTTGAAGTTCAGAGGTTTTTTTTCTTTTACATGAATAGCAGTTGTGTATTAAGTGGTTGTAGCAGGTTACAGAGATGGAGTTTAGACAGAAAAGGAATATGGATACATATGTACGGGTCAAGTATATCTAAACTGGTCATGGTTTGCTGAAGAGTAGTAAATCTTGCCCTTTAGGATATTAAACCAATCTAATATTGGAACTTTTAGAGGGTGATTTTTGGGAAAGGAAGAAGAGTGGGAAGGAAAGAATTACTCCTGCATTTGTGTGATTCTTCCTTTGAAGCCTCGATAGCTGGTCACTGATGGACATAACATGTGAGACAAACCCTGGATCTAGCTGGTAATTTTACTATATAGTTTCTGTTAGCCCTTTGGAGAGAGGAGAAAAACTGAGCCTGTGCATAAGTAACCCGTGTGTTCCTCCTGAAGTTTCAGCAGTTGAGTTTACTGGAGGCGCAGATGCCCTATTTGGCAGCATTTTTTTCCTGAATGTCAGTCATGCTTTTCATATTTGTTTGCGTACTGTCCTGCGAAATTAAGATAGTAATGTGTTGTGTTCTCCTTAGATTTACCAAAAAGCATTGGTGTGCTGTACCACACCAGGTTTGTTCTTGTCAATATTTGTAGAAAGGCTGCTAGAAGGATGGTTTCTGCATGTTTTGTGGAGGAACCAAATGTGGGTTTTTTCTCTTGCTTATTTGGGAAATTTAGTCACGCATTTTTCTAGCACTGCCTCTTTAGCAGGCTACAGATTGAGAATTATGTAAGAGCTCTCGTTTCTTTTAACATTTGATGTTTTGAAACATTGGGTAAAAATTGTTGCTCCCTTTATTTTTTTCAACATTTTTTTTTTTTAGGCAAAATTCACATTTGCATTACCTCTGGGCTCTGCTCTATTACGTAGATTTGCTCCAATTGGTTTTTGCAGGAATTGAATTAACTGTCTTTGAGGCCACTTAAATCACTTAAGTACAGGGATTTCCCCAATACCCTCAGCTGCTTGTAATCTTCATATTCTCCTCCCACCAATCTAGGCAACAGATAATGGCAGCACTGAACTCCCAGACTGCCATTCAGTTCCAGCAGTATGCAGCCCAGCAGTATCCGGGCAACTATGAACAGCAGCAGATCCTGATTCGGCAGCTCCAGGAGCAGCATTATCAACAATACATGCAGCAGTTGTATCAAGTCCAGCTTGCACAGCAACAGGTATGGCCAGCCAGCTGAGAAACTTAGATTTTGTGTCCCAGGCTCTCTCTGGGAGTTGTTAACTTGTCTGTTGTTACCTCCTTGAAAAGATAATTGCTACAAGGAGAGATAGTGTCCTAGTGACTAATGCTGCTTCAGATTCAAACACCAAAGCTCCGTTATTTAATCTTTTTGAGTAGTCTTCTGAAGCAGCTGTTAGTTAAGAAAATTCTAAGCAGTCTTTGCTAATTACTTGGTTCTATATTGCTCTCAGAGACCAAATGTGAAGCACTCAGCTGCAGCATCTGTTGTGTGTGTAATTTAGTGGGGGTACATGCCAGTGTTTGCACGAGCAAACCTATTCAAGTGACTTTCCAGGTGGGTGTCGCACCTGCAGCACTGTCACATCACTACTGGGTTTGAGAGTGCTCCTCCTCCCTGTCAACTTGAGCACTACTGACTTCTCTCTCCTTTTGCATCTATTGTCTGACATGACTGTCTAACCAAGTTGCTTGCTTGCAATAGACTGCTCGTGATTTGGGTGGGAGGACAGACTTTTGTACTTCTGGTAGCAATGGGTGGCAGTAGTACATTACTACTTTGCAAGGGTTTTGTGCCTGGGCTTGAAAGGCTACTTCTCTGTTTAGGGGAATCTTGTATGTCTGGCAAATGTACTGTACTCACATCTCAAGCTATTTTAAAGTTCAAGGATGTCCATCTGTAACGGTCTTAAACAGATGTAAGCCCGACTTTAGACTCCAGTATTTCTGACCTCTTTGGGCAGGACCTGAGTCTTAAATGGCATGTAACTGCCAGCCTGAGGTCTGTTGTTCTTGAGCTAAAGATTTAAAATTCAGTAACTAATTTCCTGTTAAGTAACTTGTATTTTGGCGAGGCTGATGCCCTCAGCAAAGAATTGTCCAAGGAAGGCAGCCGTGTGAGCCTCAAGAAGTTCAACAAAGCTAAATGCAAGGTCCTGCACCTGGGCTGGGGCAGTGCCCATTATCAGCACAGGCTGGGGGATGAATGAATTGAGAGCGGCCCTGCAGAGATGGACTTGGGGATAATGGTGGATGAAAAACTGGGTATGAGCTGGCAATGGGCTCTTGCAGCTCAGAAAGGCAACTATATCCTGGGCTGCATAAAAAGAAGTGTGTCCTGAAGGTCGAGGGAGGGAGGTGATTCTCCCCCTCTACTCGGCTCTCACAAGACCCCACCTGAGTCCTGTGTCCGGCTCTGGGATCCTCAGTACAAGAAAGACACGGACCTGTTAGAGCGGGTCCAGAGGAGGACCACAAAAACAGTCAGAGGGCTGGAGCACCTCTTCTGTGAAGAAAGGCTGAGGGAGCTGGGGAGAAGCCCGGAGAAGGCTCTGAGGAGACCTTATTGCAGCCTTTCAGTACTTAAAGGGGGGCTTATAAGAAAGATGGAGAAGACCTTTTTACTGGAGCCTGTAGTGAAAGGACATGGGGCGATGATAGTCTGAGAGAGTGTACGTTTAGATCGGACAGAAGGAATAATTTTTTTCACAGTGGGGGTGGTGAGACACTAGACCAGGTTGCCCAGAGAAGTTGTGGATGCCCCATCACTGGAAGTGTTCACAGTCAGGTTGGATGGAGCTTTGAGCAGCCTGGTCTAGTGAAAGATGTCCCTGCCCATGGCAGGTGGGTTGGAGTAGGTGACATTTAAAGGTCCCTTCCAAGCCAAACCATGATTGGATGGAGTTAAAGCGGTAAGGGAAAGTCGGAGGCTTCCTGCCCTGTTATAGTTACTCTTGAAGCTTAATGACACCGTGGTACCAATGCTTTGGTGTCGTAGCGGTAAGCAAAAGGTATAGCCTGCTCAGTCTTGTCCTTGATGCCTTCTGTAGTTGATACTGCTCCCTTGACACTGAGGTGTCAGAGATGCTGCTGCCAATTTTCTTTAATGCTATCAGCACTGCTCCTTTCAATCATGGCTGTCTGCTTTCTACATGGAGAAGACTAATACCCCGCAAGACCCAGGCTTATCTTTCAGATCTCTACTTGGACAACTCTTGTAGAGGAAGGGATGAAAAAGAAGCATGTAACAGAGCTAGAATTAACCTAATTCTACTTTGGACTTTCCTGAAGACTTGGGTAGCCTATGTAACTCTTCTGAGGAATATGTCAGTTCCATGTGCCTGGGGATCTATTAGTGCAGTTAAAAAATGCTGTTCTGTCGTGCTTGCTTACAGATCAGCGTGTGATACAATCAATTTTGGAAAGGCTGTATGCAATAGTTTTCTAAAAGAGTTCTCACCACTACATTGTCTCAGTGCATAGATCTGCTGTAGTAGAAAGTGAATCTGGGCAGCATCTGTACAAATGCTCAAATTTTAAATCTAACTAATGTTTCCTGTATTGCCTTCATACTCCTTCAGGATACCTATATTTCATTCATTCATTAAAACCATGTGCTTATTAGGGTATTCTTTAAAGAATGGTACTGTCAGTTATACCTTTTCCCTGTCCCAGCAAAAAGCGTATGTAATCTCTCTGTGCTGATAACTAGGGGCAGGGGAATAAGCCTTGAAGCTAAAGGGATAATGCATTCTGCTTAAATCCAAAAGGATGGTTGTTACCGCGTATAATCTCGGTTTAGGTGTATTTAATCCTTTGCATGGGGACAGCATGATAAATTCAGTCTAAAGAGTTTCAATGTACATAAGTCATGTTCTAAAAGCGGCACCCGTGAGCTTTAATAACTCTTCTCCCAGACTACTCGCAGTCCTTGTGGCTCTTACACTTCCTGCTTTCATATTAAATAACTGCCTTTGTCAGATGTCATGGATTTGATGGAGAACCCTGTTGAGCAAGCTAGCTCACAAATTGGCACTTAATAGACCTTAAATACTTCTAGCTCTTTTTAGACATGGGTGAGCTCAGGCTAGAACCCTTTCAGCCCACTGATAAAAACCAGCAAACAAGTCATCACTTTCAATTTTGAAAGATATATTATAGAAGTTACTGAAGTGCAGAACTTCTGTAGTTAAGTGCAAGAGTCTTGTTGTGCATGCCCTAATTAACTTGGAAGTTGAAACTTTTTTGTTCAGGTTGTATCCACCAACCTAGAACAAAGTGACTTCGCATCCCCTGATACGGAGTACATGTAATTCTCGCTGGTTAATGTGTGCTGCTTCTGGTCTTTTGTGTCCAGACTCCTCGTGGGGTGCAGGGGGAGATACTATTTTTTCTTTAAAGTGTCTTTGTACCTTCTGCTGGAAGTGGGAGACATCTTGGGAGGTTTTGGGTTTACTTGACTTAATTTCTGTCGTTTTAGGCAGCCTTACAAAAACAGCAGGAGGCAGTTGTGGCAGCGACAGGAACACCTCTGACTACTGCATCGAAGGTGAATGCACCTGCCCCAGGGGACACCCCATCTATTAATGGGCAGGCCAGTGCACATGCAGACAGCCCTGAAAAAGAGCTGGATCCAGAAGCTTTGGAAGAAGCACTGGAGAATGGACCAAAAGGTAGGACTAGATGGATTTCTTTAATTTTAATTAGATAGTGAAAGCCTTTCTTAGGATTCAGTTGTCTTAAGTATGGTTACTGTGGCTCTGCTTGGCTTCACTGGGCTGTGCATGAGCTAGGTTTGATTCCTGGGTCTAGTTTCTCTCCAGGGAGGACAACATTGCACAGACAAAACTCAGGTTTGGCGGGGAGGGAAAGAGGAAGCAGCAAAAGCATTTTGGGCAAAGTGGACGGGATCCAGAACATCCTTTCACCCTTGACTTAAGGGAAAGAAGCATAAAAGTTCTGGCAGAAAGCTGTTCTGTGCAGAAATATGTTGAATCTTGTTTGAACTCGGGTCAAAACGGAGTGATTTAGCCTTGTAGGTTAAAATAAAGCCAAATCCTTCTTACTCTCCTAGTGCCGCACGACCTGTGGCTCAGCCCTGTCCTATGTGCAGTCTGGTCTGCTGTCCCCTCACATTTTCCACCTTCCTCAGACAGCTTCTAGGAAGTTGTGGAAGTAGAGCAGGAAAAGTAGCCTCACAGGAGCACGCTCATTGCTGGTATTTCTGAGCGTTACCTCTGTGCTTTCATCCACAATCAGCAGTCCTCACAAGACTTGCTTGGGTCCCAGTATGGAATCAATACTAGCGTGGTCCCTCTCTGCATAATGAGGTGTTCAGTTATTTTAGTCAGTATTTGACAATTTCTAGACAAATCCCCAACCTCTGGTTCCGTCACATTAAAGAGCCTTTCAGTGAAGGTTTCTGTGCAATGTAACCCTGTCACCTGTAGCAGTATGTCTTCTCCTGAGGTTTTTTTACGTAAGCACTGTTGGTTTAACTGTGGCGGATGGGTGAACTGGTAGGATTTAAGTGTGCAGTGTTACACTTGAACTTGTGTGGCATTTCAACTGTGAAAAGATGTTTCTTCAGTAAAAAAAAAAAAGTACTTGGAAGCAACTCTAGTGCTTGTGGTCCTCAAGTGCCCCTAAGGCACACTTAAGTATGCAGCATGGCTAACTGAAACAAAGCTTAACTGGAGTATTTCTTCCCTCTGTCCAGATTCTGTTCCAGTGATAGCTGCCCCATCAATGTGGACACGACCCCAGATAAAAGACTTCAAGGAAAAAATCCGGCAGGATGCAGACTCTGTGATCACAGTGGGCCGAGGAGAAGTGGTTACAGTCAGAGTACCGACTCATGAAGAGGGGTCTTACCTCTTTTGGGAGTTTGCTACAGACAATTATGACATTGGTTTTGGGGTGTATTTTGAATGGACAGACTCCCCTAATACTGCCGTCAGTGTGCATGTCAGTGAATCCAGTGATGATGAGGATGAAGAAGAAGGTAAGTGTGCTTATTTATAGTAACTGCCAGTCCTGCAGAGCTTGCCCTGGGGGAAGACCCAACTGATTGTCTTGTGTAATCTCTTAGTTCCCCCAGCTTCCATCTAGCTAGAATCTTGTCTTCAATTTTGAATAGGGAGTGCAATTCTGAAAGTAGCTTCAGTCACCTCATTTGGTCACAGATAGGTTACAGCAGTTGAGGGTGGGGAAATCCTTTTCCTAAGCTATTCCTTAGTGTGCCCTCTTGTCCAATTCAGCTATTCAGTAAGCTAGGGTGAAACCTGGGCCGTAACAGAGCACAGTGTATCTGCACGCTGAAAACCTTAAGAAAATCCCGCCCTGCTGTCCATGAACTCTTTCTAGGGAGGAAGTTTCCTTGAGGCTTCAGCAAAACAGCTTAAAAGAGCAATTCCTGCTAGTGGCCGGGACACAGGTCAGAGCCTTTACCTATGGGGGAGTCTAGTGTACCATCAGGAAAAAAAAAAAAAAACACGTTTTGAAATGAGCATGTGATTTGTTTAGAAGGAACCACTCTGACACAGGGAGCAGTAGTAGTAAGTATGTCAGATCAGTGGCAGTCAATGTGGAGTAGCGTCTTCATGAAACCTAGAGCTTGGCGTCCCTACGAACTGACCCAGCTGTGCTGGGGAGATGAGTGTGGTGAGTTTTGGTATCAAACTGTGAAATTAATAATAAAGTGAGTGTGGTCTCTGTTCCTCCTGCCTTTGAATGCTTTAGCCACAGCTTTGGTCTGAACCCCTGCGACTCGTCTGGTTTCAGAACTAACAAAGTGCCTTGTCCACTCCAGACCAGTCTGACTCTCATGTAAAGTATCCACCTGTGTTAACTGACACCTTTTTTTTTTTTTTTTCTCTTCACAGAAAATACTAGCAGTGAAGAAAAAGCCAAAAAGAATGCCAACAAGCCTCAGCTAGATGAAATAGTGCCTGTGTACAGACGAGACTGTCACGAAGAAGTGTATGCTGGCAGCCACCAGTACCCAGGGAGAGGAGTTTATCTTCTTAAATTTGACAACTCCTACTCTCTATGGAGGTCAAAAACAGTTTACTACAGAGTTTATTATACTAGATAAAGGTGTGGCTGTGCCTGAGGCTGGGCTGTGCAGAGGATGTCATTTTATTTGGAATTTTCTTCAAGCATAATGGATCCTTTTGAGTCTGTGTTTTATCCTGTCTGTATCTGTATGGTTTGTGTGAACTTTAACAAGTAGACACTGGGATCTTCCTGCTCCACGACACTAATGCATATTGCATTGGGCTTAACACAGGATCTCCCCAGCCCTCTTGGGAATTGGAGTTCACCAGTGGAAGTCACTGGCTCCAGTGCTAAGGTCACATCAATTGCATTTGTTAAAGCCTCATGAAGAAGGGGGAGGGAGTTGCTGGCTCACTGCCTGGGTGATCTGATGTTTCCAGGTCTGGATGCTTTGAATAACTTGTTAATGGTTAATTTAAAGGTCCCATCAATAACTGGTAGATTCAGATGGAGTTTGCTGTGTAGCAAGTTTCTCTTAACTGTAATTGATTTTTACACCATTAAAACTTGAAACTTTAAGTTGATGCAGTTTAGAAACAAGTTGTCTCGCTTCTGTCCTCTTCAAAGAAGAAACAGTCAGTTCCTTAAACCAGTGTAGTGGCTCAGACAAGAATGAACAGCATCCTGGAAGTACAGCAAATAACCTCTTTTAAAGATGTAAACTGAATAACAATTAAAAGTGTATGTTTCAAGAACCACCTTAATCTCTGCCTCCAGAATAAAAAAAAAAGTCATTTTTTGAGGCAATTGACGTTGAACCAGGGCACAAACTGTTTCTAAGTTTGGTGGGTTTTTAATGGGGTAGACTTTAAAAAAAAAAAAAAAAAAGTATCTACAAACCTGAAACCGGTTTTCTGAACAATATTCTGGTTTGTCTGCTTTTGTAAAACCTGAATAAGCACGTTGTGCATCTGAAGAGCAGTAAGTCACTTCAATAAAGTTAGAGGAGTTAATGTTGCACTAATTATGGAAATCACTGCCAGTCCATTTTCGTCTGAACTGGTGATACTTGGATGCAAACTTTCTGCTTTAATCTGTTAACTGTCCGCAGAAAGGCAGAGTGCACATACAGATACTTAATAATGTAGCTTTAGTCTCAACTTCATATGGTTTGGTTGGGGCATTCCATATTTTGGATAGTGGAAAAATGCAGGTGGCTACTTGACTTGAGGCTGCAGCAAGAATCCGCTCTCCTTGAAGCCCTGCCCCCCAGGGGTGATGCGTTGCAGTGACAACTTGCGTAAGCGCGCTCTGCACGTGTTATGGAAAGGAAAGGGTTACTCTGGGTCTCTCGGGTCAGTTCTTGAAGTAAGACTTCCATTGATTAGCTGCAGCATGGACAGTTCCATGGCAAATGATGTGGAGTGTGTGGGATTTGTTTGAATACTCAGTTTGTACATACATGATACTTTACTTTTCTCATACCAACCATGGAGATCCTTCTCCTAGAGTGCTTAACTTGTCAACTTGCGTTTGGTTCAGCAACACCGTACCAGCTTATAGCTAGTTAGTGCTGCTCTGTCCAAAAACACTGTACAATGTTCTGCTCTTGTGTACATACAGTATATAAACCATGAATTTAGAAAGTACCTTGCTTTTAAAGAAAACTGTATTTAATGTAAAAAAAAAACAAAACAAACAACCTTTTAAAAAGGCAGGCACTAATATATTTCTTCTGGTCTTCAATTTAAATTTTTTTGTCCATGCAAAAATGTTACAACTTTTTCCTCTAAGAATCTCTGTTCTTGGGAGCGGTGTTTGCTTTAAATGGCAGCACTTACTGTCATGTGTTGGATGTTAGAACTTTTACGTTTTCAGACTTTTTTTATTGCCTCTGGCTGTTGATTAGTACAGTACAAGTGCGATTTCAAGATACCTTGAGATAGTATTTAATCATAATTAAAATACATTTATCTGTAATGCTGTTGGCTTTTTATTAATTTGGAAACCTTGGCATTGCTGCGTATGGCTGATCAGCTAAGTTTGTCATCTTCCCTCTGACTTGTAAAAATTGGGTACCATGCTAATTAGCACTGTGGTCTTAGCAGCCAAATCACTTGGGCCAAAGGCTCTGTACAAGAAGTGTAGCTGGCTCACTGGTTGAGGCCATCTGTCAGCATTAGAAGAGCCCGGCTTGAACAGCAAAATGGTTTTGGTTTTTGAAAGGATAGCAGAGAGGGTTGGTTGTGGGCAGCTAAGACTTGTAAGCTGTTTTCAGCCTAGGAGAGAAGTGCATACCTTTCCCCCTGAGGCTTAATGAACCCAGGGGCAGTCTGGGCTGGCTGCGTTGTCCTGAAAAGCCCTTGGCTCAAAGGGCAAGAGACGGACAGGACTGTGCGCGGTTTCAACTGAACAAGAAGAAAAGCAAGAACCTAGAGGCAAAAAGGCAAGTTACGCTAAGGTTTCTGTTGGCCAGAATCGCCCTTTGCTGCTTACCTGCTCCTGGTAAGTAGCTTATCCTGGAGCTGAGGCCAGAAGCAGCTTTTGCACTGGTTTGATCTGTGGTCCAGGTCCTGTTGGCCCCATCTGCCTCCAGGGACAGCGGCCTCTCAAGCTGGTGCTTCCCCATCTCGCCTGGGGAGCAGACGTCTCCTCAGTGAGAACAACACAAGTGCTGTGCTGTTAGAAGCAAAATGCTGGGAAGTTCAATGTACCGTATAGTCTGGGTATGCTACCAACTAGTTCCATGTGAAATGTGCAAGTGAGTTCAAAACCAAAGTGATTACAGCGTCACCCCTACCCCAGGTGGACCTATTTTACCTGTCTCACGCATGTATAAATCCCCCTTTCTCCAATTAGAAGTGAAGCCCTGTATTCGCCGCTCTCTTCCGCAAGAGCGTTACCCTGAACACTTTCCGAAATGAACTGAGTCGCTGGCAATAAATCTAGGTGATGCAACGTAAACAGGTTGACAAAGCTGGGTTCCAAATGTACTGATCCTTTGAAAAACGCTAAATAATCCGAGGGACAGACTGTTTCTAATGACGTTGTTTTCAGAAGCACTGTCAACATGGATGGTGCTGGTGTGACCTCTTAGAGGCAGTTGTGGGGGAGATACCAGGGCAAGGTTGTCTTTAACTCTGCTGTCCCAGAAGGATAAGCAGTGAGATTGAAACAACTTGTGAATTTAGCTGCTTGGCTGCTCTGTGAAATTATCCTTGCCTGTCCTCTCTGCTGTCCTTCCCCACTCCTTGGCTTTTAGCACTTTCTGCCTTGTACTTTGCTTGGTAAGTCACGGATTAAACACCCTGATTTAGAGCAGCTGGACGCAACCTTTGAGGTGACTAATGGGCGGGGTCATAAAAATCAGTTGTCTACTGTCAAAGGAGGTCTAAGGGGTAGTTTAGCCATTTGGCCTCCTCCCTATTTACACAGTTGCTTTAGAAATTGTGAGAGGAGGCTGCATAGACCTGTTGAAGTACAAAGAAGCAAAGTAGCCATCCTTCACCCAAGCGCTAGCTGCTTCTCCAGGCTGAGTGACAGCTCAGGGCACTTGTTAGCCATAGTAATCTAAAAGAGCAATGTGAATGCTGCTTTCTGACAGCTTGATGCTCTTTTCTTTCTAACACTGCATCCTGTGATCCTTATCCTCTTTTTTTTTTTTTTTTTTTTCTTCTCTCCCCACCCCCTGCTACATTGGCAGTGAAAAGACTGCAAGGGGATGCTGGAAAAAGCCCACTTGAGACCTCTAATCCCTCCCAGCATGTTTGACTCATGTTCCTGGTCTCTAGGTTCAGGTGCTATAGCTCCTGCCCTTGCTTGAGCTCCTCTGCCAAGTTTGGCTGCCTCATCTGCACACTATGGGGACTGGGCCTGCACCTTCCCTACACGTGGCACTGCTCAAAGGTGCCAGCTAGAGCAAGAGCCCAGCTAAAATCAATGTAACTCCAGAATTCATGGAAATTACAGCTTCTCTCTTGCAAACTGCTACTTCCTAGCTATTTCTGCTCTGATCTCCCCCATTTCCACCTCCCCACCAAAACACAGTTCAAATTAATAAGCCCAGCTCCTGGTGTTTGTTCGTTTGCAGACCAAGCTCAGTGGCAGGAGCTTTCAGCTTCCACTCCCAGCCTGTCTGTGCTTTCCCTCCTGCTCACTGTATGGGGAGGCAGCATACAAAAGGGAAAACTTTTGGGGTTGGGTCTCTGCTCTACCACGTGCTGGTGGAAAGAGATTTGTTAGAGATGTGCAAGTCCCTGCAGTAACGTTGGGCCTGTGCTCTGCAACAGCAGCTTTCTTGCGTTGGGCTCAAGTGAGCCAGCTGGTTTGCTGGAGCAGGCTACAAATGTGAGCTACGTGCTTTTGGGTCTATTGCTTAAAAAATAAAACTTCTAATCTCACACCGCAGCTACATCTGGCACCAAGTACTGCAAAGCATGAAACAGTATCCCAAATCTTGCCCCAAATACCGCTCATCTGAACCTGCCACTTGCACTTCAAAGGCCTTTCGAAGGTGTTTCATTGAAACAATGTCAGATTGTCTTAAAGAAGTATATTAAACAGTTTGGATTACTATTGGTATAGATAGTGCAATGCGATATAGATATTGTGTGTGCAAAGTTATCATTTGGTATCTTAAAAAAAAAAAGAAGCTTGCAAGGAATGAGGAAAAAACAATATGTGACACATTCTCTATAACAAGTTCTCCTGGCCTCTACTATTTTTGTCTTGTACCATCTCCACCATGAAGCTGGTGAGAAACCTGCTCCTTTTAATCCGGGGACTCAACACTGGCACGTCTAACTGGTGGTCAGATTTGGGGAAGTAATCCCTTATTTCAGCCTATGCTTCTGCTCTTGAGTTTAGTGTTCTTGGTGTTGGACTTCAGGTTTCATGCCTTTTTGTTTTAAGGGAGCGGCTGCTTGGTGACAGTCACTGTTCTCGCCCGACCTGGCAGCTGGTCTGTGTCGGGGCCCAGGGGGAGGTTTGGTGCTGTCCTTCACAGCACGTTTGAGCAAAAATACTCCTCGGCTGTGCTCCTCCGATGGAGTAGCTGGTCTGAATGAAAAAAGCCGATTCCCTTGGCCTGGCCAGTTCACTGCTCCCCTTCCCCGGGGCTATTCGAGGTCCCGTGCCACCCCGCCAGGCCAGCTCACGGCTCCTCTCCAGCCACGGCTGTGTCCCTGGCACAGCGGGGAAGCGTGACTGGGGTTGCTGGCATCTCCTCTGTCTGGGGAAGCTCAAACACAGGCTCTCCCCCAGCACTCTTGATCAACTGTGGGCAGGAGGGCTGCTGCCACTCATCCAACAGAACAAGTGCTTGGCCTTCTGCCACTGTTTCGTTAGTAAGATGCCTGTACAGCCATTAAGCTATGGCACAGGGTGCAGGGGACAGAGTTTGGGGCATGTGGGAACAGGCTCTGCAGCATGGACTGAGGGGCAGCTCTGCTGTGGGGAGCCCAGTGAAAACCTCCTCTGCCCCAGTGCCAGCCACTGCAGCTGCTCATGGAACTGGCTTAGCTGTGGCCTTCAAACCCTTCCTGCACCCCACGAGCAGTCAGCTGTGACCCAGGCTTACTTTCTAGACCTGCCTGGGTAAAAGTTATGCACCACCTTACTAGGGAAAAGTGACTCCCAAAATTACCACAAACTAAAATTAGAATCAACATAAACTCTGATATTTATTGCATGTTGCAGCATCACACTGAGAAGAACCCGTGCTCATGCTCCTTCCTGCAAGCCCAGCCTCCGAGCCATGGGGCTGAGACCATGCAACTCGCTACATCCTCCTGCCCCAGGTGAGGGGCAGTGAGGGCTTGGTCCCCCAGCCACATGCCCCTGCCCTGCAGGGCTTATCCCCCCCACTTTGAGGCAGGGGCACTTCAGCTTTATGGGAGTTGAACCCCATTCCTCATCGTCATGATTTTAGATCAGACGAAGCAAAACAGTTTCGGTGGGCACTCTGCGGGTGCTCAGAGCTGAAGGGCTCTATGCCAGGGAAGAAAAAGGGGACTCCAAGCTAATATAAGCCATGCAAGGTCTTTCTGCCCTTTGCAGTGCATCCGTAGTTTGCATCAGGGAGCTTCCACTGACTCAAATCTGATTTCTCAGGCTCTTGTTTTTGACATGTGCTGTGGGAAGTTATTTGCAGCCTACATCAGGATAGTCAAGATTGCAGAGCGAGCACAGAGCAACTAGCAGAGCTCTATGTGTTCCTTGTAAAATTTAGTTCTGGTTTGCAGAGAGCAAGGTAGGAAATGTTTTAATTTGGATTTTAGCCGTGCTCATTGCCAAGCTCAGCTGCTCCCAGCCAGTGCCCTGTGGCTGGGCTTTGCCCCGGCACAGCAAAGCACTGGGAGCACCTCCCGCACCCCGGCACGGCCCCAGCACAGAAAGCACCCCCTGCCCCAGCCAGCTACACCCCACAAATGCCCCCCTTTGGCCTGGTGCATCCCTCAGCAGGGAGTGGGAACCCTCAAGCCTGCACCAACCGGAGGCAAGGCAAGCTGGGTGGCATGGGGTAACTCTGAGGAAAACCCTCCCCCTTCTGATGGTGCCCCGCTGCCAGTCTGACATAAAGCTGCGCTGAATAAAACCATGCAGGTTGCTCAACCTGGCTGTGTCATTTTCCCCTGGATGAGTAATGTTGTTTTCCTAGAGCTTGTCAACAATATTTTTCCTTGGCAAAGTCTCTCTCCGGGGTGCTTATGCCAAAACTAGTTTTTACAGGTAGTCTTTTGTAGTCAGCCTGCTGGTGCTGCATAAACAGGGGGCTGGGGGGGCGGGGGGGGGGGGAGAGCTCCCCCTCCCAGCAGAAGGGACCCCACAAAGAGCCTCTTTCTGCTCCCCTAAAACCAGCCAACCCACTGGGAGGTGTGCTGGGTTTGCCTCCCCATCATTGCTGGTGGGACTTGCAGTGGCCACAAAGCAAATGAAAGCTGCAGGGGCGCAGGGAGCTGCCTGCATGCCCAGCCTGGCCTGGCCAGTGATGGCTGGCTCATTGGGTGCCAGCCCAGCAAGTCACAGCCATGCCAGAGCAGCCTGGTCTGCCCCGGCTGTAGGAGGAGACCCTTCCCCAGCGCCAAGTGAAGGGCGAAGACCAAAAACAGTGGAAAAAAAAAAGAGAAATAGCAGAAGGCTCCAGCTGTTGGTTTGCTGTGTAACTCAGAGCTGTGGCTGGGTGGCGGGAGCGAAAGGGCTTGCTCTCACTGTGATGCGTGGTATGGATCCAAAGGGATGATGCCGGATGATGCCACCTCCCTCGCAGTGCCTGCATGTCCCCGCCAGGGCTCTCCAAGAGCCCCAACACCACCATCCCCACTCAGACTCAGCCAGCAGGAGGGTCTCGGGAAATGTTGTCACACAGGACAGCAGGGCACAACCTCACGCATGGAGAAAGGGTGGTGGGAAAGGGAAAAAACCCACCACAACTAGAAGTGGCGTAGAAAACTTCTGTAATGGAGGAGCATTTCTCTCAACCAGGCTTTGAAAAACCCTGCTCCCGGCTGTAACCCTGCAGTTGTTTTTAGGTAGGGGAGCGGCAGCCCAGCAGCTGGGTGACTGCTGGGCATCTGTCCTCAGTAGTTGCCATCTCCACACCATTAGCAGCCCAAGTCCTTAATGAACGTACCCCAGCAGGCCAGGTAACACACACAGGGATGTGGATGCACATACTGGGCCAGCACACCCCTTGAGACAGGAGGCCAACACGGCTGAAGCATCCCTGCACCATTGTGGAGGGCAGCAGGACACCTCCTGCCCGCCCGCCCGCCTCTCTTCCCCCTAGGCAGACGCAGCAGAGCAGCTGGGCTTTCCAGCTTGCTTTTGGCTCATCACAACGCCACCATTTGGCTCTGGATTACAAGGTCAGCTGCGTCTGGCCCCAGGGGTTGGGTTTCAGCCACCACCAACATTTGAAGATATGTGCAAATGCAGCTCAAAAAAAAGAAAAAAAAAATCAACCCACCCTAAGCCAGCTGGTAACCTGCTTGATGTGAAACTCCTCCAAAGGCAGCAGCAACTCCCACTTCGGGTTCAGTACAGTCCCTGCCAGCACCCCCATACTCAGCACCAGTACCACCACCAGCTGTATCCTTGCCTACAGAAGCAGGGAGAGGGATGCTTCAGCAAGCAAGGCACAAAGCAGATGCAGGATCCCATTCTCTGGGCAGCAGCCAGATGGAGTCATCCTTGCAGAACAAGCCTCACCACTCTCCGTTCTCTTGGCCTTTTGTACCTTAACCCTAGATAGAGCTTAAATTCAATTAAAATCACTATTAAGGGAACTTTCTGTAACCTTTAGGATATTAGTGTGTAGCTCTGCACGGCTACAGGGATGCAGCCCAGGAGCAGGCAACCCCGGGGAAGCAGGCAGCTGTATGGGATGTATGCCCTGGGGCACGATCCATGGGTTTGCTGCCCATTTTCCTTGCTGGAAAGGTCTGGGAAGCAGCTGAGCCCCCACTGCTCTGCCTGGGATGCAGGCAGAGCCCTGGCCCTCTTGTGGGGACGGGACAGTGTGTCCCACACGCTGTTGCTGATGCGCATGTGGCTCCTGCATGCATGCAGGGGACCCTCCAGCAGTGGGATCGCAGGGACCGGCAGGACTTTCTGTTAAACGCTCGCCAATAATCGCAGTGCTGCTTAGGAGCACCTAATGCCCAGGGTGCTGGGCTCCCTTCTCCTACCCCACGACCTCTGTGGGAGCACTGGTGCCATCAAGCTGCTCGTGCCCTCGGATCTGCACGGCTCTGGTACGGGCACCCGTCAGATGTGCCGGACGCTGCCCGGGCGCAGCAGAGGGCCTTGGAGGAGCCCTCGGGGAGAGCCGGCACAAGGCTCCCGCAGCACGAATCCTGCGGCTCCCGACAGCCACCGGCTTTGGCTCCTGGGTGTCCCACCTGGCACAGCACGCTGGGGCGGGGGGAGCCAGAGCCCAGCGTGCCTCGCCGAAGGGGCTGTGGGCCCTGCTGCTTTTTTACACCAGTAAAAAGGGAGAGAGGGGGAGGAAAAAAGTGGGGGGAGCCTTTCTGGGGCTGCAAAGAGCAGGCTGGGGCACACCCAGAGGCACTGGCGTGCCCAAGCGTGGTGACAGCAGCAGCCCCCCGCCGCTGCTGTGTCCCCGACCAGAAACATTTGGCGGGCTGGATCTGGCCCAGCCCTGCTGCTGGCACCCCACGCCACCCCGGCAAGAAACCCCCCCGCTCCGGAGGAGCCTTCGCGTCCATCCAGGCACCAGCGTTGTACAGGGAGCGGCGGGGTTCGTACCATTAGATGGGGCTATAGTTAAAGAATTTGGATTTGTAAATTATATTTCAGACTCCGATCAGGACGTGACCAGGGGCAGCAGGTAAGTGTTGGCCATCTCTGCCTTGGACTCCCCGCCTGCTGCGGGGGGGCGGTGTGTGTGGGGGGTGGGGGGTGGGGGTGGGGGGTGAATGCTTCTGGGATGTGGAGGCATGGCAGGAGGGATGGGAGTCCCACAGAGCCTATGGGAAGCTGTAGGTGGGAGAAGTTACCAAATTGACAGTTTTTACTGCTGTTGTTCCAAAATTTATCCATCCTAATTCCCCTGTAACACCCTCCATTTTCCCGTGGTGCAATACATAGAGCATAGAAATGAGACTGACCCCTGGCAAAGGCAGATGCCTGGTGCTCAGCCTCCTGTGGGCACCCTTTGGCTTACAGAAAGACTCAGCCTTACCAATTTCTGACCTAAACCAGGTAACTGTCAAAGCTTCAAGTACTGGCTAAATGATTAGTGAAAAAAAAATCCAGCTGAAGACTTTGAAGCTCCAAAATGATACCAAGCCCAGTGACGGCTGGTGTCATCAGCACGTCTGTGGCACAGATAGGGGAGGATGGGACATAAGGAACAGAGCTTGCCCAGGGTTTGCCAAGCCACAGTAAGACCCCCTTGCCATGGGACCATCCCATCTCTCTTTCCACACAAACTCAGGGGGTTTCACAGTGCACGAAGCGGCGCCAGTGGCAGAGCAGCTGGGCTCAGAGGATGCTTGCCCCAGCAGCACTAGCATCTCTCCTACCACAGTATGGTAACTACTGGATTATAAGCCATAAAATCAAACTGCTCCATGCTGCCAGACACATCCTTCTTAATATTCCCTACTTTCCATACATATTTTATCTTATTCCCAAGCAGGTTCTCAGTGAGTGTAACTTTTTGCCCACAAGGAAGAGGGCAGGTGGCACTTGACAGGCTGCACTGAGGCTGCCACGCTCCTGGCTGCATGGGATGAGACTGATGCATGCACCCGTCTTTACCCAGCCCAGAGCTGCACTCACCTGATCACCATGGATGCAAGCACGGCCGCCAGCCTGCTCCCCGCACAGACACATTCTGCATAGCACAAATCTGCTCCCTAGAGCTGTAGATTACTGCCTAACAAGCAGTTTAGTTCCAGCCCTTTCCCCCTTTGAGGACATAAGTGCCCAGGAATAGCTCCTGGCTTTCTAGTCCCATCGAAGTTTCTTTTGGGTTAAAGAAAAATAAGTTCCATTCTTTCATTAAAATTGACAAGGGAAAGCCATAGATTTTCGATCTGTTTGTGTGTGTGTGTCCCCCATCCCACCCCACCCCCCCCTCCGTCCCACCCCTGAGCCATAGCTGGCAGCAGCAGCTGCTGTAAAGGCAATAGAGGTGAGCACGATGCCCAGGGCCCAGACAAGGTGGAGGCATCTGCACAAAGAAAATTAAGTCCCTGCCTTTTAACTTAAGCAGTAAGGAAGAACTTTTCTTTACAGGCTGCCTTACCAACAGGTGAACTTGGTCTTACTCAGGAAGCTGCTGCCCACCCAGCAGTGGCTGGTGCTGCAGCTGATGGAAACAAACATCACATTTCCCCAGGAATTTTGCGCTTAAAAAAATCCCGAACCTAAAACAGTGTTGTTGATGCTGAACCTTCATTTGTTTTTGCAGAAGGAGAAGGAAACTGGAAGCACCCTCAGTTCTAGCTGGGGTGAGGGGCAGAGGGTCTCTCCTGGGGCTGTGGGGTGACCATCTCTCCTTGGCAGGGGCATGCAGAGACCTGGACCTGCGCCCACGATTCACGAGTCAACAGCCCAAGAGGTTCCCAGAAGTCTTAAAGGTTCATTCGAGACACAAAGTAATTCCAGTTTTCAAGGCTTTTTATTTTTTGGCTCACTAAGGCACAGTGCTTACCATGCAAGTCAGGTCAAGCAGGGCAGGCCGCTGTCAAAAATAGGTCACGGTAGGAAAACTTTGGCCACAGCCTTTTCTTCGTGGCTCCAGACTCACCACACATACTCAGGCACTTGGGCGTGTTTCTAGAGCACCAGCTAGTCCAGAGAGTTTCTTTATGTCTTTTTTTTCTATAACTGACCATTTAATCCTAAACAAAGGAAACCAGAGGAAAAGCCACAACGCTGTCAGAAAGGGACAGGATTTTGGCAGAGCTGGCGGCATGCCACCTCTTGTTATTTGTGGGAATAAAGCCATTTAGCCATGTAGAAGTCAGACCCTCAGCCTGCACCAAACCCGTCCCGTGCCCCCGTGGGGAGGACATTTTGCAGAGCAAGGGCCACTCTGGTCTCTGCGAAGGACAGAGCGGTCTGGCCAAAAGCCACCGTGCTTCACCAAGGACAGCTGCACCAGTGCCTGGGCATACTTGAGCGCATGGGGTACCGCCCAGGCTAACACCAGCTGTTAAAAAACCAATCCTTTCCACTTTTATAAAGTATAAATGACCAGATACGAACCAAAACAAGCGGCACAGGGCCATGCGAGCCAGCAGAGCATGCGCCTGGCCTGGGGGGACGAGCAGGAAAAGAAGTAGGAAGCAGAGACAAAGAATTTCCACGACATCCCCCAAAACCACTTCCTGCACATGGGGAGCCAGGAAACATCTATGGGAGAGATGCCCAGCCCGGGCTGAGCAGGGTCGGGGCCCCAGACAGCCTCTGGGGAAACAGATTAAAGCACAGGGAAATAATGGAAACTCACAGCTCACATCCACAGTGAAAATCTCACCTGATGTGTCAAGAGCCCTGGATTTGGGGCTGACAAACACGTTTGTGCTACACCTTGGAAAACAGATGGACCAAGCTCTCCAGGACCGATATCTACATCCCACTCCCAGCCACAAAACAGTTCCTGACAGCCTGGTGAGGAGTCAGCCACTGGCAACGCCACCCGTCCTCTCTGAGCTCATGAGGACCCTCATTTCATTCCTCCAGGAAGAACAGAGAGGCAGGTTACTTATGGGTGGAGGAATACCATGCACAGATAAATCACATGGCACCAGCCCAAGGGGCAGAAAGGATGGAAACCCAGGAGACGCTTTTTAATTTCTTGCAGCAAGACAGGAGGAGCTGGTGGCTGCCCGGTGCAGTTCCCTCCATCCCACAGCACCAGGTGACACTTCGCATGCCCCAAAAGAGCTGCAAACGGATGAACAGCTTCAGGCAAAGTGTAGGTAGTGTTTTTCCTGCTTCCATGGAGATTTTTAGATTTACCCACGCTGTTAGGAAGCAGCAGTGCCTGGCACATTGGTATCCTGGCCCTGCAGCTCCATTTGCCTTGGGCTGTGCCTGCGGCTGGCAAGCCCTGCCTGCCAAGGCAGCGCCTAACATTACAAAGATTTGACCCTTACGTATTGCAAACGTGTGTTGTCAGAGCATCTTTTTGAAAGTCTCTGTTTACTACATGCACGTATGAAAAAATGTGACTTTTTTTTTTCTTATATTAAATTTATGCTCTAAATTTATGGGCTATTCGTTTTGGGTTTCTTCTGTTTTGTGTGGTTGACGACCCCGACGACCCCTTGCTCAAGGGTGTTATATTAAAGATTTCATTGGGGTTTGCTAAATAAGCCTCTCCCTGTCAGACTGCAAAGATTTTTTTAGTTTATTCCTGTTATTCACCAGCTCCCCGCTAACCATGGTTGCTTTACTCAGCACCCTTGTGTTTTGCTGGTGGCCAAACGCATTGAACACTGATGTGATGGGAGCATCGCTCACGTGCAGGGTGGGACCAGCTGCTGTTGTCAAAGACAGTGGGACACGGTACAAGACTTTGACATGGGATTATGCCTTTTTTTTCCCTGATCAGTTTGACGGTGGATGGTTAATGCCTGTAGACGAAAGAGCTCATTATTTAAGCACGCTTGTACGTGTGCTTTCTCCTGGCCCGTACAGTGACAAGGGAGCTGATGAATCTATGGGAATTATTTAAATCACCCACGTCCCACACCTAAGACTTAAATACCCTGACAGGCAAAGAAACGTTAATACCTCCAACTTCCTGGCATTTTCCCAGTATCACTACTGTACACCAAAGTATTAATAAGCCCTGAAGCAATAATGGCTAACGTTTTAGCTAGTTAAAAAGGGGGGGGGGGCTGTTTAAGCATTAATTTGTCAGGAAGATGACAAGATTATATGCATCGTCAGAAAACTAGCTCATTAATGCTGCCATCATGCAAATACTTCGCCGTGCTTTACTGTAATAGTATAAAGCAAGAGGGCTGCTCTCGATAGCAACGTACTGCAGCGTTGCAGCAGGAGGGTCTCACGTTCACAGCTTATTGAGATGGAATGAATGTATGGCAAGGGGGTGGGATCTTCTGTAAAAAAAAAATCTAGGCTCAAGTGAGAGAGACGACACTTCAACTGCTAGGTTTTGTTCAACCTATTGCCCAGGATGTGCCCGCTGTGAGCTGACAAGATTTGTGCCTTTTAAATGTTCCCCTTTTCCTTCATTCAATGAATGGCAAAGAGGATCAGAATGTTTAAGTCCCTTTTCTAAGTATAAACATGCGATTGACCCCAGATGTATGACTCCTCTCTGACATATAGCCCTGCCACATTACCCCTAAGGAATCTGGCCATGCATACAAGTGAGAGAAGACAAGGTGAACTACAACTGGAAGTCCCCCCCAGGCTTTACCCAGTGACCGAAGGATACCTCAAAGTTTCAGCTGTAAGAGTAACCTCTAAGGGTTTATTTTAAACCTTTATTATTACAATACAATGTGTCATGTGGAGAGGACGTAACCCCGCTTCTGGTCCCAGTGGTGCTGGATGGGAGGTAACTGGGTGTAGATGAGCACTTCCCTGCATGGTCACTTGAGGGGAAGTCAGGCATTTACTGTTTTTAAATAAAAATGAAAGCTGCCCTTTCCATTCCCTTTCTGAGTTGCCAGGACCATCAGCGGGCTCTCTGGTGGTCTCCACAGGCGCTCTGGGGCTGGGATGGGAAGGAGATGGGCGCTTTCATTGCTCCATCTCTCCCTGAGATTCATGTTGTCAGGAGGGTTTAGCACAGGGCAGCGCCTGGCACTGAGCAGGCACTGGTTGCATTTGCTTGACGAGGGCAGTGAAGTTGCTCCTCACACACAAGGAACGCTGAGGCCCCAAGGATGAGCCCATATCATCCCACCACAGCTCCTGTCTTGGGGCTGGGCTCCCTGCAGGGCGCCATGGCATGGTGACAGAGAGGTTGTCCCAACAGTTACACCTGTGTGAGTGCAGAGCCGGGTCCTGGGAGAGTTGCCCAGGACCACACAATAGAATCATAGAATTATTTTGGCTGGAAAAGACCTTTAGGATCATCAAGTCCAAATACACACCCAAATACAAATACACACCCAAGCCACCCCCACCCTCCTCTCAAATTCTCATGTGGTCCCATTGCCTCTGTGCCCAGCATCCCACCTGCTCCCAAAGCATCCTCACCAGACCCCCTCTGTTCACATCCACGGGTGCAACCAGCCCTGCCCTACCCAGAGGCTGCTGTCAGGACTGGGATGCAGGATGCTGGGACGCTAAACTGCCTGGTTTTGCTGAGAGCTACTCAGTACTCACCAGGAGATAAAAAGAGGGGGGGATTGGAATCCTTGTGAAAAATATGATGGCAGCAAAGTGTTGTTACAGCCACAGCACCTAGTTATTAAGGAGAGGCAGGGAGAGGTAACATCTTTTATAGGACCAATTTATAGAGTCGGGAAAACAGGCTTACGGGCACAGGCACCCTCTTGCAGGAGAATGTATGTGCTTTCTCTCGGGTGACATCCATTAAAGGGATGTATTTGGATGGGATGGTGAGGAGCAGCAGCACAAAATCCTAAAATAGACACGACAATGCTTCTTTCTGTCTGGCTCAGCTCATGCAGGAGTTCCTGCTGCTCCCCTAGCAACTTGCCCAAGGAGAGGTGTTTTCCCCTAGCCCTGTACATGTCCATCCCAAAGCTGGCCCAGAGTGGTGGGCTCAGGCTGCAGAGCCATCCCTGCCGTCCAGCTCAGCACTTGGCTGTCATTGCTGGAAGTTTTATACAAAAAACATACACCTCGCACGGCTTCCATGCTTCTCATCTCCCCTTGTCAGTCTTTGCATTGAGTATGTAAATTCAAGTGATGCCTGTAGCAGGAAATTTCACAGTCCAAGGGGTAGGAAAATGCCCAGGGAACCCCCAAATTGTAAGGCAGGGAAATTAGGGGAGGTGGGAGGGGGAGATGATAGGTGCTAAATCCTGACTTAGGAAGTCAGGCAGACAACTGAGTGAGCAAATACAGATGGAAGGAAATGAAAGACCATTTTCATCTCATCTCCAAAATTGTATCGTTTTGTACAGCCAACTTCTGCCACAGGAGGGAGCTGGGACAGAGAAGGGGCTGGGAAGGCAGGAGATAAGCGTCACAGTTCAACTGGAGGTCCTTAAACGGGATCGCAGACCCCTGGGGTGACATCCAGCTTTCCTTTCCCTACCCTGTCTCACTGAACTATACAGTTTATTCTTTTTAAATTTTTGAACTCTTTAAACGTCCCTTGCTGCCACCATCAATCCTCACCCATCGGGACATGCCACCCCTGACCCAGCGTGTAGCAACACCTCAGCCGTGCTCCCTGCCACGCTCGGGCAAGCCAAATATTCTTTTCTTCGATTTGTTTCAAACACACCAGCCATAAACCTCAGCCTCTGGCCTCTTGTTTTTGTTTGATGAGACTGGCTCAGAGGAAGGAAGGGATCCAGCTTTCACTGTGCCGGGCAGCCTTAGCATGTCTGCTGAACCAACACCCTTGGTTTCTCCCCCTGATACCCAAAATCATCTCCCCATCCCTTTACCTCCTCCTTTTCAGTCTCAGATGCCAGTTTCTCCACGTGGGCGATCAGTACTGGGTGCTCTGGTAAAGCTGCAATGGCCTTTGCCGTCGCTCGATGCCTGGCACCACGGTGGCCAGAGGCCAGCCAGGCAGGTGCTGGGGTGGCTGCTCCCCTCAGAAGCACTGCCAAAGGGGCAAGCTCCTGCAAAAACCTCCCCCCAGGCTGGAGGTATTCCACACTTTTGGAAATGGAGCCCTGCATTCTGATAAATCACCTTTTTTCCTGCACGCAGGCACCCTATTACCTCTCTGAATTCACTCTGTGCCCTGAGCAGCTTTCCTCCCAGATGAATCCTTTATCCCCAAATTTTTTTGTCTTGTTGCTAAAAGAACAGAAAAACACCCAAAAATCCCCCATGCACACCAAATGGCTGACCTCAACTCTGTGCTGAATTCCTCAGTATATCTGCTCCCAGAATAGGTCTGTAATGGGCAGGAGCAATTTTCAACTGCTTTCACAAAGTAATGAATCAAATAGGGGTTTGGGGTTGTTTGTTTTTTTTTTTTCTTCTTCCTCGACTTGTAAAATGTTTGTTCTTTTCTGAAACAGAGATGGGGGAACAAATTGAAGCTGAGAGCACCATTGCCTCCTTCAACAGGGTCCAAATTCAGTCCCTTAAGTCCAGGGAAGCTGCATAGCCTTGCTGGCTGTGAGCTGTCAATCATGCATGAAATGTATGGCACTTCAACACCTGCCCTTCCCTCCCCAGATGATTCTAATCTTTTCTTTTCTTACAAGTTCCACTGAAGTTGAGGCAAAGCAAGCCCTGGCTGGAGAGCAGGACTTGGCCAGGTCCCCACCGGTGTGCTGCCCACATCCTTGCCTTGCTGGTAAGAGGAGTAGCTGCTGTATTAGCCAGCAGGGATTTTTTCCTCACTGCAGCTGTGCCTCCGTCGTGGCTCCAGTGGCACTCTTCCAGGTGGATGTAGGACTAAGGAGAAACATTAGTATAGGAGAAATATTTTAATATGATGGGAAGTTGAAGCATTTACTCAAAACAGCTTCCACCATTGCCACTACAACTGATGCTCTTTGATTTCTTTTTTTCAGTGACCAAGCAGAGGAAACCAGCCTGGTGACTGACACTCCCACAGCATCTGGTGAAACACAGAGTCTGCCCTGAGATGGTTTTTACTACGAGCATCCCTTTGTGGTGACCATTGTGCTGCCACTGAAAGGAAAATTTCCCTTTACGAAGCATGCGGATTAAAGCAGTTCTGCTCAGTGATGGACTTATTCTGGAACAGCTTGAAAAGGGCACCACTGCCCTTTTATTTTCTGCCACAAAATACTCAGAATTTGCCAGCCTGCCACATGGATGCTCTGCTCTCTAAATAACCATTGGCTATAATTTTGACCGCTATCTGTCTTGTACCTACGTAAGAAGTCATTTGTGCAGTTAAAACAACTTAAATAGGAACATGAGGAGTTATTTTAACCACGCTTTGCATGGCTGAAGGCAGGAAGGGGGTGATTAACCTGGCAAGGGGAAGGCTGACCTCTTAGCTGGAGCACAGGGCTGAGAACTTCCTGCTCTGCTCCTCACTCCTCAGACGAAATGCAGTGAGCCACCTCATCTTAACTGCATCCAGCCCAGGTATTTATAGTCTCCCCAATTAACTAGAGCACATTTACACATTAATTAGCTCTTGCTTTGTGCCTAGAAATCCCTGTTATATTAATAACACTTATTACATCCCTCTGTCAAGGGGACATTTCCCCATTGCTGCTGCCTGTGGGTGAGGGCAAAGGTGCCTGGACGGATGTGAAAACTGGACCAAAACCCAAGATGGCTCAGCTCATTCTTAGAGCTGTATTTCTACCACAGTGATGCTGTGTAACCTTGGAGGATAACAACAACAACAGATAATAATAAGCCCTTCACACAGGGAAGTTATGAAAAATTGAGCTCCTTCTGTAAGAAATAAATACAAAGGAGAGTAGCTCGAAGGAGGGTCAAAGCAGTCAGCTCAAATGTGACACAGCGTCATAACCCCCAAGCTTCCAGCATATTCTTCCAGCATTTCTTCAGTGGCTCTAAAGCATCCTTTTAGCCCTTTCCAACTCTGCAGCTGGAGCCAGCTCCACACACGCTCAAATATCCTGGGAGGCAGCATCCCTGCAATCCAGCCAGCAGCCCAAGAACAGCTGCTAACGCCAAATTTGCAGGCTGGCGTCGCAAACGCAGAAGGTTTGCAAGGGCATCATTGGCTGTTAGGGAGGAGAGAAAATCATCCTCTTCTCTTTTCTGCCTGCCTGAAATGAGGTCTAGATACTGTACATCTGCTTAACGTACCAGTCAAGCAGGGACATGCTCTCCTCCTTGTTTATCGCAGAGCCACAGTCGCAGAAAGCCTAGTTTTGACGTATAGCCTGGAGACACGCACGTGGCTCTGGCTTCCCAGATGGAGCCACAGTGGGGCAGGAAAAGGAAAGCAGCAGTAAGAAATATGGGGATGCAGGGTATGGCACAGCATCCACGGAATAACTGAAACCATCCGGCAGCGTTTGTCCTCCAGTGGCATCCGCAGAGGCAGGTGGCTGCTGCCTGCCCTAGCTGGGGTTAGCCTCTGTCTTCTGAGACCAAAGCCTGGCATCACCAAGGTACAAGGAGATTCACCGATCACAGTGGAGATACTCAGCAATGCCGAGTTCATTTAGCAGTGTAGTGGTAAATAGAGAGTAAACGGCCCATTGCATGTTAATTTCCCATGAGAATCAATTAATTTTGGTTAAAAAATATGGGTTTTAAGTCATAATCTTCAACTGTCTCTGGCTGACCGCAGCCACAAAGTGGAGCCAAAATCCTCAAAAAGATGTTGGTTCCTCATCAAAAAAAAAGCATTTCAGCTGCTGACATGGGCATTGCACAGCCCTGTACTCAAGAGACACAGGAATCGGCACAGGTGTCACTGAGGACAGGTCTAATGCCAAAAGAGTGTTATGACACTTTATTAAATAAAATATGCTTATTTAGCTGCCTTTAAATAAGGTAGGTGTATTTCCCACTGTTTGAATCTGCTCAGCAATGTAATAATCTCATTATTAACATCTAGGCTAGCATTTAAAGCAGCAGAGAGTTCAGCAATGTTGCTGAAAATGGATTTCCATCAGCAAGAGTGTGCTCCTCTGAGCTGCCCAGGAGACCTCCCCTATGGTCCCACCTGAATTCCTGCTCTGCCAACAGTAGAGCACCTGTTCCAGCTTTCACAGGACCTGTAGGAGGAAGGTATGTTCCGGGGGCTAAACCCCTCATCTCCAGAGTAAATCTCACATAGTGGTTGGAGGTTCTTTGGAGCGTATTGCAAACAGTAACAGTCCTCCCAGCACTGCTGCAAAGGCATAAAAGCAGCAACTGCATTTTTGGGAGAGCAAAGGAAAGTCCAGAAGTGATGTAACTTGCCCAAAGTTGTTGAGAAAGTCATTCTTGGGGCAAGACCGGGAAGGGAAAGCCTGCTACCAGGATGAGTTTGGGTGTCTGTCTCTGCTGACTGCATCTCAGGGCAGCTCTTCCCCAGCCCTCATCTTCTGCTTGCTTGTGTCTCTGTCACACATCTGCTCTGCCCTATGGTTTGTTGTGTTTTGTTCTGGGCTTATTTGATACAGAAACCCTTCCAACACACTCCTCCTCAACCCGTGAAGCTCTAGTCACAATGTGGCATTGCATAAGTAGCAATGGGTAGAGGCTTGTTTAATTTTATTTTGGCTGCCTCCACCCCAAAGCAACAGCTCAGCATCTAGTTTCACCCAGGAGCTGAATTTTGGCACTGTGGTCCAGCAGCTTCCAGCACCCATGAGATCTAGCAATAGGTACCATGTGAACCTTCTCAATATCAGTACAAAACCAGCAGCATCTCAGGACTAACATACCGTAATTAAACCAACTGGAGAAGCAATTAGTGCCAGGCTTCATCCTGAGGATGACAGTAGCACCGTGGTGCTAAATAAAGGCAGTTCCATGTGGTGCCAAACAGCTCACTGTGAACCTTGTCTGCTCAAGCTCCAGCCCTCTCGGCAGAACCTGCTGTCCTTGGGAAGAAGAGCAGTACGGATGCAGTGGGGAGAGATCTAAAGAAAAATGAGTGGAGAAACACTGATGTAAAACAGGATTTCAGAGCTCAGGAGTCACGAACACAGCCCGCACCGTCCCTCCCATGCTGTCTGCCAGTACCTGGTAGGTGATGTTCTAATGCCGCAAGTGGGCTTGCCTTGGTCACCTGCAGCTGCTGCAGCTGCAAGACCTCCACGGGCCATTCCCTCCGCTAGCCCGCAGGAGCAGCCCTCACCCAGCGCTTGGTGAGAGGGTACAGGGTGGGCACTGGGAGGGTTAGGGGGACCATTTGCTGTGATCCTGGAGCACTGGGGCAAAGCTGACTGCAGACAGGCTCTCGGCAAAGCATGAGCAGGGGCAGGACCAGGCTCAGCTGGACCTCACAGCCAGCACACAGGTCTTACATTGAGAGTGACCTCTAGGTTTTACTGGTACCGCCTTAGTCAGGCTGGGGATGAGTGTCTTCCACTGGTTAAGTACTGAGAAGGTTGTTTTAGCTTGGTGGTATACTTTTCTGGAAGCCCAGAACTAAAACACTCTTCCTGCCAGTTTTTACCATTTTTTTCATGTGACAAAGACCCTTTGCAGAGGTTTAACAGGTTAAATTAACAGCACTGCCTTCCCCTCAAGTGTTTTGGGCAGGGATGTGAAGTCAGGGGGGAAAATAACATCTGCTCACACAAGCTCCAGCTTGGGGTTGGATCTGCATATTCCTCAAGCTGGAAAAGGAAAGTGCAGGTAGTTCTCCTGGTCCCCACCTGGAGCCATCTTCATCCATCTGGCAGTAAAAACCACAACCACCCAGCAAACCCTTTGCTGGCATGAGGAGAAACCCTATCTGTGCGTGACACCATACCAACCCAGGAGCCTGCTGAAACTGGACATTTGCTCTATCACCGGCTTTACTGTACCCCATTCCTCACCTCCCTTGCACACCATCTCTGTAAGCTGGAACCTGAGGCACGCACCTTGACCCTGAGCTGCTCTGCAGAACACGTGCTGGAATCTCAGTAGGATGGCAGGCCATTAGAGAAACGAAATGAGTCTTCTAGTATGTAATGAAAGATACCCAAGAAAGAGGTCATCATTAGGACTGTGTTGCATCTGCCTCAAAACTGCAAAGGCAGTTCTCGAAGGAGGTGAGGAGCGGGCAGGAGAGAACAGATACATGCACAAGACGGAGAAAAATCTCAGTTCTCTGTGTTGCAGCATGTCACAGCCCCTAAAGAAAGTACTGGGCTGGTCCGTGGCAGCTGCAGCCTGGGTAATAGTGAGGAGCTCCACAGTTTTGTTAGTGCCATTTTAATAGCTGTACCTCTGTAAAAACATCTCTTCTTTCTAAAGAATCCACTTAACTTTGCTGCTTCTTAAAAAAAAAATACAGAAAAGGCAGCATTAACAAGTAAGCTTAAGGCAACCTACATTTACCATCCCTCCAGAAAATAATAAAATAGATATATAGATATACAAAGCTAGCAGCAGCCCTCCGTCATAGTACTTGATTTGTCTCACCTTGTCACTTCAGTATGAGGTTGAGGAGATGCTTTTTAATATGCTTAAATATGTATTTATAATAAATAATATTTTCTTATTTAAGCATATAAAAAGCATCTCCTCAACCTCACATGCTTAAATAATAACATATTATAATAAATTTTACCTGTGTGTGCATATAATTATATAAATATTATTAATAATAATATATTTACTATAATTCATAATATACGCTTTATTATAATATACTTACAATAAATAATGTATATTATTATTTAAGCATATTAAAAAAGCATCTACCCAACCTCATAGCAAAGTCAGAAGGTGAGAGGATTCGAGCACTATGAGGGAATGATGCTGCCAGCTTTAGAGGACATGGCCTTAGCCAGCCATGTCACTGCAGCAGCTGTGGTCCCTGTAAAAATAAGGCACATCTTCCCCGCCATAGGAAAGGCCAGAAACTGAGTGGAGGTGGTGGCAGGAGAGGGAAGCGAGAGTTTGTGCACTGGGCAAGATGTACCCTCTGCTCCTTTCAGAGACGGTGTCCAGCAGTATTTCTGGTTTATAGTGGGCAGGGAGCAGGAAGGCTACAGGTGTGGCAGAGAGGGGCTGGGTGATGTAGCAGGGAAGGGAAGAAGCTTTACAGCAAGAATGTAATTATGACTTTCTTCTTTGTAGAAAGAGCACACAAGTCACATTGACACAGAGTTTGAGTGACCCAGGTTTCCCCATATTCGGGGACACAAGCTCGCTGCTTTCCAGGCTGGGAGCGCAGGCCCTGCCTGCACAACAGCCGGGCAGGAGGACAGTCAGAGCAGCATCAGGAACAAGGTGTCAAGGTCAACAGCCTCCCGGTATCAGCACCATATTTTACAGGATCTCCTGTAGTTCAGGTAACTAAGACCAGGGGGACGAATTCAGTGCCAGCAGCAGCAGGCAATGGAACCAGAGCAGCTCCTCGTCAGTGTGGCAAGGAGCAGATGTGTTTCTATGGAGCTGTTATGCCCCGGCTCCACGATGCTCGTGGGTGCACTATAACTGCTATCTGCACCCGTAGCCAGATTTTTTACATTACAGATAGCGGCTGCTGTGTGGTGTACTCCACTAGCAATAGCCACGATGCCTTAAAAATAGATTACTGCAGAGTTGTGAACTTGAATGCTACCCTATTAGTGTTTATTTTATTAATTTATTGAATAAACACTAGCAAGGTTAGATAACGTCTGTGGCTTTGGCTTCTTTTTTTCCACAGCATTCAAAGCAATTACTTTCATGAAAGCAAATGGTCCATTTAGTTGGAGAATCTATAAGGCAGAAATGAGATGAGATTCCTGAACAGATGTGCCCTTCTCTAGAGGGATTCAATGTCTGTGAGGCTTCAAGCTGACACCAGGCAGAAAACATCTCTTAACTTCACTACGTCTGAGCTGCAGAGCAGAGCTGGCGGTTATATCAAAGAGCCAGCTCCATAACTTCAAAACAAGGGCAAGTACCCATCAATTTAAAGCATTTTGTGTACCAGGGAACAGAAGGGAGAAAGGATGCCTTTGTCATGGGGATGGGGCTGGCATCACCAAAAACACCCTACTCCCAATCGACTAAAAGAAAGAGTCCCTCTTCAACAACTCAGGCAAAGAAAACCGCTTTTGCTCATTTTTTGCACAGGTAGATGTGAAGAGGGAGGCTGAAGGGAGCCAATAACGACTATTGCAGGTCCACACATCATGTAACACTTGCCCTTGGTTGGTGCTAGGTGTCTTGGGAAACATCCGAGCTCTCCCTCAGCCCAGTCCCAGGTCAAGTTAGCAGCAAGGCACAACTCCTTGGTGCCAGTTCAGCAACTACTACAGAAGTTAGCACTGCTAACCACAGCTCAGACCATGCCCTGGGAAAACGGCAAAGTCCTGCTGGCAAAACCAGCCTCAACTGTGCCAGTTATCTCCTGGAAGACAGCGCGTGCATCCATGGCAGTACCCCACAAACCAACACCCTGGACTTCGCCTGTTGCTGGTCAAGTCCCAGTTTTCACCCTGTCCTCCTGGGAGAGTAGTGCTGGCATCAGCCTGACAACCCCTGGGCTCCGTATGCCTGCCCACACGCCCAGGATCTGCAGTAGAGGTCCCCCCTCCTTTGCACATCTTCTCTGGCCCATGCCCTCAGCCTCAGCAGGGTGCAGATGGAAGGAGGCACAAAGAAAAAGCCATCACCCGCTCGCCCGGAGACGGGCAAAGCACATTGGCAAGCCAGCACATGGAAGCTCGCATCGCTGCTGCCAACTCCCTACCTGCTCCGTGGCTAAGCTGAAGCCCGAGGTCTCAGGGCTACGCATGCCTCAGCCTGGCAACTCTCCCATGCCCCAAATTAGCAGGCACGGAGACCTTTTGAAGTCACTCCAGCCTTCAGATGTAAGGACACACAGCCCCTCAGCAGTACCCAGTCCCAGGGATGCGCCCAGCTGGGACGCCCATCCTGCCATCCACAATTCCTGCTCGTGCTCCTCGCAGCCGGCATCCATGCCCATGTGTTCACCTGGCAGCCTTCCCACCCACAGGCTGTTCGACAGGGTCTCAGCTGCCAGACAATGATGCATTTAGGCAGGAGGACTGAGCAGGACTGCAAATACCATTTCTTCAGCTTTCCTCTTCCTCCAGTACAGGGCAAAGAATGGACCACCTCTCACCTGATGACTGCTGTCATCTCAGCCTGTCCTCTCCTCAAAGCAGTCCACAAGGCAGAGGCAGAAGAGACTATATTCCTCACCAACTTCAACAGATGCCAAGGGAAAAAAAAGTAGCTGAACTTGCAAAATCTCTCAGAAATCTACATTGGCAGGAAAGGGGATCAACTCGCCTAATTATTCATGAACAAAGGGTGGTGGGGGCAAAACCAATGATTAACATCTATCACTGAGGCATATGGAACTAGCTCACTGCGGGATGTATACGCAATAGCTGTTTTGCAGTTGAGTTTTACTTGGGATGCTTTCACGAAACAGCATATACATAAACACATCACGCAATAAGGAGGTGAGGATAGGCTCCTGTCAAGACAAAGGGACAAGAACGCTCAGTCCTAACACCATCAGGAGGCACAAGTGGTTTCCAGAGCCAAAGGGATTTTTTTTTTCCCCTTTTTCAGGCTTTTTTTTTTTCCCCCCTTAAATCTTTCTGACTTCACAGGAGCTTGTAGTAACATAAAGCACCCCTGCTGTTAGAGATCCTGCTGTGTGTAATGGCATGCCTTCACAAGATGAGGGGGATGATGCTGGCAGGGGACAATACAGCAGAGAATACATGCTCACGTCTCAAATCTCAAGCAACATATAAGCCTACAAATGTGTTATCAAGAGACACGGACAGAAATCTAGGCTTATTTCCCACTCAAGAGCAGCTATGACGCCAACTTAGAGCACACATTGTACCTGCCTTTGACCCCAGCATCATCTTTTGTGGGATTTTACCCAAGTCTCTGGATCTTCAGTGTTACTGCTGCAAAGGGACAGTAAGCATTACTATCAAGGAAAAAGCAGAAAGCTTCTTGTCTAGGCATGCTGCAACCGAGAGCATTCCTAAGCCACAGCATTTTGCAGCCATTTCTCACAATTAGACAATACTCTTCATTTTAAATAATTTCTTGTATATTTAGTTGTGTTCATGTAATAAGTAACATTCACAGGGACGATAGGCAGGAGACAACCAAAAAGCCCCTCACACTTAGAGCTACAATTCATGCTGTCCTTCCCCCTTTATTCAGTAGTATTCCATCACTGCTAAACATATACAGAAAATTCTTGGATAAAGAAAAGGTGGTTCTTCTCTCCTACAAGGATCAGATTTGCTGCTGTTGGAGCTTTTTGTTATTTTTATTTTTAATTTTATTGAAAACCCCATGCATCGGCAGGAAGATGGGAAGGGGTGGTACGAATCAGAAAAAACACAGAAACAGCTGCCTCTGGGACAACATTCAGAAACCAGCTTTCTATGAAGAAAGTCCCTCTGAAATAGGTCACAGCTTTTGTCCAGTGAGAAATTCAGCTACAAGAGCAAGAAAAGAAAAAGAGACATGCCCTTACCTGTGTGTCTCTCCTCAATCCTATTTCTTCATTCATAGCCCCTGACATGTCACCAACTTGTCTCATCTGGAGTAGATACTTGGCCATAGAACTAGAACTCTTTGGTCCAACTTATTTCATTCTCATCCAGGTAGCAGGGGAGTATTTGAGTAACAGTTGTTCAACAACATGAGATCAGGCAATAAGGGAGGGTGTGTATGTGTGTGTGTCTGCTCCCCCAACCAGGCAATCACTGCTTGAAATATAACCCTGAAAACAGGGCTCATGCTATGCTGAGGCACCCTTCCAAAACACATGTAAAAAGTACTACATTCTTAATAGTTTGTGGGGGTTTTTTGAGAGCGGTTTCTTGCCTTAATCAACTCTGTGACAGCAGCTCTCCCAGAAGAAAGTAGAAACCAGACAGTCCCTTCGCATTCCCTAGAGATGTTTTTGGTGTACATGCTGTCTTTTATAGCATGCTACATACACTGCTAAGCATTGTATGTTTTAAATGTAAAAAGACAATACGAACTGGATTAGGTACCATCTGATGAAATTCAGTAGCTTACATTAAGCAGATCAGTCTATGCAGTCATAACGGTCCCTTTTTAATTCTGCTACTGATAGACGTAGTGTTTTTCACAGACTGAGACAGTTGTTGTTTTTTTTTTTTTTTAACATTGTATTATCCAGGTCAGAAGATAACAAAGTCTCCTCAATTAAAAACAAAACAAAACAAAAACCAATACCTAAACAGTGGCTTTTTGTTCAGCAAAATACTTCTCTGTTTGTAGGCAAACATGCCATAAACAAATCCTACCAGAGGGGATGCAATACTGGACCTGATGGTCACCAACATGAGCGAGCTAATCTGTGATGTCAATATTGGAGGCAGCCTGGGCTGCAGTTGATCACACACTGGTGTAGTTCGCAGTCCCGAGGGATATGGGTCAGGCAAAGTCAGGACCCTGAATTTTAGGAAAGCAAAATTCCAGCTGTTCAAGAAGTTAGTCAATAGGACCCCCTGTGAAACTGCCCTCAGGGCCAAGGGCACAGAACAGAGCTGGCAGATCTTTAAGGACACCTTCCATAGACCACAAGAGCTCTCGATCCCCAGATGTAAGAAGTCAGGAAAGCAAGGCAAGAGACCGGCATGGCTGAGTCAAGACCTGCTGGGCAAACTTAAGGGCAAGAAGGAATTGCACAGGCAGTGGAAGCAGGGACAAGTATCCTGGGAACAGTAGAGGGACGCTGCCCGGTTGGGTATGGGCGGGGTCAGGAAGGCCGAGGCACAGCTGGAGCTGAAGCTGGCAAGGGGTGCAAAGAACAATAATAAGGGCTTTTACAGGTATGTCAACCAAAAAGGGAAGGCTGAAGAAAGTGTAGGCCCCTGATGAGCAAGACTGGCAAGCTAGTAACGATGGACAAGGAGAAGGCCTCATGAGGTACTCAACTTTTTTGCCTCAGTCTTCACTGGCAACCTCTCTCCCTGCACCTCTCGAGTGGACGGACCACAAGATGGGGACTGGGGGAGCAAAGTCCCTCCCACTGCAAGAGAAGATGAGATTTGTGACCGCCTGAGGAACCTGAACGTACATAAGTCTATGGAATCTGATGAGATGCATCCCAGAGTCCTGAGGGAATTGGCTGACATAGTTGCCAAGCTACTCTCCAGGATATCTGAAAAGTCATGGCAGTCAGGTAAACTCCCTGGCTACTGGAAAAAGGGAAACATCACACCCATTTTTAAAAAGGGTAGAAAGGAGGACCCTGGGAACTACCAACCTGTCAGCCTCACCTCTGTGCCTGGGAAGCTCATGGAACAGATCCCCCTAGAAGCTATGCTATGACACATGGAGGACAGGGAGGTGATTTGAGACAGCCAGCATGGCTACACCAGGGGCAAGTCCTGCCTGACCAATCCAGTGGCCTTCTGTGATGGAGTGGCCACACTAGCGGACAATGGAAGAGCTATGGATGTCATCCACCTGGACTTCTGTAAGGCCTGTGACACAGTTCCCTACAACATCTTTCACTCTAAATTGGAGAGATACGTATTTGATGGGTGGGCTGTTCAGTGGATAAGGAATTGGTTGGATGGTCGCTTCCAGAGGGTAGCAGTCAACAGCCCAAAGTCCAGACGGAGATCAGTGATGAGTGGCATCCCTCAGGGGTCCATACTGGGACCAGTGCTGTTTAATATCTTCATCAATTACATTAACAGTGGGATTGAGTGCACTCTCAGCAAGTCTGCAGATGACGCCAAGATGAGTGGTGCAGTTGACACAACTGAGGAACAGGATGCCATCCAAAGGAACCTGGACAAGCTTGAGAAGAGGGCCTGTGTGAACGTCATGAGGTTCAACCAGGTGGTCAAGTGCAAGGTCCCGCACCTGGGTTGGGGCAACCCTAGTACCAATATAGGCTGGGGAATGAAGGGATTGAGAGCAGCCCTGGCGAGAAGGACTTGGGGGCTGCTGGTGAATGAAAAGCTGGACATGAGCCAGCGATGCGCACTCACAGCCCAGAAGGCCAACTGTATCCTGGGCTGCATCAAAAGAAGTGTGGCCAGCAGGTCGAGGGAGGGGATTCTCCTCCTCTGCTCTGGTGAGACCCCATCTGCAGTACCGTGTCCAGCTCTGGAATCCTCAGTACAAGAAAGACACGGACCTGTTGGAGCGGGTCCAGAGGAGGGCCACAAAAATGATCAAGCACCTCCCCTATGGGCACAGGCTGAGAGAGCTGGGGTTGTTCAACCTGGAGAAGAGAAGGCTTTGGGACACCTTACTGCAGCCTTCCAGTACCTAAAGGGGGCCTGTAAGAAAGAGGGGATAAATCTTTTTCGCAGGGCCTGTTGCAATAGGACATGGAGTAATGGTTTTAAACTAAAAGAGGGCAGATTTAGACTAGATAGAAGAAAGAAATTTTTTTTACAATGAGGGCAGTGAAACACCAAAACAAGCTGCCCAGAGAGGTGGTACAAGCCCCATCCCTGGAAACATTCAAGGTCCGGTTGGATGGGGCTCTGAGCAACCTGATCCAGCTAAAGATGTCCCTGCTTACTGCAGGGGACCTTTTAAAGGTCCCTTCCAACCCAAACTATTCTATGATTCTAAGTCTGCAACATCTACTTAGTGCAAAAAACCCGTCATCACTGAGGATGACTCATTATATATATATTATATAATACACAAGTAAAGCTGAGCAAACAGCTCCCCAATATCAAGAAAGTCACCTGGACCAGGGAAACACTTTCCTGACACTAGAATTCTTCCTCTGAGTTCAAGCCTTGGAAGCCTAGTCATATGAAAAGTGTTTGTAACTCCTACTTATTATGAAGACCAAGAAAATTTGCATGTGTTTGTTTGCTATAGTAAGAAACAGAATTGCAGTAAAAAATGCAACCAATCTTTGATCTGAACATTGCCCTGTACTTCACTAAACCTTGAGTTTAAAATTAAGCTCCAGAAGATAAACTAAAGTAACTCATCAAGAGAGGAAAGCGTAGCAGGAAAAGCTGGTATTAGAATGGTAGCAAAGGCCTAAGTTTGGATCAAGCATATTGTGAAACTGAACCTAAACTGTATACTGCTAGGGAAATGGATAGTCCTACTCTTATCGCTTCAGAGCGAGCGGATATGCAGAGTCAAATTATTTGTCTAACTGACCAGAAGCAGTGGCACAGGAAGTATGTGAGACACACACACTGCTTTCAGTCACGTTAAAAAGTGGATTCAATCACTAAGCGGTCACAAAACCACATGAAAGTCAAGAGGGCCAGAATGCATGTCCTGGGACAGCAATCCCAAATCACAAAATGCATCCCAAAAATTCACCACCGTAAGAGACTGTTAGCGAGCAGTTATTTTGACAGAAATAGTTGCACTTACTCCCCTTCCCGAACAAGATTTCAAGTAGGTGCTACAACCTGTCATAGAGCAAGCATTAACGAATCTGGTCCCCGGACAGTGGCATCACCTAATAGCTCCTGCCAGATGGGATAAAGGGCTGGATGAACCCAGCTCAGCAATGCATCACTTAAACGTAGGTGCACTAACATTACTTACTTTATATTCAGCAAGTTACTTTTCTAAACAAAATATGAAATGCTGGGTTTAAGCTTCACGATAGTCAAGCTCTCAAGAACTACCAGCTGAATGTGATAGAGCCACACAAGCGAGACTGATCTTGTGTGTGAAGTTATTTCCCAGTACATTACTTTCCGGCTCCAGTAGGCAAGCTTGCTTTTTGTGTTGCTAATACAAAGCATTCAACTTAAGAAAAAAAAAATAAGGTTTTATATTTACTCTTGTGAAAACAGCAAGTAAACGCAGCTGTTATACACAAATCCAAAACTAAGACCTAAAAACCAGCTTATCACATACACGTTAAAGGACTTCACAAAATATTTCAGAAATTTAAACGTGGACATATATATAACGGTATGCCTTAAGCAGTTGATCAACCTTTGATTATGTTTGTCACTAACAAGTAAGAAGCCACATCACATCCATCCCTCCACCCAATATAGTTAAACTCCTGCCCAGGAGGATGTCCACATGACCACAACTTGTTTCTAGTACCCAAAATCTCCACTGCAACTGAATTGCCTAGAAAATAGCAGAATTGCTATTGGGGAAAAAAAGGAAAAAAAAAAAAAAAAAAGAGGTAAACTATTTTAGGGACTGAAGTTCAGTCTACTTTTTTTTCAGATGTGAAAGAGGAACCTGAAGCCACTTCTTCCGCAGAATAAAAATGCTTTAAATCAGTATTACATCTCTCTCGCATGTAAACTATAATTTCTAATTGCGAGAATGTAGCATGTGTGACTTTAACAGTGACAGAAAAAGAAATCTGCTTAACTAGCCCACATTCAAGCGTGATGGTATTCCCTTTCCCCACAACTCCCAAACACCACAAGTTAATAGGAATTTACATTTTTAAATATTATAATTTCTTTGACATATGGCAACTGTAGATACTAAGACTTTAAACAGTGCTTGCAAAACTGGCTGAGGAAAAGCATGCTTCTCTGGGGAAAAAAAACAAACCACCAAACCAAAACGCAACAACAAACCCTTAAGTTATTTTAAATCCATTAATATTTGTTCGTCAATAGTTCCCTCAAAAATTCTCTCACCCAACAAGCAGGCACACACAGTTCCAAAAGGATCACCCCTTGTTTTACCAAAAGGACATCTAGGACATCCAAGAGCAATGTTTTAATGGATCGCCACCCTGTAGGTCAGCTAAATCCACCTGAGACTCATTTCCCCACTCGTCAGCTCCAGAGGAGGCAGCCCAGGGTAGTAAGACGACAAGCTGCGATACCTATTTGGTGAACACCCGCGGACTTTGACTTCAGGCTGACTTTCTTTACAGCTGATGCCCAAACCTGCATACACAGACAGCTAACTAGGCCACCAGCAGCTACTGCTCGCTCCAAACAGCACGACAGACATGCAGCAACATGCAAAATGTTGGGGGGAAATTGCATTGATCAAAACACAATTCTTCAGTTATTTTTAAACCACACCATTGCATGTAACTGGATCAGAACTATTTTGTCCACCCTTCTTCGCCCCCAGGAGCAAGAACCTGCAATCCTGAAGTGACCGAAGGAAGGGACCTTCAGCACCACAACATCAGCAGCTTAGAACTTAACTCTAAATAACACTTTATATCCTACCTTCTCTAACAATCCATGGGTGCCCTAACTGTGGATCTCCATTGCTATGTAGTCCTCCTGTCCCTCCACCAGTTCCCAAAAACGTTTTTTGCAGGAATGCTACTACACAAGAAAAAAAGTTGATTAAATGGGAACTGTAAGATGGTCTTGTTCCTCCCACCTCCGCAGCTTCTGTATTAACACCAATCCCCACCTTTTTGTTTTGCTCTTTCTGTCCTGCAGAGCCTGTCTTTGAGAGACTTCCAGGTGCAAGTGAACTGTCAACTCTGAATGAGTTGTCAACAATACTTCCAAAAAACCCAACCAAACCCCAAATAACTCCCAGCATTAAAAAAAAAAAAAGCAGCAACCTTTTGTTCTCTCCTTCCTCCATTAACATTAAGTAGCATCAAATGGAAGATCCATCCAAAATTTGACTGGCAACTGGACCATTCAGGCAATTTTTAAAAAAGCAGTTCTGAATGAAAGCTGGTGATTTAATTGTTCATGTTTTCCTGCTGCTGCACAGTAAAATCAAAAAGATAGTGTTCTCAGGGCAGGGGGTGAGAAAGCTAGAGATTATTAAATAGTTTGTTCAGCAAAACAGTGGAAAAGTCTAAAGAATGAAAAACCATCATACTTGATAAAACAAATGAGGAGCAGAGAAGTGGTACCCTAAGATTCCTCAGGAATGAAACCAAGACAACACTTGGTATCAACATAGACAGCTGATCACTAACAAGATTCACGTGGCATCTCCAGGACCACAACTGTCATAACCAATGCTCTCAAAGAGGCAAAGCTTATCCCTAAGCTGCAGGTGTACCACTGCACATGGCATAGATTCCTGATCCCCTCATCTTCCATTATGAATTCTTCTCCCTTGAACAGTTTAACTGCATTAAACTGGGATAGTCCTTACCCCAATTCTCTCTAAGAGAAAGAACTCAGTATTCCATTTGAGTACCAAAATCTCTAGATTTGCTTTTCTAATATACCCAAGAAAGAAAAAACTATGTTCCTTATCAATACTTCAATTCCAGGTTATTAAACAAACAAACAAAATCAGCCTAATTACCTTTTTGTGTAGGTGGTTGCAGCATTGTTGACTGATGCATGAAACAGAATTCTGAAGTACAGGACAAAACAAGTAGTTAATTATATCAAAATACATTTGTAGCAAGCTTAACAGTGTCGTTATCAAGCAGGCAGAAGTGACATCTTAAATTGGCTAAGTCTCAGTTGCTCACTTTTCATATTTCTGTTGTTCTGGATGCTCCAAGACAAGTCTTCCTTAATTTTTAGTTGATAGCTATAAACTGCTTGGCATCAAAAGGATGTGATCACATTTTGTCTAGCATTAGTTTTCTCTGTGACAAGCTACTCCATTTAAAGAGACTTTACTCTGCACAGCCCTGGCAGACAGCATTCATTACTAGAGCTGAGCAAGTTATGAATAATGTGATTTATTCTGTAATTTTTGGTGCTCTGTTCAAAATACCAAAGCAGATAATACATCTCTATTAATCCTCTTTGGAAATCTTCAGACAAATTCACTTGTGTGTTTAGAGCTCACTCAGAACCTCTTGAAAGAAGTTAGCAGCAAATAAGCTCTGTAAGGGTCTTAGCACAGAGGTGAAGTCTGTTCTCTGCCTACATATTTTCTTCTGCATAACTCATTTCACGATCTGCAAGAGCTATCAAAAAGTACACCACATAACTCATTTCCAGACTGGTCCATCAGAATCCTTAAACAAGTTTCAGCTGAAAAATTAAACCCAAACTTTTACAGAAGACAATTTCAGCAATGAATTTTTTCACAGGAACTTTCATCAGCAATTGGGGGGTGGGGGTGGTGTATAAAAAAAAATTAGTACTTTTCAAGTGCGTGGTCCTGTCTAAATGTTGCTTCTATGAAATATTGTAACTAAAAAAAATGGTACAAAAGCGTCTTTTTGATTGGAGTGTACAAACTGAAACTAATTACACATGGACTCAGCTCTCAAACATGCTAGAGGGTGTGACCGAAACAGAAAGGTAGTCAACCAAAAAGTGAACACCTACCAACCGAGAAACCAGAAAACAGAGTGCAAAAGGGTTTAAAAATAAGTAAAAAAACTAAACCCCAAAACACACACAAAAAACCCAAACCACCACACCCCACCATTTATACCACACTAACGAATCAGAAATGCTTCCAAATTCAGCATTAAGCTGGGTAAGAAAGGGATCTAAATAGCAACAAAACTGCTTTTTCTTAGCACTGTAGCTTAGTTCGAGAGCTCAGTCCAGCTCCAGGCTCCAGCCAGTAATATACTCACCAAATTTGCTTTCACCTGGGACAGACAGAAGTTTTACACTCCTAAACCCCCGCCCACCCCACGTATACACTACTTCAGCCAAGGTACTATCCCCAGCGTTTCCTAGATCTGCTCGAAGTATTTAGGCCACATATTGAAGAGAAAAAGAGAAGGGAAGGCTGATTATTTTTCAATCAAATATAACCCACATGTAATATTTAAAAATCAAGACTAAAAGCAGGCATCATTTAATGTATTTTAATAGCAAACTTACAGGAACAGCACAGAAGACAGACAACATTAAAAACATGTACTTGTATGTAGGACAACTCAGTTAGAAAAGTATAGTGAATGGATGGAATCTACTGTATGATAAAAATGCTACAAACACCATTTAGTTGCCATTGATAAGAAATTTACTTGTTTAAAAAAATCCAAATGCTGGCATTGTCCAGAAAAATTTGACAGGTTTATTTATAATTTTTTTTATAAAGTTGAATTGTTGAAACTTGTTCACTGAAACATTTTTTGACCACATTGATGTTTTATGTCCCCTCGTTTATATTAAAAATCCACACACAAATGAAAATGGAAAAAAACTTGCCAATACCCAATTCTGTCCCCTATTTTTCCATTTGCAACCATATACTTAGGTACCTTTTAACCCCATGGAAAAAATATCTAACGTTCATTACTACCAATAACAGGAAGAAGATTTAGCTTCAAGAATGACAAACCCATCATAGTGAAGTTTAGGCACGCTCTCCACGTATGCGGCGTGCTAGCTGGATATCTTTTGGCATGATTGTGACACGTTTGGCATGGATAGCACACAGGTTGGTATCTTCAAACAGGCCAACCAAGTAGGCTTCACTCGCCTCCTAGTGTAGAAGAAAAGAGTTAAGAATACTTTCACTCTCTGAGCACCAGGAAAAAAATAGTATTTCTTAGTACAATGTGACATGGCATTAAGTTTAGGCTTCTATCTTTATTACTCACAAACATCAACGGTTTTAGATTCTCAAAAAATAAAAGTCCCCATTTGCTTATAAACCACCAAGTAACATCCTGTGTACTACTGCCATTTGGAGAAAGACATCCTCCAGAACACAACCGAACCAGTATTCTGACAGGACTCTCACAAGATAAGGGCTTAGTTTAGGAACTTCTCTTTTTAAAGCCTGGGTTACACTATTTGAGTGAATTGTCTGCTGCCTCTTCCAGAGAAAGAGCTATTGAGCATCAGATGAAATGGGCAGGTGTTAGGGAAAAGAAGAGCAAGTGTTCCTTTACAACACACAGTTTGGGTGCACAGCTCCTTGTCAAAGGATACCAAAGAGGTGGCTTAACTCAAAAGTCAAAAATTGGCAGGAAAAAAAAAAAAAGGTACTGAGAATTCTTAGAAGAAAGATAACAAGTCCTTTAACTCAGGAACTACCGGAATCACCAAAAACAGGACAGCAGTCAGAGAACTACCATTAGACACTTGCCCTGTTCTTGTACTTTCTTCCTGCCTAAGCATCTCCTGTCTGTTTGGGGCACCCAGCATAGCCCTTTGCTGTCTCTGAGAATCATGGGGTCAGCACTTGGGAGCACAAAGGAGCACATTTTCCTATCCTAGGAAAACCATAACCCTGACCATAGTGCTTTCCCTGTTACTGAACAGCAGCAGGCAGGATTCTGGATTCAGTTGGACTTTATTGTTCTTCCGGCTCACATTGAATTAGCTGCTGTTAAGGCCGGCACAGCAACAGTAATTGTTTACACATTTTTGGGTTGATGCGGAATTCTAACACCTAACAGTCTCCTAGGAAGCTTCCCAACATGCCAGCATCAGACCAGGACACAGCTGGGGCTCATTTAAAGAAAGGAGGTTGAGGTCCCCCCTTCTAGAATACATGCAAGAGAATAGCTTGTGTGAACCATTTCATCACCAGGAAGCACAAAAATCAACTTACTAGGTTAAAAGTTCCTGTTTAAAAACATAGGTTATCTAATATGAAGAAAGAAAAATGTTTACTACAGCAGATGAGGACTGCAGCATTAGTAAGTCATTTCGTATGCAGTAGGATATGGGTAACATAAGTTCCCTTAAGACAGTTTTGCTAAATGACTACATGAAAAGTTAGACACTTCACCAAAGAAGCCATGCTGAACAACATGATACTAAAGGGGTTAAGTGGTTGGGTTTATTGTGTTTTTTTGTTTTTTGGTTTGGTTTGGTTTTGGGTTTTTTTTTTTTTTTTGCAAATATGCAAGCAGAAAGCACTAGGAACAGTATGTGAACAGGTTCTACACCAACTACCAACAACTCCTTAATGCAAAGCCAGGAACATTCAAACCAGCCTTCTGAAAGCGTACTAACTACTGACTACATTTTAATAATCAGTACCTGATAAAAAGACACACAGGTAAACCTCAGGATTTACAAACCACCACATTCACTCACAGCAGTGAAGACAGAACAACAACTAAAAGCAAAAGCAGCAACTTTGCAAATGCACACAGCCACCCTCTGTAGCTAAAAGCACGTACTCAAGTTTATAGGACCTCATGGCATATGTCTCAGCCCTTATCAAGTAGAAGTCATTAACTAGAAAAAGACTATTTTGCCTGCATATCACAGGTTCTGGAACAATCTTTCAACAGCCAGAACAACAGTAAAGACTTATCTTTAATCAGGAGTCTCTATCATGAGAGGGAAACGTTCCCGTGATAAAAACAAGAGCCTTGGAGGGGACCTAACTTAGATGCACGAATTTGGGCCACAAAGAGCAGTTGGGATTTATCCCTCAATATAATCTCTAAGTAAGTTATTTAACTAATATATTAAAAACGTGTTTAGCATCAACTACATCCTACAACAGCACTTATTTCCCTAATGGTGTTTAGACATGGCTCATCAAGCTGTTTTTCTCTCACAAGCACTTCAGGATACCAAGACCTCCATTTGGACACCCCAGAAACAGCTTTACATGAAGCTTTCCTCTCAGGCTGCGTAGCTTTCAAAGGCAAAGCAAATCCTCTAACAAAGCTCGAGGATAGAGGAAAGAGATTTATTTTAAGCACCTTAATAAGATGCACTGCTCTGTCAAGTGCAACTACTAAAAAAAAAAAAACCAACAAAGACAAACCAAAAAAAGCAACCCCCCAAAAAAACACATTTATAGCCTTTGGAGGAGCCACTGATCTGTCGGCGCGTTATTTTCCCCTACAGCACCTATAGGGCACCACCAAGCCCACCCTGAGCACGGCAAAGCTGAGAGGCACATCCCCATAGGAGCCCCCGACTCCCTGGAGGGGCCACGCCCACCGCGGCAAGCCCACCAATCAGGCGGAGCTGGGGCTAACCCTAGAAACAGCCTGGCCAATGGGGGGCGGGAGGCGGAGCCCTCCCCGTACCTTCCCTCTCCCGGTTTGGGGGGCTTTGGGGGGTGTCTGGCAGGGACATCCCTGCCCGCTGCCTTCCCCCAGGAGCCCGGGGCAGGGCAGGGGAGGGGGCGCTCACCTGCAAGGCGCCGATGGCAGCGCTCTGGAAGCGCAGATCTGTCTTGAAGTCCTGAGCAATTTCACGCACCAGACGCTGGAAGGGAAGTTTGCGGATCAAAAGTTCGGTAGACTTTTGGTAGCGCCTGATTTCACGGAGAGCCACAGTACCCGGCCTTTTAAAATGAAATAATAATAAAAGAAAATAATTAGTATTCAAAACATTCAACACCACCTTAAAAATAGGGGTTCACCACCTAAACTAAACCAATCACCGTATGCGTTGTTTTCACTAGCAGAGCCCCAGCGTTTACCATACAAAACCAGTTTCACGGGCAAAGGGTCACCGTTTTCTCAACGGGGACCCCTTGGGCGGCAGCGAGGCCCCAACTTCACCGGGAGAAGAGGCGGGCAGCGTGCGCCCACTAACACACCGGTGCGGAGGGGGCACCCACGGCAGCGCTGCCAAGGGCCAGCTGGGTCCCCACAGCGACCAGCCTGATAGCAAGCGCAGAGTGAAGGGGAACGTGGTGGTTCTTCCCTTCCGAGGTGAGAGGCCGCCAACGCTCACAGCACCAACAGAGTTTATAGTGTAGGTTACCTTGCCGGTACAAAGTACCCAGCGTACGTCCTCGTGTTGGTTTTGGCGGCCGAACGCGAAATTCTGATTAACAACGTACTTTTGCAGACACAAAGTCCAGCCGTGACATTAATACCACGTTTATTTCTGTGGAAACTTTGTGTCTTCCCACTCCAGCTTGCCTCACGCCTCCAGCGACACAGTTTTACATAAAGTTCACCGTCTCAAACCCGCCTCTCCTCCCCAGCCCACCCTGCCCAAGCACGACTGTCACCGTTCCACACTGACCAAGGGCTGGAAAAACGTCATTATTACAGGACTGCCAAAGAGACCCGCCGCCCGTTCTAGCCCACGTCCTCCCGCGCACGAACGCGCCTGTATTCGGGACCATCCGGGGAGCCCCGCGGATCGGCGGGCACGTCGCGCCCCCGCGCGGCCGGTCGCCTCCCTTGCGCGGCCGGTCGCCTTCCCCGCGCCGAGGACCGAGCGAGCACCATCAGTAAATTAAGATACGCCGGTAACAATAAACTTCGCGGCGGCAAAACCCTGCCGCGACGCTTAAATAACCAGAAGTAAGGAAAAAAAAAAAAAAAAAAATCGCGGAGCCGCGTTCACCGGAGAAGGGGGCGCGGTGTTGATTTTTTAGGCACCGGTACCGAAACGCCGGGAAAGGGGTTGACAGTAAACACCGCGCTGGGCACTGATGGCTTTGGGGTTGTTTTTGCGGCAGGAGGGGCCCCGCGCCCCGCCGCGGTACCGGCGTGCGGCCCCGGGGAGCGGGCGGGCGCGGAGGGAGCGCGGCGGAGCGGAGAAGCCCCCCCCACCTCCACCGGCGCCCCGCCCCCCCCGGCCCCGCGGGGGGAGGGAGTTTGGGGGGGGCGGGGGGGGGGGGGGGTGCGCGCACCCGGTGCCGGCCCGGTGCCGCCTCTGCGCGGCGCTGCGTACCTGTAGCGGTGCGGCTTCTTCACCCCGCCAGTAGAGGGCGCGCTCTTGCGGGCGGCTTTGGTGGCGAGCTGCTTGCGGGGCGCCTTGCCGCCGGTGGACTTGCGGGCGGTCTGCTTGGTGCGGGCCATGCTCCTGCCGACGTCGCTGCCTTACACCTGCCCGAAGGAGGGAGGGAGGGAGGGAAAGGGGAGAGGGGCCGGCCGCCCCGCTCAGCGGACGGCCCCGCCGGCGCCTGCCCCACAGCGGGCGGCCCCCTGCCCCGCGCAAGGCGACCCTGCCCACGGCCGGCGAACGGCGGGGACAGTCGCTCGCCTCGGAGCCCGCGGCTGCCCGACGCCTCCGATCGCCACGGGGAAAGGAAAAAAAAAAAGACAAAAAAAAAAGAAAAATAAATAGAAATTAAATGCCTGCCAATCGCGGAATATTAAAATCCAGGGTTTTTTGCCCACGAATTCAATAGCGAGGCGGCGGCAGCTGAAGCCGAGCGAGTCGCCCAGCAGCAGGCGCGGAGAAGCGGCTGTCGCCTCCCCCCGCCGGCCGCCCGTCACCTGCGAAGTGTTTGCAAATCCCGCCCGGCAAACATCGGGGGGCTGGCACCCGACCCGCCGCTTCCACCCGCCGAAAACCTCTTCCCAAACTGCGGAGCGGGTGGAAGCGGAGCGGCAGCCCCCGCCGGCCCTCCGCCGGGCAGCCTGGCCCTCGCCGCCGCCCGCCTGCGCTCCCCGACCCGCCGGCAACCGCGGGCAAACCGGCATTTATCGCGCAAAAAGGGAAGGGTCCGGATAAAGTGCGCGAAAGGAACAAACTTTTTTTTTTTTTTTTGGGGGGGTGGTGGTGGTGTTTTTTGGGTGCCGTCTTTCTCTTTCTGTGTAACTGCTTCCCCGAAGCTGCCTCGCTCCCAAGCGCCTCTCACAGGCAAACTCATCTCCCAGACCCAGAACAAAATGGAAACAATCACGAAATGCAGCCCTAGTCCTTTTGCAAAGGAGGAAAAAATAAATTGCAAAAAATAACGCCAAAAAAATCGCAAGGAACTCCAAACCATGTGGGTGCCGATGAAGGGGGAGGCAGCGGAAAAGTTTGCACTCGAAAACCAAAAAATTGCGTTGGTTTTGGGTCGTTCCTTCGGCGAATTTCTTTCCCTTTTTATTGTTTTTTATGCAATAGGAAAAAAAATATGGTCGGTGACCAGAGAAAAGAGACAAGATGGTGAAGCTGAGCAACAACTGTGGGGAGCAGGGGAAGGAAGGCAGGAGAGTTACCCTGGGCTGGCGAGTGGCTCCTCTTTGCGGCCGCTTCCCAGCCCCGATCCGGGGGATGTCGGGCTGAGGAGGCAGCTAAGGGGCTGGGGAGGCTGCTGGAGGGGGTTTGGAGTGGGGGCGAGGGGAGCAGAGGGGGGCAACGACCCCGCGAAGTGGGGCCGGGGGTGCCGGCGGAGAGAACCGCTCCGGCTGCGCCGGGAAGGCGACGCGGGGAAAGGGACCCGAGGTGCCGCCGCCTCCCGAGACCCCCCAAAAGTTTGTGGGGAGGGTCGGGGGAGGGCAGCGGGGTGCCGCCGGGGGGTGGCGGGGCGCGGGGGGCGGCGGGCGCGGCGCCAGACTTACCCCGTCCGCTGGGCGAGCGCGGCTGCCGTGCGGGAGGGAGGGAGGGCGGGCAGGCGGGCGGGAGCGAGGAGGAGCCGGAGCTGCTGCTGCTGCTGCTGCCTCTGCTGCTGGCGGCGGCGGCGGCTCGGAGCACAATTGAAAGATGGCTGACTCGGGAGGGCCGGCCCCCCGCTCGGCCCCGCCCCCGTCCGCCGCGCCCCGCCCCGGCCCCGCCCGCCCGCCAATGGAGCACAATGGAGGGAAGGCGCGGCCCCGCCCTCGGCCCCGCCCCCTCCCGCGGCGCCGTGTGTACAAACACAAAAGACACGCCGCGCGCGCGAGGGGGATTCCCTCCCCCGCCCCCCCCTCGCCCGGCGGGCCGGGGGCGCGCGAGGCCACGGCGGGGCCGGCGGCCGCTCAGCGCCGCGGGCGGGGCGGGAGGGCGACGGGGCGGCCTCCGCCCGCGCCGACCCCCAGCCCAGCGCCCCGGGCCGGCAGCCCCGCAGTCCCCAGCGGCGGGCACGCCCGGAGCGCCGCGCGGCGGGCCGCAGGCAGAGCAGGGGCCCGGACACCGAGCCCCAGAGGCGCAGGGCCCGGGGCTGCCAGGACCCGGGTGGGAGGCGGGCCAGCGCTGCAGAGAGCGCTAGGCCTAGCTCTTGGCCCGCCGGAGTGCAAGGCACCTCGTTGTACCCCAGAGCCCCCCTTACTGCTTTGGGGTGGGTTTTTGGGGGATTGGGTTTGGTTTTTCTCTAGATAGAAGCAACGCCAGAACCCTCTCTGTCAGCAGGTCTGTCAGAGCTGACCCATCGAGGACCTGCCGTGGAAGTGCCATATTCACAGTATCGTTAAGTCAGCAAAGACATCAAGTCCAACCATCAACCCAGCACCACCATGCCCACTAAACCATGGCCCAAAGAGACACATCCACCTGTTTTTTGAACCCCTCCAGGGACGGTGACTCCACCACTCCCCTGGGAATTCTTCATTAACAAGCGCGCAGAGCGGCAGGAGGGGGCTCCTGGGGTCACTTCCGACTTGGAAACCAACTACAGACACAATGGGTCAGATGGAAAATCGGAGGTTTGGGAAGGAAGAGGAGTCTCAGCCCCCGTGTCAGTGCTGTCAAACTATTTTGAAATGCAGCTGTTAAAAAAGAGACCGTAAATTTAGCATTGTCATCGCCAGCAGATCCCACCCAGTTGTATCAGCTGCCATGTTGTTTAATGAGAAAATTCACTCTTGCTTTGATTTCTGGTAACATCCGAAACGAAACACCCTATGGGAAGGAAACTTCTACTCCAATATGGCTGAACAGCCACTTGCAGTTTTCTTAACTACATGTCAACTGCAGAGTCAAATCCTGCACTCGTGCAAACTGGTGCCACCATCTTGTCTGTCGTTTAGGTATAAGGAGCTCTGTTTGATTTGCAAAAACTTTATTACAGGTGATGATGACGCAACAGAGTTCTGTGCAGAGACATCCAAGCTGCCTGCAGCAGCAGAAGCAGTTAAGCCATGGGAGCGAGCAGGGCAGTTCCCTCGGGGCTAACCAAACTTGACGAGGAAAATAGCGTTATCGGGGGCAGAACACCCTGCTGGGATAGATAGAGGCCGCTTTGGCACGCAAATAAACACAGCGGGCTGCACTACGGCTTGTGAGAGGTGGCTGTCAGGAAGAAGGAACTACTCAGGATCTTGGTTATACTTATAGAAGAATCAGTGAAGTAATTTATCTGTTGATGGTATTTTACCATCAGAGAACAGCACCTCGGCGGGCAGTCAGGAAGAGGACTGGAAGCTGTACAGTGTTACACAGGAGTGTTTTTGAATACCCTGCAGACTCCAAAAACCAGGCACGGAAATTGGCGTCGGTTCCCAACGCCACACACGCACCCCAGTGAGCAGCTGGAAAAGCCGGCAGCCGGCAGCACTGGTTCCCAGCGGCGAGAACCTGCCCCGAGATGCTCGCGGCTTCTCCCCGCCGCCTTCGGCTCCCGACGCGCTCGGCCGTGAAGAAGAAGCGGCCGCGCTTCCACCGCTCCCCGGTCACTCCCCACGTCCTCCGCCTCCCGCAGCCAGGAGCCGCCCCCGCCGCCCCCACCGGCTGCGGCCCCCCCCGGCGGGCCGCAGCCCCAGGGTTACCTGCGGCGACCCGGCGGGGAGCTGCGTCCCCCTCCATCCCCCCCGCCCCGGGGTTGGCGCTGGCGCGCGCGGGCGGTACCCGGCTCGCTGGCGCGGCGCCCCCTGCCGCTGGCCCGGCGCCGCCATTGGCGGAAGCGCCCTGGAATTCCATGACGTGAGGCGGGGGCGGGGCGCGGGGGCTGTCCCGGCCCCGGTGCTGCCCGCTCGGCCCCAGCCGCCGCGGGGAGCCCGGCCCGGCCGCGGAGCCAGCCGCGACCCCAAGTGTTTTCCTCCGGGAAGCAGGGGTCCGAGCACGTCCTCCGCTCCCGTGCAGGCCTCCGCCGCTGCCGCCCGCCCGCCGGTAGCTCTGACTGACCTGAAGCGCTTAACAGACACCACAGGCAGGACGACGGCGTACTGCCCGTTAACGGCCGGCACCGAAACCCTTCAAAACCCCAGACAAGGAAAAACTATTCCAATATTATCAACTTCTGCACCTTCGTTTCATCCTTGCTGATTAACGCCATTAAAAACCTGCCTGTCCAGGGCAGCGGGAACAGGTATGGCCCTCGATCGCCATTTGTGTGCCAAGAGACATGGCAGAAAGAGCTGCCCAACGCTGAAAAGGCTCCAGACGTTCTTCTTTCACTGGCAGCGCTGATAAGTGTTCGCTCCTCCCTTCCGAAGGCCTTTATCTCTGCAGACCACAGGGATCTCCCACCCTTCAGCGTCTGTCAGCGGCCATGAAGAAATCTAACGTAATGAGATTCCACCGGTTTAATCGACAATAGCATGCCAAGGACAACTGCAGTCCTTCATCCTCACCCAACGCAACCACCGCCGCTGCGAACGTGTCCAGATTGCTACCGGAAATAAGATCAGGATGGAAAACAGCTGGTCCAGGTTGGAGCCAAAGAAGACTCCTGTGATACCAGATAGAAAAGTGGAACATTCAAATCAGAAGTTGTCCGAGATGTTTTTAGCACCTTTCACAGGAAGTACACAGCCCTCATTCAGCAGAAAGGGGCAGATTTCCACAGCTCGTACTCATTTTGGCTGTCCAAGTAGCACACACTTTCTAAAATACTCTTTCACCTTCACTTTGGGAAACTCTATCTCGTCTTGCCCAGGAGACCTTGCACAGAGGAAGGCAGGCATTTTTCCTATCAGGCTGGATTAATTGCAACTCAGGGTATCAAGCTGAAAACACTGTTTCAAAATTGTTACTGAAAAAAAATTGTTGGTTTGGAGCAAAGGCTTCAAGCTCAAGTCCTCCAAATGGCTCCTGGCCAGCTCCGAAGGCCAGTGTAAGGCTCAGGCCCTGCTGCCCAAAGAGCTAACAGATCAGCCCGGTATCATCACAGACTGCGTGAAGATCTACTAACAACTGCAGCAGCTGCTTCGCTTTGTAACAGCAAAAGCCCCAGAACAAAACAGAGGGCAGCAGATGAAGCACGCCTTTTCTGAGGTTATCTGGACAAAAGAGAACAAGCAAGTCCGGAGCACGATTGTTTTTAAGCAACATTGCCGGTATCTTGCAGAAACATTTGAAGAAGATTTTCCACTACAAGAGATATTCACAGTTTATCACCAAACTCCAATTGGTCTCTGATCAAAGAAGAAATATTTCTTTCCTATCCTCCCCCAAAAGCACAAACCAAAAATCAAAATGACTTAATCTGGTTCCAACTCAACAGAGAAAGGCACCCCTCCATTACCCAGGGGAAGTTGAGGTTGTTATTCATTTTATGCAAAAAGCTACTTGGACATCTCAGTGAGGGAAGGAGTATAAAAGACTAGGCTTACTTACCTACAACACTCACTTGATTCCTACTTCCACGTATCTCCTCCCTGACCCAATTCTCCCTTCCTGTTCTCTTCAGATCCAGCTCTCTTCTCTCACCCATCGAACCTCCAACCATGCTTTGCGCTCAAGCTCTGTGTCCTCACTACTGTTCCCTATCCCAGCTCCCAGCCCACCAGCCATTTTAAGATTTCATACTCCCTACGCATCCTCCTTCATTCAATGTATTGGCTCAGGCAATTTTACTTTTCTCCCCTTTCTTTTTGTTCCTATCCCTATCTGTCATCCTCTCGATTTCCATGCCAAACTGTTCCCACCTTCCCCTAGTTCTTCAGCCAGTCCCAGTCCCATACCTGCTGTGTTTCCTTCTGCAGCTCGCAGGCCGGACAGCCTTTCCTAGCCAGTTCCAATCTCCATCCCTAACAGTCCAGTCTGGTGTTGCTTCATCCTCACTCCAGTCCTGGCTAGCCTGCTACCCAGCTTCTGGCTGTGGCTGCTGTACGGTTACAACTTCTCCTGGAAATCAAAGTAAAACGTCAGTACAAAATGCTTGCAAGTTTTTAAACTATGTTCCTCTTAAGATATATTTCAGCAGAATGAAAACATTTGTAACCTTAATTTTGTATAAACAGTGCATGTTGGTGCAGATGTAAATGTGTTCCTAAATGATCATCTGCATAAAAGATGGAAATACACTATTTCCAATGTTTTTACAAGAATGTTACTAGGGGTAGGAATCACTGGCACTTAGGAAGGAAAGTACAAGTCATTTAAAACCTCAAAATTTACAATAGTTTTGTCTCTGTATAAACATTTTTCTCTTATTATTTGTTTCGAAGTTTTCTATGTCACGAATTTATATACCACAGAATTTACAGCATTGTAATAGCAGCCATTGTAACGCACAGCTGTTTGATATGCTGGATAGCCCACTACAGCACACAGGGCACTTATCTAACATTTGTATTATTTATACTTTCTGTCAATATGTAAGCAAAACTACACCAGCCAAAACTAGCAGCTGTGTAGTACACTTATCTTCAGAGATTGGCACCTACTGGAAATACAGGTAAGAAGTTCTGGAATAGTAGTAGATATTTTTTTCCTCTCTTTCATCTGTTTTCATGGGGTCTTTTAATCATGTATTTTGCCTTTTGCAGTCCTCTAAAATACTGCATGTCTATTAGACATTATGGCCCCGCTGTTCAAAGAAAGCTCTTAAACACATGTACTTTTAAGCACCTCTCAAGCTCCATTGACTTCAATGGATGATGCTTACTCTTAAATTTACACACATGCTAAAGTGTCTCCCCAAAGACCGATCTCTGAAGGAAAGTCCCACTGTTTAAATAATAAGGACAGAGTACATGTGCCACATGAAAAAATTCTTGGAATTCCTGAGTTCTTTAGAAAAGCTTAAAAGAGACAGCTACTTATAATGCAAAATTACCCATCCTGTTAAAGGTACTTCTTTGCACACTTTGAGCATCACATATGTGCAGGGGATTCAGAACAATCTGTTTTGGAGACAAACAGCATTTTTCTAACCTCTCATAACCCAAAAGCGGTAAACCTGGGGGTTTTTTTGCCTCCAACTTTTTTTTTTTTTTTTACACTGTTTCAATGAAAAGTTTCTCCCAAAAGGAATTTCAGGGGCAAAGTTCTAAGAGAGTGAAAATAAGCCTACAACAGCTCAGAGAATAAGATTCGGGACTCCTGGATTTTGCTTCTCTTTTTAGATTACCACTAATTTTTAGGAGGCGCAATGAGTTTGACTCAGCCTCCACCTTTATGGTTCTTCTACTGCAAACACTTAACAAGTGCGCTGTTTCACCGAGTACATGCCTGCTTTTATGTATAGACTCCTGGCTCTAATTCCCTATGTATCATCCAGGATTCTCTTATTATAATCTCATTTGTACTGTCTATTATTAACATACATGCACTGCTGGAACTCATCTTTCATCCTTCTAATGAGGTCCTACAGAACATGAAAGAGTAAATAACATTACATAAACCAGTGCTAATTCTTTCTTTTCCATGGTCGAGTGGGTTTCTTCTGGTGGAAATTGTGCGACACAAAAAACCTGTAAGAGGAGCCTATAAGGACATCCCAAAGCTCCACTCCTATTCGTACCTTGTTTGCTTATTTGTTTATTCATAATAGCCTTTTAAATATGCTTAATATTTTAATATCCCTTTCATTAAAAAAATAAAGGCCAATGCCTTTTACAGACTGGAAGTTAAAAATATCTTTAATTGCCTGATACACAGCTAAGAACAGCTCCAGGTACATAAGATGCATTGTTGCTGTAACCACAGTCTCCATTCTTTCTTATCAGCTTTGAAGGGCTTGTGTACAACAGTTCCTTATCTCAGGGCGGAAAGAGGACTTGAAATGCCACACCAAAAAAGCAGTATTCCTATCATACTGATGCTATAAAAATCCTAAACAGAAACAGAGGTTGCTTTTTTTAAACAGCCGTACTCTGTTTTATATTAAGTTTTCATTTGCTTAATATTGGATAATTATATTCTCATTTGCTTCAGTGTATGGTGGTGATAAAGGAAAATAACAATAAAAATAGCACTACATGTTTACACACAGACCTCCGCTTGTCAAGAGAACTTCAGCTTCTTACTGACTGCTCTAAGCTTATGCCTTTTCTTCTTCCATTTCTCAGGCCAGTATTATGCTGGTTTTCTACACATACTCTCTGTTTGGAGAGTGCTAAAGGGTTAACTGAAACAGAAACTGAGCAAGAGATAGGGAGTAGGGTATAACAGATAATTGTGAGGTTCTTGTACAGCCTTGCCAAAGACTAGAAATTATATGATACAACAACAAGGAGCATCTGTGATTTTTAGATAAAATATGATCAAATGTCATAATGTGAAATTTAATTATAAAAATCCAACTAAGGCACTAGGTGAAAGCACTGGTGGACAAGTAAAAAGAAAAGGGAATTTATTCTCTGTAATGACAACAATGAAAAATTTTAAAATTTACCATACCTGCTTGAGCTAGTTTGCATTGACAGACACATTTCAAGTGGGCTTTTGCAAGATTTTCTGCAGTATAGGGAAGAGCAATTGTTCTGGGGAATATTTCTTCCTAAAGTTACAGTATGATAAAATTATTGAACTCACTTTAGCTCTCCTGGTTCTTCACGCATGACCAAGTTATCATAACAACCTTTTCTGTCTTTTTGAAGCGTTGTACTGTACTGTGGAAGAAACTGGGTAGCCCGTGGGCTTCATCCTAATGCAGACTACCGTAAAATCTTTTATTTCCAGTACTTCTGTGTTGGTAGATTCATTAAAGCTGCCACAGAGAAATAACCAGCACAAGCTCTAATTGGTTCCCAAATAAGATCCCTACTACTACAGTGATTTACTCGGAGCTCCTGTTGTAGAAGAATTTCAGCAAGCTGATTTGCCCCAAGACTCACACACACTGGAAAATAAACCCCTGCAGGCCTGCATTAGGGAGGAAAAAAAAAAGGCTCACTGTTTTCCACCACCCATTAGGCTCACATTGGCCTCATTTTGCAGCACTGTTCGTGTAAAGGATGTCTTTTTATGCACTGGTGTCGTATCTAGCCCATGCTGACACTGCCTCGAAAGGCTCTATGAGCTACTATACTTGACAGAACTAAGAGAGTAATACTATTTATTTCATTTCTTTGCTCAGTGGGGTAACCTCATGAGACATGAATCGCTTCTTCGTGAAGGCCCTGGGGATGACAGTCAGAGTGAAACTCAGCCGTACTTTAGTACAATGCAAACAGCACAGACCACAGTCCTCAGGCTCCAACAGCAGACCAAAATATCAGGTATGATGCCCAGTATTGTAATTTATTTGGAACAATATCCTGTGGACTGGTTACTCTCAAAGCAGATCTGCTTCTTCCTTGTAAAAGCACAAGAGCAAGATTGTCTTGAAGCAGCATTGATGCTTCACAGGTCTCATTAGTGAAAGTCAGTTGAGGAATGGTCTCAGAAATGAAAATATTATTCTGAGGTGTGACCCTAACACAGTTGCAAAGTGTTCTGTCATATCCTATCTTTCTTAACAAGTGCTCCCAAATCTCAAAACTCACTTTCTGGAGAACTAGTCTCCTGAGAGCAGAAGAGGGAAAGAGAAGATGGAGCAGCAGACAGTGTATCTTAAAGCGACAGCAAAGAACTTATTTTCAGCCTTACAAGACTATAGAGTTCTGGGGTTTTTTAAAGACGTGAAAGCTTCCTGTTTTCCCAACATTCTTTGTAAGTCACACACTGTGTACACTATAGTTGATTGTACCACATTTTTAGGTCATTTTTCTTCATTTCTCCTCCACCTCTTCTCAAACTCATGTCTCATAAGGCATTGCAACGTGAAAACTGCAGTTGCTATTAAGAATAGTGCTTAATATTAGTGCTGCTCATCCATTTCCTAATGCTTAGAAATTTACGTAACACAATTCACTTTCAAGCCTTCTAAAGAATCACTAAATTGCCCTGACTACTCATTGTTGAGTATCTACAATCCCAGCTGAGAATAAAAGGACTCACAGGTATTTACCACCTTTGAAAATCAGGCCTTTGACTACACACCCAGATACAGGCATCCCAATTAGAGGCCATTTTTAAAAAAATCCTTTTAAAATCCCCATGTACCTGCTTTCACATCACAAAGAAGACAGTGCTCAAGCCAGAATTAGAAGTCCCTGGCTCCCAAACTTGCTCTGACCACACATCTCTTGTGACAGAGAAGAGAGCCGGAAGCAACAGTGCAAAGGAGCGATGTGGCAATAGGTAGTTCCTTCTGACCAAACCGTGCCTGCCGAGCCTCGCTCTCTGTGCGGGTACTGCAAAGCCCCTTTCATGGGGCCCAGCTGCTTTAAGGAGTCCAGTGATCCCTGGTGTACGAGAATTTGTCAGGCAGCACCAGTTCTTCATATATGACTTGTATGTCTTAGGCAGTTGCTGACAAAATTCCCTTCTAAGTTTTACAATGAGTTGGGGGAGTTTTCATAAAAGCCCCAAATCCCTGCAGACGGGTGATAACGTCAAAATCTCATCTTTTGTTTTTGAACTCTAAAGAAAGTGTCAGGCAGCTGTGCTTGCAGAGACAAGCTTGATCCTCTAGCAGCTCAAAATCCATCAAAACAAACAAACAAGCAGCAGAAGGCAAATGAGAATGCACAAATTCAGCATGTGCTAACATTGCATGATTCTGGCAAATCTTGTGTTCTGTGGGGACTCGCTACAATTTTTGCATGCTAAGTCCTGGCACTGCTACTTGAAGTGTAGAAGTGATGTTAAAATACAAGCTGCAATGCAGGCGACTAAAGTGAAGAACGTCAGTTGGGTTTAACATGGACTGCAGAGCGTGGAGCACGGGACAGAGGCAGAGAAGCAGCACCACCTGAAACCTACGCAACAAAGAACTACGGGAAAGATTGCCAGCATGTTTCCTCTGGGCTAGGAGGTTTTCAAGCACAGGTTTTCAGGCACAGCTCCCGTGCTGGCACTCTGTTCCACATTCAACAGAGAAGCTGTGTTTATGTAGAGTAAATCCCCACCGTGAGACAGAATAATTTATCAGATGCTACTGAAGTTGACATTACACACTTCATTACATCTTAAGTTACACCCTTCAGCCTAGCCCTGACCTACAATGGACAGCTAGCATTCCTGGGAGCCGCTGTCATTTCCCACCCGCAAAAAGCACACAGCACCCTTCTCCCTTGGCTCGCTGAAGAACGAGCTGGCTGGCTGGCAGTCTTAAATTTTGGTGCGTGGCTCAGAGGGCCAGGAAGATTGATCACACCACATCTGCAGCATTTAAGATTCTTGGTTATGAGAACCACAAGATCACTTGTAGAGCCTTTACAGGTAAAGGGCTGCCCGCAGAAACTATGTGGTGAACACGCTTTGGTGCCATGCCTAGTTCCCCAGACATGAGACACGGTTCCAGTGGCATGAAGGTTTCTCCTGACAAACTGTTCCTGTACCTTCCTGTTGCAGAAGAACACCAGGGAGAAAAAGAACAACCATCATCCACAAGATTTTCCAACTGTGACTTTCACACACTGGCAAGACTTTTTTGTAGCCCTGCTATATATTTTATATTTTATATATTTTATATTTTATATATTATATATATATTTTTGTAGCCCAGACATATTCTGACATCACTTCTAGGCCAGAGCCCAAGCCAGACTGGAACATGAAGGAACAAATGCACATCTGTATCGTTGTCATGTTGCTAATATATATAACCATGTGAGGACATGATTTTTCCAGGCCTCGCATACATATGACTTAAGAAAGATCCTCAAGGGGCACAGTATACTGTATTACAAATTCCTCATAGATGACACATAATTACCTCTATTTTGGAAAGGATTAGAAGGAACACTGGAGTGGAGTCCAAAACACACCAGTGACATTCCTTAAACACCATACTACTAACAATTTAATTTCAATTGCATGGGTGCGAAAAGATGTTGTATAAACAGAATGGCAAATTATTCCAGTATCGAGGCAACAAGAAGCTACACATGTCTATAATGTTATATTGTCAGTATTCTCCAACTCAAACTTACTGTATAAAACCAAAAAAACCCACGCATTTTCCCTAAAAATTATTTGCATGATTTCTTTTAAAGAGAAACAAACAAAACCCTGCATCCATTATTACCCATCTGTAGGTTCCCTTTAAGCTAGCAGAACATTCCCTGCACAAGGAAATAAATATTACTATTACAAGAATGTTGGCTGAATGTAAGTGGGGCTTACAATGACCCAGTCAAAAGGAAGCCACGTCAAACTCCGCACCCAAAGAAGGAGGCCTCTCTACACTACAGACCAGGTCCTTAAGACCTTTCTTCCTCAAGCCAATGCAGTTTAGAAAATTCACACTAGCTGAGGATCTGACTCACAACATTTTATTAAGGGACAAACGAATCAGTGACATGATCTGCTTTAAACAGGATTTATGAACATCTGCAACGGGCCACAGGCTGCCAACCATGTGTTATCTCTGCTGAACATAGCCCAAAATGAGTTTACCCACTTGAGGCACTCTGCTTTAAATTTCTGTCTTTTTAGACCTGTCCTGTGTGCTCTCCCTTTTGTTGCTGTCCTCCTTTTCTCCTTCAGTTTCTTTGTAGAATCTCCCCAGGTAAACAAAAAGCAAGGAGATGTGGGTGGGGTAATGTAATTTGGGAGCTCCTCCCAACTACTGGAAATGCAACTTCAGTTTTAGCAAGGAACATTTCCAAAACAGCTTTCATCTCAATTGGAAAACAAATGAGGATACCTTGATGTTTTTCCCTCAGCTGATCACTTCAGTGTAACTTACTTTGGTCTAGGAGCTTCAAATTATTGTAAACAGTGTCACAATGGGATCAAAAGCTCACATTGCAAGGGCATGCAACGTTCACTGTCTCCTGTGTCTTAAAAACTTTAAGGCATAGGGGTCTGACAGATAACAGAGATCTACTACGTACATAGTACACACTTTGTACCGTATGCTCACTCTTAGCTTTGGGTTTTTGCAAAGTTGCCAAACACTCAGACGCCAATTAAGAAACTAGAATCCAGTCCTTACACAGAGATTAAGTAATTCAGCACAGTGTCTCTGCAAGCTATAATTAAAAGCAGTTAGCTTCATTACAGGGAGAGCAAAAGTGAAGAGACAGAGACCTATTTTTGGTATTGTTTTCCTATAAAATATACAGTACACTACAACTAACCCATTCACCGCTCTCCAGCCGTATTCAGTTAAAATTAATCAGAACCGTCTAGGCGGTCCTGCTCTGGCAGGGGCGTTGGACTAGATGATCTTTTGAGGTCCCTTCCAATCCCTAACGTTCTGTGATTCTTTGAAATCTAAGCACTAAGATTAAGGAAATCTAGGAATTTGAAGTATTAATTTCTACAGTATTATCTGGTTGATCAATTAGCCCACTCATCTCAAATTATTGCTGCCAAATGTAAAATTACTATTAATAGTAACAAGGCCGACTGTGCTGATGATACTTACAGCCAAACAAAAAGGGACCTTAGTTTCTCAGGTTCAATACATATATATGTGCAGAGCAGTACGTGTTCCTTCCCTGAAAGGACTCACAGTTTAAACATACTTGCATAGGATGGAGTCAAAGATACAAAGCACAATAAAGGGACTAACGTGAGGGCAAAACCAGTTTTACAGCTATTTTAAAATCTTGATTATGTCTAAGTATCCACATTATTGCCTACTGTGGTCTATAAGAGGAATAAAATACAGTTATTCACCACACAGTTGTTAGGAGATTGATATCTAGGCGTTCACTGTGAGACAACAAGGATGTTCAACAGTAGCTATTGTATTAATACAAGGACAATGTAACTAACGTAATGCTTGTATTTCTCCCCCACCTGCTCCCAACCCAGTACCAGGTATCTTAGCACACTCTCTCTACCCATTGCACTGACACACAGACACTGAAGCAGATGACTGCTGACATTTGGCAGGAAGCTGCACTTGCAAATATCAACTTAGATTCATTGCAGTTAATTACATTTTTGTCAAACAGTATGATGTCATAGTATCCGAAGTAAAAAATGTTCCCTCCTGTCATACGACATCTTAATTATTGTCCTAAGAACATGCACACAGAGGTTTCTTTCACTCTGTCCTGATCCTCCATGCAAAAATAATATGAAAGCATGTAACACACTTAAGTCCTGCAAATACATTGTCTGCACCTTACACTTTGGGATGCCATTACAATGTGAAAGAAACTACATGCAGATGAGCCGGTCTCCATATATGTGATAGTCCATGACCGACTGTCTAGCAGATGGAAAACCCACTCTTAGAAGACATGTTTTCCAATTCTTGAAGTGACTTTGCTGGACAAAATTTACCTTCATTAATACCTCTGCACACTTAGAATATTCTAAAAGGAACATACACATCTGTTCCATATTTTAAGCGATATCTTTAATTCTTTCTCTTGCCTGTGTCTAGGAACACTTTTAGAAGCAAGAAACACTGAATCCTTATTAGAGCAACTTTTGACCCATCCTTTGTTAAGCTGGGTACCTTGTGAACAACTGTTGTTGTGTTCTTCACTCCCACAGGCATCTCTGATGGGCAGATTAGAAGTCAAGGGCCAATGAGTACCTTACACCTTCTCTCAGTAAAGAGTCTGGCGTAAAATGATTTGGGTCTTGACAGACCACTGTTAAGCACTATAAAGCACTGCAACTGCTACTAAAATGGAATATACTGGGGGAAACAATAAGGGTGAATGAATGAATGAATAACAGCATTATGACAGTTACACATCTGGCGGTTCCAGACAGAGGTATTGTAAAAACTCTGTTCGACGTTAAATCAAGATTTTCAGCAGAAAATAATCTAGTCTGACACGCTGCATATTATAGACCACAGAACCAAAGCAAATAATTCAGGCATCACACGCATGGATATCAGGCTGAAATAAGAAAAGGATGGGTAGTCTCATCTCCTGAGTTATGTCAAGATAGCAGGAAGTTTTAAATTCTAGTCTTGGTCCTTCCACTGACTTGAGAAAGTAGCATAACCAGTTTGCCTGAGTGTCACTACTTAAAAAGTCAGAGGACTTACTTATCCCACAAGGATGCTGTCAGGTTTAATTAATTATGTCTGTAAAATCCTTTCTAAATGAAAAGTGGCAGGCATGACTTATTAATTAAGTCTAAAACACCACTGCAGAATCAGAGACTGATCATTGTTTTATCAAGACAATAACATTTCTAATAAAATACACTTCAAATGGGAAATTATAATAACAGCCTTTTTGACTTATTTAGACTTTTTTTTGTGAGAAGGAAGGCAGGAGACTTTTGATGAGTTCTAGGAATAGAAGTGCAATCAAGAACAAGAGAGACAGGAACACTCGCCCACTGACATTAACGTGGCACCAGCTGAACCGCATTGCATAAATCATGAGAATGGGGACTATATACCTAGCACTGCTGTAGGACCAAGCCGAAAGAAAACTATGCCTCTGCCTACTAGATGGCACTTGCTTGTAGCCTGACCATGTGCGAAGATCTGCCCAAGTCACCTCAGTGTAGCCACCCAGAACCGACTTTGGGCCTTAGTAGCCCAAAACTACCTATAAGGTGGCAACGTACGACCTACAAAGGGCCTGATTTATGTCAGTATGACTCTACTGCTGTTAGCTCTCGTGCTCGCAGGTGTATCACAGATAAAGCATCTATCTGCAGGCAGAATCCAGGTGTCAGTTATGAATGACGCATACCTCCTCTCGGGGTGCAGCGGGCCCTCTTTTTTGGTCCTCTTTTCCCTGTGATGGCAGCTGTGTTAGCTAAGGTGCTCCTCACTGGGAAACCATAATTCAGTTGGTGCTCAGAAATTCATCAGCATGGACAGAAGAGTAGTTCAAAATACTCGGAAAAGACGAGGATCAAACAGCCTGTGAATTACACTGATTCAGCACATCCACTGGACAGTCCTGTGGCCCAACTCTTTCCTAGACAACTCCGCCTACTTGGCCTGTACTGGCAAGCTCCACGCCCTCTGAGCCAATAGCCGGAGTTTCAGAGGAGGAAATGAATCATGTCCTCGCAATGCAACTGAAATCCCACAGATCTAAGAAAATACTTATTCATCTGCATATATATACATGCATACCTCATATATCGCCAGTTACATTTCAATCAGATACTGCCTAAGAATAAAAATTCCCCAGATCTAGTGGTATTTCACATTAGGTGGCACTCCAAAGATATGGCATGCGATTATAAACAAAACAAGCAGTACCACGTGACTTAAAACATAACATTGACTGAATTCGGGCCCAATCCAGCACAAAAAACCCACAGCTTTTCCAGGCTGCACAGACATCAGGTTTGAATGGTCACATTGTGGCAACATGACACATAATTTGGAAATAACAACTTATTATAGGAAGACAGTAAGGGATTGCCTAGACTGGGTCAAAACGCTTTAAGGAAACATTTTAGCTAAAATTAACATAGCGCAAGAAAAGGTGAGCAAAGTTGATTTGTGAGTTGTTCAAAACAAGCCCATGGGGAGATCCCCTTAATTAAATTATTAATAATTTGTTTACATTTGTGTGTGAAGTCCCCACTTTTGGGTCACATCATCTCTCTGCCTCTTTGTTTCCCAGCTTCCTCCTTTTCTACCACATTAACTTAAGACAGACAGGCATGGGAGCTACCTATCCATGCTCACACAAGCCCGGCCAAGCAGCACGGCTCCTCCGCAAGCAAAAAGGGTGGGAGAGCCATGGCACCGAACTTTCTGTGACAGCCAAGCAGCTCAGACACAAGCCCCATCTTTTTAAAGCAGCATCAGTCACCTCAGTGTAGCCACCCAGAACTGACTATGGCCTTAGTAGCCCAAAAGACCTGAACTTAGCCGCAGGCTCTGACACAGGTGCCTATCTCACTTGCTAACAGGGGGTTTTCAGGGTGTCAGGTGCTACTCTGACAGGGGACCCCCCCTCAGGCAGGGGTAGCAGCACTGAAGCGCAGATTATGCCGTGAGCAGTCCTTGCCCATGCTGCTGCTAAACAAAAAGGCACTGCAGGTAGCGCCATTATTTGAAAATAAGGTGAGAGGTGTATTGCACCGCAGATCTCCAGGCAGCCCAACCACGTCTTTGCTAGTGTTTGCAACAGCTCCCGCCAGCGACAGCTGGTAGCTTCAAATACGCTCTAGCTGCATGGTTATGTTAAAGATGTGGAGGAGATTTGAAGCCGCCAAAGAACACAATAGTTATGCTGCCTGGATCGCCATCATACCTCTGTGTACGTTCTTTCCTGGAGAGGTAGTGGTGTGCATTTTCTTCTGACCAGCTCTTCAGTCTCCTGCTTACGTGTAGTTACCCCACGTCATGAAGAGCTGAGCTTGGCCTCCTGCTCCAGCTCAACTTCCACCCTGATTTAAAAACATTTTGTGCGACTATGCACTTAGCAGGACAAAGAAGCCATAGAGACAGAGTCCATCATCCTGCAAGTCCTTACATGAAATTTACACTATATTTGGTTGGACAATTAATGGCTGCACATTTCCATTACACTTCTTACACTTGCAGTGCTCTGCAGTGGCACCACTGCCCCTTTCCAGCCGCCCGAGGTGGTATGAGTTCCATCCCTACGCTGCTGCTGCCGCCACTGCTGCTGAAACGGCAGAGCAGACGAGCACGTTCAGAGCCACGGTCCATTTTGCCTGCTGCTACACGCTCACCGAGTCGACGCTACACGTTGTGAAAAGGCTTTACAACCCAGTAGGCTGCGCACAGCAGTCTGAATCAGAACGATCAGGCTGTCTCGTGCGGGAAAGGTAAAGGACAGAAACTGCCTCCTGAGGTGGCTTCTCGTGTCGCTTACGACAGGGATGTTTCTCTGAGCAGCATGCTCCAGACAAACAGTGCTCGGGGCCCTTTCCTAAAACAAGATAGCAGGACACCGCGCGTAAGGCGCCACATGGTACGTTCCCATCTATTCCCTCCTAGGCAAGGGTGCCACGCTTCAGTGTTTCCATTCCTCAAAATAATTGGAATCTCATTGAACCTTACACAACAACTCGGGTCAATTAAAGGACCAAATATCAGCCTCACTCCAAAGTTTAAAATACAGGCTGTGGGTGTAAAAATGATAAATTGGGCCCCTAGAAGGACTGAAACATCGGATTGACTCCTAAAAATCGGAAATACACTTTGCCTTAAGCCCAGTTTGAGCCTCCAGCACCTTAAAGAAAAAAAAAAAACCAACCAAGAAACCAACAAAAAACATAAACCCACCAACTAGGTTAAAGCACTCGGAGACCAGCCGAGAGCCGCTGGGCGGGAGCGGGGGGCGCTGGGGGAGGCCTCCCTCAGCGCGCCCCGCCCCCATCGCCCGCCCCGCCTCAGCCCCGCTCCCGCCCGGCGGCCAAACCGTTATCGGCTCGCGCCAGCCCTCAGTCTCCTGCCCCGCCCTGCGTCACCTGACCGCGCGCTGCTGTCGTCGCGAAGCGCAGGCGCAGTGGCCATTGTTGGCGACGGCGGGGGAGCGATGGCGGTGCTGGTGCGGGAGCCTTTGGATTCGCGCTGGCAGCTTTTGCCGCTACCCCCCGGCGGAGGTTCGGTGCGAGGCCTCCTCCGCCATCGCGCTCGGGAGCTGGTGAGTGAGGGGGTGGCGAGGGGCGAACCGGTGGCGGGGGTGGGGGATGCGGCGTCCCCTCAGGCCTGGGGAAGGGGGGGTGGCGGTAGTGGTGAGGGCGGTGGGCTCCCGGTGCCGGCTGGCGGGCCGCATGTCTGCCCTCGCCCCTTGCCTTCTGCCGTGAGTTCGGCCTCTCCGGCCTCGCCGCCATGTCGCGACTGTGAGCACGCTTCTCGTTGTTGTCGCTTCGCTGAGCAGGAGGGTTTGCTATAATAGAGCCCTGTAGTTTCTTATATATGTGTTTGTGTATGTATATGTTCGAACTATATCAACCTTAAATTATTTACAGTTTAAAAAATGCAGGATTTGTTTGTCTTTAATCCTTAGTGTAGATTTTCCCGTAGCACGGCTTTTCCCCACTCATGTTTACAAGCTTCATTTAATTCTTCAGTAAACGGGAATTAAAACAAACACCACAGAGAATGCTTTTAAGATTGTCTGATTTTTGCTTCCGTTCCTATAGGAAAGAAAGAAGCATTATTTCTTAGTGGTTTACTTTGTCAGAATGTTTCATTCTCAGTCGATCATATGACTCAATTTCACTGTTTTTTAGAACATTCCCGAAGAAAGCTTGTATGTGAAATGTAATGGCCGACTGGCTAATGATGAAGATGTACTGCAGAATGGAGCCGTTTATAGTCTGGAACCAAGACTTTGTGGTGGAAAAGGAGGTTTGTTGCTTCTTATTGAATTAAGATTCCTAGGTTAAAAGACTTCTGTTGTGCTGTAGTCTATAGTGATAGCAGCAGTCCTAATCTATTAGCACATCGCATTTCATGTGGATGACTGATACAATGTCTGGAGCTGAAACGAAAGCCTATATGCAAAGCTGAGAATTGACTAGGAAAGCTGCTGTTCTGCTAATAGCTTTGCTGGCACAGCTCTTCTTTGCATTCCTGGTCATCTTAGGTCTGCTAGTAGAAATCTGTCATGTGCATCAGAGTGACTTCAGAGTTGAAATTGTGTTTAAAAGCACCTGGCTTCTTAGGCTCCTAGGTTATATTTGTGGTCACTTAGGACAAATATTCCAGGTACAAATAGCTTGTGATTTGAGTGTGTTATACGACCTGATTGGTTTTGTCTTCTCTTATGTCAAAAAAATATAAATGTCAAGATCTCAGAAAGATTTCAGTCTAAGCTAGGCTCCTCATGTTGCCAAAATAATCTGTGTTACTGAAGATGTGTGTTAATTGTGTAAAACAATGCAGCCACTGACAGTGTGGGCGCTCCCTAAAATGGAACGTGATGGGTGAAGCAAGTTTAGCAGAGTATTTCAGTGTAACTGGAGTCAATATATTTGCTTTTTGAATACAGTTCTCAGAATTTTCTCACTGTTGTGCTGAGACGCTGAATAATTGTGCAGCCTTGCATCAGGCTGCAGCTCAGCTTACCTTGCCTTCTTCAGTTTTAGATAGAACTGGAAATAAATATTATTGCTGTAGCTTGTCAGGTATTGCAGTTTCTTTGTGTGCCCTAAAAGCGGTGCATATGGTAGAAGTTCTTAGTATAGGATACTTCTTCTTCACCTGTTGTCCATCAGCTTTAGTTATCATCGACTGACACGGGATTTGCATTCTGTGATTCACCCTGGGTTACTGAGGTGCCCTGGGGGTCAGTTTAAAATTGGTCTTTATCCATTTTGACTGCTTTCTAAAGTGTTCCTTTTGTTTTGACTTTATAACTTAAAAGCCTGATAAAAACAGGCAGACACGGATGAGAACTCTGTGATCTCAAGGGAATGCAGATAACTGCAGGCTTAGAAGAGAGCTGAGCATTTTCTTACCAGACCTAAATCAAGACCCGTGACCTTAGTGAATGCATTGCTATTGGTTTTGGGGAACATTAGTGAATGCATTGCTGTTCGTTTTGGGCTCGGTGTAGCAGCTAGGTCCGTGTTCTTCAGAATGTAAAATTCAATGGCAGGTTTCATAAGCTACAAAAATTCTCCTCGCTAATGGCAGCAATTGGTTTTATTAGCTGAATGCAATACTTTTCTTGCAACGGTAGGCCGTCTGGGTTGGTTACTGTTTGTAACACTCCTTAAAGGTCCTGAAGAACAAATCTGTACACTGAAAAGTATAAATTTTTTCAGCTTCTGGTTAAAAAGCAGTTCTTAGCACTTTCAAATTGCTTGAAGGATTATATTAATCCATGTTGTGTTTCTCTGAGGTAGTTAAACAAATGTCTTCTCCAGCTGGATACAACATAAGGTGGGACTGAGTGAGAGAAGTTAGTGGTCTTGCCTATGAGTAATTAGTGGCTGAGGAGTGTGTAGAAATCTATTTGGGGGGGGCTCTTCAGCATGATGTTGATCATCTTGAAGCAGCTAAGGTTATTTCCTAAAAAAAGTAATTTTTTTTTTAGAAAGGGTCCTTAATTAGAAAGGACCCAAAATGTTATTTTGAGGCAAAAAAGGTTTCAAACCATTTTGCTGGGAGAGTCCAGAAATACACTTTCATGTTAGAAGTGCTGCACAGGTTCTAGTAAGCCTGGAGTCCATCTGGTGTGGTATCAGGAGCACAAAAGCGAGACGAGCGATAAATGCTAGATACCTTTTTTTTCACTTAGTGTTTCAACATTTGACCCAATGACAATTCTCCAACATGTTGCAATTCTCAACTTGCCCTTTACTTCAGTTGCATTGAGGGAGAGGAAGGTGTTGAATTCACTGTATTCTTTTTCCAGAATTAATTCTGATGTTGTGTACTAGCTCATCTCCATTTGTTTCTGTTTAGCTAATTCTCGATTACTTTTTTCTCAGGGTTTGGATCTATGCTGCGAGCACTTGGTGCTCAGATTGAAAAGACCACAAATAGAGAGGCTTGCCGAGATCTCAGCGGAAGGAGACTTCGAGATGTCAATCACGAAAAAGCGTAAGGCATTTTCGTAGAAGCTAGAATTATAAAATGAACCGACCATGTAGTTCACTGTTAACAGAAGAGGTCGGATGACAGGCTGTTGTAGCAGAGAAACTTTATTTTGAATACTAAAAAGAGCAAAAGTGAAATACTGAGCACAGGTGGACTGGAAGCCAAGGGGATTCTTCCAACTATAATTACATTATTGCAAAATAGACATGATTGCACTGTAATCTTGTAGAGACTGTTCTGCACCTCTTAGATTCCTCATCTGGAGTTCTCACACTTCTCTGAAGGTGCAAGACCATGATGTTGGGAATACATGACCTCACTGCTGTTTCTGGCTTCAAAAATAAATGTTACTCTCTTCTCTGTAGCAGAATCTCTATATATTCCTTCAGTAATTCCCCTGGGTGTTGTTAGTTGCCTTTTCCCATTGTCTCCCATCCTAGCAGGTGGTACAACCATTCAGTAATTGCAAAGCAGCAAACTAATATTACCGTAAATGCTGGAAACACTCTCATCTTCATGGTTCTGTCATCTGCAGGATGGCTGAATGGGTGAAGCAGCAAGCAGAGCGGGAAGCAGAAAAAGAGCAAAGGCGCTTGGAAAGGCTGCAGCGGAAACTTGCGGAGCCAAAGCACTTTTTCACAAATCCGGATTACCAGCAGCAGTGTCATGATATGGCTGAGCGACTAGAAGATTCGGTCCTTAAAGGTATTGCAGTTTAATCTCGCTTTCTCTTCTCAAAAAATAAAGGAAACTGAAAGTCTCTGTAGCCTCACTCCAGTATGAAAATTTTAAAAAAATTGCTGAGAGTAACTCTTTCAATTGAATGGAATTTTAGATTCCAGTAAAATTTGTTGGACTTAATTTTTCCTTTTTGGCTGCTGCTTCTCTTTGCATTGAACAGTGTAACACGGATACAAGCGGTGCTTCATCTTGCTGTGCTACAGTGTCATCTCACAATAAAAGCAAATTCCTGTGAAGGTGGTGTTGCTAGTTTAGCTGTAAGAATTACATCATCATTTTCAGCAAAATGATAACATATAAACAGGTCTTATGTGTGAAACAAATTGAATCCAAGTACAAAGTACCTGGTTTCACTTACTGTTGTTTGTAGTTATTTTTCCATGGATTGTTCCCTTGCTGGCTGGTTGATAGTGGAACTTGAGGCTGATGGGGATGTTCAGTTCAGGAATGCAATTTTGATTGACTCTGTGCCTTAGTAAAGCTGTGTAGGAAAGCTTTTGCTACTACTGAGTTTATTTTGAAGCTTTGAGTCTACATAACTGTGCCCCAATGGTGATTCTTTTCAGTTAGTTTTACATTGCATCTGAAATCAAAAGATAAGTAGAATTTACAACGTGCTGATGTAGACTTTTAACTTTGTTTTGAAGGATTGCAGGCTAGTTCAAGCAAAATAGTGTCACCAGAAAGTGGTGGTAGTCGGAAGCGTCCAGGTGAATCTGGAAAGAGTGAAACAAAATCTCGAAAAAGAAAATGTTTTTGGTAAGTATTATGGCTCTCTTTATATTTAGTACTCAAGTGTTAAGCCTTGAACAGGATGACAGGTTAGGTGCATACAAGTTAGCAACATCTTACCAGAGATGTAGACTTAAATAGTAAAATTAAATTGAGCTAATGGAATTGGGGAACTGGAAGTAAATGTTGCTGCATTCATGTAATTCTGTCCTAGCTGAGCAGATAAACTTTGTTTGCAAAAACCGGCACCTAGTTTGTTTTGATTTTTTTTTTTTTTTAGCCCCTCCTAGTATGGTTATATTCTATATACCTCATTGTCTTTTTCAGTGAACTAAAAAAGGATTTTTAAAATTATTTTTTTCCTGGCGTTTTTCACCTAATGTGATGTGGAAGAGAATTCTTGATGATTCCGGTGGTGGTTGCGATAGCAATAGGTAGCACACCTGTCTGTATGGGGAGTGCTGTTAAAGGGTGCCTCTTCTTGGGGGTTGTTGGATCCTGTTCAGTATTAGCAGCTCTTCCATTTGCTGAACTGTCCTCGGTAGCTGCTAGAGCAGTTCACTGGAGCTCTCTGAAGTGGGTTTTGGAAAGAAAGTGTGATAATAAAAATAATTAAAAAAAAAAAAAGTGAAAATATATGAGTATTCATTTGTAATGTACTGCTTCTGCCAGGCTGGGATTGGAAGGACTGGATGATGCTGACAGCTCGGACTCTGAGGATGACAGTGAAGATGACTCCCCTCCTGCATCTGAGGGGAGTTGTCCCTCAGGCAGCAGATACAATGAAAATGCTGGGAACTCGCACGAATGTTCAAGCAGCTCTGTGGATTCGGTAGAGGACAGTCCAGCTACCAGCGCAACTGGGAGACCACTCGAGCAGCCAGAAGGTGCTGGAAGAGATGTGCAAGGAGAGACATGCGCAGGTGGGCAAACTGAACTTCCAGCTGAAGAAAACAGTAAAATGACAAAGCCCATGAAGGAAGAGGCCCAAGAAAAGAGTGAAGTAACCCACGCTCTGAAAGAAGAGGAGCAGAAAGAAGAGGAGCAAGAAGATGTTTCTTCTAAGGCACAGGAAACGAACCAGTTACAGAGCACAGTAAGTATGAAGCAATACAAAATGTCATGTGTCTTTTCCTTCAACTGGTTTTACTCAATTGCTTTGTCCCTTTGTGGGCTGCAGAAGAGGGGAGGGGAATTGTATCCTATGACTTCAATGCATTAGATGTACGTGCTTCAATTAGAATTCTAGTTTCCTGAAGAAGCTAGAATCTCCAAAGTTTGGTTTGGAGCATAAAGAATCCAAAGATTAAAAGGAAAAAGGGCTTAACTGAAGCCGCATCGTACAACTTGGGAAATTGGCATGTAGCAAGTTACGGGAGCTGCAGCCAAAGAAGGCTCTTAGTTGACAGTGTCTCTGTGGAGAAAGTGGAATTGTAGTATAGTAGTCTTACTATAGCACAGCCTTGAGAGATGCCGAGTAGAATGGGTCAAGGAAGAACTTTACTGGATTAAGATTTTAACAGTCTAGAGTTTCAACTAAGGTTGCCCTTGGCAGTCTAGTATTGTCTTTCCTGAGATCCATGTTTCTCGTGGTGGTGGTGGTGTTTCCTCCTCCTACATAAATGGATACACTCTGGATCTAAAATTCTTTGCTGAGGCAGGATGGGGAAGGAAAATAAAACCCTTCTGTAGGATGAAAAGTTCTTATCAATACTTTGACACATTTCCAAGTGCTGTCCAGTTTGACTAATCTTCTATAACATTAACCTTCATGTTAATAATTGGCCTCAGTGTTTAAGTTAGAAGTTGTTCCAAGTAGATGCCCCCTAAACCAATCATCTGGTCAGTCTTTCTTAGTTTTTGTTATAAAAAGGCTAGAGTCCTAGTTCCTAGAGAACCCTAGTAGTCTGCTGCAAACGTCAGTTCTTCATTGACCATTGAAAGTCTGAAAGCAGCAGCTCTCTCGCCAGGGAGGCAGGGTTAGTGTAAATGATGGGCTTCACCTGAACTGTGAAGCTGGTGAAAGAGTGGTTTTCAAACTGGTCGGCTGGCACACCCTTGGTGGAAGCGGGTCTGTGCGGTTGCCCTACCGTTATCTCTGCGGGCAGCCTGGGTTGGTGTCGCAGCCCTCAGCCAGAGCAGGAGCAGTGCTGACCATGGCGTTCTTTCTCTGGCGATTTGCAGAGGATGGCTGGGATTGGTTTGCTGAAGAGTCTTCCAGCCAAGAGGGAACGTAGCTTTTCCCACGGAACTGATGAAGCCCAACTAATATTTGGCAGTAAAAGGTTCTGATACTTGTTCTACATTGCTCCTTGTGTACTATTACTATTAAAAATTTGTAGAGGTGATGAATCTAGGCTTATTCTAGCAATAAAACGAAACGTGGCCTTTTTTTTGGGCTAGAGAGTTGCTTGGATTTATTGCCCTTTTTCAGCCTGAGCAGAAATTCTGTTGTCAGCCACCACTGCCAATGACTCAGTTATGACAAGTGAAAGTTTAATACAATTAAATGGAGAAAAGACCAAGGATGTAACCTGATAAACTAGGACTTTGTTATCTACTGTACTATTAGACCTGGCGAATTTTAAACAGGATGTTTACCATTCTTCACTGTTTACCTTTTGCTCAGTGTTTGTGAGACTGTCTATTCCTAGAACAGGAAACTCCACCAGTGCTGTGGCGGATTGTTATCGCAGGTGGAAATATTTTTATAATAGTCCTTGATGGATTTTTTTTTTTTATTTTCAAAGTAGGATGAGAATAATGAGGCAACCAGTCTTTTTTTGTATGCTTAGCAGGACAAAGGTTCTAATTCTGCTAGCGTTAATTGTTTTTGCTGAGTTTGTAACAGAGTGGTCTCATTCCCACTGCTGGTATTACTTGCTCTGAAGTCTGATAGCTCCGTCGTGATGTGTACCGTGAGACTAATGTGTGCGTTCAAGTATTGAAGAAAATGGGCTTAGGTTTCTGTGTCCTTTCTAGTGTGTTAGTGTTGAGTGTGTTAGTAAATTCCAGCACTTGAATTATCCAGTCTTTGTCCGTGTTCTTCTGTGGACAAGGCCCTGGGCTTGGACTAGATGTGAACTCCAGAACTTGCTTTTTAGTTAATGTTACTAGAAAGAGGGGGCTTTTAGATCTGTTTCTATAATTACAGTTTAACTACATTAGAAATAACCATTCATCCTCCTCCCTGCTACTGCTGAGGACATATTGGTTATACTCTACAGCAGGCTAAAAAGGGGCTGTTAGCTTTGCCGTGCCTCCAGAAGCCAAGGTTAAGCTCCTGAACTGCTAGGTGAGATGGCAGGCTGTTGGTTTTCATTCACTTTTCTTGGGAGTACTTAACTTCCCTGGGGATAAAAACAGTGTCATTGTCTCCAGAGGAATAGGATTAAATACTGCCACTTTTTTTATTTTATTTTAGTTTTTCAGCACTCCTCAACTGTAAGTAGAATGTGTTAATTCTAGTGGAGTAACTTTAAATGTCCAGCGGTGTTTCTGTCGTTTAACATGACCAGTGATTCTGTCTTGGAGGCTGTGTCCATTGTAAGCCTCAGCACATCTGCAGCTTGGCTGGCTGTGTCAGAGCGAGCCTTTAGCTAGCCAGCAGAGGCACTGTGTGGAGTAGAATTGTAGCAGCACAGTTGGACAGCAGGTATGAAGTCACCTGAGCATTCTCCCTGCTCTTGGGTGTGTTTTCTCCACCAAGATTTGCGTGTTTCACAGTTAGGCTGCTAGCTGGCTTCAGTGTGCTGGTACGTGGTGCAGCAGTACTTTCCCTGGGTACCGTAAGTACCGCTAATAATGAGAATATCTGACACACTGAGACACTGCTCAACTTCATTAAGTAGTTAGCACTTTGAGATAATACTAATTGAAAAAAGCAAAGCATACTGTTTATACTTGTTCCTTCCCCCCACAATTGGGAAGAAAATAATAATGGTCTGATGGGGATGTTTTTCTCTTTGCAGGAGGTGGAACCAATAGACCTACTGGCATTCAACTCTGCTGCTGAAATGGAGGCCCTGGGTTTAGACAAGCTGAAGATGGAATTGATGTCTTTAGGACTGAAATGTGGAGGCACTTTGAAGGAAAGAGCAGCAAGGCTTTTTGCAGTTAGAGGTCTGTCTAGAGACCAGATCGATCCTGCCTTATTTGCAAAGCCCTCTAAAGGGAAAAAAAAGTGATTAAAAGAACCAAACCTATTTTGTATCCATGTGCTTTTAAATTTTTCTTACCTGTTGTCATTCTGTACTGCCACATACAATTCTTTGGCATCCCTGGATAGTTTGTGTTTCTGTTCTTGATGAAGCTCGATTAACATAACACAGAGCAAGTTGCTAGATAGCGAGTTAGTCATGTGTTCGGTGTGTTTAATGGGGAGGGGAACTGCCATCTTTTGATAAGCTTTACAAATGGCTGTAACAAGTCGTAATGCAACACGTAGAACAAACTGTCTGTATATGGAAAGAAATAACTCGAATGTTTTCTGGAAAGTGGTTGTGTGATGCTGTTGTCACCTGTTTTCAGAAAAATGGCAATCCTTCCTTAGCGTTATATTGAATCTCCTTTAATGTGTGTATTTCCAATTAGCACGGTTACAACTGTCAAATGAGAAACATTGCACTTACGATCCAGGCTTAAAAGCTGAAGTTTCTTTAAATAAAAAGAACAATTTTGTGTGGATGAGGTCAGTATAAATAAATATGCCGTTCTGTGAGTTTCTGTGGGATGTCAGGTGTCAGGATGCTATAAATTATTAATGTGTGTAAGTGTGTTAGAAGTTAAACAAGGGTATTTTCTTACTTTGCTCTGAAGAAGTATCAGAGAGGGGAAAGAGAGAATCACATCCTTAAGAAATGAAAAAGAATGAAGTAAGCTTGCTGGCTGCTGAAGGGTATTAAGATACAGAGTGATCTGAAGCTGAAAGGGAAAATCAGGAAGTGTTGTTAGTTCTTTTCCTATGGTAAACACAATGGAAGTGTCTCACAAGGACCCCAAGCACCACCACTGCAGACGTTTATCCTAGGGCAGCATCTGCAGTCTCGGCGCTGGAGTTACCCTGTGAGGCAGTAAGGGCCCCTTGCCGGAAGGGCAGCGTGCTCGCCTGACTGCGGGTGCAGCTGCCACTTCTCTGGTTTGCGAGGCTAGTTCAGAGCCTCAGATTTCAGACTTTACCACCGTATGCCGGAGAATATTATGTTTATGATCTGCTTATCAGATTTTCTTGTAGAGATTCTTGAAAAATTAAAAATGATCACTCCTGTTCTGACACCATACCATCTGTTTATCTGGTTTAAAGTTTGGATCATAAAGTTTTGAAGTGCAGTGCTGGTAGGAAACAGGCTTCAAAAGCTAGGAAATCAGTTCACTATGTGGTATTTAGTGTTTCTGACATGAGCAGTTTGTGTCTGGTATTTCAGTTAGTTTTGCAAACTTACGACCTCTCTCCTCAGAAGCTATTTGGTTTCTGCTGGGAAGTTTTGGATTGAGAGAGGGTGTTAAAGCTCAAGGATTTATTCTTGACAAACTCTACAGACAAGCTGTTATATCAGCCGTGTTGGAGCAGCTGCTCCAAAGTGCTGGTGAACCCGGCTGTTCATCCTTCCGTCACCGGCGTGACCTTCCCAGGCATGCTTCAGTGTAAAATGATGGCGGAAGGCTCGCAGCCCCCGTGGGTGGGTGGGTGTCTGTCGGCCCCCTCCCCAGTGTGGATGGGGAGTCCCGGGTCAGCAGGTGTCGCTGCGGGCCTGGGCTGGGTTTCCTTGGACCCCCCCCCGCCCCTGGCCACCAACCCCAGCAGCTGGCCAGGAGACAGCTCTATTCTGCACAGATCCTGGTTGGTAGGGGAGGAGGCTTGGCCCTACCCCTGCTGAGGATGGCGTGGAATTGGGAAACACAGGATTTATTTCTGATGCAGCAGCTGATGTCTAGGGAAGTCAAAACCACTGTGCCTACTGTAGGTTTTCTACCCGCAAGATGGATTTGAGACTATTTACCTCTCTGCAAGCATATTTGATGTTGAATAAAAGTCCTTGGTATCCTTTCAACTGAGTTATCCCTAACTTCTGAATTGACATCCGCAAGATAAACTTTATTAGCATCCTGAGGAGTTATGAAAAGGATGGGCAGGTATTAGCAGTGGTGGTAATTAGTCACACACATACCCAGCGCTTGTGAATCTCTGGCGCTGTTCAGAAAACATAAATTGTGGCATTTGAGGGCTGAATTGTTAAAGTGCGTTTAAACTCTTCTGCTTACCTGCATATGTGATCCAAAGGAATTGCACTTGGCATTTTGCAGCTTATCGTTAGTAAAATCTAGTTCATGTGATAGGAGTGACTTAAATGCAGCAAGTGATACAGAAGGTATGAAGTTGTTTGGTGGCAGTAAAGCTGCTGACATGTCTGACGTTTTAATCTATAAGGGAGTCTTGGAAAATTTGAAGAAAAAAAAAAAAAGGGGGAGGGGGAGCAGAGGAGCAAGAGATTGAGGTTCTGTAAATCACAACTTGTGGGGGCTGTGATAAGCGGACCCTGGGTAGAAAGGAAGCTGTTTTGTTGACTGGATATGTTTCATTAGGACACGGGAATGGAGGGTACCTGGGAAGTTTTGCTGGTGTAAATGTGCTGGCTGGGACTGCTACATGCCAGCAGCAGTCCCAGGTGGGTGGCAGGCCTGGGGTGTGCTTACAGCCCCCTGAGAAACACATGAACATTGTTTGGGTCAGGAGAGCCTCCTGAGCTCCTCTGTAGTATGGCAAAGATAGCGTGGGCCAGAAGTGAATGGGTCAATTTAATGACGTGTTTTGGACTCTTTCCTAAGTTATTTCCCCTTATCACAGTTGCGCCCTTGCTTCAGTTGCACAGGCACAGCCATTTCCAAGTCTACCCTGTGCGTCACCTATTTGCTTCTTTTGTTGTTGTGCGTTCTTCATTAAACCAGATCAGTTCCCCCATGGGGCGTATGATGTGGCTCTAACAAATTCATGCCAGCACAACTGAAGAAGCATTACACAGGGTACAGAATAAACACTGGTTGGTGAAGGGGAACTGGAGTATTTTAAACCAGCAGCGGTGCCAAACACTTTATTGATCAACTGTATCTTCAGTAGCACCAGAATTAAAAGAAATACCCTACATCTGTGTTAGAGGGCAACAGCTTATGCGTACCTTGAACCAGCACCACACTTTGGCACATTTATTTGGGAATTGTTTAGCTCCTGCTGAGCTAAACGGGAACAAGTGCTTGCTCTGGGATATGCCCACATAAAGGGTTAGCCTAGAGCAATAGTGTGTCTGGAGAGCCATACGGGCACTCCCTGGCGAGGTTAGAGTTGGGTGTTCTTTAGAGAACAACTGGAAAACAAACAGGACTCAGGCTGATCCTTCAACAGAACAGAAACAAGCAGGTGAAGTGCTTGAAGCTTTCAAGAATTTGTGCAAGAAAAGTCAACAAATACCAGTAAAAAAAAAAAAAGAATATAAACTGAAACCATCCCAATGTAGTGTGGGCCATTTCCATAGGAGAGAATGGCTGAAGAACTGAGGTGATCTTTCCGGTCCAGGGACAGAGGATAACACAGAGTTTGCAGCATCCCTGCCTGTATCTTTCTTTTTCCAAGAATTAATGCAGCTTTGGATTTCAAAAGTGTTTGTGGTTGTAAATACACCAAAACTGTGAACATCTTTCCAGAGAAAAGCTTCATGCTCCCACGCAAGCACTTCCCCAACAAGCAAGTGGTGTGACTTCCAGAATTCATCTGAAGTGTCATTTTAAATGCATTTATTTCAAACATCTAGATGATCTAGAGCACTGCCTCGTGTTTCTCTTGAATTTCAGAGTTACCGACTGAAAAAAATTGGTGAAAACACTGTCACGAACCTGAGGGAGGGCTTTTCCTCACCTCATACAGGTCTGCCCATACCATGGAAAGAAACATAAGTGCATATAATACACAAAAAATAGCAGGGAACAGGGCAGGTCACAGAGGGAAATAACTTGTGGAAGTTTAGAAAGATCATTGCCAGCGGACACAGCAACAGCTGCCAGCCTTCAACCAAAAGGCTCCTTTCCCATTTTCCTCGCCTACACAGTTCTCTGCAACATGGGCAGATAAACGAGTTACTAAAAAGGCACTTCAGTGTTTTGACCTAAACACTGCTTTGCTTGAGGGTGCAGGAATTTCTTCCTTTGGTTTTCCAAGTCTGAGAGCTTCTGCACTTGTTACTGTAGGTGGCACTGAACTAACAGCGGAGGATGTGTCCAGTTTCAGCAGCGCCGATGAAACCCTCGGCCCTTTGAACAAACTACCTGACCGGAGCCCCTGGCCCTGTCCCGTGGTGCACAGGCACACGGTGCTGTGGCAGGGCAGGGATATTAGGTCACGTTTATGTCATTCTGCTGATCCCAGAAACAGCCAAAATCAATCATTTTGATCCACCTGAAATTCATTCTTATCTGAGGTTTCGTTCCCTGGAGAATGTTGGCATTTTAAAGGTTGGTTTGTAGCAATGCCTATTCTCAGGAAGGTGCTATTTTTAAATTTTAAAGGTTCCTCCAAAACATTTAACTGGAGATGTTAAAAGACTGTACCCTAGTTCGTTAACACAGCCACCTCACAGCCGGCTTTCCTTTCAGTTACGGCGGAGCAATTAGGGTGGCTTTGCAGATTACCATGCCTAATGGCACCTGAAGGTGGGAAGGTGACAACTCTGACCTCCTCCGGCTGCTGAGGAGGGGCTGGGCAGGTACTGCTGCCTCCCAGCGCTGGTGGAGGCTGGGCAGGAGCTCATGCCGCCCAGGGTGGTTAGTCTTGGCTTAGACCCAGCAGCTATGCCTGCTTGGGAAGGGTCCCGGTGGCCTGAAGGCATGTGCTGCGTGTGCTGCTTCTCCCTGCTGTGTTTGCCATCTGCCTCTAAGTAGGCACAAGGAATTGAGAACTGTGTAAAACTTGGAGTGCAAAGGGGAACAAGAAGCTCTTGAACAACCTGCCTGGGATGTATGGAAAGAAGAGCAGTGTTTGTAAGGAGCCAGCCGGCTTGGGAAGTAGCTGCTGGAAGTGTGACACTGCTTAATAAAAGCATGCCTGGATGGCTGGTGGTTATAGATGGTACCTTATGGACTGCATGAGAGGAAATCGTCTCAAGTTCCACCAGGGGAGGTTTAGATTGGACATTAGAAAAAATTTCTTTACCGAAAGAGTAGTCAAACATTGGAACAGGCTGCCCAGGGAAGTGATGGAGTCACCGTCCCTGGAGGTGTTCAAAAACTGTGCTGATGTGACACTTTGGGACATGGTTTAGTGGACATGGTGGTGTTGGGTCAACGGTTGGACTTGATGATCTTAGAGGTCTCTTCCAACCTAATGATTCTGTGATTCTATACATGTAAGGTAAGTAGCCGAGACCTTATAAGGGTGATGGTCATCGACCACTGGCCCTGAAGCTTGCGGTCACCTTAGAACAGTTGCAACCTGATTGCGTTCATTTTCAGCAAATAGAAAACACACTTTTCAAGTGAATACAGCTATTTGGACTTTCCAAGTGGAACATTTATAACCACGGAGAAAGTCAGGAGGAGGAAAAATGCAAACAAAATTTAGGAATACCTTTAAAACAAAATTACTACATAGCTTTGGGAAAAAATAATAAATATCACTGATTCAACAATTGTCAAAAGGATACTGAGAGCTGTGAACGTGACTTTCCAGAGCCTAATATCTCCAGATAACTATTTCCTGCCAGGGTTAAAAACTGTTTCTTGGCTGTTCCGTACCTGCTGGTTTAGCTGCAGGAAACCCCAGCACTCACGCAGCTCTGGAGTGCCCTTGTACCCCTGGAGCGTAGGCCAGAAGGTAGCAGTTGTGATTAGCTTTTTATTCTGTTTTATTCTGAAACGTGCTGACATTGTGTGCGCTACTTTCTGGCACCTACTCCAGGAACGGACAGAGGCGTTCAGGTCCTGACTGCAAATGCAGCACTTTGGACAGGACCTAATTTCACATTAAATTAATGGCAAAAACTAGGAGATGTTGAGACTGTTAAGAGGCTCCCATAAAAATATCAAAGTCCTGTGGGATCTCCGCCTCCCCGCCTCTGTTTGCCCCTGGATTCCCCTTTCCCAGACTCCAGCTGTTCCCAGCCCAAGCAGGAGGAGCTCCCCTGATTATCACCTTTGCCGGGATGTGGATTGGGCATCTGGCTTTCCACTTACACCAGCAATTAGAAGGCTGCCCTGAAAGGCAAAGTGTCAGACACTCTTGGTAGGAGTTTGTGAAATGCAAAGAGGAGAAAAAAAGAGAGGGAGAGGAAGTAAGGTCTCGCCAGCAGGGTAAAGCTGCGACTTCTCAGGGATTTTGAAAGAAAATGGGAGAGCAGCCTTGGTTCAAATGAAACCGTGGAAGGATCAGACAGGGCAATGGAACTCAGCTAGCAGTGGCGTTTAACATGGCTTAAAACTTTCGTTCTCTCTCCTGAAGTGTAATGGTAACAGAGGGAGAAAGCGCTTCTGTCCTGCTCAAGCCTCTCACAAGAAAACTGAGACCAATAGATTTCCCCATGTCCAGCTCCATTAAATACTGCAGGACCTCACAGATCATCTTGTGAGCAGTGCTGTGGAGGCAGGTCAGAGCTCATGCTCACGATAAGCTTTAACTCAGACACGCTGCCACTGCGAATGCTTACACAAGAGCTTAACTTTAAGCGTGGGACTAACAGGGCTGTTGAAGCCCTTAATGCGAACAGCACGCGCCTCCTTCTCCTTGAGCACCCTGCGGGTGCTCTGTGCTCTCAGTAGTGCCGGAGGGTCCCCGATGTTTTACTGCTGGTTTTGCCTTAAAACACCTTGATGCTTTTTGAAATCGTTTCTGCTTAAATGCGATTCATTACGCCGCTGCGCTGCTCTTCCTTTTTTTTTTCTTACAGCACATGATAAATGTTAATGCTGCGCCACGCTGCTGCCAGGTACGTAAGATGTTCTGCCTTTCCTCAGAGACTGTGGTGCCGCTCATACGGAAAGGATAACATGACAGCTTGACAGCCTTTGTATGCGTTACAAGTTGTACCGATATAAAAGCAGCGAGGTGGCACACAGAAGGTATCACAGCAAATGCAGCCCGGATTGAAGATGACAGGTTGGGAGGTAATTTCCCACCGCACAGGCTGATGTCTGAAAAAGCCCCAGGTGTGGCAGTGTTACATCCACAGCCTTCTGCCTAGGAGTTCGAGCTGTAGAAATCTCTGGAGCCCTCCGCACGTCAGCCCGACCTCTGAGCCTGCTGCATTTTCACTGCAAAGCCAGCTGCAATTTGAGGAGCAATGTCCTGTCCCTCCAAAAAGCAGAGAGTTTCAATCCAAATGTGAGTTAAAAACTAGCCACAGCATCCATCTGTAAGAGTCGGTCCAGAAAACAGCATTGTCTCAACCTGGACACGGTGGACCATGACACCGTCATACTGAGACAATAGCACGACTGGTTAATTTTTGATTGAGAAGCTTAATTTTTCATCCACTTTAACAGATGCTGGTGATGCTTTGCACAGAGTCGGGGTAGGGAGGGTCTGAGCAATACTGGGAGTCCCCAGGAGGCTGCTGGGAAGGGACAGGGGTACAGACTGCGGGCACAAAGAGATGGGGACACCAGATGCCAGACATGGGTGTTAGTGATGCCCAGCCTGGTGCATAGCCACTCAGGCTATCAATGCTTATAGCTCTCTGTGAATCACCTCTTCCCCAGGCCTCTGCTCTGTGCTTACACCGGCCTCATGGTCCTGGACAGGACCACGCACTGGACTCGAGGGCTGTGAAGGCAGAGGGGCAGTGGGACTGAGGAGGGAGATGCCGTCGCATCTGGGTAGCTCCCCTAGCCATCGGTAAGTACCCATGCTGGCAGCAGGGCTGGCAGGTCTCGACTGCTCACAGATTTGTGCCCTGTCCCTGCACTGCAATACCTACAGTAACACTGGCTCTCCTTGGCCACCGCCTCCCCCTCCCCTTCTCCCCCCTGCTGTCACGCACATCCCACCGCTCGCTTTTATGTACCTTGTGTTCGCAGGACACCAGAGCAAAGGGAGCCGGACACGGTGCAGGATTCTGGCAGAGGAGAGTAGAAGAGGGCTCAGCCCTTATCCACCGGGCTGGCCCCAGCCCTGCATCCCTGCTGTGATGCTCTGCTTCCCGCTTCCCACAGCAGCCTGGCCCTGATTGCACTGGATGGAATTTCTCCCAGGCCTGGGGAATGATGTCTGGAGTCCAAGCGCTGGAGGCTGGAGGGAAGCCAGGGTTAATGCTCTTCATTCTCAGGCAGGAACCAGTTTAAACACTTTCTTCCCCAGCATAAATCTTCAGCTTTGTTCTTCACGGTGATAGCTGAGCTCATGGCCTTCAGGCCCTGAGCTGGGTGGAGAGGAACTGGGGCTGAATGCCAGTGCCCCTAAGATAGATGCTACATAGTCATGAGAAGGAAATGGCCAGAGATCCCTCTGGCTCATCCAATTCTGATTCAGTAACCCATGGTGCTGTTGCCCAGTGCTGGTGACTGGTGGTGAGTCTGTGCTTCTGCCTTGTTTTCTCCCCTTAAAGCTCTTATTTTGCCACAGGCATTTACAGAAGTGAAAGATGCCAGCCCACCTACGGGCCAAGGTGATGGCAGGGATGCTTGGGTGACATCAGACCTGGGGTCCTGCAGGACAGCAGGGACACGACATCTCAGCCTTCCCAATGAATGACCCAAAGCCACTGCGGAGTCCAATGGGTCCCTCTTTTCACCTGGTCCATGGCCCATGGCCACCCTGTCTAGCCAGACAAACTCATTTCATTGTCCTCCCACAGCAGCGGGTTCAGCCAGGGCCTCGGGGACCACATCCCACAGAGATGGATGGCAGGGACCACTTCATTGCCAGAGCCACCAGTATCTCAGTAGGTTATGAACCGAGGAAAGGACTCTGACACAAAGTGTGGAAATCATTATCATTGGTGACACCCTGGCCAACAGTTCAGTACAGTTCACAAAGGGATTAAACCACACTATCATTGCATTTCTCCAGGGGATGTGTTGGTCAGATGTCCACAAGGAAGGGCCAGGGTTAAAACGCTCCACCTGGGGAGGGAGGAGGTGGGAGGCAGCTCATCTCTTTCTGCACTACAGCTCCAGTTGATTGCCTGCGGGTGCTGGCGCTGCTGCGCTGCTGCAGCTCACACGGAGAGCATCGCCTCCTGCCTGTCAGATATGTTTCTAGGTTTTCTGTTTAAGGAAGTGTTGGCTTAAGCTCCGCAGCAGCTCAGGGAGAAGCGCTGGCGGTGTGGGCTCTGCTCCACCTGCCGATTCAGCCCCGTCCCAGTCCCTGCCTTTAAGGTAAGCTGTACCAGAAGCAGGCAGGATCACACAGGTAACTGAGAAGAGCTGTTGCTGTCTGTGTGTTTATAGGAGCTGGGCACTGGATACCTTCAGAAATAGGAAAGATCTTTTCCCTCCACTTTTAGACCAAAGAATAAATACAAGCAAACACATGGCTACTTTAATAATTGTATTTTATTTCTTTCCTTGAGTTTGAGAGCAAACAAAACTTGGAAAATACCCCTAAATTGAAATAACTGTAATACACAACCAGAAGAATGAGAGTCTGATTTTACAAACTGTTACTGGTGCGAGCAAACTTAAGTCCTAATATTCCCACTGACTTCAGGACTCTAAATTCTGCCTGAAACTGTGCTAACGCCCATGGCGAAGGGGCCAAAGATAGAATCCTTTTGAGTTCCAGATAATACTTTATGTACACATATATATGCATACAATACATATGCAGATAGATATATTCCTTTGAGCTCTAGATAATATTTTATGTACATATATGTATGTATGTAGACAATATGTATTGATCCAATGTGTATGTAGACAATACATACATATATTCATATACTGTATATATGTACATGTGTGTGTGTGTGTGTCTGTACACAATATATACACATAAGTGCTTCTGCTCTCCAGTTCACCATAAACACGGCTTGGACAGACAAGGACCAAAGCCAGGAGTCTAAGAACGAAAAGCTGAACCCACGCACTACTTCTCCACCTGGCGATGATCACTCCTTCTTTGCCTGTAGCTGTTTGCAATACTCTGGGGTGGGGACTGAAATAAATCAGATACAGGTCTATCAAATTCAGTGAAATCCGGCTAGCATCAAGGAGGCCCTGAGAAGTGTTAGGCTCCACAGGTACCCCTCACATAGGTATACGTGAAGATGGATGCTGCTCTGAGCCCATCTAGATGGACAGTGCCCTTAAGTGCACCCTCTCTGCAGGGTGGTGGGGTGTGTGAGAGAGCCGCAGCCCCAGCTGCTGCTGACCCTTGCAGGCAGGTATCTGGGGGTCCCCCCAGGACCTTTATCACGGGCCCCGGGGCTGGGGACCAGGGTGGCTCTGGGCAGCACTGTGGGGAATCGGGGGACTGGGTGACATCCCTGGCTGGCCACCCACACCTCACACCAGCGCCATGCCGTCCGTGATGCAGCTGCACTTCTCGATGATCATGTTGGGAAACTCGGCCGCTTCGATCTCGGTGCGGTTGCCCCTCTTGACGAGGTACATCATAGGGAGCGGGGAGCTCTCTGCCACGGCGCAGGTGCGAGCCCCATAGCCAAAGCGCCGCAGAGGGCTGGGGGGCTGCAGGCAGCCCCCCGAGCACCGGTAAGCCTGGTACCCTGCCGGCTCGATGATCCAGTACTGTGTCCAGGCGAGCTCGCGGAAGTTGACGTAGTGTTTCTGCCGGCAGCAGGTGGACTTCCCCGGCAGCACCGCCTCCTTGCAGTCCCCAGGGCCCCTGTGTGCCAAGGGAGAAACAAAAACTGGTGCCGTAACTGGAAACTGGGAAGGTGGGAGAAATAATCCCCCCTGTTAATAGCACAGGTGTGCCCTGAGATGTGAAATTTGGGCCATGCTTGGGTTTCATTTGAACATTCATACAACAAATATGGGAAGAGGAGAGGTGTGATTCGGCAGCAACTTTCTAAAACTCCTCTGTTCACAGTGGTTTACTTGTGAGGGCAGGAGCTGCATGCCCTGGGTTGGCACACACAGTACAGTAATTCAGGGACAAAGTTACACTGGGGATAGTACAGATTTAGGTTTCGTACGTACCCGTAGTCTTCCAAGTCGAGGGTGTAAAGCACCAGTTCAGGTTTGCTTAGGGCTTTATCCTTGGGGTCCTGAGAGGTGAAACGCACGGCTTTGGCCATTTCTGAGGCATGGCTGCCTACCCTTTCTCCTTCGATCCAGACCTCCAGGAACATTGGCTCCCGCCTCTTGTTTCGCAGCCAGTAATGCACGGCCTGTGTCACATCAAAGTGCTTCCAGCCCGACTCGCGTACAGGAACCAGCCTGCATGACAAGGGCTTGGCATTAGAGAAAAGCTCATCGGATAAAGCCCAGGCTCGCAGCGCTGTTATTGCAGCAGAATAATTTGCTTCCCAATAGGTTGTCACGTGCCTTGATCACACGATAATTTTTGCTGAGAGCTCTGGGTGAGCACCCATGGCAACTAACTCACACCTCAAAAAGAAGCATGCAGATCTAATAGACACTGAAGGGCTAAATAAAACCCTTTGTGCACACTCATGTCAAGATATACATTCACAGTCATACAGAAATATGGCAGTGCAGGATTATGTGTGGCCTCAGTGTTAGTGACAACAGCCTCGTAAACACCATTAGTCCCACCTGCTCCTGTCTTATCTGCATTAGGGCCATAAGTTTCTACTCATCTAGAAAATTGGTTTGCTGTCTAATTCTGCCTTCAAGGGTTCTAAAACTTCCACAGAGCTCAAGGCTACAGAATCAGATACTTTTTGCATAATTCACTTATTTAAACCAGCTAATGAAATGGCCAGTGGAAAGAATACCAGCAGCCAGTAACCCATGTGAGTTAGAGAGAAGTGAATCAGGGGGAGAGTTTTAGAGGGGAAGACCTAGCAGGACACAACATTGTTTGACACATATTATTTCAATGAATCATCATATATTGCAGTCTTAACCTAATACCTGCTTTTACAAACTCACTCTAGGTTTAGAGCCTGTAGAGCCTGATTCTACAGCTGTAACCCCCTCAGACTGACTGGAGGCACAAACGCATGACAGCTGAACCTGGCTCAGAGGACCCATACCCCGTAACTAGAGTCCTGCCTTTAGGAGGGGTCCCTTTCTTACCTGGAGTCTATCAGGGAGGTCCTGTTGGTACCATCGTGCTGCCGTTGCACCCAGTACACGCTGACCCTGGCATTGGAGACGTGCCTGTGAGACTGCTTGGCAGGCAGATTTGCTCTGTCTAGAGGTTTTTTGAAGAGTTTCAGTTCAGCCATTGTCACTTCGCTGTTTTTAGGTATTCTGCCCTCCATGTCAAAGATCAGGTTCTGGCGTGTGGTGGTGTCAGAGTAGAGGACTTCTCCTGCCATACCTGTGCACGTTAGGAACAAAAAAGACAGACCTGTTATTGCCTTCCTGGTGAGCAAAGCCCCCATGCTTTGTCCACAATTATCACCACAACATGCTCCTTCCACGCTCCCACATAGAGCCCTTGTGGCACAGACAGCCACTAAACACACCTTTTCTAATGCAGACTTGAATCAATGTCTTGCAAATGCCCTAATTCTTCTATGGCTGAGTCTCTGCAATCTGGAGGAAAGAAATCTACCATATCATTTGACCCCAGATTGAGCAAATCTCTTTGTGCCAGTGCTGGGCTTGAAAGCAGGAAACTGCATCAACCACTTGCAATGAAAAAAGTGTTTTCATTTGGTGCCCAGGGTGCTATGTCTTTTGAAAGTGAAACAAGCTCTAAGTGTCCTTGTAGACACCATTGTGTCTGTACAGCTGATTTCCTCCTTGATAGTTTTCCGATATAAACAAAAAAATGGCCAAGACTGGGGAGAGTGAAACATCCCCAAAGAGGTGTGATTCCTATTAGAGGACTTTATGGATTTTTGACCCAAAACCTGCAAGGTCTGCACCTTCTACTGACTTTTTTTTATTTTTTTACATCATTTTTCCACCTGCCCAGAATGTTGCCCAGGTACCAAGGCTTTTCTATCAAGTTCCAGCAGCAGCCTGCCCTTTGCAAGGACTGTGGGAACCTCTCTCCAGGTGCAAGGAGTTACTAGTAGGTGTTAATCTTTAAGATGCTGTTACATGCACCTTTTCTACCCAGCTCAGGTTGGGAGCCAGACCCAAACCTCATTGCCCCCACAAGTTTACCTCTGCCCATCCTGCAGCCGTCTGGGTGAGCGTGGGCAGCGGCACAGTGAGCTCCCGACAGACAGCAGACACATTACCTGCGTTGCCAGGGATCCCTCTGAGGATGCCAGCCAGGCTCGGCAAAGCTCGGCGCTTCACCCTGTGGCGCTTCAGCATGGAGATGTATTTGTTCTTTACGTGGTCTGGGATAACCAGATCCACAAAGTCTCTCTTATGAAGTTTGGGGACCTCAGAGAGCCCCAGCTGCTTCAGCAACACCTCCTTGAACCCTTCCTGGGTAAATGCTCGGACTGTGATGACCAGGCATAGTACGCAGAGCATCCGGGTGAACACCGCATCCATCCTCCTCTGTCGGCAAAGCAGCCGCCTGCCCAGCAGAGGTGAAGGGGGGATCTCCCCGGGGCTGCTCTCGGCAGAGATGCCTGAGGTAGCAGGCTGCCTGAGCGGGACAGAGGTCCCGTGTGCTGGGGTTTTATAGCCAGCCTCGTCCCACTGGCACAACAAATTCCACAAGTGGGGACGAAGCAGAGGACTTAAAAGGATCACTCCCCCGTTGGTAGACACATGCCAGTTTAACACCTTCATCTACTGCAAAGTTAATACCAGAAGGTTTAGGGGAGCTTCCAGATTCTTTCACAGGCAAGAAGTTTCCATCCTTTTTTAATTCCCTGTAAACTTTTGCCCAGAAAACCCCTGAGTGATCAGTGTCTCATGTTCAGCCTAGGTCAGGGAGGAAACATATCTGCAGAGTACATTGCTTTATGTACCGCACCATATGATTCTTAAAGGAAGCGTCAATCTTTACCACAGGGGACTTGCTACCTAAAATAGCCGATATCAATCAGGAGAATTATGCTTTAGCTGGAAGTCTATCTTTACGGCAAGCATTAAAAAATCATTTAAAATATTTTTTTGGGGGGTAGGTGCCACTTTGATCTCTGAATATTTGTATCAAGCGAATGAATCAAGGCAGTGAATCACAGCAGTTGAACGGTTTATGGCCTTTTACGCTGCTTCTGAATCACAGGAGGTGGAAGATGTACAGACCTGACATTTTAGAAAAATGTCCCATCACTCTTTATGGATTCCTGCGGGTTTCATAACACTTGTGCTTAAAAGAAGGCAGCTTTATATAAAGGCAGATCACCTTTCAGTGAACATGAGAAACCACTCTGCTCGTCCACAACATGGATGAAGAATATTGGTATTTTCAACGCTATTAACCACCACAATAGAGAGCTGTCTCTGGAGAGCAAAGCCGACCTGGAGGCTGGGGCGGGTGTGGATGTTTGCCTTGAAGTCAACCTTTAGACTTGAAGCTCACATCCTTTGCTTCCCTGGCCTTTGCTGGCATCATCAGATGCGGAAGTCTATTTTTGAAACCAATCCCAGGAGAAGTGAATTGAAGAAAAATAAAATGCAGTCAATGAAAGTGTGAAGGAGCATGGCACTTGGGGCAGATTCTCACCCTCTCCAGCAGTAACATGCCTGAGCATACCCACAAATGTCTTCAGCATCAGAAGTACTTTGGATTTTTATATATCTCTGAAAATGGTTTAAAATTGGTCCAGTTTCATCCAATATCCAGGCTGAATGGTGTGCCCTGAGAAATTCTAGCTGGAGGACCGAACGTATACAATTTTGTGGTTCTTCCCTCATTAAAACAAGTGTCAGCCAAGGCAGTCTGTTTTGTACACAAAGGCAACAAAGCCATCTGAAAGAGCCTAACTAAGCACTTCTGTTACTGCTTATTTTGTCTTTATAACCTTTTAAGAAACTTGTCTCCTTGAACATGATAAAGCCTCCATTAGATGTTAAAGGGGCACCTTATTTACTTGAATTGAGTTTTAAGGCTAAAATGGAAACATAGACTACAAACTAACAGTTCGTGCATGGCCCAAGGCAGCACATTCTTTAATTTTGCCTTTGTGTAGCTTCTTTCTTTGAATGAATCAATATTATCTGTTATATCCATTCCCAAGACGCAAATAGCAGTGAAAAATACGCACTTAATTTGTCCACCTCAGCTTCAACTCATGTCAAAGACTCCTGCTCTCATGAATAAGAGGAGAGAAGTTTTTTTTTTTTTTTCTGAAATCTTTGTGACTCTCTCAGCCCTTTAGGAAGGCTCCGTACGCCTGGCTGTTCCCTCTGGGCTGCCTCCCCAGCTAACTGGCACATGACTGATTCTCATGGGATGGGACAAACACAGTCACACGATGAAGTGCTTCGGAGGCTTGGGTCGCAAAGTTCAGATGGCTGACAAAATTTCCTTCAGATACGCTCCGTAAGTGTTGGCTAACTCAGTTCCAGCAGTGAATTTGTTATATTTATATAGTGACAGTCACCTGGATAAAACCGGAGTTCACGGATTTGTAATGGTCTCTCTCTCATGTCAGAAGACCTGATCCTGTAAACCTCTATCCGTCCAAATAGTCTTCACTCCGGAGAGTGGTCCTACTGTGTAATGAGGGCTCTTCAAAAAACCATGAACATGAAATGAAAATGCCTGATTGCTCCAGCAGCACCCGGCTTTCCTGGATCCGGATGTGATATCTCCTGTGGCTGATGTCTATTCTACCAGGACTCTTCACTGTCCAATGTGTATTGGAAGGTGATTTATGGGCTTCACAGGTAAAATAAAATTCTTGACCAAACACAGTTGAAGCTCAGCTAAGAAGAAAACAGAGGATGTGGATTGTAGGCTTTTCACAGGAGACTGATTATCTGGCCCAATTGGAGGATTTGCCATTCCCCCTTTGTCATGCAAACAAGAAAAAGTCAGGAATTTTATAACAGCTCTTTTTGTGTAATGTGTATTATAACCTGCATGGCACATTCAAAATGTCAAATAGAGGATTTAAAGAGGCTGCAAGGGATGAAGTATGAGCAACTTGTAGTTTTAATAAAAGCCAGTACTCAGTGAAGAGATAATCTCTGTATTTAAGCTTGTAATTTAGTTACAAATGGTTCTCTAAGACATTTGCTGGGCATATCTATGCAATGATTTTTGGTAAATAAATCCAATGGGTTCAAAGAGAAAGTGTGAAAGGCTTAGCCTAATTATGTAGCTATCACCCTGGGAAACAAGAATGTTTTGAATATATTTGCAGTATGTCAGTGAGGACCTGAATATTTAATTTTTCAATATTTGAATTTCCATGGACATAATTATTTTGTACTACAATTGTGTCTATATTAGAACAGCCTGTGCTTGAGTGCTGTGAAAGGCAACAACGTCTGTGTGAAATGCCCTGATTTGTGCAACAGGCTTATCAGACACAGATGGGAGCACATCTCTCTGTGGATTTTGGTCTGGTTTTCCCCAAAGTCAGGGTCTTTTGAATCCACGAGTGTGGAAGTGAGAGTAGCAGTGGCTAACCTGCAGGTATAAACTTACTGAGTTTACAAAGAATTCAAGCAAAAGTTCTGTTTCATATTCCTTTTCAGTCTTAAGCTAACCTGCAGGTACAAACTTACTGAGTTTAAAAAGAATTCAAGCAAAAGTTCTGTTTCATATTCCTTTTCAGTCTTAAGCACACCGAGTTTTACACAGCTAACAAAACACAGCACAATAGGCTGGTCATGTGAAGTGCTGGGTTAGAAGTTTCGAAAGTGGAAGTAAACTGCAGGCTACACATGCAGGCATGCCCTTCTCACGCTGCCACACCAACACACCCCAACTGCCACCAGCCAGTACTTCAAACTTCATATTCCCATCAGCATTTTAAATCCAGGTTATACAAGTTTAAGCGGGATTTTGCAGGCATCTTTGGCTTCCTTGTTGACTGGCACAGTCTGTGCTGGTGGTGGGATGCCTGTTCCTTTGCAGGGACCACCCCTGTGCCAAACAAGTCCAGACAGAAAACACGGAGCTGACCAAGGCCACCTCTGGAAAGCCTCCCCACTGCCAGCAGAGAGCAGCTCGATTTCACTCAGTCTGGGTTTATGCCACTGCTGGGGGTGCAACGCAGCACAACACTCGTCCCCCCACCAGAGAGGCAGTCCTGTATGCTGGTGTTGCCTATGTGCAAGGAGAGGGGAGCAATGTATGCCTGACTCCGTCCACCCTGTGTGGCTCCAGGGACGATGCAAAATGACTAGTGGTAATTCCTCAATAAGACTCTGTTATTCCAAAGAGGAAGACCTTTGAGAAATTTGAGAAATTCCTCTGGCACAAAGAGTAAGTGAGCACGCCACAGGGTTAGCATCACATTTGTTTGCCATTTAGCTCCAAACACCACCAGACACTGGCCTGGTCTAGAAATGCTCTGATTTGTACCAGACTTGTTCCTTGAAAATGGCACATGCCTGCTGAAAGATACTGGGAAACTATCATGCCAGGGCGATGCCTTTCTGTCCTCCTCTAACTCTAGAGACAGCTACCCTGTCTCTAGAGGGCATGAATACCTTGCTCAGTGCACAGAGCCAGAATAACAGCACCCAGAACTTCTGTGGGGCCAGTATAGCTCACCAGAGTTTGCATGTGTGCTCCCCAGCCTGCTCTGCAAAAATCCAACATGGAAAAGTTTCACAAGACATGGCCTGATAATACAAGACATCCAGCTTTTATCTGGCTCCCAGGGCCAGACTGAAAAGAGCAGAGCCACTCAATGCAGAGTGTTGATCTGCACTAAATCCTTTCTGCTGGATCTGATTTGTTCCAAAAACTTGGCCATGTTAATTTTTGTGCCAAAAGGCTTTGTGCTCTATCAGTTATTGCCTGACTTACCTGTCCTTACATATGCATTTCCACACCTCCCCCTGCCCCCAGTGAGCATAAAATCATAAAATGGACTTTACATCTGTTTTGTGAACTCTGGCTGATATGACTCTAGGAAGTATAACTTTGTGTCCCACATCTGAACCGAACCATGTTTATTCTGAACTGATAGCACACAGATCTCATACCAAAGGCACTGCAACCACAGCCTCAGTCCCTAATGTTTACTCTGCCTGCCAGCTAAGGAGGCAGTTTCAGTAGAAAGTTTTGTGCTGCAAACAATCATCTGCTTGAGCTGCACAGAAATTATCCAACTCATTTAATCTAGGCAAGGATGTGAGCCCGCTTTCCCTCATTACCAGTCTAGGCCAGACTGAACTGGCCATTTCCAATGGAAATATCTTACAGATCACGTGTCCTGTTGGGTTCCTCTCACAAATGCTGCTGATGAAGCCCCAGGCAGCAAGGACATAATGTTCCCTTATGCATTTATCTCATAATATATCCAGTACAGTAAAAACCTCATTTTATTTGAGCGAGATATTGTAAACTTAGTTTGATCTTGAGCTCAGTTCGCGTAACTGCTGGTGCTATGTGTCTTAGATTGCATCAACTTAAGCACACCTTCCATAGGCAGGCTTCTGCTTTTACTCACGGGCTTGTTTTGGTCAAATGGCCCAGACAAAAGGCTGCCTGTTTGAAGAGGAATGGATAAAATGTCCAAAGTCCCACCATGTCCTTGGTCAGCTGATGTCAGCTGGCTTGCTCACAGGGTTTGTGTTGGCAGCATTTGCAAAGTGCCAGTGTCCTGGCAGAAAAGAGATCTCCAAGATATTTTTTTTTTTTACAAAAAGCAAACACAACTGTTTAAATACAGCTTTTTCTGTCCGCTCAGCAGGCTCCTCCCCACCACCCTAGTCTGTGCCTTGCTCGTGGCTGGGGAAGCAGCATTTGTTACCACTCTGATGGCTACAGAAAAGGCTGCTAGCAAAAACGCTGACGTTCCGCAAATGCTGTTGAATCAGATAAATAAGCATGCAGCCCCAAATTGCTTGCTTCACATCACAGTCCACTTCATTAAGAATGTCCCTATTACTTGGAAACAGCTATATTTTGTAGGAGCACTGCTTAATTTTCTAATAAGAGCCCATTTATCTGCCTAGTGAAAATGCTGCTTTTTTTTTTTTTTTTTTCTCTTTGCAGCTGTGTGTTTACACTGTCAAAGTTTTACAGTTTTTTTTAGAATATGTTTTTCCTGCCTTAGTGATGCAAGCGATAGCCAACCTCCAGGCTAGGCAGGGCTGCTGAGGCTTTGAGAGGCAGCACAGGCTCTCCCTGCCCTTGGTGGTGCTTGCTGCCGAGCTGGGCTTTAACTAACGTGCTCCAGCGAATGTCACCATGAGGGCTCAGTGTGCGACCCCCCTCAGCTGCATGGCTGTTCAGCAGAAGGGAACCTGTGTCTGGGGAAAGCGTCAGACATGCTGGAGCACAATGTGCCAGCTGAAGGTTCTAATGCACATGGTGCTCTCACAAGAGCTAGGCTCCATGTAGATGCAGCTTTGGAGCCAAACGGCTCTATGGACTTCTGAAAGTTTGGTGCATGTCCACCAATATGAGCCAGCGGTGTGCCCAGGTGGCCAAGAAAGCCAACAGCATCCTGGCCTGTATCAGAAATAGTGTGGCCAGCAGGAGTAGGGAAGTGATCGTGCCCCTGTACTTGGCACTGGTGAGGCTGCATCTTGAGTACTATGTGCAGTTTTGGGGCCCTCACTACAAGAAGCACATTGAGGTGCTGCAGTGTGTCCAGAGAAGGGCAACGGAGCTGCTGAAGGGTCTGGAGAACAGGTCTTATGAGGAGCAGCTGAGGGAACTGGGGTTGTTTAGTCTGGAGAAGAGGAGGCTGAAGGGAGACCTTATCGCTCTCTACAGCTGCCTGAAAGGGGGTTGTAGTGAGGTGGGTGTCGGTCTCTTCTCCCAAGTAACAAGCAACAGGATGAGAGAAAATGGCCTCAAGGTGCGCCAGCAGAGGTTTAGATTGGGCATTAGGAAAAATTTCTTCACTGAAAGGGTTGTCAAGCATTGGCACAGGCTGTTCAGGGAAGTGATGGAGTCACTGTCCCTGGAGGTGTTCAAAAAACATATTGAAGTGATGCTTAGGGACATGGTTTAGTGGTGGACTTGGCAGTGATAGGTTAACAGCTGGACCTGATGATCTTAAAGGTCTTTTCCAACATAACCAATTCTATGTCCCATATCCCTTACAGATTCTGTGCCAAGTTTGCGTAGCAAGTAGCCTTCCAATAATGGAGAAATGCTCCCGTTTTCCTGTCGCTCTAATACACTGGAATACTATTCATATTGCATCTGTGGCAATGAGTAGCCTGGCTTAATTATGGATTTTATTTCCTCCAGTTAATTTTAACTCTAGTATCCTTTGCTTCACTGAACAGACATTCCTCTTTTGCTAAGAAAAAAAGAAAATTAATCACTTTTTCCCAACTCAGACAAACAGACAAAGAATAATACTATATCCTAGCAGTTGTAATTTATTTCTATTACGAGAAGAAGCTGCAAAGGCAGAAAGATTATGAACTACATGTTAATGAAAGCTTAATAATTTGCACTGCTATCTTTGCTGGAAGATGTTTGTTTTTTTTTTTTTCTGCAGACCAAAAATAAAGATGAAGGGCCAAGATGAGTGAGATCTAAAAGGAATCTCTTCTGTTAAGCATTGTGAGCTGTCATGGAAAACAGTAATTTGTTAATGTAGTGCAAAAAAGAAAAAGGGCTGTTCCTGGCATGGAAAATTACAAAAAACAGTGCAAGATTGTCAAAGACAAAATTAAGTCATAACATGCACAGAGATGACAAGATAGAACTGATAAATACTTTAGACTTCCCTGACTTGGTACATCAGATGGAGTGAGGAGTAACTGACCAAAGGCTTCCGTTAGTCCTCACTGAGATTTAAAATTAACTCGGGCAGTGCCCCTTAGCAAGCATATTGATTGGAAAAAAAGATACCTGCAACAGCAGGAAAATGAGCTAAACTACTTATAATGTTGTTTTCCATCTGTAACATCTGCTGCTGAAGTAACTTTGGGGCTATTGTGTGTCAGTAGGTTTTACACCATGGAACTTAGATGTATTCAGTTTCAAAATAATTACTTGCACATGGCTTTTTTCCTTGATGTTAACAGCACACTAGTGCCACAATCAAAAGGATGATGAAGTGATATTCTGAATCGGTCCAGCAACAACACCAGGCCTGCCTGCCTGAGCTCTGGGTGACCTGGGCTGATACTGGGGGAGGGTGTCTGAGAGGCTTCCAGCAGGGCCAGGAGATTCAAGAGGTACAAAACAACCTTCTTGGAAATTATGATCTGGATCAGATGATAATACCTCATCCCGATGCTTAATGTTCATTCTTTTTAAACAGAAAGAGCCAGGCTTAACTGGCTGTAAACATTGCATCAAACTTTGCAGGCATCTTTTCTTTGTCTTCAGGGTTCTGCCACCTCTTCCAACAATGGTCTTAAAGGGCTATAAAGTATTTGAAATGCATTTTAAAAGATTTTAGATCTGTTAATAACATTTCAAATCATTAACTCATTTTTTAAAACCCAGTGAGCTGTTTACTATTTATGCTGATTTATTATTTATCCTGTTCATTCCATTCCCCTTCTGTCTAGATTGGGTACCTTGTTACACCTTTGAGAATTGCATAATAAAAAATATCAAAATAGCCCCTGAATTTTCTTTTGCCTTCAAACAACATTGCAATGTTCAGAAAGGAGGGTGTGTGGATAGACTGCTTCTACTCAAGCAGTTACTACAAAGCTGTTTTCACTTAAATATTTATATTACCATTGTATTGCTTTTGTAACTTTTGTAGGACATTATTACTTTGTAATGAAAAAGGCTTCGGTAGGAAAGAACTGGAAAAAGTACAGTTCCTTGTGTATTTGACTCCAAAACAGAACACAAAGAGGTATTTTACTTCATGGCACAGGTTAAATTATGTAATTTCCTGCCATGTACTCCTATCTATGTAAACAAGGGGTATAAAGTCTCGGATTTAACATTGCCCTTGTAAAGAGTAAAAAAAAGCTGTGTGACCTGACTAGTTTTAATCCTTTTAGCATTCATACTACAGGACCCTGGGAGATGCATCATGGTCATTTGATTTTAAAAGGGAATCTAGCTACACTTGGCCAGGCCACTTGAAGCGTGAAACACAAACTTCAGATGTTGGGTTTTTTCTTTTCTTACCTAGCCATTTGCTTATTCACGAGTATTAATCCATGAATGGCCAACATTTCCACATAGCCACCAAATGTACCTCTGAACCTTAGTTTTAGATTCAGCATGAGATTCTGCAGGAAATGCCATGCATTTGAAGTTGGTATCTGCAGCTTTCCAGGCTGAGTAACTATACTAAAGACACAGTGACTAAAATTTGTCTTATTTATGCAGCATGGCTGTTAGCTTCAGCAGCTGCCAGTACAGCATCCAGGGTCTTTTGACAAATCATACATGCGGGGAAGATTTTCAAAGCGACAGAAAGGAATTTAGAGGCAATTTTTCACTGATTTGAGCAGAACTTGGGTGCCTAGTTCCTTTTCTCTGCTTTGATTCTAAAATAAAGTGAGGAATATTTTACCTCTGGGACATCAAAACTAGAAATAAATTACTACAATCACAGCAGAGACATAGATGACCCAGGAATGAATTTGAGATACTTACTCAGTTTGACCAGATCTGTTAGAACACCTCGAAGGCAGACTACAGGAAAACGGTGTCTTCAATAAAGTTCAGGTTCTGCAAATCCAGTGGAAGGGATTTGAAAATCATGATGTGCAGCAGACTTGGAAGACTGGCCCTTAAAATTCTTCGGAGACTGCATGGCTTGATTTGTTCTCAGTCCCTTGTGGTAGGAAAGCTTACCTCTGGACTTCCCCATGTTCCCAGGCTGGTAAACTCTTAAACATGTGCTGCCCTAAATAAGAAAATGCTCCGATTCATAATGGAACATGAAAATATACTATTGCCTGGGCTTGCCTTGAAACCGATCCAGAAACCACAGCAATTACAGAACACAGCTGTCTTGTTTCCTAAGGAAAGTGGATGGGAACTGGTTTCTTAACACAATTTCATGTCCTCTGAGAAATGCTCTCACTGTGATAATCTGAATAATAAGTTCAAGGCTTACATTGATGTATGAAACCCTTCTAATCTTCACAGGAACTATGATGCAAAGCAACTACAATCAACCTGCCTTGCCATTCCCCAGAGCAGTTGGAAATTTGGGGCCTTAAACCTCAGCTCTGCTCATCTCAGGGCTCCATGCGCAGCAGTGCCAATTTACACCTACTCTCTCAGCTGTGCCTGTAGAGTCCCAGGAACTGATCCAGACAGGGTGTAAAAGAAAAGGTGCACCATGTTGTAAAGGCAGGAATAGTTTGCCTAGGTGCTCCCATGCAACATGGACCCTTTCTTCTGCTCTGGAGTTCATCTCACTCCAGAATCTCCCACAAAGTGTCTGTGCCACTTTACAGGACCTGCTTTTAACGCCTCCCAAATTAATTCTCATCATTCATGTCATTATAATCTGGTATATAATCTGAATATATAAAGATACATGCTTTACTGAAATTGTACAGATATCAATAGGAACGGAGAGCTGAAAAGATTTGGGCTCTCTTCCCAGTTCTGTCCCTGAGTCAGGATAATGACCTTGAGCAAATTGCCTTAGCCAAAATTTTCAAGTCCATATTTAAACACCAAAATAAATAACCTGATTTTCAAAGGCACCAGCCAACCACAGCTTCTATCAACAAAACCCTAATCACCAATAGACTCTAACAATTACCGTACATAAAGTATCTTAGTAAAACAGGAGATATCCCTCTTGCCATCTGTTACTGCTTACTTACAGGGAAGAAAGTTCTCCACCGATCCATAGATTGCCCATGTGTTTAAGCTCAGCTTGCAGTGACCACGTTACTTTTCCTTTTTACACAGATCAGGCCACACTCTCACTCATGAGGCCATGTCAAAATGCCAAGTACAGCTGGAAGAGATGCAAAGGATTACCTTTATACCCTTTGCATACATTTGAAAGAAGACAGAAGAAAAAGAAAAGGAAATGATTCAGAGGAAATAAAATCATCCCAGAAAAGGAAATATGAGAAAGGATGAATGGGAGGAGGAAATAAACTACTAATGAAAGGGGAATGAAAGAGTGGATAGGGAGAGGGGAGAATGGGAACGTCAGAAGGTACGGTGATAATATGTCCGACAGGTGATCGCATGCTAGGGAATGTCCAGTATTTAGGCAACTCTTCAGTTTCCCTGAAGTGGAGGTGCCACAAAGTGCCCAGCAAGGACCCACATGCCTGCCGTGTGCCTCAACCGGCAGTCACGCACTTGGAACTGGTTGGATGCTGCTGCACCCCATCATTTCCAGTCATGCTCTAGCAAAGCCAGGCCCTGGGTGCAGGATCTTCCTCGCTGGAAAAAGCTGCACGGCCCTTCGTCATGGCTGTTTGCCGTTGCAATAGCTCTTCACGGCTTCCTGCTTAAAGCCACTTCGCATCCTGTCACCAATTCGCTCCGGACACTTGCGCCTTGGTACCTGGCACCTGACCCCCTGCTTAGGCTCACCAGGATCATCCTGCCATCATTAGTGGCCCCCTGTGCTCGCCCGCTGCAGCGTGTATCTGCAAAGGAGCCAAGTCACTGCCGCAGTGGAAAATGTAACAGGGACCTTCTCGGCTTTTTGCAAAGCCAAAATATGAGTTTAACAGACCAGGCCTATTTCTAAAGGCTGAGACACACAAATCTACAGAGGTAATTATTGTGCAAGCTCCTAGGCAGAATGCAGAAGCTAATAAAGTAACTCTTAGTTCTGATGCTTTGGGTTTGCTTCGAGTTAACCTGAGATTAAAATAAAATCAAAGCTCTGTGAAATCCTCACAGTCTGCACTCTGACTTTTATTGATCTGTAAATCCAGAAGTGGGAAGGGGGAATTCTTGCACAAGGGAAAAAAGATTACTCATTTTATAAGTCATTTAAAAATTATTTAATCCAGATTTCTATTCAAATACATTCTTATTTTTAAAAAATAGACTTATTTAAAGTATAACCACCTATATTAACGCTTAAGCTTTTGATACTTTAAAGAAATTGTAACTTACATTTATAAATGTTCGAGCAGTGTGTTTGATGCTGACATCTTAAAGGAAGTCAAGCCAGTGAATCAGGGAAGGTCATCACCAAGGCCTTGGAACCCAGTTCTTAAGTCCAAAAGCTGGGGATCCCACTGGGCTCTTTGCAGATAGAGTGGATAAAGCAGACCAACCAGTTTAATGACTAGTTTGCTCAAAGTTGTCAAACTGAGCAGTATTTTGGAAAAAAAAAAAAAGGAAAACCTAGTTTTCTGATCTATTCTGATCAAAAACAGGATTTGAGAGGTTGGTTAACAAAAATTGACTTTCAATCCAAGGTTCCAGCAAACCCTGATGACTTGACCCTTCAATGATTTAAACTGCAAGATCTCCTGGAGCGTTTTGTGGCTCCTGCACAAGCAATCACCCAGCTTTCTGCTGCAGGGAAAGCAGAACCTAAGGCAAGGATGCTAGATGTCTGTCCACAGTTACCCCAGTACTGCTGCAACAAGAATTACCATGTACGGTTAGAACAGCTCTGGAGCACACAGGCTCTTCAGAACACCACAGTTCTTCCCCAAAACGAATGTATACTGTACCAAAGAACAGGAAAACATTACAAGCTGTAAGTGGTTTGATATTCTACACTGGTGACAAATACACCTGCTCTGAGTCACCTAAATCCAATGGGTCATCTGGCCAGGTGTTGTCTTCTTCAGTGGGAGAGACCAGATTGTGACAGATGGTTTCTCCATCTCCCTCTCTCTCTCAGGGAGCTGCCTTAATTATAATTAGTGGTATGCCACCTATGCATTAACTCCCTTCAGCTTCTATACACACAGGGTTAACGCACGGATAGGCATTAAGATAATGCGTATATTCAGAAAACAATGAAGTCATCCATGTTTCAGGTCACCTTGTCCTAGTATTGTACCAACGTGTGTTACATCAACAGTGGTTGCATTTCAACAAGCTAATAATAAACCTAAAAATCCTATATATCAGCAAAAGATTCTCCACAGCTGCAACTATCCGCCAAACAGAGGTTTAAAACCTCACACTGCGCACAGCTGAGTGACGAGGAAGTCCATGCATTGCCCCTTGGTAAGGCATAGGCCTGTCTCAGCCCAGGCAGGACTACGGCAAGGTTCGGCAGCTGTGCGGCTGGGCTTGGCAGCGTTTATAGCTGGTGTATCGGCACAGGAGCCTAGGAGCACTCACAGGGATGCCTCTTTAGATGTAACCAGGATGATTAAAACCAATGAGCTCAGTGCGTGATGCAGGGACAATAATTCACCATTTTGTAACTCAAGTTTAACTGCAGAATACATGGTAATAAGCTTACTTTTTTCTCTTGTACATTTCTCCCATACTTTTCAGCATTGCTATTTTAGATTGCAATTACTTGTGTATTTTAATAAAATCCCAGTTTTAATCCAAATATAAGTTGATGAAGGTCATGAGAAAAATTAATCATGCTCAGGCATTAATACCAATGCCCCATTCACCACTTCCTTTCTGACACAAACTGTCAAAGAAAAGCAACACAAATTTCTACCATATATCACTAGACATATTTGGTTAAATATTTTGTATAATAGTCAATGCTCTTGATTAATAGGAACACATTCCAACTTTAATGCAAGGCTATTTCTGCCTTGAAAATCAACATATTATCTATGAATGAGAAGCAGCACTACAAAAATAATAAGTATAGAGAGAAGCCAAGACTAAATTGTTAATTTAAATCAACACTTGCTGCTTGCTTATTTGTATTATGATTAGAGTTCATTTAAATCTGTCTATCTGTCTAGGTTTTTCTATTCATTTGTTTTTATTATACACATATTAATGCTCAGGCCTTCCAAAGGAAGACTCCATAATGCCCACACTAAGTCCTTTGGTATATCAAGGCTTGTAAACAGATTGCTAGATGAAGGCAAAGATTAAAAGATAGCAAAGAGCTGCCAGGCTAGAGGCCTGAATTAAATCCATTAAGATATATTTGAATAGGCAGATAAGTAAGGAACAGCAAGCTGGGCTGATGAGTTTCTTCAGAGAGAAGAAACCACGGCGAGAGTTGCCACGCATGGTAAAGCATCAGGCCACCTGCTACTCACATCCAGAGACTATTGATGTCCTGTTGGGAGTTCACCCATCAAGGGAATTCCTGCTGTGATAAATCAAACTAAAGTGACTGCGGAGTTCTTCAGCCATAAGGTCATTTAATAAAATCAGGGAAGAGTCACACGTGTAAGTGTAAATACCCCGCACACTTGTTCAATGTGGTGCTAAAGAGCTGTTGAAGTGGATATGGAGCATGAAAATACAAGAAAGATGGAAGAATTTTAAATTCTGTTGACCTGCTCCCTAGGTCCTGAGGCTGGATTTCCATCTGCTCTAGCAATATAATTAAACATTTGCCAACTAATGACAGTATGTGGCTTTTGTCACCAAAAGAACAGACAGTGGTAAACAAAACCCTATTTACAAGAGGTAGGGAGCAGGGAAATGTGACTCTGCTGTTGAAATTAGAGATAAACAAAATCACACCACTTAGCTAAAGAGCCTGTCTAGACAGAGGAAGAGAAAAAAAACAAATGACAAAAGCTTAATGTTATTCTTGCAAGAAAGAGAGGGAAAAATTATTTTGTGGGGCAAAGCTGGGTAAAGTCTTCAGAACAAAGAATGTCAAGACTACAATGTCAAGATCACTGAATATCACCTATCTTATGCTGTAGAGTAAGATAGTCTAGCCAGAGCGAGGCCTTCTTAATTTTGAAAAATAAGGCAAGAATCAAAAGTACAAACAGCTTAGGAAATCAGTGAGAAAATCAACCAAATGGATTTTGGTCCTAGAAGTGTAAGAGCTCCAAGCATACACTGAGACTTCACCTACATGGTAGGTCTACTCTGCCGCAGCTACATCAGTAAAATTTGATTTAAAAGAAAGTGATTATAACTATTCCACTTTGAATTTCTGTTTTGAAATAAACTGTCGACAGGAAGAGTTATTCCAGAAAAGCCAGGTTGGAATAATTACTCTGCTACACTTATGGCACACAACTTTCTCACCAACACAGCCCTAAGTAGAAGAGAGTGCGTTTTAATGCTAAAATAATTGGCATCGTTCATCAACAGTGGAATTTCTTTATTCCAGCAGTGAATCTGAACCACTCTGCTTTGAGCTGAGAACTTTTCTGCCATTTTCTAACTAACATAACTGTTACGGTCAATTTAACATCACAGGTTATCTACAATGCAGCTGCTAGATAAATGATGAAATTCTATCTTGAAATGTCTCTCAGTTACTGCAGATAACTGGGACTTTTCCCTTTTTGTGGGATGGAGTGGAGGAAGGCACATAGCACATGTACAGCCAAACGCTCCGCTCCACTGAGCAGGCATTCCTGCAAAGTGAAATGAGGATTTGACAGAGAGTAGCAATTGTAGATTAATAAAATAGCAGGGAGCAGGATAGTGGTTATGCATGCAGGGCCCTGACTAGTAGATACAGTCTGAAGACATAGGGACATAAGGGGTTGAAGATGGAGAGGCAGGAGCAGGACTGTCAACTGGAGGAGATGCTGGCTCCTTGACAGATGAGATGCTCATTTCTTTTAAACATAGAAGTCAACAGTTGACTGAGATTTTGATCAGTGTAACCTCAGATTGAATCTTGCAATGCCCTGACAATTTTGGTTGGTTTTAGAGTGGGTCACTGTTCTGAAACATCACCGCTGCCTCATCCACGAGACTGGACGTTGGGTGCAAATGTTTGACGGCAAGTGGTCTCCTCGCCTCCCTCTGAACAGTTACATTTTCATGATTATCATAATCTTCTTCCTCAGATGACCACTGCTCATCGAGGTCAATCATGCCAATCAGGGGCAAAGGATGAAGACACAGGAGGAGGATGGTTGGCGATGCTGGGTATCAAATGGCCATTGAGGGAACACTAAAATAAAGGGTAGAGAAGAGGGGAATGGCAGAGCCTTGCACTACTGCAGTTCTGGCCTGTTGGCTGGAAGCAATTAACGCCTGAAAAGGACAGGGCGTCCTTCTGGATGGCTGGGAAACAGTCTCATGCCAGCTCTGTCATAGGCACATTAAGTTAAACTTTCTGAGTCTTGGTTTTTTCCAAATTACAACATTTGAATGCTATTTCTCTCTTCATAGGTGTGTGGAAACATTTCATGGAACATTCATATTACTGCTATTACTTAATTTATTTCAGTTACCTATCTCAGTGTATGGCCTGCTCCACTTGTACCCACATGCTTGCCTACTTTACCAGATTGGGAATTGTGAAATCTCTCTTGAAATGTCACATTTCTTCTTTTTTGTTGAAAAAAGCTCTGTTTGGATCTAGCGTTTTTTATGTTAATGGATCATACAAATCAGAGGCACAAAGGGGTTTCCTCCAAACCAGAGCACTGTAGTCCACCCTAACATTAAAACTGAGAAATCACCAAGTAGTTCGGAAATCCTTAATTATTCATGAGAGATTTTGTCTTTAGGATCCAGCACAAAATTTTCGTAGATCAGCTACGAACTTCTAAACTAACTGTTGTAAACCACCATGGCTATCATTTCAATGGTATTGCATAAAGGCAAAGCTTGGCTTAAGGTGCTTTAGAGGCAGTTCCGGCACCCACAGGCCCCTCGCTCAGAAGCTCTTGCTGATGCCCCCGTATGGGAACAAAACCAGCTCCCAGCAGGGCCCGCAGTGTCTCCTGTGCTAAAACAAAACCCCACTGAACACAACCGGGTGACCGCACCTCCCTGACCACCATGTTGGCGGCAGACGAGGTGGGACAGCAGCATAAGAAAAATGACAGCAACTTTCCCCCGGTTATTTTACTACGGGGTCTCTTCCCTTCCCTCAGAGAAACACCTCAGGGTCTGGAAAAAGAAGGTTAGAGAGGCGAGGGGCAGCCATACCCCCACGGAGACAGCCCGCCGCCCGTGGGGTTGTTCTGCCCCGCGAAGGACGGAGGGCGGAAGCAAGGCGGGGATCCATGGCCGCCGCCCCGGCCTCCCGCCGCTGGCCGGGCCTGGTCCGGGCACGCATGCGCGGCTGCCGGGGCTTGTTGCTGAGACTCGTAACTTCGGGGCCGGGACGGTGCTGCGGGGTCGGGCACCGTGTGGTGGCGAGGCGAGAGGAGGGGAGAGAAGAGGCGAGGCCGCCCCGGTGCAGGTAAGGGAGGGCGGGAGCGGCGCTGCTGGCGGCAGCCCTGGTCGGCGGCGCTGCGTGGGGACGGGAAGGGGGTGCGTGAGGCGGCCTCGGGGCAGGTCCGGCGGTGGGGAGGTGAGAGGGCGAGATGAACCCTGAGGGGCGGCCGCCGGGGCGGGGGTTGTGGGGCTGGGCTGCCCGCGGGGGCCGGCCGCCTCCCGCTGCCCTCCTCCTTTTCCTCCGGGACTCCGCGCCGCTCTCCCGTCAGCGGCCGCAGCGGGACCCCCGGCCCTCCGCCGGCTTGGGGCGGGGAGTGGGCGGCCGGGGCACCCCGGGGGGCGCCTCCTCCCTGCGAAGGGGCGGGGGGCTGACCCCGCACGGCCTCACTCCCTGGGGGCGGGCACGGAGCCGGGGGCCTGGCGCCCTGAGCGAGTTACGAGCCCCGGGGTTTTTCGGTGTGCCGCCTGGGGAAACTGGCCCCCATGTCACCCCCCGCTCCCAGGGCAGGGGACACTGTCGGGGTCCCAGCCAAAACGAGCGGGCCGGTTTCTAGAGCCCGCGCCGGTGCTCGCGTTGCTTGGGAAGGTGGCGAAGTGCCGCTCGTTTGGTGGCTGCAGCGCAACTCCACCCGTGCGCGGTCGTGCCATCCTCTTTATCTGCCTGACAGCAGGCTTATTTAAAAGTAATCGCTTTCGAGAATTGGAAACTGTGTCTGATAAGATCCAGTGTGTTGCTCGAAATTTAGCAGGCAGCGTCTGCGGTTGTTGTGATGAAGGTTTCTGAAATGTATTCATCAGCACTAAATTTCAATCCTTAGAAAGCATGAATAGATTCACGGCACAAATGTTACGTGTATTTTGGTTTGGTTGGGTGGGTTTTTTGGCGTTGTTTGGTGTGTGTCGTGTCCCCCCCCCCCCCCGCCTTGATGAAATATGCCAGTTGGGACAAAATTTCTTCCCCACTGTGTCACACAGTCCAACATTTAGGAAATGCTGTTTTGGGAGGAGTATTCTCCAGTTTTGGGAGGAGTATCCTCCGTGCTGTTTTTCCACTGTTTAAAGGAAGAACTTGTAGTTATTAATATTCTTGTTTGGTTTCGTTTTCAGCATCCAGAATAGTGCTGTTGTCACGTGCATTCCTTTTACAGAGGCATGAGATTGGAGGAAAAGTAGTGTTCCTGGACCTGTGATGAGGACCTACAATATTTGCTTTCAAAGGATAGAGTTTTTTGGGGTATGCTTTCTTTGTGAATTTGTCAGTCAGAAGTGTGCTCTGCATGAAGCATGCTTTTGTCCCAAATACTACATGGGAACCATCAAGTTAGTAAGATCCAAGAAAAATTTTTGAAGTGCAAAGCCCCAAAATAAGTGAGCAATTGCATGCAGTGAGAAAAAGACCTTTGTATCAATAGCCAAATCTTGTGCAGTCTTGTATGTTACTATGTTATCTAAGCAGGTCAGTTGACTAAAATGAGGTAGATGGCTGTTCTGTTAGCAATACGCTTAATTCTTTCTTGTTCTGATACACTTAGTTATTGTGCTGTTCTTCCCGTTGAATCCTCCTCTTAAGAAAGGAAAGTGGCACAATATCCCAAGAAGAGAGAGGAGCATGTGTATTTGTGTAGTAGTGGAATTACTGGCGAATTTGTTAATATTCTCAAGATCTTGATATTTAAATACAAAGTTCACAAGCCAGTACATTCACACATGCCCATCAGCTAGGAGCAAAATCTTCAAACTGCTGTTGTTGGAATATGTAATGCCCCGTGTTACTTCTAGAATCAGAATCCAGGCTGGAATAAGTACTTTGATGTTAAGGTTAGAAGACAGAGAAGTTTGTTTTGTGGGGATCTTCTGTAGTCTTCCTCGGATGCCTATAGAGGACATGGTTGGTTAGATGTCTGGAATTCTTGCTTTAGCACTGCTATTACAAGCCTGTCGGTTATTGTGAAATATTTTACGGGGAAAGAGGTCGTCAAATATGACTTCTCTTCCAAAGTTTCTTGGTTGAATCTTGCTGCAGTTTTTGTACTTTTAATGTTAATACATCTCAGGAATACCAGGCAGGCTTTTCACATGGTTGTTTCACTTTTTCTTTTCTTTTCCTTTTTTTTTTTTTTTTTTTTTAAGGGAAACAGAAAATGAACCCTTTCTTTTTTCTGGGTTTTGGACATTCTCATCTAGTCTACTTCCAGAATAGAAGTGTGTTTTTCAACTCAACAAATGAGACATACTGCTACAGCACTGCCCAGGGCAGCACGGTGCTACAAGGAGTAACTTTTGGTGGAATCCCAACTGTCCTGCTGCTTGATGTAACCTTCTTTTTTGTAAGCCCAGTTTCTGTTTCTTGTATTGAAAATCCTTCTGGCCTTCTTAAAAGTTAGATTGTTCAGAATTCTCTTATTTATTGGGTAGGGATTTGTTTCTGAGAATCTTCAGAATAATTAATGTGCTAAGGCCATCCTGGGAACATCAAAGCACTTTTCAAGTATTGACAAAGGTCCACATACATACGGGATGACAGTGGTGTAGTATGGTGGGTGTGCAGATGTAGAGAGAGTGCAATATCGTAGGGTCTGCGTGTGGAGTCATGGTGGGCTTTGTAGAGGTAGCTCAAATTTCAGTGTTTTGTCTTAATTGCAAGAACATTTTTCCTTACTCTGGGCTTAAGTTTCTTTTCAGGAAAGGAACACCATTACTAACTTTATTGTTTTTCAAAAGGAAATACAATATGGAAAATCGCTGTCATTTCACAAACTTTTTTAAATTTAGATTTTATGAAGCTGTCAAGGAAATAATGTACTGACCACCTCAGTCCTGACAAAAAGAAGAATAGGATTAGTTGCTAGTCTGGAGGCTCCAAGACAGGCCTGAGACTTCAATAAAATTTATGAGTATTTCTGTAAGTTTGGTCTAGGTGGTCTAAAGCCACCAGAAAAAGAGCTGTAAACCTGTACATTGGCCTGGTAAGTGGGGTTTGTGGTAGTAAAATAAGACTAAAGGGTTGACATAGTTCCTGAGTTCTAGAAAGCTACTGTGGAGAAACTTAAAATTACATGTGTAAGGTCTGAGCTGGTAGTTCTATAGGAACGTGGAAGATGTTCCTGAAGGTTATGAAGTTATGTAGTAGCATTCTTTGCTATTGATTTGGTATATGCAGCATGCTACTGTAAATCCATTTTCTGAGGATGTACAGAATTTACTGCTCTGTGTGACTGATGGCACAGCATGTAATAAGATTGAGTTGCAGTGTTTGGGGGGGACCTTTTTTTTTTTAAAAGCTGTAGTTGAAATTTAAGATACTGAATCTCTACTTTTGAGTTCCTTGCTGTTGAACTCTCCTCTCAAAGAGCATTAGGTAGAGAGTTAAATGCAGTGTAGAAGGCTTCTCTCTTCAAGTACAGAGTACTGCAATTTATTTAGCAACTCCTGTATTCCTGTTTTCGTGACACATTTACTGCAGATCCCTTTAGTAACTGTCAGTTGATGGGTTTCTGAATGTTATTTCTAGGCTACTTTCCTAAGGAAGTGAGGTTTATATATTGCATTGCCTTCCCATTTTTTGTCTGGCAGTTCCTCCTAATAACTGTAGAACACGTTAGCCAGTTTAGAACAAAGTTGTCAAAGAGTCTAGAGAACTTTCCTGCTTGCATGAAGTTTAATGGCTAGGTGAAGGAGGAAGATCTAAATTAATATTCCCTGTTGGGAGGAAGGCTCTTCTAAGAAGGTTGTATTCATTGTGAAATGCGGAAATTAGCTGTGTAATCTTGCCAAATAGATAATCTTGACATGTGTCCTGGCTGGCCAGTAGGTATTAGCATAGATCCAAACAAGTTACACCACTAGCACCACTTTCTAGCCAAACAGGTATGGGATGTAGGAGGGGCTAGAAGGTGAGGGCGTGTGCTACGTATGCATCGAAAGCAGGCCTTGTTGCTTCTGCTTCCTTACTTCTTACAGAGCAACGTGTTTCTTAAAAAAAAAAAAAAAAAAAAAAAAAAAAAAAAAAAAATTAAAAAAGTGCATCTATGAAATACATAGTGGTTTGTGGTTTTTTTTTCCCCTTGTTTTCTTAGCCTCTTTCAAAAAGCAAAAATACAGGAGGGGAGATAAAAAATACATTGCAGAGATCAAATGTAAGTTTTTGGTATTTATGAGTTATAATAATATATTAGAACAGGCTGCCCGGAGAGGTTGTGGAGTCTCCCTTCTCTGGAGGTATTCAAAACCTGCCTGAACACATTCCTGTACAACCTGCTGTAGGTGAACCTGCTTTAGCAGGGGGGTTGGACTAGATGATCTCCAGAGGTCCCTTCCAACCCCTGCTGTTCTGTGATTACTTTTACTGAGGATAAAAATCCCTCTCATTCTTGAGAAAATAGTTGAGTCCCCTGCAGCTTGTTCACATCACTGTTTAAAAATAAAATAAAATTGTGTCTTCCATCGTAGTTCTGGTCATTAAGTAATGAATAATAGTAAAGATGTATTTATGAAAGTTTTGACTTTCTTTCAAGTGCTACTTGCTCCTTTTCCTATCACAAACCCTCATACACTTGCAGTTCAGGAGTACTTTTGCATGCAGCTCTGCACCTTTATAAATTAGACTGGGAAGGCAGGTGTTCAGGTCCTTTGGTTGGTTTGTAGCATGGCCACAAGTTAACATATGACAGTTGGTTTAGGAGCTAGGACAGCATTTTTTGAGAGTTCCTACACACCTAAGAATAATTATTATGAAGTGGAAAAAATAAATATTCAGAGGTCTTTATTTTTGTTTTCTAGATTTTAATATTACTGTTTTCCATTATAAGAAAGAGATTCTGGGACTACGGTCGTGTTGCTCTGGTGTCAGAAGCTGAAAGGTAAAAAAGATAATGCAATCAGCCTGATTTGTGTAAACCATTTGGGGAACGTGGCAGTAAGTACAGTAAATATGGTTTACATTAAGTGCATTTGTATCAGTTCGATATGTTTGTAATCACATACTGCACATCTTTGTTAAAAATGTCCTTGTGCTGCTTTTTGTGAAATACATCCCGCTCACAGAGTTCCTCTTTGCAACGTCAGTAATAAAGTTGTGTGTTTGCCATTGTCATGAATTTCATTCTACGGTTGTGGGTTGAGGAAGTGGAGGTAAGAAAATAGGCTGGTCTGCTAACATAGCGCGTATTCACATGTTGATGTTCATGGTGTGTTTCTGTGATAGAAGGACGTTAACTGTTTTGTTTATCTTGGCTCAAGCCCAGTATCTTCCCAGAGCTCCCTGTGCAACCTGTGCCGTAATATTTCTGAAGGGTTTAAAAATAAAAAAGAAATGTGTATTTGCAGGTTTCTGAAATTCTTCACTGATAGTTAGGAATACTGCAAATGAGCTTTTGGTTATTTTTTTTAATATTATTTCTACAGGGTGATGTTTTGGAGTGTTTAAAAGCTATCTATTTATGAAGTGGGTAAACTTGAACAGCAAGCCTCTTCCTGGCTTAGTGATGTAACTAAGTTGTGGTAAATTCACAACTAAGCCACAGGAAAGGACTCAAAATGTGGTTTTAGGTGTAATCCATGTACAATTGTGAAAACTAGATGGTGAAATAAAAGATGGGCAATAACTGAGACTGCTTTAATCCGGCTAGCTCAGGCAGGAAGAATGAAGATGCTCTGGTATAGACTTCCATGTGGGCTGTAGAGGCCTGCAAGGGACAAACAGGTCCTTGAGGAGTCAGACACCTGGGAGCCTGTGTTATTGTCCCTGGAGCCTGTGTTATTGTCCCTGCTGGACTGCGACCTGAGCCAGCTAGGTCAAAATTATCATAGATACACCTATGAATACACTTCATTTTAACATGTATTGTCCTGTAATTATGGGCACATCACCATTATAACATTTCTTTTTAGCAACAAATTAAAAACAGCTACTCTGCTCTTTTTGAGGGCTACAGGGTCTCTACATGTTTCTGGCCTTGCTACAGGACTCGGTTTGTGTGAGGAGGTGGCCCTGCAAGTGAGGGATTTAATTGTGTGGAGAATTCTGAGTAGTGGCTATAAGATGAAGGAGGAAAGGTGGAGGGAAAAGAGGTGATGTCTTGTAATGAGGAATATCTGAACAGGAAGCTAGCTTGCAAATCTGATCTTCGCTAGGCTTCCAGACCTGTGTTGCATTCTCTTATGTTACTGGGGTTTTAATATCCCGATAAAACATTGTTTTCTTTCTAGTTCAGTTATAGGCTCTCACAGCAGGAGCTCACGTGACCTCCCGTTTCAATGAGACATAGAACAAGTTTCTGTAATTAAGCAATGCTACAAGGTGAAACCTGCAGCTTTCATAAGTGAAAAGGTGTTTTTGTACTACTTCCCTTTGTTACTTCAGAATTGTTAAAGTTGAAATAATTCTGTGGAATTCCATCATCTGTTATTAAAGATACTTAAAAGCATCTAATATATTTTAGTGAATCAAGATACAACCGATTGTCAACATCTTCATCGATACCTGAAGATCTCGAGTATGATAGGGTAAGTATTCTAGAGTTTTGGCACAGTTTTTTTTTTAACGTAAACTCTTTAATGGAATCTGTTGTAATTTGCCATTCCACCTCGCCCAATGAACTTCCAGCCATTAAGCTGGAAGACCATCTATATGCAAAAATCAGTAACGCGTTGTTTACTGTGTTTTTACAGAACCATATATGATCTCTCTCTGTTTCCTGACAAACTATTGCCATATCATAACCAGTATCTTGTGTTGTTGTTTTTGAGTAAGTTCTTTTTTTTAATTAGGAGGGGGACTATATGTTTGAGTTTTGAAGGGGCAAGAAAAAAGGACTAGTAAATAACTTGTACTTAAATAACAGTTCAAAAAGTTACATTATGTTCACATTGCAAATAATACCTAGTTGGTCTCTATAGTGCATTGTTTTCCCCCCAAAGCTGAGAAAACTGGATGCAAGTGTGAGGCTAGGAATAGTGCCGTGTACTCTTAATATTAAAACTGGTTAGGAGTGGAAAATAATTTTTGGCCAAACTTTAAACTGATTCCTTCCATGGTCTCTCTGGAGTCTTTGAATTCATAAATCTCTAGCATTTGGAGTTGTGGCTTCAGAATGAACCATATGAGAGTTGTCCAGTGGCGGCAGCCTACATTTTAACGTGTTATATATGCATCAACTTAATATCTAGCCTTGCAACTAGATAGTTGCATGAGCATCAAAAACATGCTAGTGTTTGATCAGGATTGCTCTGCTATTTGTGGGGTTTTCTTCATCTTTTTTAAAAACCCTAAAGGAACTTTATCATTGAAGCTCTTGAATAAAAATGTTGAATCTCTCCAGTTGGATACTATTCACATGAAAGATGAGGCCTTTTGAGAGAGGAGGGTTTTTTGAACCATACTGGAACATTCAGTGAGATGTGATCTCTGCTGTACAGTTTCAGAGGAGGATTTATAAGAAGCCTTTCTGTTAATGTAATGACAATTTTGTTTCTAACTACCGTTTAACTGATTAACCTGTATTAGACTCTCATGGAGCTTATCCTTGAAATTGGAGAGTCTTGGGAAATGGTTTTGGAAAAATTAATCACCTTTTCTGCTCTGAAACAATCCATTAAAAAAAAAAATTCCTTAGAAGCCTCAGTTTTGACTTCTGTTTATTGGAATTTGGGCACACTTGTATAAATTTAAGAAGCTCAAGTGGTACGCATGCAAGTAATAAAAAACCCAAACTCTTAAATACTCTCTCAAGACAGACATATCAGGTACATTGTGAAAAATTTGTAGAGTATTTGATATTTTTCTGTGTGTTTCTAAATGATGATTTCAAAGCAGCAGACTTGTCAGCTTTTTTGCTTGGAGGCTGGCTTAGTAGAAACACTTCCCATTGTACAGATTAGAGACTACATTTTTTGTATGTTAGTTCCTAAAACCCCCTTTCATTATTTGTAGGGGTTTTGTTCTTGGATGACAGCTGCTTTTCGGATGCAGTAAGTATAAGAAACAGAAATAGTGAGCTGTGGTTTGCCTTGCTCTTTTTTTCTTCTTTTTTTTTTTTTTTTTTTAGTTAAAAAAGAGGGGGTTGCATTCAAAAATTTGTTGGTTTTTTTCCCTTGAGTAGACAGAATTTAAGACAAACAGTGATACAGGTGCCTCTGGTGGGGTGGAAAAAGAATATAAAACCAAGGTGAGCCTAAGGGAATACATCTTCAGGATACAGTCCTTCTGCTGGCAGCCCAGCGACTCCTGGTCTTGGGACAGTGTGTGACCCTAAGTGAATCTATGGCATTTATATGGATTCCGAGCTAATAACTAGGCTCTAGGCTTTTACCCTTCAAAGTATGCTGTGTGGGTGTTCCCCTGTTTGAAGCCAGTAGGGGCTCAGGCAGGAAATAGGCTTTCCCTGCAAGGATTTGTGTGGAGAACTGGTGGTTTAGTTGGGGCTGGAATTGACTAACTAGGAAAAGCCCGTCCTACTGTTTCCCAGAAACTGAGGGTTAGACATGTGACGTTTGTTCTTTGTATCTCTTGGGTTTTAGTAAATAATGATTTTTAGAAATAAATTTCTAGCTTGGGTACATTGAAACAAAATAGGGATGGAGATTGAGCCTGTCTTTCTCCATTTTTGCTAGTTCAGTTCCTTCCTTTTCCAAGAACTCTTATTTTAATGATCTGCCCTGCTGACAATGGATAGATGATGAAAGTTCATTCCAAAGCCTATTAATATCTTCTGTAAATTGGATGTCGTAAGAGTAAGGTGATTCTGTTGTCATTTTCCTCATGGGGAGCCTTTATGGAGATGAGTGAACATTGTCACGGTGTGATCTTATAGTTTGAGAGCTAGACTTTACACCTTGTGACTGTCATAAAGCAGGAGGTCACAGCAAATGACTTTGTCCTCTTTTAGGCTGATAAAAAAGAACTTGGATTTATATTTGCTTTTCAGATTATTTGTTTCTGTTTTAGATTCCCTAATGTTAATTGTATATGTTGATACTGAACAAGGAAAAGACACTTTTGGAACTTAAGTTTATGCATGAAAGAACACAACCATGTTGAAAACCGGTAGGGGTTGATGGAGATGTCACTGGGTAGACTGAGAAATTAGTGTACATTCAAAAAACATCCCCCAAAACCCCAAGAATATTAAGTAGACTGACTGTGTGCCTTTCTGTCTATGATACAGTGATGACGAGATTCATGAGAGATGTGGTGAAGATGCCATACATTATCTTGCCTTCCAGCGTCACATCATCTGTTTGTTGATTGCTGTCAGCATTTTGTCTGTGTGTGTTATATTGCCTGTCAACCTATCGGGTGATCTGCTTGGTAAGATTTTTTTTTTGTATTGTGAGAAGAATTTTGTGTTTTATATAATTGTAAAAAGCTTTTAGGGTGCTTTTATTTTGGTAAACTTTAAGGTTTGGTTTATTTGTGTTTGGTTTTTTTGTTGTTGTTGTCCCCTGCCCCATCCCCCTCCCCCCGCCCCAGTCTGGTGTGTGTGTCATTTTGTGTGAAATTCATATGAGTAGAGGGTTCTTTAGACGTCTGGCAAAACCCATTGTCAGAAACAAGGTGGCAGACCACATGCAGACATAGATAGCTAGACCTGGAAGGCTCAAGGCAGATTAACTTGACCTATGCCCTCTTAGCTGGTGTTCATCTAGACACTCTTTATGATTTTTATTGGTGGTGATTGCTAATGGAAACTGCCTTCACAGTTGAGAAATCTTTTTCTAGTTCCTGTCTGAATCTCTTTTGCTGCAATTTAAGATCACTGGGGAGAATAGATTATTCTTTTCCTCTTTGCAATATCCTTTTAGCTGCTTGAGGATTATCAATTCATCTGTGCCTTTTCTTCTTTTTGATAAACCAGACCAGTTAATTCAGTCATTAATGAAAAAATGTTTTCCATTTGCCTGATGATAAAATCATCAGTCATCCTCTGAACATTTTTTTAATCTAGCCAGACTATCTCCCATTGTTCACGTCTGTGTCTTAGTTTGCAGTTCAAAACTGGACAAATCTTCTCACTGAGACTTTGTCAGTGTGAACAAGACAGAATTATTTCATGTTTCTTACAGTCTAGTCCTGATTATATCTGCCAGTGTGACACCTACCTCTTTCCATTATTAACTCGCACTCAACAAATACAGTGTGTCCTCTAGTCTGCCATTCAGGTTGCTAATGAGAATACTGGTGGACAGAACTCTGTTAAATCCTGTTTAAATGTTCTTCCATTTTTGATAATAAACCCTTCTAAGCACAGTTTATACCTGGCTTTGTATCGGTCTTGTCCAGTTCATGTTTACAGAGTTGTTCTTGGTGAATAGTGATGCCAAAGAAAGAAAGGCAGTAAATAATTTGATTTTCCCAGGAGCTTTCAAGCCGAGTACTTGCTTGTGTTTTGTTTTGTTTGTTCTGATACCACAACAATTGCAACTTATTTTGTGTACTGACTTTGCTGATCTTTGTCGCTATAATTTGTTCTTTTCTATTGTCCTTAATAATGCGGCCTAGTTTTTGTTTCCAGTTTACTCCTACCTGTGTTTTAAAGAGCGTTGTGACTTAGCCCTCAGCTGTAATGGGATACGTTGTACCTGTGCTGTTAGTCTTGTTTCTTTGTGGACCTGCCATCTCTGGCTTCCCTTTTATGAGCTCTTTCTTAGCAATTCTCTGTTTATAATAATGTCTGCTTTCTTAAAGACTGTTGCTGTTCTTTTCTTCTTCTTTGCATTTCTTTTCTTTTTTTTTGTTTTTTTCAAAGGGCCCTTTATCACTTCACAGTCGCTTCTCCTTCCTTACTTTCCATCTCTATGTTCTCAGCCAGCATCCCTAGTTTTACAGAATCAAGTCCAACACAACTGGTGCCCTAGTTGCTGTGTTCACCTCCTTTGTAAAGAGAGAGATGCTGATGCCTTTCAAGAACTTATAGAATGCAGTTCCCTTTTCTGGTCTAATTACTGCCTGTATATTTATACCAAAGGGGATTTTGTAACACGTTTCCATTTTTGCATGCTGTTCTCTTCTAACTACAATTTGGTAGGAGTTGTAGTGTATTAGATACCAATAGATGCTTTCTGTTAATTCAAATGGCAGAGTATGGCTGGCCTTCTAATGTAGGGAAATACAGCTTCTATTTTCCTGCATTAATTTTTGTGATGCTAGGAAATACAGCTGAAAAACAAATATGAAGTTTTAATGTCTCTCCTCTTCTTCCTCCCCTTTCACCGTATGTTGTTTTTGTGCATTTGCAGTTCTTTCTGTTGTGATGACTCAACTTGCAGTGTAGTTTAACAGTCTATGCTAGAAGATTGTTTAGCTTTCCAGATACACTTAGCTTTTTCCCTTTGTGAACACGTACTCAATTTTCACTCAGTTTGCATTACCATTTTTTAAAATACTTGACAGTCTAGAGAGACAGTGTCATATAAATTCTCATTTTTGACCTTAGGTAAGGTTATCGGTACTGTTTTGTCAACACTGAATTAATGCAGTTTAAAAAACTGAGATAAGAAATCAGTGAAGATGGAATGAAAATGTGAAGCCAATATGTTCAAATCCCTAAACAATGTTGTTAATGGATGTGAAGGGAGATTGGAGGGAGAAATGAACTGCTGAGAAGACCTAGTATTCAGATTTTTAAAATAATCTTATTTTTTCTCTTGATGGGTTGAATGTGGTATAATCCTGGGGTTTTTTTCCAACTTTAAAATGCAATACAGTGTAAGCCAGCATTGATTATGATTCTAAATCTTTTTAACAATGAACGTGCTCAGCATTAAAATGTATACCAACATTTAAAAAACAAAACAAAACAACCAAACTGAATAAAAGCTGGCTTTCTGCTAGTGTGCATGTGAATGTTGCACCAGCTAATTATGCTACTTGCTTTTGTTCTTTTTAGATAAAGATCCCTATAGTTTTGGAAGAACAACTATAGTAAACTTACAAACGGGGTAGGTAAATCTTGCAGAGTACTTTTATGCTTATGTCTTCCTGCCATAGTCTCTAAACACATGAATTGATACTTGCAGCATGGCTTATGGGGTAGGAATTACTTATTCACGCTTCATCAACTGAAACTGGGATACGTTCTGCTTCAGGCTATGCAGTTACAGTGCTGATAAGAAATCTGGAGACTTGGCTTCTACTCTCTCAGCTCTTGCTTCTTACACCACATGTTTCTCTTGGCTAATGACTGCACATCTAGCAATATTATTTTCAGAAATTTCCACATTAAAAGAAACCATGCTTCAGAAGCAAAATAAAGCTGACAGTTTTACTAGAATGTGTAACTCAGCTGATTTAAATTCTCTTACATCAGATTTATGTGTGTGCATATCTCTCCCATCTGAGATAATGATTAAAATTACTTCGATGTGTTTTAAAAACAGTCTGTAAAATAGTTGAGGTACAAAGCTGTACAATTTTTCTGTTTTATTACTTGATCAGTCCACATCTATCCGTGCTGACATGTCCAGCACTTTGTTTCTTTTAACCACGTTATGAATCCTAGTAACTAGTGGGGATTTTTTGTTTGCTTGGGTTTTTTTATCTGTAAAAGATTTGTGTATTTTAGGTTAATTGTATTTACTAATGCTCTTCACAAAACAGAACTGTTCAGAGAACAGAACTTCTGTAAGCTTTGAGGAGGGAGCTATCAGAGCATCAGAGTTTACTGCCTGTATTAGGCTGCTTTCAATTTGAGTAAGGGCTGTGTTCAAGGAGAGTTCAGTTATGCACTCAGCACCGTGACTAACGAGGCCAATAAAAAACATTTCGACAAATAGCGTGGTATCTGCTATTGGTCATCTGAATGAGAAGGCACAAGGCAAACGCTGCCTAAAAAAGTTTGTGTCGTAGAATATCTGTTTCCTTGGTACGTCTGTTACCCATAGAATTTTATGATAAGCAAGTAACCCTAATGGCTGTCCAAGGCATCTGCATAGGTGTGACTGAGTACCAGTAACTACCTTTTTTTTTTTTTTTTTTCTTTGTGTTCAATGAGAGATTCTGATCTGCTTAGCATTTTGATGGCTACTTGTATCAATTGGACAATTAGTTCTTCCTGTTTCTCATATTCATAACATTTTGTCCAACAGTAATAATCTTCTTTGGCTGCACACAGTTTTTGCTGTTGTTTACCTCATTCTGACTGTTGTCTTCATGAGACATCACATGAAGTATGTCACATATAAAGAAGAAAACATAGTAAGTTTCCATATTGGGGTGAAAAAAAAACAAACCGTACAGCATATTTGCAAGTGGATAAGGCTAAAAAAATCAAATTGCTGAGATGCCTCCTGCTTGCTAGAATGTGATATAAGTGTGAAGGAATTCACTGAAAGCAAATCCACTGAGTGAGTTGTGAAAATGGGTGGAGTGAAGTGAGTTGGGGAGGGATTTGTGAAATTCTGGTGTAACCTATTACCAATGTAGAAGGTGAACATGGTGCTATCTTGAATAGATGCAGCTCCCACCAAAATAAAAATTTCCTATCTTTTTTTCCCCTCTACAACACAGCTACTTGTGCTGTGTCACTGCCTTCCTCATGTTCTTGTTTTCTCTTTCATCATGTGGTTTCTCAAAATTGGAGTTGCATTTTCTCTTGCAGGTTAAGTGCACATTATTTATAACTGGTCTTCCAAAAAATGCAAAAGAAGAGACGATACAAGGCCATTTCACGTAAGTTCCGTGCTTGAGTAGTATTGTTAGGAACAGGAGATTTGTTGTCCTAGTAATTTTACCTGCTTGAGCAGAAATGTTTTTTTGACTTTTATACTGTTTAAAATCCATGTTACAGTATACGTGTTCTAAAAACATATCTAATTCCTTAAACAGAATTGAGAAAAGACTATATTTCAATAAAGTTAGTTAGATGATCTTAAAATTGTAGTCTAAGAAAGTGGCTGTGTATCCACGCTTTCCATTCACGCTCTCACATGGCCTTTACTTGGGAATAATGCTGCACATTTCCTATTAAAGTAACTTTCAGCAACTGTCTCTCTGGAAGTCTCTGCTCTATGATACCTCGTTCAGAAATGAAATGAGTGATCAAGATGTCCCTTAGACATCAGTGATGTTCTTTGAAACAGTTTCTTCATTCTACTTTCTGTTCTTAGTGTTCCCGTGTACTGCTTCCTTTTCAGTGCTGCCTACCCAACCTGCAGTGTGCTGGAGGTCCAGCTGTGTTACGATGTAGCCAAGCTTATTCGTCTCTTCAAAAAAAGGTACTTGTTTTTGTAATCTAGCCAAGTTTAGTATAAATTTATGCATGCTTTGCCAGTCCTTAATCAACATATACCAGTAGTACTAAGCTTGCACATACTAGAAATGAATTCTGCTCTTAAAGTTCTGGTCTGGACTTCATTTAAGCTCAGCTGCGTTTTCAGGTGACTTGTGGGGTTCAGCCCGTGTCTTGTAGGTGTGATATATTGCATGTTGCATAAGATAAGCTTTCAGTGGCTGATGTATGCATTTAATTAAAGTGGAAAAAACAACTATTGATTTAATAACTCTGGGACCCTGCTTCTTTGGCTGGAGGTGGTGGTCACAGGAGAAAAAAAGTGTTATCTTCTGGGCTGTACACTGTTGTTTTTTCTGGAACCTCACTACAAGTGTAGGCTGTGTAATGCTATTACAGACTTGAAAATAAATTATACTAAGTAGCCAAAACAAGGTATATGAATGTCTTTGGTGACTGATAAATTTGTTATTAGTCCTTATCATAACTTTTTCTCTTGAGGATTATATTCTTCTTAAGCTTGATGTTGATACTATTTCCTTGCAAAATGTTATGTTCTGTCCAGAAAACAGGCAGAAAAAAGCCTCACTTACTATGAACACCTGCATCAGAAGTATGGAAAGCGGGTCCAAATCAACCCGAAGCCATGTGGTCAATTCTGCTGTTGTGAAATGAGAGGATGTGAAAGGGTAAGAGATTGTATTAATTTTTAATTATGTCTAGGTAGATTGTTAGAAGAGTGGTGAACAGTTTCTTGTGTGACATCTTGTTGAGCTTCAGAAAATTCTTTATTCATTTACTGCAGATAGTTCATCCTTAATGTACTTGCACTGACCAGAAAAGGGATTCCCCCAAACTTTAGAAATGCAATCTTAGCGCAAAAATTGGAGTACAAGAAAAACTTTCTGTTTGTTTGTCTTGTTGTGATGTGCTTTGTCATTTGTGGAAGTCGTATGAGAAAGAGAGACTATGGTTTGTGTAAGCTGTGTTTTAATGAAGATATTAGCCATCTGGTACTTGGATGTAACAGTCATCAATCTCCCAACAGGAGGATGCTGTAGATTATTATACCAAAGTTAGAGATGAACTGATGGAAGAATATTCAAAAGAGGAACAAGCTGTTCATAATAACCCGCTGGGAATGGCTTTTGTAACATTTCAAGAGAAATCCATGGCAACCTAGTAAGTTTTGTCTGTGGTCTTGTTTGTTCTCTTTTAACTATAATAGCACAACTGATCTCCTGTTTGTGTTGCTTGTTGGCTTATGTTGGTTCTTCTTCCTTTCTTCTTCTTCACTATCCTGTGGATTTGATCTGCTTTGCTTTCTGGTAAGTTTTCCTGTAAGTGTGCATTTAGCCTCTGTGCTTTGAGTGAAGAAAATACCTAAGGGACTGAATGGCTCTGGGCATTTATTGGGATAAGGAGCCTTCTCTTCTGTGTGGGATCTAGTCCATCAATGTAGGTTAATAGTAGGCCAGACTAATTGGCTCTTGAATAGGAGTTACCGATTTCTCCATTTTCTACTGTGCAAATGGTCCAATTACCAAACTATCACAGTGGATGCAAATTACACGGCTAGTTGGTGGTCTCGGCAAAGCAGAGTCAGTGACTGACCTGGCCACAGGTGATAGATACGTGTTATGGGTATCTCTTGCTTGTTGTTACAGATGTGTGTGTAGGCCTAATATCGGAAGTTGTTTAGTGCTTTTTACTCAGTCATTTGTAGAGAAAATGCACGTAGCCTCTTGTTTTCTGTTGGCACTGCCAGCGTCTTTTACTGAAACAAAGTGGGTAAAGGGAAGCAGAATAGTATTTGTATTACAAAGATAACACATCATGCTTTTCTTATTCTTCATAGCCTCTCTGATTTAAATTGTCTGCATTCTTTTGACCTTCAAGACATGTTAGCGAGCCAGTCTTTCAGGCTTTTTTCCAAGGAAGTCCAGGATGGAATTCCTTGCAAGAATTTGAGATGCTGGACAAAGTTTTGCTTGCTGCTCTTTGAGTAGTGATTGTGTGGTGAAATTTGCCCCCCTCCTAATTTCGTGATGTTACACACCATATTTAAAGACTCTGGAGCACAGATTAACATTTTAAGATGTGAAACTGAAAGAAGAAATAAGCACTGTAGTTCCTTCTCTAGCTGCTGATTTGCCATACACAATTGTGATGGGATAGTCTCTCTCTGGGCATGTGTTCTGAGTTGCACTGCAGGCATCTCCAAGTTGAATTATCAAGAACTGAAAAGATTTTAGTTTGTTGTTTGGAATTGATGGGTGGACTCTGTTCTCTGGAAAATTAGATCAGATTGCATGTGAAGCTGAGGCTACCATCAAGTTAGAAAATTATTTGGTGCCCTTAGGGGGCTTTGCTCCACAGAGCCCTGAAATAGGGTGGGAGGAACAGGAAGCCAGGACTGAGGTTCATGGAGTCAGGTGGTTGTAGAAGCCTGGTTAATGATGGCGCGTGGTAGTATGACTGGTAGTGCTAAAGCTTGGTCTGTATGTGTTTTGTAAAATAAACTCGAAGTGTAATTAACTTTCTTAAATACTTGCTGCTGGAAGATGCTGGCAATTTGACATCGCTACTTCAGTTCTGGTAAGGTGAAGCTTTGGGGTTTGGGGGTCACTTTTGCTTGTCTGTTTGGTGTTTGTGTGTGTGATTCTCTGTTTTCTTTATGCTAACAGCACAACTGAGAAATAAGCACGTTCAGAAATTTTAGAGTCTACCTGTTCAAATACAGTATGTACTGTTTCCATGCTAGCCTAATAGAGCTTATCTGGAGTGGAACAGTAATGCGCACACCGTTGTAGTGTCTCTCAGTATATGCCTGGCACTTCTGTTGCTGTTTTGAGAAATCTTTCAAAGCATTTGTTCTGGGCACGTTGAAATCTTGTTTAAATAGACTGTCAATCAACTCATAATGCTAGAAGATAAAATTAAATATTGTGTTTGTTTTTTTTTTTAGGAGTGAGTGAAAGGGGGTAGTATTTTGAATTATGAGAATACCAATATGATAAAATTTCTAAGAATTGGTACTCAAGGCAAAATTGGCTAGTTTTTATACTAGTGTAATGAAATGAAAGTGCAGACTAATCCTTTAGTCTGCTTTGATTTGAAAACAGCTGTAATTATGTAAAGAGGTGTTTGGGGAACTGGCTGGTTTTATTTTTATGTTTTCCGATCCTCTCAGACTTGTATTTTTTTTGGTTTTTTAATACGAGTCAGTTGTTGTTTGTGTTGGTAGAAGCACTGAACAGTTGAAGACTGCTTTTTGTTTCCAACTTTGTCAGATCTCAAAGACCCGTGGTAGTAACTGCTTATGTGATGGTCAGTACATGCGTAATACAGTGTTAAATTGTTGTCTGTTACTCTGGTTAAACAAACCTTTATCACTATTCCTAGTCTTTCTCATTTAGTCTGCAGCATTTTAAGGTGTAAAAATTTGGAAAAATCGTCCTTTTTTTCCTTACAGTATCCTTAAGGACTTCAATGCCTGCAAATGTCAGAGTATTAAGTGTAAAGGAGAACCCCAGCCATCGTCCTACAGCAGGGAGCTGTGTGTATCAGACTGGGAGGTTACATACGCTCCTTATCCTGAGAACATTTGTTGGTAAGGTTCCTCCTGTCTTACATCCATTTATTTATGATAATGTAGGTTTAGAAGAGGAACAGGAGAAGGGGGCTGAGTGCGTTTGTCTTTAACCCTAAACTAAGACTTTATGTAGCGTTTGGATGTGACTGATCTGCATCTTTATTTCCATTACTGTGTTCTTCATTGACTTTGGGGAGGCCTCTCAGAAGCTGACTAGTTTTGCCACCCCAAAGTTCTGGTACCTGCAGTTCCTGTTAAGTAACATTAAAAAAAAAAAATCAGCTTATTAATGTTTGTGCGTCACTGCTTCCATTTTTTGAGGTTAATGCGTATCTACTGTTGAGATCTGAGGAAAGCAGCTTGGTGTTAGTGCTGATTATTCTCCAAGTATGTGTAGGTTTTTTTGAGTCACCACATGGCAAGTATAACTTGATGCAGTCTGTGAACTGTCTTCTAGCGGCTTTTTATTGACCCAGTAAATTTCCCAGATTCTACCCGCCACTTACAGGAGAGCATCGGAAAATAGACAGATGCTTTTTGAATTAAACTGTTCCTGTGCTGCCTTCTGTCATGATTATAGGCTAAAAATGACTAAACATTTTCCAGTTGCTTTGCAAATAACTTAGGGCTGGGTCAATATCCCCTGTTCATATTGCAGTGCATTTGTTCTGACATTTCCATTGCCTAAGCCAAAACTGTGAGACAGGCATGCACAAGTTACAGTATTTCACCTGTATGTAACTTTTTTTAAAAAAGTACACTTTTTTCCTAATTATTTCAATAGCCAATTCCTTTTAAGGTGACTATGCCATCTGACTAATAATTTAGGGGTTTTCTCTAGACCTCCAGTTCTGCAGTTGGGAATAAAGTATAGAATCCTTAACCATAAAACAGACAACCATGATTCTTAGCTGTGCCTTTTGCAGCTGTGTTATTTTGAGACATGAATTAAAAATCTCTTGCAAGCTGCTTTCCCAAGTAGAGTTGGTTTAATCTGCCTTTTTCATGAAAAGATTCTTGCATACACGTGTGCTTCATTTCCTCGTCCTTTACTCAACACAGGAAATTATCATGGAGACTCATGGGTTGAAGCACTTAAAGCTTTCCTAAACATCTCTGAGAAGGGAAGATGGTGGGGGTCTGTTGTTTGGTTGGTTGGGTTCTTTTCTCCCCTCCCCCTTGAAGAAGAGGAGGCACAGGGATTTGCCAAGTTACTTACCTAGGTTCAAAACCAGAGTTATCATAATTGGAGATGTTACTGAGCCTCTGTGTCCCTGTTTTGTCTGTTCTAAATACGTGGCTTTAGCTGGGGTTCAACTCATTCCAGTCCTTTTGGGAACCATTTCAGATAACATGGAAGAACTTAACCTGTTTAAGACCTATGGTTGCTGTTTTAATATGGCAGGAAGGGGTGCAGGGTTTTGTTTCATATTTTTTTCTCACGTCAGTTTCTTGGTAAATTCTGTCTCTTGATAGCTATTCTACTTGTAGAAATTCTCTGTCTCTTCTTGTTCTAACTTTTAGTATTTCTGTTTTATTAAATGGTGGAGGTGTTTCATCCCAAGCCTTAACTGCATTAGACATTGTGTTTGTGTTATGAAAGACTAAATATGTTGTTCTACAAGTGCGGTTTATGTTATCATTCAAGAAGGGTTGCACAGTTTTCTTTATTTCTGATAGCAACTGGAATTTGTGTAGTGCTTTGTTATATAACTTTGAGACTATGAAAGCTCAGTTTAGAAAAAGCAGTGCCACCTGTTACTCGACAGACAGTATACATATATTATTTTTTTTCAGCAAATGCTTACTGCTTGTTTTTATGTCCTTTTTAATTTTTCTCTTTTTTTTTATATTTGTAGGAAAAATCTTTCAGTGCATGGACTGAAATGGTGGTTTAGATGGGCTTGCATTAATTTGCTGCTTTTTATTGTGCTGTTTTTTCTTACCACTCCTTCCATAATCATCTCAACCATGGACAAGTTCAATGTCACTAAACCTATTCACTACCTTAATGTGAGTATCACCATATGTTTGGATATAGCTGTGTATCGGACCAAAATGTTGATAAACTGATAGATGCATAGTAAGACAATGAAACAATATCCGTAAGCTAAATTAAAGTGAAATTCTCCGAATTCTTTTGCTTAACAGCTGATTAAAAAGCGTATGTCCAGAATCAGGTAGTCCTCCTTTGTGCTTTGGTAGTAAGCTGAAGTAATTTAGTCTGAAACTTTATATTATTATCAATGTCTTGTTTGTTTGTAGTAAAAATTTGCATTCCAAATTTTGTAATCAGAAACCTTTGCTAAAAATGGTATTTCAAGTCCAACTTGTATTTTGATTTTTATGATGAGAAGGGAAAAATTTAGGTTTTAAACTCTGAAGTAAAATGCCATGGGTTTATTTTGCTTATTGGATTCAAAACAGGATGGCACATATATCTGGTCCTAGTTTGACTGCAGCTAAAGTCTCTTGCAAACTGTTCGTTTTCAGTACTTTCCCAAGCTAGTGTAAACTACATAAAATCTGTATGTGAGACTTCACTCTCATGGAATTTAATTCCCAGTCTTGCTCTTGTTTTTTGTCCTGCACACCAGTGCTGAGCACTTGCTCATGTTAAGACTGTATCTGAATATAATTCCCATAGTCCAACCTGCTGTAATTTACGAAAAGCAAAATATTGCAGCCTCTGTTCTACCACAGCTGCATTAAAATGTTTTTAATACTTATCCTTGGTTTTTTTCCCACCACTAGAATCCCATTGTCAGTCAGTTTTTCCCAACGCTCTTGCTCTGGTCCTTCTCAGCTTTGCTACCAACAATTGTCTATTACTCAACTTTGCTGGAGTCCCACTGGACAAAGTAAGCAAGATTTTCTGGTTTTGCCTTATCAGCTGAATTACTAAAATAACTGGAGAAAGTGCTTATCTTTCGTGGAGCTCTTAAATCTGCGCCTCTTGTGGAGAGTGTCACGTTCTTGTCTTTTTTGAATGTTACAACCAACACCTTGGAGTTTAGGTAATTTGTAATCATCACAGCAAGTGTAATCTGACCACACGATTTGCTTATGCTCCCCGGCCCCACCGCTTTGTGTTTAATTAGAAAAAAATGTATAAGCAGGGTGAGGGGGTGTAGCTTCAACAGGAGCATGGAAAGTGCCTCTGATCCCATAACTAGCTCACTCTTTGGGAAGATAGGAGGTGTGGGTTTGGATCCCCTCCAGGCTGAGAACATCACAGAACCCCAGAATTCCACTTCAACAGAAAGTGCTCCAACTGCCGGCATGCTACTTACAAAAAGGTCATCTATCTTTTTGTGGGTTTGTGTGGAAAAAATGGTCTGGATGTAACTCTTGGTGCACAGCTCAGTTGCTGTTGGATATTGTTAGTGGTGATCTGAGAAGACCTATGGGAGTGGGACCAAGGCCCAGGAGGTGTGTTAATGTAAGATTTTCAGATACTACAGGTGCACTCCAGAGATGTCAAGCACAGTGACATGCTGCTAACTGAGAACACAGCACAGCTTGGTTTGGCGTACCTACCTACAGTCAGATAAAAGCATGATACCACACACTCAACCTCAGCTTCATTCAGTTTCACTCAAATCTGTTTCTATAATGCCTGCAGCCATTTTTTGTTTGTTTTTGTTTTCAGTTTTTTGACTTCTAAATTTTTTGTACCATTCCCTTGTAAGACATCATGTTCAGAATCTACCACTTGTTCATCAAAGTTGTATGCTTTTTATCAACTTTTTTTTTTTGGTGGTTGCACTGGGCACATGAACTTTGAGCCCTTCTCAATCAGCTGAAATAGTTTTCTAAAGTCACTAGTGATCCCAGATCTGATTTCAAGCCTTGGTATAGTTATACTGATACGTCCCACAGTGCCCAAGGGCTACATGATCCTATAATAAAACCTCTGTGTTTTTCATGCCCTATCAGATACCACCTTTAAGAGTCTGAATTGTTTATAGCAATCACTGCACTTTTCTGGCAATGATGTGTCACCAGATAGATGTTCCTGCTACTGTAGTAGGGGTATAGCATTAGTAGTGTCATGTTGTGCCCAAAGACTTGACACTTGGCAAGCACAGTTGAGTAGCTTGTCGAAGTGTCTGGTTTCTTGGCAGCGGTGCCCTTTTACAAGTTGCCTAATCCCTCTTGGCATAGCATTTGAAGAGCTGTTTGTTTACAAGCTGTTGCGAGTTGTGAGTATCATTGGATGAGAGACCAGCTGTGATTGTCTCACATCCACTTGCTTGTGGTGCAGACATGTAGTGGTGCTAATCCAGAGCCTGGATTAACATTCAGAGATGTTTTCTTTGCCCAAGAAGATACTGAAAGCCTGCTTGGTCCAAATTAGTGAGTATCTCAAAACTGTGTGTTTTGTGGGTATCTTGTAGCAATGTGATACGGTGGGGGAAGCTGGAAGTCTGATGGGTGCTGACATTCTCTGGGCAAGATCCTTCAGGTGTGGTAATCTTTTGTATGAGTTTCTTACTTAGTGACTTTTTATGTTGGTAGATCTGCAGAGAACAGAATAATGATGCATAAAGTCTACATATTTTTGATCTTCATGGTATTGATTCTTCCCTCACTTGGTCTGACCAGGTAAAGAATCATAGTTTAATGGAGTAATGTTTGAGTATTTTTATCGCATGAGACAACTTACTTCTGTTTTCTAGTTGCTAGTTGAGGTATAATTGATGTGCCCCCACTCCCTCCAGCGTGTATGTTTATGTTGTCATTACAGATTAGGTTTCAGTGTTCAGCTTTAATCTGAGGACCTCATAGCCCTTAGAGTTTCCAAAGGCTGATATCTCTTTTAGCAAAGAAATTTAAGACCTTCTAAGATCACGACTAATTGAAAGTTGCCCATACTCACCGTCATAGCTGAGAACCCAGTTTCCTGACTTTGTCTTATACTTCAGTTATAGTTGTCCTTTTCTTTCCACCTTTAGACTGTTTCCCTGGCTAGTGGGGTGACATGTGTTTGTCATATCTATAGAATAACTGCTAAAAATGAATCATTAAAACTTTAGTATGAAGTAGACATTTCTGTTTTGTTTAATTCTGTGTCTTTTTTTTTTCCTGTTTCTGACTATCAGTAATTGTGGTAGAGCTAAAGTAGTGTTCAGACTGTTTGATTAAAGTCTCTCTATCCACTACTCTGGTCTGAACTACTTAGAGAGAAGGAATTTTGCACAGGACTAAGCTGTTGGAGACTGAACTACATTAACCATCTTTCTTTCAGCCTTGATTTTTTTTTCCGCTGGCTGTTTGACAGAGAATCATCTGATTCTGCGGTTAGGCTGGAGTAAGTATTAGCAACTCTTTACTAAAGGAATACTTAAGACTCTTTCTTCCCTGCCCCGCCCCGTTGACTATCCTTGGTTAGTGTTTATTAACATTTGCTTGGGATGTGGGATGACGTTGAGCTTCTGAATAAAGGGAGGAGAATGCAGGTGATTTTGCTATGAAGAAACTGTACGTTCTTCCTGCTAGCTAAATGAATGCAAACATTCAATAGAGACAGTTATTTCCCAAAACTTGACAAATTTTTAGAAGACAAGAAAGAACATGATGATATTGATGCAGACGAGAAGGGACCAGAAAACATACTGAGGATTGTTGCATATTATGGACAGCAGGTCTTCCCAAGGATTACAGTGAGACCAGATAGCTGCAGCAGCTCTCTTTCCGAAATCTATTGAGGCTTGATTTTAAGAAACGTCAAAGTTTCTACACCAGCATTGCAAATTTGCAGACATTTGTTGTTATAAGCTCTTGTGACTGTGGCTGGAGGGAAAGAATAGAATGCAATTATTAGGCATAGTTAGGTTTCCAAATGCTGTTTCAAAATCGGTAACCAGATGACAATTAGGAGTTATTAAGCTAGGAGAGACTGTTGCAGTCTTATCTCATCTTGTCTCGGGTTGCTGTTGGAGGCATCAAATGATGCCCTTGTCTGCCATCAGCCACCCATCAGACTGCTGTATCTTTTCATGAGCAGTTTATTCCTCATCCAAACTGCAACTCAGCCAGGCTCTTACAGTATGCTGCACTTACTGCTTTGATAGCTGTGTAGTACGCCTTTTCAACAAGGTTATGGGAAGACTTCTAGCCACTTCTTGTGGTGTCCAGTGCTTATCCTTATGGTGAGGGATTTCCAAAGGTGATAGGGTTCCGTGGTATATATGCTATATTTGCTTGTCTGCTCTCCAGTCAGCGTCTGATGTCCTTCCTTGCAGATGTGTCTTTTTGCCTGACCAGGGAGCCTTCTTTGTCAACTATGTGATTGCCTCTGCTTTCGTTGGCAATGGGATGGAGCTGCTGCGCCTGCCTGGCCTCATCCTTTACACCATACGCATGATAATGGCCAAGTCCACAGCAGAAAGGAAAAATATTAAACAGGTATTAGAGCTCCTCCTTAGCAAGAGGCAATTAAATGACTGATCCTTATCAGAAACAGTGGGAGGCCCCATCCTTCATAACATTGACTATCATCTCCTGTCACTTTTTTTTTTTTTTGCCTTTGTTTCACTCGTCCGTGACAGGCTCATGTTCCCTTCATTTGCAGCACAGGTAAGGGGGAGGTATTTATTCAAGTCAGAGATCATCAAAAATCAAAACCCAAGCCCTGAACTTCAGGTATTATTCTCTTCATAGCTCCACATCAGAGTTTTATGATTTGGATTTTATAGGATAATTTTGATTTTTATCTTATAGTCTAAACATCAGGGTTTTTTAAATTCAAATCCGTCTATAGTATTTTCTTCTGTCAGCCCACAGGTGTGTACACTTATTAATCTGAACATACACATAGCAAAATACATACTTACTGTCTTTATTGCACTTTAAGTGGTGGACTTTCATTTTCAGATGATGTGTCATCTTAACAGCTTGAAATTCCAGGTGTTACAACAGGAACTTAAGCCTGTGTACAGCTGCCCCTGTTCTTTTTCTTCTTTTTGTTTTTTCTTTTTCTGGGTGGGTTACATTTTTAAAAGATTCTTTTAAATGTTCAATTCTGTTAACTGTTGCATATTACCCCTCACTTTGATTGAAATTATGTATATTAATTGCCTCATTCCAAGACAAAAAAGTGGGAATACTGATGACACCGAAGCTTAGATATCTTGAGCTTTCCCTGCTGGTAAAGCCAACACAAGGAACAGTATGGATTTGATGGAATGTGCAGTGAGAAGAAGGTTCTGAGTTTGGCACAATTATTTTTTGCCTCGTGGTCTTAAGCAGGTGCTTCTTGTAGATGAAAACAGGTTCCCTGAGGAATTACTTTAAGGCTATGAAAGAAATGGATATTTTCTGTAAGTACAGATGCTTAAAAAGGCGTACTGCTTCATCTCTCTAATTACGTCATTAATGCCTCTTAGGGAAAGAACTGATCTCTCATAGGGAGAAAATAAGAGACAGTGAATCGTTGCTTTAGTGAATCTATTCTTAACTCCTGACACATTGACGTGAGAGTTTTGGGTGTTTTGTTTTTGTTCCTAGCAACAAGCATTTGAATACGAATTTGGAGCGATGTATGCCTGGATGTTGTGTGTGTTCACTGTCATCATGGCCTATAGCATTACGTGTCCCATCATTGTCCCGTTTGGTAAGTTTTCCGATGAGCTGCAGGGAATGTGGGAGGTTTGGAAGGCCTAGTTCTGCATTCTTATTCCGGTTCAAATGCTGATAATCCTTAAGACTTGGCTTCAAGTTTCCTTCCCATCTTGTGGAAAAACAGGGCAGAAGATGGTGAATTACTTAGCTCTTGTACTGGCTTTAGAAGTTGAAAGTGTATTTAATGTCTATGAGATGGTTATTTTATTTCTCAAGTTTGAGCATATTAGCTCTGGTGATTGTTTCTAATAGTTAAGCATAGGAAATTAGGTAGGTTTGGGAATGAGGGGCTTATTTTTATCTTTGGTTCTTGAGGTCTGGAAGAAGCAAGGTGCAGAGGGTACCCAGCCTGGAGGTTCAACTTAAGCAGCCAAATCTGCCTTCAGACATTCTGATCCCCAAGTCCTTTAGGCACATTTGAAATAATTTTTGTCCTAAAGTATGTAAAATGGAGCACAAAAATAAGTGTGTTGATCCAGTAGCAAGAGACTAGAAAACTACCTGTCCTTTTCACTACTGCAGCTCTTCTGCACTGCAAACCATTTACCTAAAATTTCACATCCTGAATGAGGATGAGAAAAGGGGCTGTGGTCATCACTGTGCTGTGGACAGTGTATGCTCCATGGCCCTGACCCTAGGCGTGTGACCTGAGGATGTGCTGACTGCTTTGCTGGGATATGGTCTCGGTGAACACTGTGGCTGTCCTTTGGCTGGAAAAGGAAATGCTGTATACTCTGGTAGATTTGCTGGCTTAGAAAACCAGTTAACTAGGACTTTAGGATGTGTGGGTGGACTGCAGCTGCCCTATGGTGTGGATGGAGCTGTAGTCCTACAGGACCCTGAGAAGGTCTCCAGATCTCTTAAGTTACAGACTTCCTTTTTCTAGGATTTTTCTCTTATTCAGTTCATTTATCTCTGTCCCATGAACAAAACTTAACATTTCTGCCTTAAGTTGCATATATACCTGACTTTGACCACTTTCTTCTTCCTGTACCAGCCATTAAATCCTGTGTGGGTGTGCAAGAAACTTAGCAATGTCTAGAACTCACGGACAGTTGTCCATTTTTAGTGACTGACATGATCTCTTTTTATTGCATCTTTCATTTACAGAGATTCTGGACTGTCACAAGAATTAAGTATAATCATTTCAGCAGCTATAGATCATAGAATCACAGAATGGTTTGGGTTGGAAGGGACCTTAAAGGTCACCTAGTTCCAACCCCCCTGCCATGGGCAGGGACACCTTCCACCACACCAGGTTGCTCCAAGCCCCATCCAACCTGGCCTTGAACCCTGCCAGGGAGGGGGCAGCCACAGCTTCTCTGGGCAACCTGTGCCAGTGCCTCACCACCCTCACAGTGAAGAACTTCTTAACATCTGATCTAAATCTACCCTGTTTCAGTCTGAAACTGTTACCCCTCATCCTATCACTGCACTCCCTGATCAAGAGTCCCTCCCCACCTCTCCTGTAGGACCCTTCAAGTACTGGAAGGCCGCTATAAGGTCTCCCTGGAGCCTTCTCTTCTCCAGGCTGAACCACCCCAACTCTCTCAGCCTGTCCTCACGGGGGAGGTGCTCCAGCCCCCTGATCACTTTCGTGGCCTTCTCTGGACCTGCTTGATCAGGTCCGTGTCTTTTGTACGCTGGCAGCCCCAGAGCTGAACACAGCCCTGCAGGTGGGGTCTCACTGGAGCAGAGTAGAGGGGCAGAATCCCCTCCCTCGACCTGCTGGCCACGCTGCTTTTGATGCAGCCCAGGATGCCATTGGCTTTCTGGGCTGCGAGCGCACATCGCTGGCTCATAATCGGTTTTTCACCCACCAGCACCCCCATGTCCTCCTCCCCAGGGCTGCTCTCAATCCACTCATCGCCCAGCCTGTATCTGTGCTTGGGATTGCCCTGATCCAGGTGCAGGACCTTGCACTTGGCCTTGTTGAACTCCATGAGGTTTGCACAGTCCCACCTCTCCAGCCTCTCAAGGTCCCTCTGGATGGGCTCCCTTCCCTCCAGCGTGTCCACTGCACCACACAGCTTGGTGTCGTCAGCAAACTTGCTGTGGGTGCACTCAATCCCACTGTCCATGTCACCAACAAAGGTGTTAAGCAGCACCGGTCCCAATGCTCATCGCTGGTCTCCACACTAGAAACGTGTCACTTTCCACTCTGGAATCCTGTTTATCAGGCATAAGTAGTACTAAATAATTTTATATAGTTGGTATTTTCCTTTTCTATTCCAAAACTTCAGAGTGCCAGATACAACATAATTAGCTAAATTAGATATTGTATAGAACTGGTTTTAATCAACAACCTTATTATTGGGAGAATGTGGCCAATTTTTTTTTTTTTGTAACAATGTACTTGATATTTATTTACATTTCATTTTGCATGCAGCTGTAAGTATCTGAATGTGCTACTGCATACCAGAGCTGTTGCAATTCATAGCTGCCACAGCAGTAACTGGCTTTTTTTTGGGGGGGGGATAAGAAATAGCTGACTAGAAATCCAGTCATGAATCTGTTGAAGGCCGAGAGGGTGATGTTAAGCCACTGTTAGAGCTTTCTTCCTTACCAGTACGGTGGTGGAGGAGTTACCAAGTCTTCCCTGCCATCTTGGCCTCATGTGCCAGCTCTAGGAAGGAACTCTGGGTTCTCTCTGGGAGCATGAGTGGTGCCACAGTGAAGTCTGTGGAGATGGGGAGACCCTGGGGGTCTTAGGCTGGGGCTGCAACAACCTGAGGAGCAGGCTGCTGTCATGCATCTGTACCCCTTTCATTTTTGGGCTGTATCCACCACTGGTACCCAGATTTTCAGTCACTTGGTTAGTTTAGATCTCCTCACAGGATTGCTGCTTTCTGTCAAGTCTTCAACAACCTCTCCCTGGCTCTCCCTTTTTTCCTTCCAGGTTTAATATACATACTCCTGAAGCACATGGTTGACCGTTACAACCTTTACTACGCATATCTCCCTGCCAAGCTGGAGAAGAAGATGCACTTTGCAGCTGTGAATCAGGCCCTCGCAGCTCCAATTCTCTGCCTTTTCTGGCTCTATTTTTTCTCATTTGTGCGGCTAGGTAAGTATTACCTTTTCCCACCTAGAAGCTACTCCCGGCTCTCTTGCCAGCTTACCTAAATTACATGTGAAGTTTTGTAGGCTTTGTGGGCTTTTCTTTTTGCTTCCCTACATGGGAATTCATGGTGGTTACCTGTGGCACTGAATTATACAACACTTGTAGCTTACACAAGTTTGCACCGGATACTCTGATGGAGATGGTCGGTGTGTTAACTTAAACCAGTTACCATGGAGCTTCTTGTTTCTTTGTTTTACAGCAAATTGTGTATTCCCTAGATCTGTAGAGTTTGAATTGGCCATTTGGGCTGTGGAGTGACAGACAGTAAAAATCACGAAATGAAACAAAAACCTATTCAGAACTAGCTCTTACTAGAAAGATGGTCTCTGGCTTCACTACCTGCATTTGTGTAGTCTGTGCATAAGTTTAATTTGCTTGGGTGAATTGGCTACTGCCTCTGTAGTACAGCTGTCATTTGGAAAAACCTGTTAAAGTGCTGGCTAATGCTAGTAAGGCCAGTGTTCTACATCAGCCATCAAACTTTGCATGGAAGGCTGCAGTGAGATGATGACTCTCCTGCTCGTATTGTAATTAAAAAACTTACATTTTGTGTGTAATTTATTTTAAAAATAGGGATGTTCTGTATTTTGCAGATACTTGGCATTGATAGTATTGGCTGTGATGTACTAACAGCTTTGACATCAGAAAACGTAGACAATAGCTTGTGGATTTTTATCTGTGACATAGGAGGAAGCATTTAGCATGGTTATAGCGATGCTGGTGATGCTGGAAGAAGTTTGGCTTCCCTTCTTGGGAAGGAGGCCCTCGATATCTAACCATATTTTGCCCTCTTCTCTGCTTTCACAGCACCAATGATGAATGACCATGTTTGCATTGGGATTTTCTAGCATACCAGTAGTGAAAAAGATACTGTTGGCAGACTGTCATCTAACTTTAGAGAGAGTTCCCTGTGGATGTAAGAGGCACTCGGAACTATTGCTTCAGGCTGTCCTTGGATTTGAGCAGGTGTCCCTGCATTACTTGTATGTTTGAGAGCTTGGTTTTTTTCCCCTGTTTTCAGAGCTGCTTTGCAACCGGGAAGAGCAACAAATCTATGTCCTCTGAAATAACAGCAGAATTTCTAGAGCATGCTTTAGAAAAATCAACTCCAAACACGCAGCAATTGATGTGCCTCTTTAATTGTTGTGAGAGAAATCGTGGTGCAGTAGAAATTAAATCTTTATAATATTGTTTCCTAGTTCTGCATGTGTGGTAAAGCCATCAGTTGTCATGGAACTCAGTAATGGAAAATACAGGCCAGGTTACCATGTTTGGCTTGGTCAGTCTGGAGGATCCTGTTTACAGGATGTTGTTCAGTGATTTGTCAGTGCACAGGGCAGTCTAGCCAAGTGGTATGAGTCTGGGAGCTCGGGACCTGAGATTTTGATTCCATTGCTGCTTCTTGTGCCAAAGAGAAGGGAGGAGGGGGAAGAGTGCTCTGCTTCCTTATCTGCAAAATCCATCAGTTCATGGTGTGTGAAGCTCGGTTGCTTAGTCATGGGTTTGTCTCGTTTGCCTGGTATGGATATGTCAGCCTGGTTGCAGAGTATAGTGGTCATACTCCATTTTCTCCCTCATTAATGTAAGGCTGGAAGGACCTGTATCCCAGTTCTCAGTCAGGATGAAGTATCGCTTGGCTGCACACGGGAGGTGACAAGCTGTGCTGCTGTCATCTATTTCCTTCCCAGTCGCCGTTTTCTTCCTCAGCTCTCGCGCCATCCCTCCAACATGCACCTGAAGCACCAGGCGGCCTCTCACAACAGAGGAGGCGATGGGACTCTCTGCAGTTCAACCCCTGCCTCCTGGGGTAGGCGCTTAAGCCCAATGTTCTCTAGAGCTGCTGGCAGGGAGGAGTGCTGAGGACACAGGGCAGGGAAAACTGATCTTTGGAGACTACTTCTTCCCTGGTCTCTGCTGTTTACCTTGTGCTTCACACCACACGTGGGCTTTGGTGTAGACATGCCTCACCAGCTGGTAAATACTGAGGTAACCTACACTTGTGAAAACAACCTCTTCTAAAGGACATTGCAGAATACCTGTAGGGAGGTTTCTTCGCTTCCCTTTTTGGGTTGAATAATGACATCTTTGTGGGGTTTTTTGGTTTTGTTTTTTGCATGTGTGTGGGTTTTTTCCCCCTCTCATGAACAGATCTGCACAGGGCACTTATAACATGCTGAAAGGTAAAACTTGTCTGTTCTGTGCCACTGTGTATGCTGGGGTTGCCACAAAAATACTTGAGGGTTGGTGTTGCTTCTTCTGGCTAAAGAAGGTTGAAAGCAGCTATGTTTGTTTGTTCTTTTCTTTTCTTTTTCTTTTCCTTTTCCTTTTTTTTTTTTTTTTTTTTTAACCTAATGTCTTACTCAAGTCATCTTTGCTGCAAAATGAGATTAATTTCTTCAGAACATTTCCCCAATGGACCTGGAGAATAATAAGTCACTGTAATCATTGTAACTTTTTTCATACTAGAGGCTGCTACCATGTCCTTTCCTATAGCTTTATCTCTCTCTCTCTCTCTCCCCTTACCATTTAGCTTAGTTGTGTTTAGTCAGTTTCTTCTCTTGTTCCTTTCCCTTGGATTCCTCACAGTTCTGTCCATATTTTATTGTGGTGTCCTACACGGACAAGGCTGCTCAAGCTGAAGGCTCAGTAGCACCAAAATATTTTTGTGTAGGTACCAGAGACTTAGTGGTGTGGGGTTTTTTGTTTGCTTTTTTTTTTTCCCTTTTCCCATGTTTTGTGATAGCATCACACTGTTGACTGCTTTCCAGCTTGTAATCATCAGTTGTATTCTGCAGTGCTACAGGCTTGTTTTCCCTCATATCTACATTCAATTTTTCCTTCCAAATTGTAGTTATTTACAATTTTCTACATACAATTAAATCTTACTGTTTATTTTTTGGGTTTTGTGGGTTTTTTCCTTGAAAGAGAGTGGGGTCATCTAATCTATCAAGGTCATTTTCATATTTTTTTTTAAATTATTACTGGATTTCCTTTGGGTTGTTTGCAAGCTGTCCAGTTTGGTGCTGTCATATTTAATAAAAGGACTCAATCTATTACATTTCACAGATTGTTAATGAAAGTATTTTAGAAGTGGGTCCAGAATAGTTGACTGAGGGAGGAGAAGCAGCACTCTGAGTCATGTTTATCATTCAAGCATTGCAGCCACCTTTCTTGGCCTTTAAGGAAACTGGGAAAAAGCCTTGTTCAGCAGTGTTAGCAGTGAAGGAGCTTTGTGCATAGTGAGGTTCTCCTGTTTGTGGCTGGAAGTGGCGTGCCTAGTCCTCTAAGGGGAAAAAACCCGCGAGGCTTCTGAAAATGGAGAAGATAAAGTAAAGGTTTGGTGGGGGTTTTTTTGTGCTGTGTATTTTTACGTTGTATTCTCTGGATATTTTTCTAGGCTTTAAAGCACCTACAACCATGTTTACCTTCCTAGTTGTCAACATCACAATTGTTGTTTGCTTGGCTTATACTTGTTTTGGCTGTTTCAAGTACCTGAGCCCACTGAACTATAAGGTAAGTGATGGATACCTCACACCTTTCAGCACCTCCCTGTGTGCTTGATGTAGCACCAGCTACTCCTGCTGGGTTGTCTGTGCCCTCTCGCCAGCCACGTCATTCCACAAAGGTTCGTTCTGGTGAGATGGCTGAGGAGGGCCGATAGCAGAGGTGGGCTGCTCAGCACAGGGGAAGGTCTGCCAGCGCTAGCAGGAGCTGAACTTGAGAGGAGAGAGCAGTTGGAAGAAGTATGCCAGAGGATTGGAGGAGAGAGTGCCAGTGTTGCACAGAGACCTGTCAGTGCAGGTTTTCGGGTGCTTGCAAGCTGTGTATATTGCTTTGACTTACCTGTTTGATATTGTGTCTCTTCCTTTCCCCACCTGTTACTGGTTACAGATAGAAGACACGCAAGGTGAAAGAGGAAATGACACAGATGTACCAACCATCCCAACATCTTCTGTAAGAAGTTAAGAGTTACTCATGTCCTCTTACATTTCCTAGAAAAACTTAATTTCTCACCCTGCTTACCAAAGAGCTTGCGTAGGACACATTAGTCTGAAAGGACTGTGGGACTTCCCGTATGCGTGTGGGACCAGAGAGTTCTGCAGCTGGGCTCCTTGACTGTTCCCAGGTGGTGTTCCAGAAGTACCTTCGGCTGACGCTTTAGGAGTAGTTGAGACACACTACTTGTGTACGCTGTGTTCTGGGCCTCACACCAGGCAGATCCTCACACCTGGACAGCTGCCAAATGCAGTCAGTCGCCACTGCTTTGTGACTTGAAAGTTGTGACGTGTAGCAGATCTTACCTGCCATGTCACTAAAAAGGATGTAGGACTGAGGTAGAAATAGAGGCCTTTGTGCCGCAGCCTGCAAGTGCAGGGGAGTCTTCATGCACCAGGAAGCCTCCGCTAGGGTGCAAAAGGCCTTAGGTGTTAAGGTGAAGAATGGGAAATGGATGAAGAGAAGAGTGGCGAGGGGAAAAGTCATCCTGGGTGAATTATCCCAACGTTGTACTTTGAGAGACTAGTAAAATCCTTACGCTTGTGATTTCAGATGTACGTCCCACGAGTTTTGCATCCTCACTCTTCAGAAAGGACGATTCTTGCCCCTAAGGAGCAGCAGTCGTATGGCACCATGGGCGACACTTGTTCACAGGCAGAAGGAATCGTGAGCTGTTCTGCTGGACCTGCAGTTACTGAGCCGGCATGGAGAGGTTCACTTTGAATGCCAAGGACTAACACAAGGTGGAGCACACGGTCCACGTTTAGGAGAACTGATTCCCCACCGCTGCCTACTAAGTATTCTGGTGTATTTACGTATTCCTGCCTGCAGAAGAGGTACAGAAATAATTCGTTGTGTGGTCTGCAGCTGTGCTCGGAGATTAGAAAGCAGATGCCTTGGGACTGATTGTTCTCCAGGCTGTCTACACACATTGTGAAACAAACATGTTGAACACAGGGATGCTGATCCTCAGGGACTTCACTTCTGCTATCTCATCACTTGCCTTATGAAGATGACTTATGCTGCGTATAGATAACTGGTCACCAAAGCAAGCGCAGCTGTTACGGCTGTCACTTATTTATTCAAAATTAATTCTTGCTTTTAAAAAAGACCCCAAACCAAAACCCTTTTGTATTTATAAACCTCTTGGGATGTGTTAAATCCTGAGGCAATGTCACTTTTGATGAAAACGCTGTTTGTGTGGGTGCTGAGGATGGTATGTGGGAGTCTCTCCTCTTGCCACCCAAAGTAGTCGGTATAGACTTGATCGTGTTACTTTTTCCTTAAAAGAGATGAGGGAGTTACTGTGCACTTGGGTACTAAAAGTACAAAAGCAGAAAGACTGGTGTAAAGAAGGGAATGATTTACCTGATACTGGTTTTATGTATTTTTTAGAGGGCATTTAGGTTGTTAGTTTCTGTTCACTATTTTTAAGGACCTTCCACAATGAAAGTTCATCTGCCAACAACAAAGCATGTAAACATTTTATCTTTCTTTTAGTCTTGGGTCAAAATTACAGATCTCTGGGTTTTCTCTAGTGCCAATTGTATGAGCTGTAAGATACTAAGTTTTTTAAATTATGTAATAGGTGCCAATTTATTCTGAAGTACATGGTGTCAAAGTTAACCAATAATCATGAATCAATAAAACACTGAGTTTGGAGAAATTTCAGGCTGTCTTGATTGTTTTATTTTTTCTTTGTGTATTGAAACAACTGTTTTGCTAGCTGCCACACGGCATGATTGATGTTGTGAACGGTTCATAAGAGCACTGTCACGAGGCTTAGAAGGACAGTATGTGCCATGAGAGGTTTGAATACCTTTACATTTCTCCAGGGGGTGAGTCTTGGTGACCTTTGGGTAGGAGAAGGTTTTGGCCCTCCCAAGCCCTCTGATTGCCTGCTCATCGTTAAACTGTTGGTTCCTGAACTTGTCCTTCTCTAGCATGTCTGTGAAGCAGCAACATCTTGAGATTGGAGCAGAATTTGTGCTGTGAATAAGAGTGCAGGTGTTCAGTATCTTGCAGGGCCGCCTCCAGCTTCCTGAGACCAGCGCTCTGCACGAATGCTGAGCAGGAGACCTGCCCTGCTGTGAGAAGGACCCTGCAGAGCTCTGGCAACCCTGATGACAAGTCCGTCCTGTCAGTTGAAGGTACACGTAACTCTTTGTTCTTAAAAGGCAAGCGAGGAGCCTTGTCTAGTGGTGGGGCATGGATTTGTGTCAGATTGCTTTATACTTCGGTGTTGCAGTTTAGTCAGGGGGTGTTGTGGGGGAGAGGGGGGAGTGTTTTGGTTTTAGCATCATGGTGTTACTAGAGGTGGTGTGTACACTGAATATTGTGGGGTTTTTTAGCAAACATGGTATTACTAGAGGTGGTGCGTATCCTGGATACAAACTGCCATTCAGGATTTGTATTCAAAACAAGAAAAAAAGAAAGCAAACAGATTCCACATTTTTTACTTGTCTCTGAGTCTGTCACACAGGTGTGAGGACAGAAGGAGGAGACAGAGCTTGTTGTATTAATTAGATCAGCCACCTATGATTGTTTTAACTCATTTCTAGCTGCAGTGATGTCACCCCATCTCATACAGATGTATGCAGAAGCAGTGGACGCTTATGTGTGTACTAGTGGAGAAATGGAATGATTCAGTGACTACACTTGACCTGTTTACAGTGCTGGCACTGCGAGATTTTATGCTCTGTGGTATAACTTTTTTGAACAAGTGATTTTTTGATACTCACTGTGAGGTTCTATATGTCACATCGAGGACAAAAACTCTTTTGGTGATTGGATTTCCTTTCTGCACTTGGAAGGCTGCTGTGAACGTGAATAAACTCACCTCTAGTCGTGCTAATGTGCTTCAGGTATGGAATATGGCAAACCTGCTAGGTAATGGAAAGTTGCGTCCTGCTGAATAGTCATTGCTGGCGCTTGAGGAAGCAGTTGATGTGGTGGTTTCCCCATGAGACACGTTTCACTTACCATGTAGCAGCCATTCTTGTTTGCCACTGCACTCTGTTGCAGTTAAACTCACAGAAATACCTCTGATATTAGGGCATGCACTAGTTTGAGTGAAGGCTGGGATCACCTATTAGTAAATTATCACAAGACCTCCATGTGTAGTAACAAATTAAAGGCTGGTTTATCAGCTTTGGTGTGTTGTGCTTTTTTCCTTAGTATCTTTTGAGTCTCTCTCGGAGAGCTGGAAGTAATTAGGAAACTGCACTGGCTCTTAATTCATTCCTTCATGCTGGTGGGTATCTCTGAGAGGATAAAATAAGATCAGCAGGAGAAACTCCTTGCATTCCTTGCTGAGCCTTAGAGAAAAGCTGAGGGATGGAAGCCTCAGCAAATGTGGATATTGGCTGCACTGTATTTGAAATTCATATTTAAAGCCATTGCACATTCTTTACTGTTCTTTTTATAAATCTTTTGGCAGGAAGCCTAACCAAATGGCCCAGCTGGAGTTACTGATTGTAGCTCCCAGAAGCCATATTTGTTGAGATCCAGCGCCTGCTGCTTGCCTTGCATTGCTCAGTTGGAACAGCTCCTCCCCCCGCCTCGCTCCTTGCTAGGTCCTCGCTTGCGTTCTAGCAGCCGCCACCAGCACTGCTCCTGTGGAACATGGGTCCTGGGCAAGTCTGGCGCTCACGTACAAGCCCTACAGCGGGATCTGCGATGGCATTCTCTGCAACACAACTGAGGGGACAACCTCTGGAAAGTTGGAGAACGGAGCTCATTTGATATTGCACGATTCAGGACACTTCTGCAAAGACTTCACTATAGGTGATTTTCTTCTGTAGCAAAGAAAATGCTATATGGTATGCTGAGACTCCAAAAAACCATGGCTTGTTTAGATATACCTAGCTCTGTGCCAGTTAGCGCTCACTCTGTACGTATGCCCCATGTGGTTCACCTCCAGCCCTGTTACAACACATCCTTGACACCCAAGTGATTGCAATTTCTCCTCTGCGTTAGGTGCCCACGTTCGTGCCTTGTTTGCCTTCGGGCTTTTCCCGTGTCCTGGGGTAAAAGCGGGTCTCTGTGCTGGCTAAGCCTTTAAATGTGGCAGTGTAGCACGAGGCCGTGGTCTTTCTCTTTACAGAAATCCAGTTCCCAGCTCTGCTTACCCACAGATGCCAGCAGCACAACTGAAAGCGTTCTCATGTGTGACCTGCAGATGGTTCCTTTATTAGTGTTTGGAAGCCTTTTACTTTTATGCTTTTCAAGAAGGTGGCCTTATTCTAGAAGCAGCAGACCACAGGGTTGCTTTCCTGGCTTGTAGCGAAAGTGAGGTGAGAGGCACAGGAAGATTTGGGGAGGAGGGTCTTTTTCTGTCGCTAACACAAACCCAAGTCCATTGAGTACAAAGAAAAGATAGAATTTATTGTCTCTAAACTACAAAAGTACAAGGAAATACACACTTTTAATTCTAAATGACAGCCAGGGTCATGACTTTAAAAAATGATGTGTGTCTTACCTTCTTGAAGTGGTCTTGTAAATTCCTTCTCTGTCTAATCTAGACAAGACTTCTGGAATGATTCTGCTCATCACCTGTCCGTAACAGCTGCAAGTGCCTGTTTCAGATATTTGAGAGGTACAGAAGTTGTTCGTTCTTTCTGAGGACAGCTGTCCCAGAGATCAAAACGGCAAGGAAGTGACCAAAAGTGAAGATTGGGTCATTGTAACAGAATGTTCTTCCCTCTGATTTTGTGGTTCTTGGGTTAACTCCTGGCTCTTGCTTCGTACCTGACATCCTGCCGGTTAGGCCGTAGCATCTCAGCTGCAGCAAGTGCAACTTCCCAATTTGTTCGTGCTCAGACATGGAGCTCGTGGGTTATCTTCCCTTGTTCTGTGTCAGCGGAGTCTGTAAGCATTTGTCGCTTGGAGAGGATGTATCAAGATCAGCTGTCTTTCTATTGCTTGTACCGTAATTAGCTTGTAGTTCTTTTGATGAATCAACGAATGCAGCCCCGTGGATTAACCGGTGTAGTATACGAAGCTGCTTCTCCCTACTTGATGTGCCCCTGTTACTAATCTCTCCCAGTCAGGAGCCTGCAGTCTCCAGTACAGGGTGCCTCTGGACTCCCGGTTGAAAGCAAACGTTGCTTTCCTGGAGGAGGATTTCTTCCCTTCTGTGGCAGGTTGTTTCCTGCCTTCCTAGGTGAGTTCCAGCGTAACATGAATCTGGTCTTCTCACTTTTGAATGGGTTGAAAGTCCCACCTCAAGACCAACTTTTATGGCTTGTGCAAAGTAATGTTCTGTGTGTTAAGAAAAAATTTCACTAACTTAACAACTTAAATATACTTCAAGCTTCAGTTCTGGATGGCATTCTCTTTCCATTAAAGCTCTGGTTTGGAAATGCCTACTGATACAAAGTTTGTGGTCTTCAGTAGTGCAGAGCTTCATCCCATCTTATCATTTCCCCGAGATGTGATAGAGATGAGATACATATGGTATAACACAGATATGATAGTGGCATTTTAGGGCCTTAAAAACACTTTTGTCTTCCAGACTGTAAACTGATGATTAGATCATCAGTTAGATCTTGAAGTAAAATAGCTTTTTTTGAGCAGTGACAGGAGAGTGGTTGCAAGATCTGATATCCTTGAACGCTCTGCACTAGATCTGTGAATGATACTCAAGTGGGAATGGGTGGGACTGTCAATAGCCAGGAAGAAGAGAGGAAAACTTTCGTATCTGTTTCTAGACTCAGTGGTAAATTGAGTGCTGGTTAATGGTTAATGAGGACACTGTTCTCAAAACTGTTGTTTAAAATATTAGAGTTCTAGAAGTCTAATGTATGGTATGCCACAAGGTACTCCTAAAGGAAATAGGAGCCAGAATTTGTTGCTGTCTCATAGCATTACTGCTGCGTGGTTGTGAACCTCCAGTTTTTTTGTGGTGACACGGAACGGTGAAAATCTGTGATGGAAGTTAGTGACTGTTCTTGAAAGGTGTCTATCTGTTGTGCTTCTCAGATGTTTATTAAAAAAAAAAAAAAGCTGCAATACAGGAGGAAGACTGGGAGCAGAAGAAACTAAGAGAGGTGTATTTTTGTACACAGCTTGCCTGCCTTCTGTGTGAAAATCTTCCATGCATTTGGTGGTGTTTTATACCTGGCTTTTCAGATCGATTAGCTTTATTACAGTCTGCTCTCCTGAAATGTAAAGCACCAAGTTGTTTCTTTCAAGTGAAGATCTTCCATGTCAAAACTTACGTTGAATTCTAAATGACTTTTTTCTAAAGCAAATTATCAGTGTTTTTCTATAGACATAGAGAAATAAAACCAGCAGCTATCTCCACAGAGGAAAATGGGAAAGGAAGTGATTTAAAGAATTGCTAAGTACCATAATTTGGTTGCAGGCATTGAATTTTTTCGTGATGGAGTTCTAGCTTTAGAGAATGGAGTAGGGTTTTCTTATTGTTTGTTTGACAACTGTACCTTCAGAATTGTTCCTAAAATAGGAAGAATTCATTTCCTTGTGAGACCAGAAATCAGAATCTGCTGGGAAGAAAAGGGCAAAAATTGAGAAATCAATCAGTTGTGCACCTTTTAAGAGGAATAATTTAAGCAATTATTTCTGTTATTTAGCTTCAAAATGAAAAAGACACAGTGGTGAAGTTAGGAGAACTTCAGTATCTGTGTTTTGCAGTGGGTTCTTCTGCTCAGTTCGTGTGAGAGATGACATAATCCCTCTTTGTCTCTGTTTTTTTCTGAACCATTAAGAAAGCCGCCTGATCACTGCAAAAGGCTTTATCAGCCACAAAAGGCTTGGGGTGATGCAAAAAAAAAAAAAAATCCATTGAGACAAAAATGCAGGGGTGGACCTTAGTTCCCTTGAGGCTGTACGAGAATTCCTAGAACTCAAGAGGTACAAATGTATTGGATACAAAAGCACCCCCAACAGTGCAGGCTTGGTTGCAAAAGAGCTTAAGAACTGCTGGAAAATGGAGCTGCTCTTAGACTTTCCTCCCTTTGGGGAAGTTGGAAGGTTAGTAGGGGCTCGCTGAGCAGAGGTGGGATCCTACCAGGCAGCAATGGCTGTAGCCCAAAGTGAGTGGGACTGCTTAGGCTCGGCTGGAGCGAGGGATGCCGTAGTGGGAAGAATGCCAGCTGGGCTAGGCCTTGCCCTCTGCAGAGGAAGACGTTGACGTCCAGCGCTTAATGGATACCTCGGGGTGGGACACGTCCACATACTCTTGTGCAATGGACAACTAGGAATGGAGCAACGGTAGGTGGATCGTGTTAAGAGGGAAGGACGGGGTATTTACCAGGGAGCCAGTGGCAGCAGGACAGGCCAAAGTTGTTTTTTCCGTTGGGAGTGGAGTAGATACCAGTGGGGGACCGGTCAGGGACTGGGAGGAATTTCAGAGTTAAGGGTGCAGGTTTTTTCCCACCTGCCTCCAGGGCCTGGCCCCCCACCCCAGGCCCAAAGCGGGCTGCAGCTGCTGCTGCTGCTGCGAGGGGCGGGCAGCTGGGCCGTGGCCGCCGCCAGAGCCCCCGCTCAGCCTCAGGGGCAGGCGGCTCTGCGGGCAGGGTGCCGGGCCCCTTGCAGCTGCCGGGACAGGCAGCGTGGGCGAGGGGAAGCAGCCCTTGCCCTCCTCGCACCTCTGTCGTGCTGTTGAAACAGCCGTCAGTCAGTCTGTAGGTACAGTTAAGTCTGTCACGTGGGTATCTTCGACGCGGTGGCCGGGCGGTTGGGTGAGGTTTGTCTTCTCCTGTTTCTGTTCACCTTTTCTCTGTGCTGTGCTCCCTCTGCACTGATCATCTGCAGTGGTCTGAACCGTTGCTGCAAAGGAGGATTATCTTTCATTTAAGAAGATGGAAACTCATTACTTAAACCTCATTTTATTGTTCATCCTATCCTCAAAACTGCAGACATTCAGTTACTAAACACAGGGAGAGCACGAGCATCCTTAACATCTTAAAATCCAATCAGGAAGGTATTTTTGAAAACTGACGTTTGGACTACATCTAGCAAGGGGAAAGAGCTGTCACTCAGCACAGATCTGTTTATAAATACGGCTCTCAAGACAACTGACAATTGTAGTGGGGCTAATTCTTCTAGCAGCATTGGCATAACACCATCAGGGCTGTCTGGCACTGCACAGGATATTTCTTCCATGAAAGAAAACTAATCCTGAGCAAGATGGTTTTAGTGTGAGTTATGTTCCTTAAAGTGCTATTGCAGCAAGTAAAACAAGTGGCATCATTTCTCAGTGTTTTAAAATGAACTACCCTGAAATCAATATGGATTTATTCCTTGTCTCTTCCCACAGTATCCAGAAGATCTTTCCATTCCTCCTTCAGCCAAAAATGTATCTTCATTTAATGCATATCATGTATTGCACCTGCTGTAAAACAGAATGTACGTCTGATTGACTGTCTTGAACTGATCAGTCCCTGCCCCCAAGCAATTCTGGCTGACTCGGTGGTGATGAATAGTGCCCCTATGGATTTAGAGCTAACTGCGATGCCAGACTTAACAGATTCTATGTTTCACTAAATAATGGTTTCACTTCCTTTTTTGTATGAAAGTGTGATTTCTAGTCATATTTTTTTCATTCATAATCTGAGTAATGCCTGACTGTTTAATTTACATGAAGTCTCGCCTTGTTTAGTTGTATAAGATGTCCAAAGGCTGCCTATAGTGGCTTGGATTTTTCAGGGCTTTATGGTTTGTAGTTTTAAAAATCAGAAGTCAAATTTGGTTGTAGTGGGAGTTACACAGCTCCAGCTAGACTGAGATGATGACCTTACTAGTGTTTTTCCGTACCAGAAGCAGATACCCATGGTTCTGAACCTCTTACCCAGACTCTTTGTGGGCTGTAACTGGCTGATTAAAAAGCAGAGTTTAGGTCAGCTGCTTCTGGTTTCCATGTGGGATAAATGCATGTTTTGGAGCAACTTTAGGAAGCAGTCTTTGAGCAGAGACTTTGGGGCAACTTTGGTCCAGCAATGGAACTTTCACCAAGAAATGGCTCTGGAGCAAAACAAACTGTTTTGAGCATCAGAGTGTCACCGGATTGTGGGTTCTCCTGAAGACTCTGGCTACCGTTCCAAAGAACCTTATTCCCAAGAAACAGCTCAGCCAGCCCAACAGCAGCACCTTTGGCCTTGTTAGAGGAAACTTTCTGTCTGAATGGCAGGCGCTCAGCTGGCTCACTCCAGTAAGAACAAGTCTAACAGAGCAGGGAGTCTGTCCTTGCTGCTTATTACTGCTGCGATAATCTGATACGCAGTTACTTGCTAACAGAACTGTTACAACTATTTCTGATTATCTGACCGACTTTTGCACTGCTGGCTGTAGTAATGTACCAAAAAATTGCCCATTAGCCAATAGTAGAGTGTGAGTCTCGATTCACTCAGGGTGGTTACCAAATCCAAATCTCAGGCTTGTGGGAGAGTTGCTCCCTGCAGGAAGAGATGCACTAGCCCACAAACACTTCGTTAGTATGAAACTTTGCACTACAGGCAGTGGGATTGGCTGCACTTTGCTAAAACCAGATGATTATTTTGAAAAAGGGGAGGGGAGTTGATGGCAGGCTTTACAGCTGGCACATAGCTGAATTTTGTACTCTCATGTTGTTGAAGTGTTTCCCTGAATCTTTGTAGCTAAGCGCAGATAAGTGAGTGACGAACAGCTGCTGATGGCTGTGGGCTTAAGGTTTGAGAAGTGTGACATGGGAATTCAGAACAACCTTTCCTATATGAGAGGTGCTTAGTTATCATTTGTAAGCTTCTAAAGGCTATAGCCAGCACCTAATCAAACCCATTTTTTGTGCTGGGTTTAGTGCCTTGGTGCCTGTCTTCTACTCAGTAGAAGGGGCAGGATGGACAGCTCGTGTTTGGAGTAGGCTGAAGCGTGCTTACCTGGCGTGCAGAGCAGGGCAAGGACATGCTCGTTTACTGCCTATGCTCATTTACTGCCTCTGTTGGTTACCGCTCTCTCAGATTGCTGAGGCATAGCTAAAACCAGGAAGGTTCTACAGGCAGTTGCTTTTGGTCCGGCTCTCACTGGTGACTGAGCCTGGACGAGCTGCTGTAACGTAAGACCATAGAGCAGGGCCCTGATGTGCCTCCTTTCATCAAGGCTGGGCCCCTTCAAGCAGAACTGCTCCAGAAGGGAGAGAGGAAACGCTCCCACTGCCTTTATCGGTGGTGTGACTGAACAGCCCTGGGGAAGCGCCCGGTTCTATCGGCACAGGGCGGCGCTCCGTAGCACCGCAGCACGTGTTTGCCTGTGCATCAGTGAGGAGAGAGGATGATCTCCAGCTCTGAAATGGAAAGCCACACAGGGGGCAGAAGTAAGGCAAAGACAACTGGCCAGAGATCACAACTTGTGCAAGAGAGGGAGCACAGTGGTGCCTGTAAACAGCTGTTGTCAGAGGTGAGCGCCAAATGTGCAACTTTTTTTCAATATACTGCACCCGAAACAAGTTTGGAGATGGAAGGGCTGAGGGATCTGGGGCTGTTTAGCCTGGAGAAGAGAAGGCTGAGGGGAGACCTTATGGCTCTCTACAGCTGTCTGAAAGAGAGCTGTACCGAGGCAGGGGTTGGTCTCTTCTCCCAAGTAACAAGCGATAGAACAAGGGGAAATGGCATTAAACTGCACCAGGGGAGATTCAGGCTGGATATTGGGAAGAATTTCTTTACTGAAAGGGTTGTCAGGCATTGGAACAGGCTGCCCAGGGAGGTGGTGGAGTCACCATCCCTGGAGGTGTTTGAGAGACAGGTAGATGTTGTACTTAGGGACATGGTTTAGTGGTGTTGGTAGAGCTAGGACAAAGGTTGGACTCAATGATCTTGAAGGTCTCTTCCAACTGAAACTGTTCTGTGATTCTGTGATTCTCTGAGAAGAGTCTACTTTAGACAAAGTGAATTATTCTGTATTTTCTTCCTATCTCTTCAAAACAGACTGGCCTGAACCACACAGTATTTTGCAAACAAGAACAGAAATTTTGACTACTGAAAGCATTTATGAGTAAATGTAGAATTAGTGCTCTGGAAGCAGTTAGCTGGCATAAAGAATTCAAGTACAGCTTGAAGGTCTAAGGCAGCACCGCAGTTGTACCTTGTGGAGACCCGAGCGCCACCGTGCCTTCCTCTACGGGCACCCAGGAGCAGCAGCAGCGAGGCAGAGGAAGGGCAGCGCGGGGTCTCGTCTCCAGGCTGGCCCACAACCCATCTGCCCTAAGGGTTTTCTGCCATGGCGTAGCAGGTGGCTTTGCGCACTGAGATTCAAGTATGTCCAGCGGGAGCGTTGACTTGCCTTCTGTGAAACAAACTACGTGCTATCCTTGAGTCTAAAGCCCTGTGGGCTGGAGCAGGGCTCTGCTGGAAGGACTCCTACTTAACAGCTTCCATTTCAATTAACATGGTGCAATAATACTAATCCATGCAGGTGTGAGTGGTGGATTATATTTCCCCACGCTTGCAGGGGTAGGGAAGCGTATCAGAAGTGACTGGAGAACAAAACCATACTGAAATCAGTCATCTGGATACAGTTTAAGGGTGGCTGAAGCTCAACTGCACACACTAGGGACTGTTGCTGGCAAAAACATCGAGCCCTTCAAATTCAATTTTCTTTGAGCCGTTTGCCTTCAGGCTGACCTTTGTAACAGCTGCAGTACAGAATCGATAGTTCTGAATTGATGCTTCTCTCTGCTGTCCCCAAGCAAAATCTGTTATTCAAAATTTTAAAAGAAACACACAGGTATTACTCAAAATTTTAATGCAAGCTTCTTTTAATTTGGAATTAATAAAATGTTTATTCTTTAATGAAAGGTATTTACAGTACCCTGCAGAAGCAGTGCGACGCCACAGTGTTTTGAGCCTATCCAGGGGCTGTGCTTTTAGTTGAGTCCAAATTCAGTGCAGAGGTAGCTTGGGCTGTAATTATTCCCACCCAGCCCTTCCTTCTGGTCCGGGCTGCGAGTGCCTGTGTGTTTCAGCTGCTTCTCGCCTGTTGCTGTCCCAGGAGCCTGGCGCAGGGGAGCCGAGCTTCCCCTCACAGCCAGGAAGCTGCTTTAACAGCCCAGGCTGGAAGAAAAAGGCAGCCAGGGGCAGCCAGCTGGCTAGTTTAAAGGTACTGTAGATCTTCAATGCTGATTAACCGATGCCCTCATGCAAGCTGGGTCTTGCCAGGCTGCTGCCCCTTTTTTACATGAGGAACCTCACACCTACGCCAACTCAAGTTTTACTGCTGCCCTGAAAAAAAGCCCTTCATGACAATTAAACGGTTACTAGTTACGTTATTAGTTGTAAGGGCTGTTTTTCAATTTCAAAGCAAAGAGTCGGGAATACGACAGAACAGGTTTTAGAAGTCTGCTTGGGGGAGAAGACATCCAAGTAATCTTTGTGCTACTTTCTTAGCCTAGCTGAACAAAAAAACCCAACCCCAAACCAGAAGGTCCCTGCGGCAGTATCTCATCGAGAGATCCTGCATTTTTCTTGCTGTCCTCTCTTGCATCTGGTCAAGAATAAGATCTAATTACATGGATTACAGTAGACTTAGTAAGGCCTGTATATGTGCTAAGCTATAAGCAATTTCCCTGCTGTTTGTCAGGGGAGTTATTCTCTTTTCTTTCTCCAAAGTTGCTCTTTTTCTACTTTCCCAACAAATTGCAGAATATCTTCAGCAAGAAGTTCAGGTTCTTCCAAAGCTGCAAAGTGGCCACCTCGAGGCATGAAATGGAAGGAAACTATGTTGGTGTATTTCTTCTGGGCCCAAGCCTGGGGTGTGTGCATGATTTCATTGGGGAAGGAGGCAATGCCAGTAGGTACTTGTACGGTGAGCCTGAGAAAGGAGAGAGAACAATTTTCATCTTTCAAACACTTAACTCTGCAAGAAATGGGAAGTCCCAAGGAAATGCTGTTCTTAAACAGTGGGCAAACTGTTGTTAGGCAATTCAAATGTGACTTCCACATCCTAAATGTGAAGACTAGACAACACACCCATTCCTGGGGGGAAAAAAAATAAAATTTTTGCATATATTGATATTAAGGCAATTTTGCAAGGGGTTCAGGGCCTGGGAGGTAGGAGCATGGAAACTGAGAAGAGAGCCCTGGAAGGTGATGTGTATCGAGTTTCCTCATGTGCATTCACGGCTCCAGAGCCCTGTATCGAGGGGAAAGCACACAGTTTGACAAGGGCTGGGGAGAGATTTACAGTGAAGATTACAACTAGAACATGTTGAGCCTGGCAGGACAACTGGAGGGTAGGCAGGGGAAGAATTACCTTGAACGGCTGCAAAGGGGGAGGAATAACAGAGATTAAATCTAGACTGTTCAGAGGAAACATTTCTGAACATGAGACCTGACCCTGTAAAGTAGCTCTTGCTTTTAACTGGTACCAATGCACTCTACAGAACATTTTCGCATTAGTAAGCGTAAGGAAGCAACAGGATTTGAGGGGAAAAGCATCTTAGAAAGTGGAATGATCTGTGCTTGTTATAAAGAGAGCAACATTTTCTAGGTTTAAATATCCCATACACCTAAGCTCCATGGCCAGATGTGACAGACTTTAAAATTTAGATACAAAAATTGTTGGGCACATGACCACTGGAAGCCTGAAAACAGGGAGCCTAATTTTACATAGGACTTTGAGACTCTCTCCTCTAGGTCTGTAGAAGCTCATATAGCTCATCTCACGTAGGCAGAAGCGGAGCAGGATGCTGCCCACAGTGTAGCCACAACAGCTTCAAGAACTGAGTCAGTTTCCTGGGAGCACCTTTTCACAGCTAAATAAATGCCACGGCAGTGAGAGGTGGTTGCAGATACCTCAGGGCAGGTTTAAGCCTTTGCTAATACTCAAGCTGACACAAGTAGATGCAACCAAGCTGCTGTCTTAAGTGCCTGTGCAGCAGGAACATCAAATTAGCATTTGTCAGTATACTGAAGTTGCTTCCAAAGGTAGGACTTAAATCTTTTGCAGAAAAAGGCAAATTGTGTCCAGAAAAGTACTAGAACTACAAATAAACTGTAAACAAACAAACCTGACTGCGTGACTCAGTCACAGGCTGATGTAGTAACTGAAGTAAAGTCTGGAAGGACTTGCACATGCTTTTGCCTAGTTGGGTAGACTGTGAAGGGGAGGTCCTCAAGCGGCGCCTCCAGTCAGATCTCCCTACTGATGGTTCAGGATTCTGACCTAATTACCGTGTTTTCCAAGCACAACACCGTACATCAACTAACAGACCTGTCCTGTAGAGGAACACTGCGATACAGCATTACTTTTCCTCAGCATTCACAAACTTGCAGCAGTTATAAGACATGAGCAACCCTAACATTAAGTTCAGGGCAAAATATTTAAAGAAAAAACCCACACTTACCTTTCATGTTTCTGTGTGCCTATCCCCTTCTGCACATTTTCTTTGTAGAAACGCATTGAGGAGACTATACAGCCTGACACCCAGTAGATCATGATATTGGTGAGCAGATCATCCAGGTTAAACTTCCTGAATAGGTAAGCACAGAGATTGCTTAGTTAGAACTGAACACCATTTTGTGTTACTTTAGCAGGGAATTGACTTGGGTTTGGTTGTAAGAAAAAAAAGTTAAAGGAAAAAATAGTTAATTTGGTTAAGAAGAGTTGAGAGGCGAGGTGTGCTACTCCCCCTCTGTCAGTGACCAATTAAGCACGTTAAAGGCTTTCAGGCACAAACTGGGAAGTGACGTTTTAACTCCTACACGGAAGGCAGACTCCAACAAGCACTTGAGCAGCACAGCTGTCTGCACTGTCCGTGGACTGGGAGGGCGGGAGCAGAAGAGCACATGGAAGAGCTTGTGCCATTTATTATTCGTAACCTGAAATGCTGCCGTGAGCCTTCAGCAGAGCCATCGCACACCACGTGCTGTAAACGGTGCACGTTCCGTATCAGCATTAGCTGTGCCGGGCAAACACCCCATTCGCATCGGTGGTCACTGGACCTTTCCGTAACATGGCCCTTTGCCCCGTTCCTGCCAGGTACCCCTCAGCCGTCTGCAAAGCGGACTTCATCTCAGATTTCTACCCGCACTAAGAACGATCCTTGATTAGCAAACGGCAGGTAGATGAAGCAATGCTGATCAATCTAAAGCAAATTCATACAGAGTTAAGTATTAGTGTTAAAAAGAATCACGAGTTCTGTTCCTTAGCATCTTAATGCAGGTTGAACTTTCGTTTTTCTGTCCTAAATGAGATTCTGCCACCGAAGTCAGTTTTTAATACCCAGAAGTTGCAGGGTGTTATCTCTTTTCTAGGAGAAAAAGGTGGGAAGGGAGTCCATCAGCCTTCGTGGCCTGTTTGTTTGCTCCTTTGTGTGCTGTACTACACCATTTGTAGTCACTACAGGCTCCCTAGGAGGTCTGAGGCGATCAATTCAAACAAAGTTCTTTAGCTACGGCTCTGGGCTTAGCCACCTCACCCAACACAGCGTAAGAGGAAACACTTACCTCTCTAGTCCTCCATCCTCTAAATTACGGAATTCCAGATCAGTCCACGTAGAGAACTTCTCCAAGATGTACGCGGCCAGTCCTACAGGAGAGTCATTCAAACCACAACCTGAAAAGGAGAAGGAAAATTTAACTACCACTGCGATATCTGACTACTGAGCTCAGACTGTTGTAGAAGTGGCCCGTTATATATAACACAGGGTAGATAACGTTACAGAGCTGTTGCAGCAGCTGCGTTCTTAAATAAATAAATAAAATAGTAGAACAAGTTGGAGCCCTTTATTGCTGAATCATAACCTGACAGTATCTGCAAACCAACAGGCTCCCCATTAGCTCACACTGTACGGTTTTTGAAGTGCTGCAACAATATTGGATTTCTGCTGGCTTTTTTTTTTCTTGTAAGCTAATAAGATTAAGCTGTACATGCCAAGTATGGTTTGCTTCCATTAATCTGGAAGCCGTCGTGCATTAAACAGCATTACAGGGCCAAACCCCACATGCCTACACATGGCCAGGAGAATTTGCACCATTATCTAACAGCAAAAACATTTTAAGGATTATTAGAAAGTCATTAAGGAAGAACAAGGTTTTACTACAAGGTCCATCTTCTCAGTTAGCAATAACCAACTACCTTCATGTAGAACAAGGCTTAATATACTTTTTATAGTTTGTTTTGCTTGGACAGAAAAACACACCTGCCCCTGGAACTTTGCTAATACAACCTAGTGCTGTGAAATACAGGGACCATAAACTGTCCCAGCTGCTCAGAAAAAGCTTTTCCTGAGGAACAGCAATGTATTTGAAGTGGAACTCATGCAACCCAACCTTCCTGAAAGATGCCTAAGGCTACAGCTAGCACAATTTCTTCAGTAATTGCTATTGAAACATATTACTTGTTTGATAAGTGAAACTCAACTATCATTGATAACCAAAATACCAAGTGTTTGAAAAAGTTACACTGAGCACGCTTTCCAGATCTGCAGAACTAGGTGAGCAGTAGCCTGTTCTCATACACTTACTGAGAACAGAAGAGTACATCGGTTTACATACAGGGAAAATTGACATTGATCCGAACAGTACTTTGAATACAGGCCCTGCCTAGTGCAGTCACTTGAAAAAGAACCTGCTCCACGCATGTTTCCCAAGAAGTAAGTGTAAAATCAAATCCATGCAAGCCAGTTCGATCAAAAGCCAGCTCTGAAGCAATCAACAGTACAGGATTAGCAAGTGTAGTACATAGATCTCAAAAGCCAGAGACAATTTCCTCGCTTAGGAGAGCGCACAAGATAGACCTGTACCACCAGAAGTCTCAGGACGGCTCTGGTGGCCTCCATGGCTGTGCTTCTTCCAGCTGCCCTACGCTCCTTCTACAGAGTGTTCTATCTCCCAGCGGGAACCTGCCACCTGCCACACTCCTCTCTGCTTTGTCCTCAAAATTGCAGGAGTGCTCCTGCTCCAGCTCCCAAAACATGAACCGGCTGCTGGTTCCCAGTCCGTGCAGTCCACTCTGCCAGACCATACAGCACTGGTAGGGACAAGAACCAGCCAGAAAACCACAGCAGAAGGAGCATGGCTAGGCATCTTTTAGCTACTGGCTCCCCCATCTTTTCTTAAAGAACAAAAGGAATTGGAGACTAGTAATTTTTAGAAACCAAAACTCAAAGGAAGCAATATTATTTAAAATCCAAATATCACTTTGCCTGCACATTTTAAGGCTATACTGGCTTGTAGGTAAGCTTAGGGAAAACCATTAAGAAATCATTTCCTTAGCTATGTTTTTAATAAAACCCCTGAGTGAATTGCTGCTGCACTGCACTAAACTAAAATATATTCAGTATTCTTGACTCAGTTGCAAAAGATATTTTTAAAATAGAAACAGTTAATACTCCGATACTTAAAGCAGTCAAGCAATCTGAGTGACTAGCTCACCTAGAAAACACACTTATAGGTACACTTTTTTTTTTCCTTGAAAGTCTGCAAATGATTCAGAACAATGAGTGAAAACAAAATTTGATTTTACTTTTCAGGTATTACTTACGCCTATAAATAAGCTACATTGCCTGCTGAGACAGTTAAAAGCTTCTCATCTTTTACATCATTTGAGTGTGATCCATTCTCTGGGCAGAACTATCTTCTGCGCTCAGTGTAGCTGCATTTGAAATAGAATTACAGTCCCCGGTGACAGCAGAAGTGGAAAAGTATTAAATAAACTATTTTATTTGCAAAAACTGAAACAAGGTCAGTGGCACTTAGAGCATGCCCTATTTTTATGGGTGGATTTACCGCTTCTACATACAAAAGTCAGTGTAACGCTATATACCCACATGTAACCTTCTCTGACCTGGATACAGAAAAGGAGCCCACCTTTTAACACCTCTAACCTTCCTGCTTCAATGCCCCAAAAAAATATTTTCTACATATTTTAAGCAGTACGTTTTGTTCGTATGAAAGCAGAACTAAACCAAACAGACTAAGTATTCTGAGCTGAAAAGGCTGGTTTGTTTGTTTCTTTTACCAACAGTATCAGGCTTTGTAGCCTGTATGTGCGCATAGCCAGACTCCAACAAGATCCTGTAGAGCCCTTTTTCCAAGAAGGGAAACATCCGTCTAACATCTTCATCCTGGAAACCGAAGAGCCGTGGAAGGTGGCGGCCCAGCAGGATGGAGAGCAGGTGAATGAATCCCATGTTTGTAACTGAGGCTAGATTTAAATGGAGGCCTTTCACATGGCTGCAAACAGAAATGGAAAAAGCCCCCACAAATTAACAAAACCAAAATATGATTCAAAGTTGTTACCTTTAAAATGGTATTAACAAAAATGTAATTCCGGCCCGCTATTACATCATGACCTTAGCTGTACTTTGTAGTGGGGCTTTTCACCAAAAATGAGAAGTCAAAGGGGCAACTGTCAGTAATCAGCACCCACTTCTGGGCACTAAGCCACAAATCCCCTTTTGTTACAAGTACCTATCCCACTCCAGACCCCAGTGGGGAAACCACTGCACAACTGTTTGAAAGAACAGGTATACAGTATAAACCAAAGCGTGTAATTTTGGATCACTGCTTAACACTGAGCACTGAAGGGAGAAACTACACACTCCTTGTATGAGGACTTGGACAGGAACTCTCAAGTGCACAGGAAATAACTGTTCAAAGCCTAAAGCAGCTTTGCATGCCAATCATGCAGCAGTGTACCAAAGGGGTACTCACCTGGGAGCTATCTGGGCCAGATTGGTGCAGATGAGCCAGCCCCAGTCACCACCTTGTGCGTAGAACTCGTTGAATCCCAGTCTGAGCATCAATTCATAAAAAATAGAAGCGGCACTTACAGAATTAAAGTCTGCATTAAAAAAAAAAAAACAAACAAAAAACAACAACAAAACCACTGTTGTATTAATTCCAGCTACACTTCTGACTGTGCAGCATTTATTCTCCCCATAAAGGTAACGTCCAAGTTCCTAAAAAGCCAAGTCCATTTTTCCTTGCCTGTCTGACAGACTATATGCAAGCCCCTGTCACATCATCCAGATGAGGTCTAGAGAGCAAGCAGAAACCATGAGGAGAAAGTCCAGCCTTCGTTGCAGACTAGGGTTCTCCTAACGCCGCCAGCTGCCCACGCGCTTGCCCCCCCCACACAAAGGGGTTGCCAGGCTCCCTTTAAACCGTAGTCATACCCTGGCTGAGCCCTGCTGAGGCACTCAGCATCGCCCAGGGAATGTGCTTCCATTTTGTCTACTGTGAGCACAGTCTCAACTTAATGACAGCTGGAAACTTGCAAGTTTCCAGTAGTAATGCCCTTCACTGAACGCTGACCACATAAATCATAACCAGGGAAGTAGAGAAAAGCAAAACCAACCCTCCCCACATTGTTCATCTGCACACATAATTAAATACTAAACTCGGTATCACTTTAAATACTACCTTGCTCCAATTTGTTGCAGCTTGTGTTTGTGTAACTCAGAGCACAAGCTGAACAAGGAGGTATTTGGCTGCAGTCTACCACATAGATACACAAATTGGTTTGTTTCAACTGTTGCTTCTCACCTACCTGTATAATGCTGTTGAATATGGATTCCAAACACGCAAAAGGAAGAGTAACAAATTAAGTTTACTCTTCCTGCTCACCCACACACAATTCATTGACTCAATTACAATTCATGAGTTGTCACTTCATAACTTTTTAGTCCTTTGTAAATTATGGATACATTGCTCCTGAAACTACTTAGTGGTGTCACCTGAAGTCACACTCTTATCTCCCTCTTCACACATAACACACAGGATCTTTGTTTCTACGCTGGGAAAAGAAGAAGTGCCAGGAGTTACTGTTCTGCTAACAGGGACTGTCTCGCTGTGAGACTAGGCTTGTGCTAGTTCAGTTTCTTTTCACACATCATACCTTTTTTGTGGGGTGCTTCTGAGAAACCATAACCAGGGATAGATGGGCAAATGACTTCAAAAATGTGTTCAGCACTGAGGCCATGGCTTGCAGGATCCGTCAGGAGAGGGATAATTTTGTAAAACTCGTAAAAGGAGCCAGGCCAACCATGGACCATTAATAATGGCTTTGCAGACTGGCCTTCAGGCAAACAAGGAGGCTTTACGTGAACAAAATGGATATCAATGCCTGTAAAAACAAAATAATTAATTAACATGCCCAAATTTACCATGACACTGAAACTAATCACAGAACAGACTATGAATAAGTCTTTTCTGAAGTCCTTTTTTGGTGAGCCTGCAAACACACTGCACTTCTCTGGATCCATTTATCCAAGGACCTTTATAATGGGCAATTAAGCATCATGGCAGCCAAATGAGGTCGGCATATTTCTGGTTTAAAACAAATTATCAAATTAAGGCATAGAAGTGAAGCAATCTACTAACGGTAACACAGTGACTCACACAGCTTAAAGGCAGAAGAGATGATTACATCATTTAGTCCAAGTGCCCTTAAATTTCACCCAAATGTCCCTACACGGCACCAGATAGGCTTCAGCCAACCACAGATTTTTCTTCCTGAAAGGCACACAATTGCAACTTGAAGGCTTCAAGAGACAGGGAATCCATCATAACTAGCAGCTGTTTGTTTGGGGGTGTTAATCACTTTCCTTGTTCTGTGCATGCCTTACTTTCCATTTGAACATGTCTGGCTTCTGGCTTCTGCCTCCAGCCGTTGATCCCAATGTTACAGCAAAAGGAATTTAAAAAGCCTTCAGTAAGTATTCTCTGTCTATGGAGGCCTCCTGTAACCAAGTCACACATCTTAACTGCTGATAAATCGATCATGCTGAATCAAGGATTTGAAAAAGTGCCCTGCTAAAAGCGAGCTGAGGTGCTCAATTTTGTAGTTTTCTGCCTTTTGTCCAAAGCTTTCAGTATCTCTTTAAGTGAGTAAACCAAACCAGGAAACTGTTCTAGTACCAGTCTCCTCGTTGTTAAGTGAAAAGGTAAAAATTGCAGTCCTGTTTCCTTTGTGATCCTTACAGTATGTAAGCAGTAGGTTTCACACAGGGTTGCACTAGTTGCCTCAGGTGAACTGCTTTTCCTCAAAGCCATTCAGGGCTTTGCTTTCCAGGAAACAATAACTGGTTCTTAGTAGAGCCTCAATGCCTCATTTCTTGATGTAGTTAAGCACATTTTACTGACATCAACTCCAGCTCGACAGCAATCCCACTCTCTTTCGCTGACTCAGATTTCCCCATCCTTGACAATTCTGTGGATTTCTGTATTCTCTGAAAAACTTTCAAGTGATGACAGAAGCTAGGAATCTGATATACGGCATGTTTGGTCTTGCCTTTTCACATTTTCACATCTCATCTCTGTAATCATTCCTAACATTGAAACTTCTCTTCCTATTGCTACACATAGTGCATTGTCCTTAGCTTCTCTTCCCTTTCTTGTCTCAGACGATATATCTTTTTTTTTTTTTTCCTAAGGGAAGACTTTTTGCTTTTATCTTTCTCAGCACTAACCATGTTGTATACATTTAAATAAAATCTTTATGTTCTAACCACTATGTGACAACTGTTTATTGTCCCAAATCCATTTTAAGCATTACAGTGAACTGCCCTGATTGAAATAACGTATAATTATGGTGCAAGTAAAAACGTAATAGCATAATCTCAAGCTTGTATTTTGCCATCACGTGAGACAATTGCCTGCTGTGCTCTGAATCTACAACTGTACCCCAAAATGACCCCAGCACAACCCTAACTCAAGCATTTAAAATGTCCGGTCTAAAACGTCTCCAGCACCAGCAGTGCTCAGCTCAATGGCCTCTTTCAAAAGGTGTCTGTGCTTTGAGTGAAAAGACAAACCCTTCACTCACTCACACCTGGCAGCACGTCAGCCCCAAGGAAAGGCATTCTGCATTTCTAGGCCTATGAATCCTTGCAACGGTGCAGCAGAGCACACCTGCCCTGCCAAGCAGGGACAACCCGAGCGGCCAGCACACCCAGCTGAGGAGGGCTGCCAGACTGATGGCATCATCATGACAGCAGCAGCTTGGGAACTACAAGGAGCAAGAGGAGGCATCTGTGGGTATTTTTGCGTGATTGCACGCAAGTCAGGGAACACATGTACATCTTGAGATCCCGTTCTGTTTTCAAATGCCCGTGCTTGGCTCCTGTTGACATCAGATGACAACCGATCCATGCACAAGGGAATTCCATTTGTCATTCTTCATCCTAAAGGCTTCAGTTACGATGAAGGAGTTTCTCGCTGCTCCAGCAGCGGTGCCAGTGATCCACGCCGTGGCAGCCAGGGACAGAAAGTCCACGCGACACAACCATTGCATTCTTACCACTGAGATCCCTTGTGGACAAGATTATGTATTACTGTTTGCTTATTTTCTAAAGGAAAAAGACACACACCTTGAATCTTAGTTTTGAATTGTGGGTACTTGTTGAGGATTTCAACTTGTTTCTTCCAGTTGAACTGGTTTTTCCAGTAGGAGACAACCTTCCTGAGATACACGGTGTTAGTCCCATAATTGAAGCAACTGCTCTCCAGTGGCTCAGTGAATCGAGCCTGGTCAAGTCTCCTGAATAAGTCCTATAGGAAAAAAGAAAGAAGAGACATTACAAGCACTTGTGCCTGCCACCCTGTGCAAGCTCTACCGTGCGTGGTTTCTAGTTATTCCCAAGTGAAACAAGAACAATGAAAATAGCATCTCTGATGACATCTGTGCATTTTGCTGATGCTTCATAGCTGTTCCAATTCTTTTTCTCCTCCAGATGGCCACCTTCCTCTTCCATTTACAGCTGTTCTTAACACTCTGTGTCTTTGTTTTGCAGGGCTGGCTAATCTGTTTGCTAGGCTGATAACCACCGAGGACAATACACTCTTCTGACAGTACCATGGCTTCACAGTTTAAGTCTTGTTGCTTTTCCACGGTACCTCGTTCCCCAGGTTACCTGTGAGCCCAACGTCACAGTCAATGCATGGATCTGGCCCAGACCTTTTGCTCTCCTTCCCAAACCAGGGGGCTGGATGTCTTCACTGGGAAACATTGCGAGGGATTTCGCATAGTCACAAAGTTGGTGAAACTAGACTGGAACTGAAGTTTCCTACTCTAGAATAACTATGGAAGTGACCTTCCCAGTGCTCTTCGAGGTTACAGGGTTTACTGATGATACTGCAAAATGAGTCCAGCATCACTCAGCTGGCAAGGACAGCCAAGAGCCCCTTCCTACTGCGAACAAAGGCACAGAATAGTTGCAGATGGAAGGCAGGTCTGGAAATCTAATCCTGCTCAGACCTCCATGGGGTTTAAACCTGAACAGCATTTTCTAATATAGCAACAGAGACACAGCGCTCACTCTGACAAAGATGAGTTAGGTGCATGCACTGGCTCACGCCTCGCACTGAACGGGCAGTCTTGGTCTAGGCAAGATGTTAGGCTGTCAGCTCACTGTTTTGGCACTGTTTTGGCATTTAACAGTGTACTGTTATGAAGTTTTTTAACAGTGTACTTAAATGAAGTTTTTAACATGTCTTTACATACACACTTTTTGTCTGTGCTCGACACCTTTTAAAAATGTTTTAGTAATGTACACTAGCATAACTTTAACTCCTAGTTTACGTAAGAATGTATTTAGAATCAGTTTTCTACCAATGGATTATGTTGCAGTAGCTGTCATAATACAGAATTGCATGTTTCAAAAACATCTGTAAGTTAGAAATTACCTAGCTTTGTGTCGGCAGTGTAAGGCGAAAACATACTGGTGATCAATGTCCATTGATATTACTAAGGAGGGCAAACAAAGTGTTAAAAAACCCAGGCCTTACTGAGAAAATAGGAATCCATTATAAATTAATAATATGAGCAATCCCATGAGTACTGTTTCAATCACTACTCCACACAGATGTATGAAATTGTGCAATCCCCAACTTAAGCACACACAATCAAAATCTTGCTATCTAACAAATTCTGCAACGTATCTGTTTACTGTAATTACCACTGTGCTATTAGTGTTGACCAAAGCAGATCATTAATTACAGAAGAATCAGCATCCAACACAGCTGCAAACATAAAGCAGTCAAGAAAATGAGATATTCATAATTGCTTTTGAAAGAAAAAAAAAAAAAAAAAGACATTGTTCTTATTCTGGTCTACACAATCAAACTGAGGAAAGTGCACAAACAGGGACGGAGAGTTAAGTAATCTGTAATATGATTTTTATGTTTATTGGGCTTTGCAGAGTAGGTTTATTTACTAGCAATCTTGCAACAGCCAGCTGAGAACAAAATTGTATAGCAGGATGTGAAATCTGCCTATGCATACCTATCTTCTGAAGCACTGAAAAATCCCTTCACCCAAGGCCTGAATGTGATTGCTCATTCTCATAAAAGTAACTACTGGTTCAATTTTAAAATTATTTCCAAACAAGTTCTACATTTATTTGGCCATTTCTTTCTTCTTTCTCCCCAGTATAGAGATTTGCTTACGCTCAGCTCTTCTTCTGTAGTTTCCACCTTAAATGGCCAAATAGTTGTATCTTCTTCAGCATCGGGCTTTTGTCCCTTGCCCCACCATCCCTCTTCGAAGGGTAACGTCTCTTCTTTCTTCTTGGAAAATAAGAAGTAGATGACGATTGTCCCCAGAACCAGGAATACTTCAAGCAGCATAATGCCTGCAAGAGAAGGACAGAACTCTGGTAAGCCCAACCAGATAGTTCAGAGACATGCGACGTGCTTTGTAAAGACTGTAGAGGTTTACTCGCTTTTAAAGATAGGATTCGATCCACGTGATGTTCTGTCACTCACAGGACATCAACATTTCTGAAAAATTTCAGAAATAGGATGTTTTAACCTACAGAACTTAAATGGAGGCGGAAGTAAGTGTTTTACATAAAAGACACTTAGTAAAAACAGAACTCAAAGCAAGTCCAGAGATCACATGGCTTGGTAATTAAATAGTCCTCTGATTAAACACGCCACTCTGGCTTCCTCAGTGGCCGCTGATTGCTGCTGAACTTCAACTTCAACTGCTGCTGAAGGAGGTGACTGTGGATATAATTCAAGTTTAACGCTTTCTCTTCCTCTGAAGACCTAGATTTCCCACCAATTCCAAAGCAGAGCATCTCTTCAGTAAGGCTCACATATCTATTGTTACAGATTTGGAAGGAAAAAAACCCCAAGACATATCTAAAGAATAGAAAGTGAAGAGCGTGAAGGCAGCCACCTCGTGCCTCCCAATCAGCCTGGGGGAGTAGGGCAGGGATATATTTACACAACCCTTGAACAGCAGTGTAAAGGGTAGAAGGACCTTCCCTTTCTCCCTCTGAACAGGGAGAAAACAAGAGACCACATGCATGCTCTCCTAGCTCTAAAACAACCTTTCCCAAGTGAGAAAATTCAGTCAAAGTGAAAAACAACCTGATTTCACAGCATATCTGCATAACCCAACTGCAGGGCTGCTGTGCTTTAGTCAAACAGCACAGATTCACCAAAAAAAAAAAAAAAAATTAAAAATCTATGTGAACGGTTTCATGTTGCAAGTAGAAAAAATAGTTACTCAGACTCTCTTTAATAATTAATGTTTTCAAGTATCCCTTTAAGTATGAGAAATGTTTGTAACATGGTTTGGGGAACAGTACTGTCATCATTTTAATGCATAGTTTTAAAGAATGTCATGTTTCCAACACTCTTTTGCTGGAGAATTGAGAAGACATGAAGTATTTCAAAACTTCTGTAAGGCAAGCAGTATTTGTGACACAGAACAGTGTTCATTCTCTCCAGAGCTGGAAGGTTTTGTTGGTTTTGCTGCTGCAGAGTAACTTGATGTTCTGAAATTGCTCAAAGGTATTCCTGGATCAAAATGGGCATTGTAACACAGGTTAATGGGAGTTCATGTGATTGTAGCAGGAGTAAAATTGACCTGTCTTGTAAGTGCCCTTATGTGACAGGACACATTTTAGCCAACCTCTTGAGTTTAATTTTCTAATGCCTGACAATGAATAAATAAATAAATAAAATGGTCAAAATAAGCACCCACTGAAACATTTGTAGAGAAGTCAGGCACTATGCAGACAGGACAGCAAGCTACAGAAATATATTGCTTAGACATGCAAGTGCTACAGCCTTGAAAAGTGACCTGAAATTCCTTAATCCTCAGAGGCTAGAGAAATGGCAATGATAGGCACTGAAAGAACTTGATCTGTTTATTCATTTCACTGGTCTTTCCACAATTTCTGTTGTTTGAGGAGGTGCTAATTTTTCTCCACAATGTTCTCTGAAGCACATGACAACAATCTTTTCCCACCTCCACTAAACTCAGGCCATAACTTACCCCAAAATTTAAAAGTTTGTCCAATTTCAGCTTGCCTCAACACATAAACCAATGCAGTCTAGGAGCCTCCAGAGCACAATTAAATTTTACTGCGAAGCAGAACTGGAGGGGCTTTTAGAAACCTCAAAACACTTTACATAGAAATAGTACCTGCCACAGTATTTAATAGCATTTCTATTACTAAGTCTTCACAGAGAAGAACAGCAACTTCCCTGAAATCACAGCACAACTCAGGCCATGTCTAGACTACAAAGGTTCACCAGCATAACTATGTAAACACCACAATATGAAAAATTCAAACTCTTGGCCAACTTCAGGATGTTTACAAAGCCCCATGACAAGCACCCATGCCAAGAGAAACGAGAGCTGCTGTCAGCACCAACCCCGTCGTTCAGGCAGGATGGCTGGGGTACCTAGAAAAACAGAGGACTCTTTCTCCTGGCATATGCAGTATCAGCACCATCACCTCCACCAACACGGCAACAGAGGCACAGCACCTAACACAGAGCTGCTTTACCCTGGAATGGAATCCCCAGCCATTCTCTAGCAAGAAACTCACACGTCCTAGGTCACTGCAGTATCCAGGTCTACAAAAATGTTTATGCTTCCCCCATCTCCTCTCAAGGAGACTTGAGAAATCAGAATTTTTGCAGCAGAAGACATGGGAGGGATTGCATGTAAACATGCGTACCTTGCATTTGCCCTGGACTGTGTGTACAAAGAACTCACTAGGTGAAAAGATCCCCATTTTTCCAAACAGACTTTAGGATAAGCTTGTTTACAGTCCAGCAATAAGCACCAAAATCAGTTTCAGGTCTCACGTAAGTTCTGTCTTCTAGCATGGAGAATTGGGGCTGGTGACAAATCAATTTGCATGAGATGTCATTTTGACTTAGAAGAAGCCATCTCTGATACTGGTTGGATTATTTTTTGCTAATACAGAGGGATCCCAAGTTGCTCTCTATATTCAATCTCTTTCAGTTCCCTTGAAAGTGCCTGTAAAATTCCTAATTACCACGAACATAGGGGCCTAGAGCTCCAACTACACTACATTTTTTTCCAAGTGCATAGGAGGAAGAAGAGAAAGGACAAAGTGCGTCAGCAGCATTTTAACTTGCACCAGTTCACAGCACACTCAAAGGGGTTGCTTTGCTGGTGAAGAGTTACTGGAACACAGCACATTCCTACCAACCTCTCCAGCCTGTGCTGAGAGGAAACCACTTAGAGCAAACACACTCAATGATTTCCCAAGTTTGCTATTCAAGCCAGTTCTCTAAAACTCCTGTGTGTTGAGAAACATAAAGCTGCCTCAGTCGTGATGCATCTGCACTAGAATTTCCTCCCCTAGTCACTACTGAGCTGTTGCGAGATGGAAGTTGTTAGCCCCTTACACTTCTTCCATGATACTGCAGTATAGCACCACAAATGTGGAAGGAGAAACAGGTACAATAAAACTTTTCAATACTTGCATTTTTCAGAGATGTAAACAACAAAGTGCTGGTGTTTTTATTCTCCGAAGTCTCTCGATGCAACCATGCTGGCATGTTCCTTTTAAAAATGACTACTTCAAAGGGAGTTCATGTTTTGGTTTGGCTTTTTCCTCTTTTTATGCCACCAAAGGCAAGACCTTAGAAGGAAATATTTCCATTTATTCCATGGTCAAGTACTTAGGCTCCAAGACTTTGCTGTACCCCAGGGTGGATACTGTTTGTACACAGCACTTAAATACCTTAGACAGTACTTTTATCCTAAAGAGTCCAAGGAAGAATGTTTTTGTTTTGCTACTTTAAAAACAAGTTTTGAAAGAAAAATGTTGAAGTGTGATGGATCCAGTAAATAGCCCAAAAAGTAGCTGCTCTTGAGGAAGGCCAAGTGCATCTCAAGAAATACACTGTTTGCAAGAAAACCCCAGAACTTCCTTACAGTATCTTACTGCTCCTTGTTGAAAACACTCTTGTTTTTTTCAGCATTTTTTGCATTTTGGTTTGCACTGTCCTCTGTTCATGCATTAACAGCAGAGCGAATAGCTCCACAGGAACAGAGTGATTATTATTTACATCAAAGCTATGTCCTGTCTCATGCCCTGTCTTCATCACTATCCAGTAACAGATGCCCCAGAAAACAGGGCTATTTGTTTTTTAGAGAGGTCATCTATGAAACAGCTTAATGGTAAAATCCCCATCTTGTTCTACTAGTAATCATTGACCTTTGCCTTGCAGCATTAGAATCCATCTGAAACATGTTATCGGAGAAATAAGCAACTGGAAGGACTTTCAACCTAACATCTGGAAACCTGTTTTGGCCCAAACACTATACAGCCCAGCTACTATGACTTGAATGACACACAATACCCAAACTCTGAGTGGTGCTATGAAGCTGTATCAGTGCAAAACAGCTAGCGCGTGGGTGAGGCACAAGCTCTACGAGACCGTGCTGCTTTCAGACACAGGCCAGAGGTGATCATGGTTTAGAGTTCATAACATTTTCTCTCCAAGGCTGGTTTACTAGCAGATCGCAAGGTAGCTCAGAGCACTTAGCACACTCTGATGCTGTCAGATACAAGGTTTATTGATTAATAATTACTCTGCAGGAGAAGTAACAGCTCAATTTAGAAGTGATGTTTCTGTTTATTTTTGTTCAGTTACATAAACTCCCCCATTAGGTTTGCTGAAAAGGCACCCCTCTGCCACAGCGTCTTTGTTTACAGATCGGTTCATTTGAAGAGCAGCAATTGCAGGTGACTCCTCCCAACAGATCTGAAGGCAAAACAACCCACTGAAGGACTTCAAAAACTCATGGCACCTTAGCAGTGTCCCCTAGCGCCGACAACCCAAAAGGGACTAAGACATGGCATAGTCCCAGAAGCTTCATCCTCAGTCCACGTCCTGCCATCTCTGGGCATCACATTTTTGTCACTATGTAACACCAGAGACAGACAGAAAACCATGAAGTGAAGATGTTTGTGTAAGAAAAACTTCCTATTTATGTAGTTTATGGAGCATTATGACAACCTGCAAAATAGCTTAGCAACGCAGGAATTGCTTTGCATACAGCTGATAACATCTCCCAGGTGAGCATAAAATGATACTTTTGACGTTGTAGGAAAGAAGGAGAGGTAGGCATCCCATGAAATAAAGCATCCTACGCAGAGAAGCAAATCAAAGACAGGAAATCAAATCCACAGAGTTTCTGGCTTGTCTCGATAAGAAATTTAGCATTTACATTTTTTATTGCCATAGGGAGGTGGCACACAATGCTATCTCCAAAACAGCAGGAAGAGATGATATCATCCTGCTCCACAATCTTTTTCTAGACTGTTTGCAATCAGGAATTAGCCAGTACAGCAGGAACTTAACTAGCGGACTACAACCAAGGAAAGGGGTCACCTCCCCAAAGAAGGAGAAACTACACTCTCCCTCCCAGGGGGGCAGCTATGCCTCTCCCAGGAGCGGGGCACACTGCACCCGGAGCAAGGTTGGGGTTCCATCACCACTGAGGAACACCCTATGCCTGCAGCAGAGGCACTGCCACCTTGCAGCTCTTCATCTGCTTTGCCCCTTGGACAACAGTAACAACCAACAGAGAGCCAGTCTGTGGCTCTGGGGGTACCCGTATGCATCGCCCAGGACTTGTACTTACGGCAGTTAGTCCCCGAGGCACTTCACTCCAGGGGAGTAGCTGGGTACCTTACACAACGTATTCCCACCTAATTTCTCCTACGATATGATGACGGTCAAGTGGTATCATCTCTTCAGTACTACACTGAAATCCAACAGGCACTGAGACCCAAGCCTAGCTAAGCATAAAACAAAAGTAGTGTGGGAGTAAGTTCACTTGTTACCCACTTTGCCTCACCCAGAGGAGGCATATTTATGCAACCACTGGCCGGTCAAAGATCATATCAGTCATAATTTAAAACACTGCATGCCACATTTTAAAAAGGAAGATGCTCAATTTACAAGAACACATATTTAAGCAACATCACTTGCTCTTTCAAATCTGCGCCCAACATATTCTTACATGCTGCTTAAAAACACGTCTTGTTTATCTCAGTTTTCCTTACTTTGCTCCTATTATGCTTGAACAAACCCACTTCCTTCAAAGAGTCTAAAAAAATACTTTGGGTTACATAAATGCAGACTGGCAGAATCCGACCTGGGATCTGTGTGATACCTGTTATTGTGACCTGATGACTACGACCATGATTCAGGGCGAAGGAGATCTACTCTCCATCTGCAGTAATTTCTGTTTAGGACTCTACAGACAGAAGAGCTGCTAAAGGATTCTTAAATCAGCACTGTTCAGTCACAACAATTAAGGATGCAAGAACTATTTAAAATTTCACAATAATGCATTTGATAGCTACAAGGTTAAGGTTAGATCATGCAAAGATTTTATCCTATTTATCCTATCCAGCCTTCACCCTATTTATTGATCCTCAAATTCCAACAACAGTAGAAGAGGTTTTTTGCCTGAGTGCAGAGAAGCGACAGAAGCCTGGCATACAACTCGGGGGTGAACACAGCTGAAAGCGGGGTGTCCTAGACAGAGCTCTGTCAAGTTACATGTTACAGTTAAAGAAGGGAAGGATATCATGCCGTAAAGTTTTTAAAACGGTTCATAGCCACTGTCCAGCCAACTGAGTGACACACTCCAATAAAAGAGACTCCAAAGAACATCACTTTTAATTTCTAATGTCAGAAAAGAAATTAAGAATACCACATTGTTCTGTTTTGCCTTCCACCAGTTTCCAGCAATAATGAGGTTAACCTCCTCATCCTATGCCAGTATCTGCATTTCACAGAGAGGGGTGGAAAAAAGTGCAGATGAACCAAAAGAGTTAGATATTACAGATAAGGAAATGAGATCGAGGCCATTGTTCCTCAGGCCTTAAAGGAAATTCGGGCACTATTTTTAGCTTCACTAAATCCTCCAGTGTACCAAAGAGTAAAAGTCTGCCCTCCTCCCCTGTGATGGTATTATGGCCAATGTTTTGCCCAGTCTGATCTCCAGACAAGACTCAGATTCATCCCGTATGGCTTGGTGGTACGGCACAGCGTGTGTCCTTCTGTTTACTGTGGGATTTTCCATTAGTCTAATTCTCTTAAGGTTCTTCCATGAAATCAGAGAGGGAAAGATCTTCTTTAACTAGCAGCTTTACAAGCTTTTTGTATTAGCACTGTTAGAAAACTGTGTTACTAAAAGCTTTAGTTATTAACACATCCAGAATTGCCATGTATGTGGTGCCTTAGAGAGAGGAAAAAAAAAAAAAAAAAAGAGCACAAACAGTGTGAAATCTTGCACTCCAGAGTATGTAAGAACAAAGGAACAAAGTACACAACAATCTTTCAGTTAAAAGAAAGTTTGGAGATAGAAATGATGAATATAAAGACTGCCAGAGGAAATTCCTGGCAAACCGCAAGACAGTAAGATGAGGTGCACACTGTAAATTTAAATTAGGATCATGACTCCGAGTAGTAAGGGCAGCATGTACAAAAACGTGTATAAGAGTGTAAAAAGAAAAAAAATATTTATTTTTTTTTTTTATAAATTGTGACTATGGAAACAGGAAGAGATAGAAACTTGTTATCTCTCTATAAAGACTTCATTCTCAAAGAGAAAAGGAACTTCGGATGATGAGAGAGGAGGGGAACAGATGGTAGTCATCATTTTCTGTCAAATAACTGCAACACCAAAAGGATGTGCCAGAGTAAACATGTAACAAGAACAATTCTTGCTACTTCATCTCTCTCTTAATAACAACTAAATATTTAAGAACTCTTTGGATTTCAGGCCTTCATCTAGAAAAGTGCACTACCTGTACCCACCAGATTAGAGCAATTAACACTCGTGATGAAGCAGCCAAGAGGACTACATCCTTCAACAGAGCTTTATTTTTGATTCATAATACATAGCCTTCAACCTGACAGAAAGACTCATCTTCCGTTAGACAGCAAAGCATACCCAGGCTACAGATGCGGTGGGCAGCCAGGGCATACAGAACAAACTGGTAAAGTAACAGTTACATGTCTTCACTGCAGAGTTCAAAAGAAGAAGAAAAAAAAAAAAAAAGAAAAATTGACTGCTGGGTGCAATAAATACAAGAAGAATTGCTTGAGGTAAAGAAGGAATGAAAAAAAAGATTGCTAAGCCTTTATTCATCTTCTAGATTACACCTAATCATCTCCAACAGAGATGTTTCAAAAAAAAAGTTGGAGGAATGTCAGAGAATAGCTCGCTTTTCAGAGAAGAAACCTAGAAAACAGCTCCCATTCTTTACCCCAGCAGGATCCCTCCATAAACATGATCACTGATAATTTTGTCATTCTGGCAAATGCATTAGAAGACAATGTCGTACACTACTGTAAAAACAAACTCACAAAGCATGGCTGCCATGATTCCCACAAAAATATTCCCAGCCCTGCCAACTGGAAAGTATTTAATCAACAGTGTGCTTAAATACATAGCAAAGCTGATAATGCCTCTTAAAAAAAAAAAAAAAAAAAAAGGCAAAACAAAATCCAGGGTATATTGAAATCACTGTGTTAGCCATCCTGCCTTGTCTACCACGACCAAGACACTAAAGCAAATTCCATTTTTGAAGTAGATTTTTTGTGCTTTACTATTTACACAAATACCCATTTACAAACACAATGATGATTTGATGATTTAATTAAAAATAATGTGTTCAGAGGAAGAATCCAGGACTTTTTCAGCAGTAGTATTCAGAAGGGAAAAAAGTATTTTCAGCATTAATTATAAGCAGACTAAAGCTCTTCAGAGAGAAGCAAGATGCTCTACTTTCCAAGTGACTTTTCTTTAGGGACTTACACAGTAATTAGAGATCTATTTGCCACGTTTGGAACTCTCACATTAAAGACGACTGCCCCGGTTCTAGGACTGTGTGTTGCACTGAGAAAACACTCTTGCAGGCTCAACGAAGCAGTGCAGACTCTACCACAGAGGTAAGGCTTTACGTCTGCTTATCTGGCCACAAAATTTGAATACTCCAACTATAATACAAGAAATGTGCATAGGAATATCTAAGATAATCAATTCATTTTGCCTAGAGCTATAAGCTATACTTCACCTACCACCCCCATCCCTGCTTTGCTACTTCTCCACTGACAAATTACTTGACAAACTATTAGTGAAGAAACAAGAATTTCTGGGAGCATTACCATTCCGGAATTATTACCCCAAACCTTTTTATTTACCTGTTGCAATTACTGAGAACTAATTGCCCATGTATATTCTACTAAGAAGCCTGAACTTGTTTCACAATGCTTGCCATAATAAAACATTGCAGTTCAATGTGTAAAAATACCAGGTAAGCCTGAAAGCTTTTCTGAAACCCTAGACAAACAAACAGGCCAAAAACATGGTATTACCCCACGGAATGACCAAATAGAAGAAGTACAGTAGATCAACAGGGGGGAAAAAAGGCCCTTTAAAACACCTAGTAATCCAAAATCTATTTTGGGCAATTCATACAGACAAACTGCATGTGGATTCTGGCTGTGCTGGTTATTGCCAACCGTGCTCTATTTTGAATTATTTACTTCAACACCATGACTGTCCCTATGAAAAAAATAACAAAATTTGGAAGAAATAAAAAACAAGCAGAATTTAAGCAAATCATACACAAGTTTTTATGTACAAATTCAGGCTGGAAAAGATGTAGAACAACGTCATAAACTTGACACTGTGCCAGGACCTTCCCCACAAAGACTTCAGCTCTGACAAAGATCTAATCCTTGTCCTTGGACAACTCCAACTGTGGATTGATTTTCAAAGCTGCCTAATTGCTTTTGGTGCCTAGATCCCATCGATTTTCAGTAAGCATTAGCAATTTGTGCACTCAAGTCTCAGTTTCAGCTTACTTCAGACAGGAGTAATATCCGTTTCAGAGGAGAAGCATGGCATCTCAGAACAATGGTGCCAATCAAAATATTAACCCTGCATTTGTGGTTGTGTAAGTAAATTTAAGACACTGCCTTCTAAGACTGATCCTTTCTCGCAGGTTCACCTACAATAACTAGGCAAGTTCTCTCATTCTACACAAAGCTATACTATGAAAATAAGGGAAGAGAAAGCAGCCTAATTCAATAGAACTGGAAAATTAAGCAATATGTACTTAATTAGGGTACGTTTTAACTGCAGGGCAAAGACAAAATCTCAACCAAATTCTGACCAACTGAGCCAAACTTGAGGAGCGAGTGCATCATTTGCTTAGTTTTTGCAGATTCCTCAGTTATGCAACAAAAACTTTAAAAGGTTCTCTTCTCATCCCTAAAACGCTTGTTCAGCAAAAGGAACTATGTATATGGTACTCAAACAATTTTCAGTTTTGGCAAATGACCCATAAACAAAACCCAACCAATCAAAAAAAGTCCAATTTCATATCCCCATTTAGAGAGGAGTAAAAAAAAATCAAAACCAAAATCAGACTAAACCATTTATATGCCAACAGTTAAAGCCACTTACTCTAACTTACTGGGGAAACCTGGCCAGATTCCCAATGAACACTGAATAAAATTGTTGCTTCCCTAAGTATTGTCAGCAGCAAGGCCAGCTTATCAGGAACTTTGAAGTGGACAAACAGCCCTGGCTCCAGCAAGCTGCTGGGGAATGTCACACCTACACTCCCCCAGAAAAGCCGATTAGGGCCTTCCTGTTCCCGAAATCAACCCAAAAATCCCCACCCGGCCCGCTGCTATTATTCAGGCTTTAACAATACCCATTGTCAATGGTATTTTGATACTACCAGCTGGCAGAGGAGCGCACGCTCTTTAAAACAGCGGTATGGAAGACGCGTAGGCGCAGAGCCCACTTTCAAGAGCGCGAGTCCCCGCTCCCTCTCTCTCGGGGTTCAACGTCTGCAGGCTTCGGCAGGAGACGCCGCACACAGAATAACCTGTAAAAGTTATTTCATTTACGGGACGGAAAGCTCAGGCCCGCGCTCTCGCTTCACTCCCTCCTCCCTTGGCGGCGCGGCGACGAGGGCAGGGGCACCACTTCACCCCCTCAGGAGGGCCCCGCGGTGCCCGCCCGCAGCGCGGGACGGCCCTCAGCTTCGCCCGCCGCCCCCTCAGCCGCCGGGACACGGCGGAGAGCGGGAGCGACAGCCGAAACGCGCGTTAAACGCTGCGGCGGTCCCGCCGGGCGGCCGCGGTAAGGCACAGCCCCACCGCTGAGGGGTTTCGCGCCTCTCCCTGAGGCGAGGCAGCACGACCGCAGGCCTCCCCTCGCACCCCGGCCGGCAGCCACCCGCTGTTACCTGCCGCGGCCGGAGCGGGGACTGCGCACGCCTCGCCTCGCCGCGCTCGCCGCTGGGGCCGCCCACCGGAGCGCCGGGAGAGGGGCCCGGCCGGCACCGTGCCCCTCCGTCCGCTGCCCGCTGGGAGATGTAGTTCCCTGCCGCCGCGGCGGGGAGCGCCGGGCCGCGACCCGGGCCGCAGCTGAGCGGTGCGGACCGGCCGGCTCCGCGGCCGCCGCAGCTGCGGACGGGCAAGGAGACGGCCGCGAAGGCTTCACCGCCCGTGCCGCCGGCCCCAGAGAAGGGTCGCTGCCAGCTGCCGCCCCCAGAGCTGGTGGCTCCCTGCCCCGCTGCTCTGACAACCGGGCCGTGGGGGCCGACGGGGCTCCCCCGGGCTCCGAAGCGCAGGTGGTCGCAGGGCGTTACAGGCCTGAGGCCAGCAAACACCGACTCACTGCTGTAACGCCAGAATGAGGACTCGGCCAGGCAGCAGGTAGCTGTTGAGGAGCGCCCACGCGAGCCTCCTTATCGGCCGGTCGGGCCGGCACTCGCTGCACTGTACCGGGACTGACTCGGGAGAGACGCGCCCGGCCTGCTCCACCTCCCCGCTGCTGTCCTGGGGTGCTTTTTCCCTGAACCTCTCTTGCCCGAGGCCTGACAGAGAAACCAGAGCAAGCCTCAGAAGGTCAAGCTGTAACAGCTAATCCCATCAGTAAGAACATAACAAGCAACTTAAATTCCTTATTGGCTCCTCGAGGTTTTTCCATTCAATCTCGGTTTTCATCTATCACAGCCTACTGCTTCCTCACAGGGGGCAGTGGAAGGGGAGGTGCTGATCTCCTCTCCGGTGTCCAGCGATAGGACACGAGGAAATGGAATGAAGCTGCATGAAGTGGTCACAGCTCTAAGCCTGGCAGAGTTCAAGGAGCATCTGGATAACACTCTTAGTCATATGGTTTAGTTTTAGGTATTCCTGCAAGTAGCAGGGAGCTGGACTTGATAGTGCTGATAGGTCCCTTCCAACTTGAGATATTCTATGATTCTAAAGAAGAGAAAGGAAAAACATTAGCAACTCCATGGTCTGGTGTTCCTTAAAGTTATTTTTGCTTTAGAGTCTTGAGCTGAGGCAGAGGAACATTACACAGCACTATATCCACCCTTAAAGCAGCTGGAATTTGTTACAGCAAAGAGAAATCAGGGGGAGGATATGGCCATGACAGAAACTTAAGGGACTACTGGTGTGACGGGAACTGCAGAGAGTTTGACAAAGATTGATGTAAGCACAGAGAAACTGACAACAACAGATGTGGTTGAACAGTTTTTATCTTACAATATAAGCAATGATTTTTAAAAAGATATTGATGACAAATTATTATGGGGAATTCCTGATATCTAATCATTAGGAGTTGTAGACTGGTCATCAGCCAAATAAAACAATGTCAAGTAATATGCAATTTGCATTACAGAAAAGTAAATGAATTGCTACAATCTAGGCAGATACTCCAACACAAGAGTTTGAGCTGAAGAATCTTCTCATTTGCTAAAGACTAAGCACTCTTTTTGATATCCAGAAAAACTATTTTCTTATACCATTATTGGATAAGGAAGTTGGTCATGCATTTATTATTAATGCTTCTGTGACACTGTGTGAGCTGGCACAGGCAGGACACAGGAACAACAACAAAACCGTGGATGAAATGCAAAGGGAAAATTAATTTTTGTTACCTTGCCAGCCGGGGGACATCCAAGGCAGCACCTGGGCAGAGGCACACAGGTGGGAACACAGGCACCAGAGCTCAGTCCATGCTAGAGGATCACTCAACCTGCTGGTTTTGCCTGTATTGCAGGGATTCGCCCACATACAGTTTACCACTGTGCTTTCATCTTTCCCACGGCAGGGCAGGAATCTCGGGCATGTTCGATAGGGTTCCTCTGAGCCTATCACAGGCCTATGTTATTGAAACACAGATGTTCTACTTGTCCAACTCACAAGGCTAAACAACAATTACTGTGATGTATGTGTTTTTCTACACCTCAGCTGCAGGTCACTTGAGCATGTTTATAACACTCCTTGCCAATCTTCTGTAATTTTCCCACAGGCACCTACACACCTACTCTTTGCGGAGAATCTCCCTGTACCAAAGCTCAGATTTGAGAACGAAAACCTCTATTAACACCCACAAGTAGAAGATGGTAGGGATGCAATTGTGTAACAAGCCTCTTCCCCCAAGCCAACCAAAAAGCCACTATGATCAGCTATATAGAGGAAAGTAAGAGGAACATGTCTTAAAGATCTAAAGAGAATAAGTTTAAAACAAATGAAAAAGAAAAGAACGAAGTTTAATACAGAGGCCAAAAGAATGAGGAAGGAAAACACTCTGATCATGAAATCAAAACAGTCCATTCTGACCACCAGTGAAATCATATCCCATAGGCGTTTCCACATTTGTGTTTCAAGCGTTGGCCACCTAGACGTATTCTGGAGGCACCTTAAGAATTTATTGGTTTGCAGCTACTGCACACTGAACCATTACTATTACAGTCACATACGCCTTTCAACATGCTGATCCCTTCTTAAACCCCTGCCCCAACATCAGCGCCTTAAGAATGTTAAGAATTACAACACAGTTTTATAAATCCATGATATAATCTTCACCTTGTATCGTGTGTTCAGTTCTGGTTGCTCCATTTGAGAGGCTTCCAGAGTGTTACAGGCCTCTAAGGAGAATATCAATCTACAATCTTTGGTTCCACACTTTCTGTACCATTCATATGAACTAGAACAATACAGAAACAAATCCAGACGTACCTAGTTTTTAGGTAAATGTTGTATGGCATGTACCTTACAGAGCATTTAGTGGGACAGACAGGAGCTTTTTACCAGGAAGCTGGGAAATTACAAGGCGCAAGTTATTTAGGCTGTGGTTCCACGGCCTAAGCCAACCTAACTGCTGGTGCTTTTGCTCCCATCGTTCTCCTCACCCCTCTCGGGAGCTCTCAACCCTTCCATTTCACCTACTGTAGCACTCATTTGATGTTCTGTGAAGCCACCTGAGCCTACTAACCAGGCAGAATACCAAGCCATCAGCTCTCCAGAACACTAAGGAGTTTTCTGATGCACAGGTAGATAGAAATGGTTCAGCTGAGGCTCCGAGGCACACTAGGATCGGTGCCACAGAGGCAACAAGGATCAGCTCCCAGTTGTTATCGTGACCAAAGCTGGTACAGAATCCCAGTCTTTGCACATTTATTAGGTGATCAATAGGGAATATTGCTGCAGTGGTTAAGCAGCTGCTTGCTCTGTTAAAAACACAGTTGGTTATTTGCATGTTTAAATATAGTCATGTGTTATGTGGGTCTGCTGTGTGACCAACACAGAGAAAGGTTTCCTCTGGGCACAAACAAACAATCCCTGATGAATCTTCTTTTTTTTTGTTGTTTGGTTACTGCCCTCAGCCGTACAATAGCACTGCCACAGCAAATGTGTTTAAAACAAATTAAATAGAAAATCCCCAGCCGCCAATCACTCACTGAAAAGGTCAGTTTCCCTCCTGCCCCCAGATTTCCAAGGTATATTTTATGGCAATTTGAAGTAAGACATTGACTTTCACACGGACGTGTCTGAGGCATTAGTTCATCCTCCTGCCTCCCGACTCCTTAAAGGAGCAGATGCCTTCGGGAGGTAACATCTTTAAGCCACACACAGAGTTCGCCAGAGCTCATTTGTCAGTGCCCTTAGGCAAGCCTTTCATCTTCCAGCCACATAATGGTAGCAGAACTGTATTATAGATGGCTGCATTTACATGCATGAGCAATCCAGTTAAAAATATATATTTTCGCTAGCCCATGCGAAAGGCAAATTCTCATTTGCTCACTACCAGCCAGCAAAGCCATTCAGTACATTTCCAGAAAACTCAACCCCCTCTCCAAGAAACCAGTCTTTGAAATCTTGCTGTAAACATATGCCTATAGTCAGGAAGATTCTGCTTAGTAGAAGCAGAACAATGCAGATTAGTCCTTTTATGAACAGATACCACTTCTAGACAAAAAAAATGAACCAAACATGCAAACACAACTTCAAAGGAAATACAAAACGCAATCTTTCCCGGACCTGTCCGTACAGCTGATGTTTTACGTTCTAACAAAAGGACTAAGAATCCCCACAAAAAAAGGGGACAGAAGAACGTGAGCACACAATCAAAACTTGCTACAAAAACAAAGCAAAATATCCTCAGAGCTCGTCTTGATTCAAGTAGAAAACACTTTCATAAATACCAACATTACTATTTAAGAGAAACACTATACTCTTAGTTTCATAATAACGACAGCAACACCTAGGAGCTGTCTGCATGGGGAGTACTAATGGGTTGACCACACTGGTCCTTGCTAGAAGACTGGCCATTGCCACGTAAGAGCACTCAGAGATGGCACTCATGACTTAACTATTTTCTGCCATTCTAAAAACATCTTCCATTCCCATTACTGGACTCTGAGAACACACACCTATAACTGACTTTGGCACAGCCTAAGAAAATAAGCACATACCTTCACCAGAAACAAAGACTAAGTTCAACAATAGGGCCTGTACTTGCATGAAGGCAGTTAACTGCTATCACACTGTGACCATGTTTTTATTGGCTCAGTTCCCACTGACTTCAGTTTCACATGGTCCGGTTTAAGCCCCCATTCCCCTGGGAGCATTTAGTCTGTCAAAACAGTTACAGGACCCATACAAGTTTGCAAATAAGCAGGGGTTAGCAAACTACCATGCTTTGTATTCTGCTGAGCAAATAACCTGCTGCTAAAATACTGTGGTATCATTCTCATCTCAAAAATAACATTTCTACAGACTAAAAAAAGCCCATTTCTGCCTTCACTGCATAGTGATTCAAATTAAATACTTCAGCCCAGCATAAATATCTGGAAGCCAGTCTAAAGAGTCTACTTATCGTAAAAGCAGTAAGAGATGAAAGGCATATTTTTATGTCATCCCCAGCAAAGACAATTCGACTCTTGCTTGTATTTAAATACCAGTCCCTGAACTCTCAAAGCCTTTGCAAAAGATAGAATCTTCATAAACAGTTGTTTTGAGTTATGCAGCATCTACCTTCAAAGGGGCATCAGCTTTTCAGAATAGGCACCCCCACATCTTGAAAAGCAAATCACTAACTTAAGCAAAAAGCTAGATGTAGTTCTTCATAGACTAGCTTCCTTAAAAAAACAAAACAAAACCAAAACTGTTACCTGATAACTTTCTTGACCAAAACAGCATTGTTTCAGTCAATTACATTTAAGTTACCTCAGCACAAAGCATTGTGCAAAGAACAGTTTTCAGCTAAGCTCCTCCCCCCTGCGGTCACCCACTAATGCCCACAGACTCTGGATGGAAATGGGACCTGTGCAGAACCTGCAGTCTAAATGAGAATGAGTTAGACAGAACACCCCCCCCATTTGCTATACATTAATTTTTCCACGGTAGGCCACAAACTTAATTTAAAATGTGGCTACAGTATCATTTCTGTGGTATAATTTTATCTCCTCCTCAGCCAGGAACAGAAGTGAAAAAAGCTGAGGTGCATTGGGGGACAACAGCGTGTTTCCGTATGAAGCTGCATGAAGCGAGAGGATTTGTTCTGCCTACGGCAAGCGGGCTAACGCGCCTTCCAGCTGACGTAACCCTTTGAGATCAACCTGTGGTAATAAGTGATCGTCTAAGTCTTACTGACTGCATCTGGCAGAAACCAGGGTTTCTTCACATTTATTACAGCAAAATGCTGAATATTGACTACTTTTATACCACAGGAAGGAACTTACTGAGATGAAATATATTTTGACAAGTTAAAACATTTTTTAAAGCACCTGCTTGGCTTCAGTTCCATTTACCATTTTGACAGACTCAGGCACCAAAGCATCCAATTTTCCAGAATAAATCTGTCACTCTCAAAAGTGTTAGGTCGGGACTCCAGTGGAAACAAAAGTGTCTTTCATAAGGACCTCTGAAACAAAGACCTGTGACAAAAACTCTCACTTCTACAGATAATTTAAGGATCTTCCTGTAATCCAGAATACACTCAGAGAATGGACTAGATACAGAGAAGCTCGGGGTTAAAACCTCTAAAGGAAAATGGAAGTGATGTAGTTGCACATGAGAGCACAAAACCAAAGTCAGCTTAAATGCTGTGCACAAAGGATTGAAACTAAGACACTGAAAGTGAGAACACCAGAAAAACAAGAATAAATTCCATAGGTAAAGTAATCCAATTTCTTCGCCTAATAACAAGACCTATATTCTCTATTAAACTATTCTCACAGAACAATTACTGAAGATAGCTAACATGCAGCAACAAAATTAGCTATAGGAAGGGAAATATCCTCCTCCTCTTCTTTTTTTTTTTTTCCACTCTGCTCTGCTCCACTGCCCCTGCAGAGGTGGTTACCTGTCTGTAACGGCACAGGCTGCCCACCTGCTCCTGCGCTGCCCACTCGCAGCCTGGCACAGGCACACGCTCCCAGCTGGTGACTAGAAGCATTTGCTGATGCGCTGGGCTGCCAAATTCAGTGCTTCCCATGCACCGCGTTCCATCACCCCTCTGATGCAGCAGCCCCATTAACCTGATTTTTTCATCACATACCAGTGGATACATTCAGGTAGTTGGCAAGATGATGGACTAACTCACTGAAAGCCAATTAGGAAAGGGATCGGTGTACGTGTGCACACAGGCGCGCTCTCACCAGAAGTGTAAGCACAAAAAAGCAGAGCTTCGAGTTCACACCGCTGTTCTACCACCCCATGAACACACTATCGAAGCTGCTGAAAATTCCAGGATACAGTCAAGAAGCACCTGTCTTTCTAAATAAGTTTCCAAAAGCTTTTTCTTTTTTTTTCCTCCTTTTGAACAGCAGCTTTGTCAAGATTCTTGTGTGTTATGACTGCACAGAACTGCCCTAGTTTTTCTGTGAGTATATAGAGAACAAGCTTAACACCACATACTCTTACGGAAGTAGCATTAATATTTCCTTATGGCTTTACACAAGTAAATTCTGAATTCAGAAAACTAGAAATCCATTTCCCTGCCTCTTTTGCTTGACAACTGCTACTCTAATATATAGTGCTGCAACCACCCCCCTCTAAAACCCATGTAAGTACATAGCTTAAGCCTTTCAGCCACTTGGTACACCAAGTCTGTCTACAGTCCTTTCTCTCTCTCATCCTCCATGCACAAGCAAATACCACTCAAGCTTTTCTGTGCCTCAGCTCACAGAAGACATCTACATGCCAAACCAATTTATAAGATGTCCAAACATTACACTAAAATAGCTGCAGCCTTTTCACCTGCCAATTTAACAGCTTAAATCCTCACTTCATATGACTTCATGTAGCAACCATTCGTACTGCAGAACACGCTTTGGACAACAATGGTTAACTACTTAATATACTATATTGCAAGTATTAAGAAAATAATTTGGAGCATCAAGAAAAAGCATTACAGTATCTTATTGAATTTTAACTATGACAAAGTTTAGCCTTCTCTATGGATTTATTTGTATTTCAAAAGCCAATACAAGAAAAAGAAAAATGTTACATACGTACCAGTCAGTCCTGTAGACTAGAATTTGAATAGTCACTGGGCATTTAGCACTGCCGTATTTTCCAACAATATGCAACATGGTATGTTCAGCTGAAAGGCTGGGCTAATTGCAATATTCAAGCCCGGGTTTTTTTTTTTCCTGAGCCCATGGCAAATCCAGGAACTCCACTGCTTCAAGCAGCTCAATTACTTTTATGAAGTGACAGCAGGTAGCTATTTCAGTACATTGTTTTGTTATATATAAATGCCACTACAGACAAAGCTCTGTATGGTTCTGCTTTACTTTCGCAGCTTGGTTTAACCCAAAACATTAGTCCTGGCAAAGCCTAGTTATACCAATAGCATAATTACATTAAAATATTCAGCTGGGTTTAAGTACACAAGATCTAGTCAAAGCAAGTATCAATTTCAGCCACTGGGTTTTCAAGCGAAAAGCCTTTGGAAAGACAACTAAGGCTTCTACCGCCCTGCCAGAGGTAACAATGTGAAACAAGTCTAAGCCACAGGAGCACTGGTCTATTTTTGACAGTGGTATTTAAGTATTTATTAAGCTGGTTTTCATCCATTTGTTCAGTTGGCCAACATCCATCTGCCCCACGTAACATTTGAAAATACACAGTTAGCAAGCTGCTAAAATAAGGAATTTGGATAGTGTTTGGTTACATTTTTCCTATTGACATAATAGGCAAGAGCTCCCAGAATTTGTCTGGCCAATACTTCAACTCTGCCTCAAGCAAGGATGGGAAAAGGTCCCCCTCCTAGTATAAAACGGTTCAAGTATAGGAAAAAAGCCACTGACAATTTTTTAATAACAGTATTTGCGTAAGTTTCTCACCGATCTCCAGCAATATTCAAGCGAAGTGTTACTTTAATTTTTAAAATACAGAAGTTTAATTATTTAGCCAATATAACAGTTCTACAAACTGCATCACAGCTCTTAGACCAAGATCAATACTAAAAGCTAAAATCTTGCTAGCGACGGTGCTAATACAGATTGGCAATTTTAACATTTCAGTTCAGAAAACATCCATTCTTCTAAACCCCACTGATGTATATCATTTATGTAAATATTTATTAGATCCAGTCATCACGCTACAGTATTAGTCAGGTTAATAAACCTTCTCACTGTGAGAATACACCAGCATAAGGTATGAACACAAGGAAATCTGTATGAAATTTTATAGCAACTTTCCAGAAATATGCTCGTGGTCCATCAAATTCAGACTGTAGATTTAAAATATTTACTTGTCATCTTAGCATACCTAATGTGTAAGAATAGTTTCTTGTTGATTCCCAAAAATAAATATAAGCTTTCAATTGAAAGCATTTATTTTCCTAGTTTTCCAAAGTGGAGTCTGGGGGGGAAAAATGCTTCAGACTTGTCATCAGTCCACTTCAGTACATAAAAGCATCTTCTGTCCCAGCATTCGTTCAAATCCAAGAGATATTTTCTTCCAGTGAAATATGACTGGAGCACTCATTTTATTTCCAGCAATTCAGTCTGTTTCCATGGCAGCACTGCGGGATTCCTTCGCCACCATGAGTCGCATTAGCTGACTGTGGAATTTCTCGATCTTCTTTACGTCTTGCGCCTGGTCTGTTCTATACAGCAAACACTGGAAGAGAAAGTTGCTCAATATCAGATTTCACTTGAACTTGTTTTATTCTGTTTATAGTTGCAATGAATTTGTACTTAAATTCAAAACAAGGTAAGTACCTAAATGTTCATTTGTGCCATGCTGTTACCACAAGGCAGCACCAGCACATATCTACCCTGCTTTAAAACACAAACACATCTGTGTTTACATTTCAGTTTCTCCAAAAGGCTCATGCCTTCCAGCTTGAAAACAGAGAAGCTCATGATATATCCTAGTTTCTTGTCTCTCTCAACAAGGGTGCTAAAACTTGGGGTTTACAGCTATCTTAAAGACAGACAAAAGCTGTTTGTGTGGCCCAAAAACAGAACCAGATTTTAAACCTGAAATTACTTTCCTATTCTCCATATTCTGAAAGTCAGGTTATTTTGCCTTTCAGTCCTTAATGTGACACTGCCAGTGACATACAATCAGTTCAGTATTTCCCACTGAAGAGGATCCCCTCCCCCAAGTAAAATCTGTTTCTAAGACAGTCCTAAATAAGGAACATAGCGTCTGATTTAAGATGAAAAGGAACTCCTTCATGTGACAAGCCTGTAAATGGAAAAGAAATAAGAGTAATATGCCAGTGACTTATCACAGAAAGACTGCTTAGGGTTGGTTTTGGGATGTTGGGTTTTTTTTTTGCAGACCAAGTAATTCCTTACACCTGTACAGCTCAGTATGACTGCCCAGGCTGATTTAACAATGAAAAAAACCCCCAGAACGTTCCATTCTTCAGTGCCATCAACACAGCAAGTTTTGCCAGCATTAAATTCCTATTTTAATTCAGAGACAAACAGTAGGAAACAGTTTATTTTTTCCTTCAGCTATATTAGTTCTACAGACTGAGCATGAAGGAAAACTTCCCTCCCCACCTTTAGGAAAAAAAAAAACAAAAAAAACAAAAAAAAAAACCCGAACACACAACAAAACCAAAACCCAAAACGAAACCAATCCCCTGCCCTGCCACCAGTGTAACCTGCTTCCAGTCACGGAAAGCTGTAAGAAGGCCTATACCTGAAAGGAGTTCATGTTAGTGAATCACCTCACTCCAACCTCCCCTGGGGAAGATTTCAACTAAATTGCCCTCCATTTCCCCCTGTTACCAGTGCCCCAAACTCAACACCTCACCCACTTTAAGCCCTATTAGCGTATCAAGGGGCGTCACCACTGGAGTTTCACATCTCTCCCAGGTATTGGAAATACCAGTGCCAGACTGCTTTTCCTCGAAAGAAGGAACCTGATTTTTTCCAAGTCTGAAGGCAAGAGAAGGGCAGACTACTGTTGCATATTCCAGACTTCAGAAAAACAACAACTTGGCTACGACATCACTAGCACCAAGAACCTGCTGCTGGCGTGCACATACACTGATGCACTTCGACCTGCTGCCCACTCACCATCTCACATCCTATCCCCTCCCACGCTCCTGAGCGCCCTCCCAGACTATTCAGAACAAGGGCAACCAATAAGTGCAGCTGCTCCATCTCCACGGCAGCAACCCTTGAAAGGACACCACGGAGTTCCACCTCATGTACACGTTCCATGGTTTTTACTGAATGCTTAACTGACGCTGTAACCGCAGTGCAGAAAATGGGATCTCTGAAGTGCAAGCGAACCTTGCCATTCAGTCTCACAATCACTCCGCTGTCTCACAGTCACAAAGGAGGACCTTAACCTACAGCTGGAAGTCGTCACCACTCCGAGCAAATAAAAAGGACCACAATGACACTAGTAAAATCATCTGTTTGAAGATGCTCCTGAAATGCTTCAGCAGAAGCTACCAATGTTGTTCCACAAAGCATTTTCAGACAGAGAATTTTGTAGTGCTCATTATCCTTGTTTTCATAGAACCCTACACCAATTATGTCGACACCTGTAAAGAACATTGAAGCATCAGAACTTTTCCTGGACTGCGCAGTTGAACCACAGGTCAATGTCAGTCACAGACACCAGCAACTAAGAAAGGCTGAGCGCAAGTTTTTTAGAAAACTGTCAGGCACTCCCAAGGCAACAGCTAAGAGCTCCCAAGCTGACTGACAGCAAAATGCAAGTCTGAGAGGTACAACAAGCCCTGAAAGGGGAATATGTTCTGTACTTACAGCTACATCATCTGTTACTTTGATGCAGAGGTTCCCATCACAGTGTCGATATTTGAGAACAACTCGCACCTGAAATGACAAACATTTTAAGAATTAACATCTATAGCTTACAATTCTCAGAACATATCTGAAGTAAACCTGCCCAAACTCAGGATACCTTTTATTATAATTACATACTACTTCACATTTTCACTACCTCTGTGGTGGTCACTGATCCTGCGGCCAAGATGGTATTCAAGTTGAACCATCACATTTCCCTGCCTAGCACGTTAAACTGGTATTACAGCAGCATCACGAAGCTAAATATCAGGCATGTTCAACACCACTGTAAATACAGCAACGACAGATGCAGAGACCTCAGCGTCAGGCAAGATAATTCATAACAGTCATGTCGATACAAGACACCCCCTCACCGTATATCACACCTCAGAAAAACTACCCGGAAGCTTGTGTTTATGAACTTGAAACACTTAAAAAAATATATATATATATATATAGTTCTACATGAAGACTTGTAAGGGATTACCCAAGTGGGGCAAGCTCAACATTACTACTTTTTCTTCTATGGTACCTAAACTATTAGGTAAAAAAGTCATATTTCCAGTCACTACAGTTATTTCAATAGCTGCACTGCAGGCAGATTTGAAGTGTTCTCACATTTTTGCAAGTGGAAAGGGACAACAGAAAACACTTTTAGAGTAATTAAAAATCAGAGGACTGAAGAGATTTCTTTCAAATTAAATAGCTTTTAAGACTCAATAAGGCTAAATTTAAAGTCTGAAAGCAAGCATTCAACTTCTCACTAAAACAGTTACTACTGTAGCCACCCGCCCTGAGCTGTGCAAGTCCACAGTCCCTCTGGACTCTCAAATCACCAAAGTTCTCAAAGTCACAGTGATAAAAATCAACATCCTCAGCAACTGGCTGAGCATTAAATGTTTCCTCCTGAATGAAGAGCTGGCCACAGAGACTTTGTTTCTACTGTTTCTAGCCTCGGCTAGCACCAGTAACTAGGAACAAAGCAAGGTGTCCTTCCGAGAACATTCTGCACTCAAACTATAAACAGGTCTTTGTTGTACAGAGTGACCTGTGCTAACGGTCAACAACCTCCTTGACTACAAAATGTGTTTTGAAATTCCTGCTCCAAGATGGATCTCACCACAGATTTATCCTTCTTGTTTAACAAACTGTCATCTTCTGACCGCAACAGCGGTGTAACAGGCCATCTCTTGACTGAGCAGGCCCAAAAGCACAAGAGAGGCTGCCACAAACAGCAGGCACAGACTTGACAGGTAACTTGCTCCTGCAAAAGGCAACACCACTCGCTGCCTAGCCTCACCAGCCCACAAAGATCACACACCCATCTCCCACAAGTCCTTTTCTTCCTTCAGTTTCCTGACAAGCCCAAAAAAGGTCTTCAGGCTAGTTCTCCAGCAAATTAAAAGGAGGGTACTCATGCTGTGACTCTGGGGCCTACATAAATGCCTTCTACTGCCAGGGATGGGGAGTGGTTGCCTTTGGAGGGCCCTTAAGAAAAGGGGAAAAGCAAGTCCTGGCTGCATTGACGTCCCTCCTCTTCGGTTTAATGGAATGTTACGGAGCATAAGAAGCTAAAACAGGGCAATTTTATTGCCAGTAGATAGGTGGCAATTACACATGAAGTGGTTTGCTATGGTAATTAAAGCCAGACACTAAACACTACTTCTGAAGGTTCCTCCATGTCCCCTATTTCTGGTGAAGAAAACGAGGCCTTTTCTACTGAAGTTCTCAGGCACAAGTTCCACATTACCTTTTGTGCTGCTTTTTGGCTGAATTACAATGCTTTTTCTGAAAACTGAAGTTACTTTTTAAACATTTGCACAAACTACACGCCCAGAAGAGCTAGCAGAAACAAAAAGCACATATACCAACAAGTTAATTCCTACAGCAATTACTCTTTAGGAAGCAAACACCTTCCAGTCTGATATGATGCTGCAAGTGACAATGCAGGATAAGAGTTAACAAATGCTTTCTTTCGATTTTTAGGAAGACAAATTCAAAGACTACAGTCTTAAATGTTGTGAACTCATACAGTAAACCAATTCTCGATACACTCTTCATTCAGCAAAGCGCTTAATCCCCGTTTCTAACACACGGGCACACTGCAAATAAGCACTGAAGTTCGGTTCTCGAGGTTCATACCTGTCGCTGATACCAACCCCTGAAACACCGTCCCCGACGTACGTTTTTGGGGTGTTAAACGAGAACTTTCTCCCGTTTCGTGGAAAAGGAAGGTCAGGTGCGATACCAGCAAGTAACCCCTTCCCTGCTGCTGCTCCTTGCCTCCCCCGCGCAGGCCGCTAGAACCACACCTCGAGAAACTCTCCCAACCGGTTACCGCCGGCCGCCGCCAAGCGCAGCCAGCGGCGCACAGCCGGGCCCACCCTCGGGAGCGGCACAGCAGCGCTCCCTGCGAGACGCCGCAGCGGACTTCGCGGCCCGACTGGGACACGCGGCCTACCCGGGAGGCCGCACCGCCCGGCTCCGCGGCGGGCTCCACGGCGCGCCGGGGCTCAGGGAACCGCCTGCCTCCCCGGGCGGCCAGAGCACACCAAGAGAGAGTGCCCGAGCCACGAAGCCGCCCCCGCCAGCGCCCACCGCCTCACCAGAGGCGCTCCTCCCCAGGCCTACCGCGGGCAGCAGAGGCCCGACCGACCATCCTTACCGACCGTCCTTACCTCCCGCCCTCCCGCCCCCGAGGCCTCCCGGCCCGGCCCGGCCCGGCCCGGCCCGGCCCGGCCCGGCCCGGCCCGGCCCCCACCCCACCCCAAACCACCCCACCTTCATGGGATCGGCGAGGTAGAGCTTCTCAGCAGCGCGCGTGAACTCCTCCCAGGCCTGGTAGTAGGGCATGGCGGGGCCGACCCGGCGCGATGCTCCGCTCCCCCCGCCGCTGGCGGCAAGATGGCGCCGAAGGCGGGCGTCGCGTCACTGCAAGCTGGCACCTCCCATTGGCCAGCGCGAAACTCTCGCCCAATCGCGAAGCGGATGAGTCAGAGATTCCGGGCCCGCCGGCGGAGCGCGGCCGACCGGTGCAGAGAGGGGAGCCCGGCGGGCGGCGCGGTTGCCACAGCGACCCCGCCAGGAGCGGCGGGCTGCCGGCAGGAACCCCCGCCCCCAGCGGAGGCGGAGGCTCCCATTGGTGGCTGCGCCGCCGCATCGGAGCAGCGCGGGCTGGCGGCCCGCCGGCCCAGGGTCGCGGGTTCGAGCCCCGGCGGCGGTGGAGGGGCAGCTCGCCCGCTTGGGGCTGGGGCGCTCCGCAGCGGCGGCGGCGCCTGCGGGGCTCTGGCAGGCCAGGTGCGGGCCGTCTCCGCGTCAGTCGCCCAGTCTGAGGCCCATGGGCGGTGTTTGGGAGGCGCGGGTGGGCCAGCGTGGGGGGTGAGGGGTCCGGCGGGGGGGTGAGGTCGAGGGCCCGGGCCAGCCCTGGCCAGGCGGGCAAGGGGGCCCTGAGGGTGAGGTTAGCTCGGCTGCCGTTTACCACTGAACCTAGCCCAGGTTTCCCCAGGCTGGAAGGTCCTTTGTTAAGCTGGAGGTTGTCTCCGTGCGGAACAAAAGGGGACGTAGGAGCAGGTCGCTGGCTCCTCTGGGCCGCCGGGGCAGCCGCGGGCATTTCGGCGGGGCGCTAGGAGTAAAGCTGCTGGTTTCAGAAAGAGACTGAAAGTTTATAAAGTCGTAAAAATCCTGGGGAACCCTGCATTTCAGATATATGTGTGTGTGTATAAAGCATTTACATAAAACTGACTAAAATTAATTTCAAAAGAGAAATGAGGAAGTCAATCTACGATTTCTCCTGTCGCATTTTAAAATCCCACCTCCTGAAGTAAGCTGTGATTTTTGTTCCTTAATTGCACAAAGATTGTAGCTCAGCCAGTGCTGAGCTCTGACCACGTTACATGGCTTGTGTAACTGCTGCAATTACAGTAAACACGTGAAAATTGCAGTCCTCTATTCTGTATTTCATGGGGACACACTGAAAACCCAGAAGCTCCTGAAAATGACTCACAACTTCAAGTCAGTTTTACTGAAGTGAGCAAACCTCAATAGTGTGGCCAAACAAATAAACTGGAAGTTTAGGGATAGATCTGCATGTAAGGGGACGAATTATGCAGACTGTTCCAGTCTCCACTAGCACCATAGGGAAATACTAGCTGTAGTTTTTGTGAACAAAAAAGGCACAATAGGCACAAGGGAGAATGAAGAAACATGGCATAGAAATAAAAGGGTGGATGGGAGATAAGGGGAGAAAAACGAGAATGAATTTGCCTGAGTCAGTAAAGCAGAAAATAATTGTTACTGTGGGGATCAACTCTGAAAAAGTCCGCAGTGATTAGACTGCCAGACTTTAATAAATTGCGACTTGTGGGTGTTATGTGGTCTAAACAATTCTGTTAAAGGGTTTTGCACCAATATGAGTCCAGGCTATGAGCAGTGGAAAGACTTAGGACTTTTTTTTTCTTTCTAGAACTGCTCACAGAGTTCAGACGCTGCTGTGTCTGGGAACCCAGTGTCAGAAACTTAAGAGCTGTCTTTCAGAGAGGCTGATAATCAACAGCTCTGATTAAAGGTGATGGGTGTATTGACAGAGCCTAAAGCAATTATCCCAAACACAGAACATAACCTGGAGGGAGTGCTTCTCCAGTATCTTAGGTTTGGGGTAGCCATTTGTAACAGCAGAGTAGGAATTGCTTTTGGTGGTGTTTTGTAGACACGTAGGGGATGCAAATACATGAGAATGAAAGGTGTAGGGGGCACAAGCCCTGTAACACATGTAACATTTCACGGAACCATTGCTCACCAAATTTGGATCCAGGTTTTCAAGTGGGACATGGATATTTTCTTTCAGAAGAAGCAGTCCCAGTTTTGCGCTGTCCAGTCAGAATCAACTTAAGAGTTGCTTTTCAGAGGATTTTAATTTTGACTTAAATGTTCGGGACCTTTTATGTGTTTTTTGACACAAGAGCTTCTTAGGAGCTTGCCAATGGCCAGTTATTAGCCCTGTAATTCACGATTTCTGCAGCTGAGCTAATGCAACAGAGCAAGATTAGAAAACAAACCCATTTTGGTATTTCTTTTTCCTTAACCCAGATGATTTCTGTGATCTGGTTTAGGATGCAGCTTCTAAAACTATTATATATGCACAACTTTGGTGGTGACAAACTGCAGCAGCCAGGGGAAAGAACAGGGAGAGGGATTTCGTAATTGGCCTAACCTCTGAAGGAAATGTGATGTGTCGCTGTGACAGTTAGGTACAGCCTGAAACACAATTCTGCATAGCCTGTTCCTGGCTGCAGATCTTAAGAATTTCGTCTTCCCTGCCACCACCACCACCTCCACCTATGGCCCCATGGTTCTGCTGCCACAGCTATTTGTAACTCTGTGCTGGGGATCAAACCAATGCTTGGATTAAAAGCAGCACCGTTTTTATTAACACATTTTTTTTAACCGAGATCAATTTGTTTTTCTAGTTTACTGTGTGGCCTTACGTACTGTTGTGCTGACACAGCTGTTGAAAATGTACTTTTTTTGGTGGCAAGACAGGATATGGGAATTCCTACTGTTTTTCCTGGCTTGCCACCAGAAATGGGGGGGCTGCATGTGAAACCCCCAGCTCCCCTGAAAGCAAGTTCCGTTGCTGAAATCTTGGCAATTAAAAAGAGAGGCTATTTCTGAGCATCAGGGAATGCCTGAGACCTCTAGTTAGTGTGCTGCTTCGCTCTGTTGTTCTCTTGCTTGGAGTACAGAAAATTTTCTTGACACGTTTGAAAAGTAACTTAGACCTCTGCAGTTATTCAGCTGTATTTGATGTATGTCCAAAACTGTATTTTTCAAGTGAGTTCCAGCGAATGCAGTAATAGTAGAAATCTTTCAATGGGCTTTTTGTTTAGTGAAATAAAATGAACAGTTGTTTATCACTCTGTGGAGTGTTTGGTATCCAGCCAATAATAATTTAGTAGTTAGTAAGAATTCTGCTAAAACATACATACTTATCTTGCTTTCTTTTCTTGAGTTCCAGCTTTCTTCCATGCAAGAAATCATTCCAGTGGTCTTAACGGCCATTCCATCACTTGTAAGTGAAATCTGGAATGCTGTAAAACCTCATTTACCCTTTCCTCAGTCTCTCCTTGTATAGCCTGGTTATATTCCCTAGACCACCTTAGATAATGTCTTTTTTAGCCTGGATTTAAGGCCATAAAAAGCTATGAAGCAATAATGTAAGTACTTGTGTGATGGAGATTTTTCATGCATTTTTTCCTCAGGCCTTTTCCCCTCATCCAACCTGTATGTACATGATTAATGATCTCTCTTTGATCAAGCTTCTACATGCATTGCCACTGCAAGTTCTGCTTTGTGTAGTTACGTTCAGGCATCTGGATTCCACATGGTAATTTCTTTAGTTTTTTATCTAGTGTCTCTTTTTGCATAAATGACAAACTGAAAGAAAACAGTAGAAAAAGACCTCGCATTATATCTTAAAATATCATCCAGAGAGATCCCGAGTTCTTGCAACTCCTCAAAGTTCATGGAAGTTGCAGCTGCTCAGCATCACTCAAGGGTAGATATTTGGTTTCCTGTTCTTCACACTAATGCTTTTATTCAATCTACAGCAGGTGCCATATTCTTATTTACAAACATATTTTTCTTTCTTGGATAAGGAATTCAGGTAAGAGTATTAAATTCATTAAAATAGTTATCTGTCATCATGACACACTACTGGTGGGTAAAACAAGCTGGTCTTCCCAGTTAAAAGCAGCTTTGTATAGAACACTGGGCATTATCATGCTAACTTATAGATATGATGGGAAACAATAGGACAAACTCCGATCTCAGTTATGCTGCTGTAAATCCAGAGTCATTCCATTTATTTCCATGGATATTTTTTTTTTTGTATCTGTAATAGTTTAATTAAGTGGAGATTTTGGTGCTGAGATGATAATCCTGTTCTTGTACTAGGAGCAACATAAAGTCAGCACACTTATATAGGTCTAAAAGAGTGTTAATGAGGAGTTAGTAACAAGGCAATTATTGCTGCCAGGAATGCTTAATGCTTAAAGAAGGAGATATAGTCATTTCTTTCAAAATAGCTTCAACCCAGCCCTCAGTAAAGTTAAGAAGAAGGCATGGGCATGGTGATTATACATTCCATTCTTGTGTGTATGGTCTAAAACAGCTTGGGATTTGTACTGATGCAAACTTCAATCACATGGGTTATTATTTTTTTTAAAGGGCATTTATGTGCATAAGGATGCAGATAGATCTTGAGTACAGTAAGATCTGAGGTCTTTGACATCTCACTGGCTTCTGAATCTCTGTACCCATGAGAACCAAGTCTGCAATCAAAGCATTTTGTGCTCTTGGATGGGTTATAACATGCCAAACCGAACCACAGGTTTTCACTCCACAGCTCCTGAAGGAGCACAAAACATACTGCTCCTTTCTATGGGTTTCATGTTTTAAATAGCTTGGCTAATGGTTTTGCCAGGTTGAGCCATACATAGTTAATTACATTAGTGCTCATTTTCTATTTCTTTTGCATACAAGCATCTTATCAAGTGATTCAGCCTCATACTGTCCTAACAGGATAATTAAATATTGGTGTCACTTGGTTGTTAAAATACAGTTCATGACAATTAAGGCTGTATGTGGACAGCAAGATTCTGGGGCCCTGTCCCGGTGCCTGTCCCAGCCAAGTCACAACTTCAAGTCAGGACGAGACCTGGGTGCCTGTTACTATCCTCGTTCTTTTTCCCTGGTGCCCTTGCTCCTGTGAAAGGAAACACACCCCAAATGTGTTCCTGATCAGGGCCGCTGGGTAGCCTCCAGTCTTGGGCACACCATGATCCACACTTGCTATACATTTTAGCCATAATCTTTCCCAAGGCAGCATGGTTTCCCAGTTTGCTTTAACCATTAGAAAAAACCCTGTCATTTAATATGGTCTAATCTAATCTTACTGCATTGGGGAGCTTATACACGTGCGTGTCAATAACCATTACACTAGCAAGAGAGCTGTCCCTACATATGGCTGTGTTGCCAGCCTGGCCTTAATAGAAACTGCCCTTTCACATTCGGCTGCTGTTCTGACAGTGTTCTTGTTAAGCTGTTCACTTTTGATAGCTAGAAAGATGCATCCCTTCCTGTTAAGTGGTCAGTTTAGACCCTTCAGCGTAATAACGTATTTAAATTAATGTGCTGTCATGCAAGAGACATATGTTAGCGAGCAGGCTCTGTACTGTCACAACATTGACTGTTGAGATTTGAGAATGAAATAGCAGTCCTCATGATGGCCTTCAGGGAAAAGAAGAACACATCTGGCAGCCAGCTCATGAACCGGCATTTGAAGCACTCTGGAAGCAGACAGACACTCTCAGCATTAACTACTCATAGATTTTGTATCACCATTGCATGAAATTTCTGAGCATAATTAAGATGGGGTTAGATCATCTTCTGGCGCACATGGGAAGCACATTGATTTCTTACATTAATCTTTAAATAGAAAAGCTTTTTATTTGATAGGCATGTCTTAAGGCTGGTTTACCTGTGCTACTCATGCTGCCATGGCTGATGTAATTGAAGAGCACAAACCGCCAGAAGGGGCAGGTGAGATTAGATGCTTACAGCGATACCTTCCCAAGTCCTCTGGAGCAGTGTAGCTGCATCTGGGGTGGAAGGGCTTTTTGGTACTTTTAACTAAGTTGACTTCTAATTCTAAACTACATGTTTTCAGCCCAGATCAGGTGGAAATTACTTCCTTCTTAGTTCAGCCTGCAGAAGGGAAGACACGAGCAGTTCCTAGTCTGCTGTAATGCTAAAGCTTGAACCTCCCTGGCAGGTGAACCCTGCAGACTTCTTGCTGAAGTGAAAGAGTAACATGCTTCCCCTTTCCCCTATGCTGTTGTGAGGGCAGCAATATGCAGCTGGTGGGAAACTGTAAATTTTGCTGTTTGAAAAGTAAATTCATGCCTAAAGTTGCATGACTTCATTCAAGTGAACTCTTGATTTAGCTGTGTCAGTAAAGGAGGCTGGTAGTCCCAGCCACTTGTCATTGCCTTTTCCCAGGAATTAATGCCCTCTCGTGATGTGTTTGCAGAGATGCTTCTGTGAGTGCCCCTTAACCCACTTCAATCAAACTGCGTTAGCAAAAACCTCCTACTTAATCCATTTAAGCTAAGTCTGGCTCAGGTTGACCAAAGTAGGTTAGGGGGTATCCACACGAGCCACTCTGCAAGCAGATCTGAAGAGGTGGTAATTTCCACAAGAAGAAGTAGGACGGGCTGAGCAGGGGGAGTGGATCTGAATCAGCAGCTTCTCCCATCCCCTCAGCTGCAGGCAGGAGAGGACGCCAGCCACTGCCCCGTGCTGCGCACACACACAGGCGTGTTGGGCAGCTCAGCTGGCAGGCAGAACTTGGGAAGCCACAGCCATGCAGCTGTTTTCCATCTACCCCTTCCCATAGTTACAACAGTAGAAAAACTCTGTGGAGAGCAGCTGTTGCCGAGAATGCCCAGCAGATTAAAGCCTCTGCAGGCTCCTCAAGCTCTCCTGTTTGAGCGTTTGTCCCTGGTCAAGAGTTGGTGCAGGTAAAGGTCCAAATTACGGTTAAATCAGTGTCAAAGTGGATTCTCGGCATTTACATTGCCAGTCCCTGAAACAACTGCAAGCACACACATTCCTTTGATGTCTACAGTATGGCAGCTTTCTATACAAGCTCTATATCTGTCTGATACAGAGCTTGTGTAGCTCTTGAGCTCACAGGCCCACATAAAGCATATGTAAGAGCTGGGATCTGTGCTGGGAAGGGCTTCCTTGCTCCCAACAATGTGCTGCTGTTACGATCTTTGCCATGGAGGTTACAGGTATTTATCTGGCCCTTTCATTGGCTTGAGTCTGCAGAGAAATTTTAACCGCAAATCTGTAAGTTTAGCATTTTCATAAGATTTGGAGTATATTAAAAATACAAAAGGAGATCTAGGTAGTGTGTAGGAATGGGGGCAGGGAGAATATCTGTATAAATTACATGCCAGTGCTGTGACTTTCTGTCAAGGGGATAACTACTAACAAGATTTGAAATGTGTCCTAACAATTGCATTCTTCCTGAGGTGTTTTTCTCCCTCCATTAGCAACTTCTACCAATCTCTTCTTCTTCTTTTATTTTTTATTTTATTTTATTTTATTTTATTTTATTTTTAATGCATGTGAAGTAAGGCAAAAGTTGAAGTGATCTTGCTGCTTCAGGAATAAATGACAAAGTTCCTCCTTCTTTCAGATGAGGCAGAAGTTTAGAGGTCACACAGATACCAGAAATGCATATGTGAATGGAGAAGGAAGTATTCACTGCTGTCATCGGATTAGGGCTGGCAGAAACATGAGGGGCCTTCAGGCAATTCCCAGTCTGCTGCTGACCCTCCTTCCATGTCTGCCTGCCTTTTACCTGCTCCGGGCTGGGAGGGAGAGGAACTGGGAACAGCAGCTGCATATTTTCTGAGGAATCTCTGTACTAGATCTCTGTTTATAAGGATTCAGCCAATCTGTGTCCCCCTTATGCAGCACAAAGAGCTGAGGCAGGGTAGCGCGGCTGCTCATACATATTTCAAATCCTTTTTTTTTCTTAGGGTTGTTTTCACTTTTATTTTGAAACAGTTAGGGTAAATCTGGCTGCCCTAAAGCTAGCTCCTCTTCTATATAGTTTACTCTTGTTGATTTAAAAACAAGAATCATGAGAAAGATTTGCCAGCATAGCATTTGCTATGCAAAATTTACATGCAGCTGCTTTGAACTAAATTCCCAGCAGAAGTGAAAGGATTTTGAGGCTTCCAGATCTTAACAGACTACTGTTCTTTTGCAGACAGAAATCTGTATGATATGTACTTCTCCAGAGATCCTTTCCAGCCAGCTAGGACTGTACTATCCTTCTCCTACCCCACTGAGACATATTACCAGCTTTTGGGAGGGGATCCTTCTGGACCTAGAAAGTTAATTAGCTTTGCTTACAAATGTCTGCCACTGAAGTGACTGATTACTTCTTGGATGGAAGGAAAACTCTTGTCTCTAGAGTTAAAACCAGCAAAAACATGCAAATTTGTGTAAATCTTGATCCTGAATTCTCTTCTGTAATGTGGGGCAACACTCTTCTCCATATCTGGGGAAAATTTTACAGCAGTTTTAATTCATTTTCTGGAGTTGTAGGTTGAATCATAAATCTAGTCTTATAGATTCATCTCTAGATCATCTATAGATCTATAGATCATATAGATCAAAAACATGATCAGGAGTGTTTGAAAGCTGTTTGCAAACCAAATGCTGGTAATTTCAAGTAAGATAGTCTTGGCCTGCCTGACTCCAGCCTGACCAGTTTCACAGAAGCTGAGAATCCGTTGACACTGATAGTTTTTTTGGGCAGTGAAACCATGATCTAATCCAGGGCCAGAGCGGTAAACAAGTGGTTTGCTGTTTAGACATGTAAGGTAACTAACGCAATTAAGATAATGCAGGCCACTTACGGGTGAGGTGAAGATGTCTGGTGTGTTGACACAGGAACCTCCTCACTCCTCGGTGGCAATGCTAACTTCAGCGAGTGGATACTTTTCTCCTTAGGAGCAGGATCAATTTGATGCCTCATAAGTCTTACTAGGTATTCTGTTCGTTCCTCAGAGAAGTATCATGAGGGTTAATTATTTCTCTGCTCTGACTCAGACAGTGATTTTGTGCCAGAGGATTCTGGCAGTAAGTATAATCCTAGTGATACCCTCAGTGAGGAAACCATTGTTAATGATGTTGATGAGGAAGCGCTAATGGAAGCTGAACCAGAGCCTGATATAGAAATTGAGAGACCTAAGGCAAACAAAGGAAAGAGGTTGGAAACCTGGCTGTTTTCAGCCTTCCGCAGCAGATCTTACAAAAAATAACTCTTTGTCTTCTTCCCCCTCCCCCCCCCCCCCCCCCCCCCCCCCCAACCACAGGCTGCAGAACGGCTCTCCTGAGGCTGAGCTGTGGTAAAGGGAGGGAGGAGATGTGCTGCTGAAGTGCTGGTGCCGATTGTCATTCCCCAGGGAAGACGTACAGCAAGGAGCAGGTTTCAAATAGAGTGTCTCTTCAGCAAAACCGGGCTACCAGATGGGTGCTGAGGCCCTTGCTCACCCCAGGCTCCAGCAAGGCATCGCTCCAGAGCCAGTCGGCACTGTGAATTATAAATACATTGGCTGTGTAACTCTATTTAGGACCGGTGCTCTGGAGTTAGATGTTGCATGAATAAAACATATTTTCCATAGTGTTTTTCTCTATCAGTATTTTATAAACTCATGGTGAGAGACCAGTGGTACCTACCTGCTGTGTAACTGCGCTGTGAGGGGCAAAAGGGCTCCCTGCACCAGCACGCAGAGTTAAGCACAGCTTAGCCCTTAAAAAGTTTCCGTTGTCCCAAAGAAATTATTTTCCTCTCCTAGTCTCGTGTGGTTTCCAAGGCCCAGTTTAAACACATACAATGACATAGGATAGATAGCTATTTTCCATACATGGCATTGGTTGTTCAGCAGGAAGCATTCATTGCTTTAAGACAGTACTGAAAGGGATTCTGTTCTGCACTCCAAAAGAGAAGCAGGCAGGATTATCTTGGGTCACATCTTTCTTCTATTAGTCAAATGGTGAAACCAGACATCTGAGTTGTTTCAGTCTGTGACCTTACCCTGTGCTTCCTGACAGATCTCACAGCTTTTCAGTTGTCCCTAGTTTATATGCAGGCTTCTTCGGTCCCCCTGGCAATCAGCATTCTTTCTCGAGCTTTTTCCTGGTATCTTGGGCCCTTGGGAGATCACAGCCTCGCCTTGGTTTCTGTGTGGCTGCATAGCTAACCACTCCAGTAATTCACTGCCTTAGTCTGGATCCCTCCACTGAACAGGCTTAAAGGTATTAATGGCCTTCTCCAATGTTTCTTGATGCTATTCAGCCTATACAGCGTTCTTTCAACTTGCATTCTTCCTGGATGCCTCCAGAAGCAGAACAGCAGGCTCCAACATTTCCTGACACTGTGGCCCTTTATAGCAACCAGCAGTTTACACATTTGTCATTCAGCTCACAATCTGCTTCACTGTTTCTGGCATCTTACGGTTGCTCTCTCATTCCCTAACATGCTATAGCCTTCTTCAGGCTCAGCAGCTGCTCCAAGAAGGTTCCTAAGGCTGGGGAGCTTTTTGCTAAAAACATTTTTCAGATTTTCTCTCATGCTCTCTAGCAATGATTTTTTTTTCTAGTTCATGATATAATATGGTTTTCCTTGGCATATTTCTAATTGCTTCTTCATTTACCTTTATTGGTCCCCAATCTCCAGCATTATTCCCCATGGAGTCTGGACAGTCTGTGACTTTATTATTTCAAACATCCTTGTAGCTATACCCAGCAGTTGCAGCCCTTCTTGCTGCAATTGCATTCAGTAACATACCCTTGTGTTAGCTGGCTGTCTTTTGTGTCCCCAGCAGTTCTCAGCCTTCTCTGCTTTTCCTCGTCGTCCTGAGGCTTGCATCTTGTAGCATTGTGAGGCTTTCTCAGACAGCTCTGTCATGGTGATGTCTCCTCTGGTTTTCTGTATCACCCTGGGACCTTTCTTGGCATACATATCTTATTCAACTTCCCTTACATCCCACAGCACTACACAGGCTTTTCCTACATCCTCAGCAACTTTCATGGTACTCTGATGTCCCCTGACTGTTATCTGGCTCTCTTTGATCTTTCCCAGCTGAATCGCAGCACACTCTTAATATCCCTCTCTATATCCTCTATGATCTTCACAGGCACCTCTAGCTTGCTAATGGTTATTTCCACATTCTTTTTTAAGTTTGACTCAATACATTTATGCTCATCTACAAACGTTCACAATCATGCAGCCAAAAAGGACTTCCTGGTCAAGTAGCGGTTCAAGGGTTTTTTTACTTTGTTTCTCTGACAACATTCTTAAAAAGAATATATGTAGCTGTCAATGAATTTTGAGAACAGGAGGTTGTTACAGCATTTGCAGGAATATATATGAGCAGTCTGAGGCTCTTCTACTAAGTGACTAAATTAAGGTAAGGATTATACCATGGTGAGCTTGTTCCATGTGTAAAGACCCTGCAGAGAATAAGACTGGCAACACTCTCAAAAATTTCGTCCGTAATAACAGTGCCTTTGCTTCTCTTTAATAAGATGCATATCACTGTTCAATGCAAATTCACCTAGTTAATTTGTAAAGTACTTGAAATATTTGGGTGATGGGTACTCTGGAAGTTTAGACTGTTGCTAATCTTACGTTAGTCATCTCTACCCATAATGATTAATAAGAAAACCCTGAGCTGGATATGATAAAGCAATTTTTACTCGCCTGATAGATGGCCTCAAAATCTGTTTGAGGTTCAAAGTTTTCAAACAGAAAAAAGAAAACAGATGCTGAAGTTTACAAAGCTGTAGAATTGGCTTCATTCTGATATCTCCTTTTTTGAAAGTTTACGAGCATGAGATAATACAAGTTACATTTCTTATCAGCTATTCATGTCATAATATCATCATCATCAGACTCATAATGTAAGCCAATCGCACCCTTCTACATGGATATCATTATGGAGTGAATATTTCTTCATAAACTTCCCAGCTCTCAAGCATGTTTGTATACTTTGACTCTCTCCTTGTCCCCAGTGCTTTGATTGCAGTAAGAATCCTAAAATAAGTTTATTCATGTTGTTTGTCTTGTGCAAACATGCACACCTATTCCTGGCTTCCACTTACAAGGATTACAAAAAATTCCACGTGATATAAATCATACAGTAGTGCATTGCAGTTTTATTTAGTTCCTTAGTCAACCATGCTTTTAGTTATACCCAGCAGTAGACGCCATGTTTAACTGTGCAAGGGCTACATGCTTATGTGCTTACTTTATTTCCTTTACTGCTGAAGTTCTAAAGCAGTCAACAGCACTCTAAATACGGATTTATTAGTGCTTACGTACCACTGAACTGCAGGGGAGGGAGGATAAAAATGTTACCGAGTACAGTGGGGTCAGTTTCTTTTTGCATGAAAAGACTGTGTAGCAGAAGGGGAAGAAGCTGAACCTGGTGCCAGCTATTTTTGCACTAGCCAAGTCCTGTCATCAAAACTGCACAGGGGCTGTGCTAACTTAACTCTGCAGTAGAGTGAGGTTAACTTAAACTTCCAGATGTACACTTCCACAGACCCCTGGTCCTTCCTTTCCCCTCTCTTCACTTTGCTCCCCGCAGCCCGTTCTGGGACAAGTGCAAAGCCATCTCAGCCAGGTGGACATCATCAGGTGCTCTGTGATGGTTGTGACTGCTCTGGAGAGCCTGATTCCGCCAGTATCCAAATTCAGTTATGGCCTAACTGGGTATAATTTTTTCCTTTTTAACATGAAAGCTGAGCTTGACCTGATGGCTTTTAAAACCTGGAAGATTTGAGGGGAAAGGAAAAAAATACTGAATATAGTCTCTATTACTTTTGCATCACATAGATGTTTCTTCTACTGTTTTTCCTTAGTATGAATTTCCTCGGTGTGAAGGATTCCCCTGTGGGTGCAGAGCATGCATGACCGCTGTCTTTCCAGATAGAGGCTTTCATCATGAAGACTGGAGAATATCCATAGAATAATTCAGACTTAAATGGACCTCTGGAGGTAATTTGGTCCAACCTCCATTCCAAGCAGGGCCAAGTAGATGAAGCTGCTCTCTGATAATCCTTCTCTGATAGATGGCCCATGGTGAAAATAAAGCCTTCATGTTTAGATTAGAAAAGCAGTTCTTAAACTTCTTGTGAGCATAGACCTCTCCTGAATAATTTGTCTCCCCAAGATTTTCCTGAGTGCAGCACTTCTGCCCAGACTAGGGAACGGCTAACTTCTGCTAACTGATAGCAACAGCTCAAATTCCTCCAAGGTGAGGGAGTGAGGATTATAATTTGCTCATTTGAAGTGTGAAGATCCATTTCTATCCCTTGGAAGAACTGCACTGCAGTGAGCAGTTAGATGAGCTTGCATAAGTACTTGCAGCCAGATCTCATGGCCATATCCTGCAGGAAATGAGCAGCATCTAAGTAGATTAAATGCTGTTCTCTATATTGTTTTTTACGATATATATTTTTTCTTTCTGTAATTTACCTAAATTTATGGTTCATACTTCTCTGTTAAGAAGGAAAATATTTTTTCTCTCTCTGAAATGTTTCAGACTCCTCATGATTCTGTTTAAATCTTTTTTCATTGGAAAGGATACTCTGAACTATCTTTGGCCTAACACTGGCTAAGTACCAGAGTCAGAGAACTGCTGATTAACAAGCAGATTGAACATGGGCATTGCAAAATTAAGTTTTCTATTGCTTCTTATTTGTAGTTTGCTTCATGGTTGATGTAGCAGCATTACCTCTAGCAATGCTCATTCTCTCTTCAGCCTCTGTATTAGTATTTCTCCCAATAAGTGGGAAATCTATTTTTGTGAGCATCTTGTGACAACTGGCTCAAGTGACATAAGCCACTGAACAGCTATTGAACAAATCTAGGCTAGATTCGGAACAGTAAATTAGAGGGAGAAGTCTCCACATTCAAATAGCAACAACAGATTAGTCTGGACCAAATTTTTGCCCTTCAGCTTCTACTTTGCGTGACAACTGTCCACTTAAAATAGCGTCGAAATGAAAAAGAAAGGAAGCTATGAGAGTACTTTCAGTCCCCCTGCAGAAGGCATTGGATCACCCCTAATGCATAATGCACAGCCTCTCCGAAAGACAGTTCTCAGTGTCCACAATGTTATAAAGCAGTTGGGAAAAGAAAGGGAAGAATAACTTCTCCAAATGCAGCTAGAGAAAGAACTCTGAGAGAGCCCTGGATATAATTACCTGAGCTGGAGTCCAGCCAGGAGAATGCTGAGCTAAGGAACAGTAAAATCCTGACTCTGCACAAGGGATCCAGACAGATTTAAAAGAAACTGCAATAACAGAAGTGGGATTTGAGCATCTGGGAAGACGTTTGAGAGAGTGAATGAATACAAACTAAGGCCTCTAGGGAGTCTGATAGGAAACAAAAGGAGCAAAATCAAGAACGGAGGAGTGTAATGGTAATATATGTGGCACTGACTGTCTTCTACTCCATCAGTGCTACCTGGTAAAACTATATCTTGTACATGATCTAAGAGAACTAACTTCTCTGAGTTCATTTAACCCTCTACCCAAGCCAAACTACATGAACAAGGATGAAAATAAGTCAAGTTATCTCTGTTGTGTTCTTAAATAGCGATGAATAAGAACTGAGTCAGACCTGATAAATATGGTAAATCCTTAACGTAACACCAGGTTAATTAGCCACCATTAAAGGAAAGCTTGTGCAGGAAGAAGCATTTCTCTCTGTTGGGCTGCTCCCCAGCTAAGGAGACCTGATCTCAGCCTGGAAGGATTTTACCTTTAAGCCCAAATCCCTTAAAGGATGGTTATTCTAACACTTGGCCACTATTTCTTGCCAGCACTGGTATCAAACAAGAATTTCAATTTTCCTTCACTCATACTCTTTTACAAAGTCCTCACAACTCCAGAGCCAGCAAATTGATATACCCAACAGAAGGATGATAAGGGGTCTGCTATCGACTTTCATTTTATGGTCCTATTCTGTTTTTCTTAGTATTTGCTGGGAGCTAAAAGCATACTCATGCAGCTACTGTTGATCAGACCATGCACAAAGCTTTTTGGTACTTCTGAACTGTTCTCATTCAGGCACTCTAAATGGTTTATAAGGTTTGTCAAAGAGAAGTGGTTTAAAAAGGAATGCAAATGAAAAAACAGAGAGGTGATGGATGGGAGCAGGGAAAGTGGTCCAGAAAGCAGTGTTAAAAAGAGAAAACAAGGGGGGTAAAAAAAAAAAAAAAAAAAGAAAGGCTGGAGGGAAGGTGGAACATGAGGAAATCCAAGTCAGATAGAGTCTGGGGTTTGAAACTGCATTCTTCCCACTGGCAGGTTTTTTCTTACTGTCCCTTAGCTCTTTCTTTTTTCACACTTCTTTTCCCCCAGCTCATTTGTTTTATGTCAAGAAGCTTATTTGTCTTTCCTGGCTTATTTGTAGTGCATCTGGATTTAGGCATCCTGATAATTCAGTTCCTCTGAAGACTGTGATCTAAAAATGAATGCTGGGATGGATTTTGAGCTAATTTAAACTGATAAACATCTGATGAAGTGCCGTTTAGCCATGTAAAATTCCACTGCTTGAGCAAATGCATAAACAATTAACATTATTCCTCTTCAATGTGTCAGAAAAAGAAATCATCTGCTCCTTCCAGGGAGATTATTTTAAATTTGAAACACGTACCTATAACTGTCTATATTTTGCAGTTTTGAAAATCTAAGCATGGAAATGTATTATGTTAACACATACCACACTTCAAGAAATTGTCTTCTACTGAGCACATTATTTTTGAGAAGTGGGAAACCTCTCATTAATTTTATCTGCCTGAATGTATTGGTTTAATTGTGTTTTATTTGTTTCTATAATATCATGTGTGCTTACTGTGCTTTAGCAGACAAATGTAAGCGGGGGTCAGAGTGCAAGCTCAGACAACAGTCTGCAATTTTCAGCACGCTGCAGGATTCAGCATTTCATTAGTATTTTTTGGTTTAATTTTATTATTAAACACAGAATGAGAGCACCATAGAACTGATTCATTTTGGTCACTGTTCTTTTATGACTGGCTTGGAATTGAAAAAATATATTTTAGAGACAGCTTTGCTTCTGATCTCAGGGAAAGCACGGGTGGGAATTAGTTAGGCGCTGCTACTTTAAAAAAAAATGCAGATAATTAGAATTCAAATTTTAATCATGGTGCCCTTGAAAGCAAAACAAAATCAGTAACAATCTGAAATCATGTCCCTTGCCACTTTTCACTCTAGTCAGAGGATGCCTGATTCCTACTAACGCCGAGAGCGTTACTCCATGTTGAGAGATGAGCTCTGGTGAATTTTGCTGCAGCAGCTACAGAAGTCATTGCCCCAGGCTTCCCACCCGGCTGCTTTGCCGGAGGTTATCGCCAGCCAAGCAACGTTGGCAGAAAAGAGTATGTCACACCTCAGTTTCTTCGTGGAAAGCCTGGTTGTCTACTTAACTTTCACCTTGACTGGATTTTAAACTGGATTTGCACCGATTCCCCCATAGAGGCGGAAGCACAGGCTTCCTGCTGTGCACTCGGCCGTCAGGTGGAAACCTCCATTAGAAGGATGGGGCAGCTGAGAGCAGCAGCTCTTGATGCTACCACAGCAATACTCATCTGTCAGTGGTGGGGGAGCCAGCAACTCACTGGTGTATGGCAACTTTGTGGCAACAGCAAATTAGGCAAGAAAGCAATTAGGGACTTGAATGGCAAAATAAACATAAATACACATGTATAGAAATAAGAGAAGGGCAAAATGCTTTAAGATCCAAACAAGAATTCACAAGGTGAGTAAAAAGCTACAACTCGACATCTTCCTTTTCTAACAAATATTTTTCTCTCACTTCAAGCTACAGTCTGTGTTCTGCTGATTTGCTTTATTAGAAAGGAAAAAACCTAGAGAAAGCCACTGGATGAGCTGTGGGCTTTGCAATAGGAAACAGAGACTTTCACGTGTGTGTCAGCAGCTGCAATGCTGTCTGGGTGGATTTTGATTGTGTTACCAGCTAATGCAGTTCACTGTCTTCTGTGAAATGGCTCACTGATGTCAGACCAGGTCCTACTGACAGCTAATGCTGCTTTGCCACCAACTGGGCAGTCAGAGCAGAAAGGACAGAGGATGAACAACCAATGGACATCGAATTATAAAATTGCTTTCAAAATGGCAACAGATAAATCGAGTGGGACAAATAATGGGAATAAGCAGAAAAAGGTTTTCACTTCCATTGTCATATGCACGAAGGCCAAGTGCCACCACACCAGTGGTGCTTAGGCCTTTCGTTATCTCTGAAGTTACAAGAATTACACTTGGAATAAAAGTGCAAGGATTCTACAACCTCCACTGGATCTACCACCTGCCATTAGGGTAAAAAGCTATCATCAATTTCAAACATTGGGAGTTCAAAGGTACAGGCATGCCAGCCCTAACTAGCTGGTGTTAGTTCTTGTCCTTTAGTCCAACTGGACACCCAATGTTTAGATGTCTAATTTCTTAATTCGTTATTCACCTTAAACCTGACTAGAAGCAAAATACATTTGTCCAGCAAACTGTGCAGTTGCTCTGGGAACTGCTGAGCTCCTGCCTTTTTGGTGTGCTGTTGAAAATCAAATTATATAGCTTTAGCAACAGAAGTATAATTAGGGTCAATGGAAAACTGTGGATAGGATAATATTGTGGATTCTGCAAATTTTATCATGTTGCTCCATAATATGCCAGAATGCAGTAGTTTTATTGCTCCACAGGGCATTACCACTGTCAGTGAAACATCCCCTGCTTCCTGATGTGGAACTGGTCCTTCTGTGAGCACATTGCCAAGGCTGGCCTCAATATACAGTAATCCGCAACTGTGCTCCTCCTGGAGTCAATGGCAAAGCTCCTGTTGACTTCTGTAGGAGCTGGGCAGGCCTAGGCAGGGGAAATAGGGATGGATAAAGGAGATGATAGAGCAGAACTGAGGAGAAAAGAAGGCAGGTTATCCCGTTTCATTATAGTCTCTCCAGTTATCACTGGATCTCATACTGATATCACTAGGAGGTTTGTTCATAGATTAAAATTATGCGGTAACAAAAATTTAATCAGTACTTACTTTCCTGTTCTCCATCACACTAAGAAAATCTCCACTCTAGGCTACTGCCACTTCTGCCTCTGGGCTCTTAAGTTCCTCCTTTTCGTCCTCAGATTTTCTTCTGCTTATCCCTCATCCCCTCTGGACATTTTTCTTCCAGCCATTTCCAGATCTTGCCTCTGGGGGAGCTTCATTCTCTCCCCTTGCACCCTTCCAATCCCTGAAACAATCACCTGTGGGCAGGCTAATGTCTGACTGGGATGTGCCGTTGCTGGTCCTTTTAGCCAGGAGAATACTCCTCCTGAGATCATTCTTTCAGGATGTCAGCAAACTCAGGCAAATGTTACAAGGCTGATATCATAGTTGGAAGGCCGCCCAGAATCAGTTTTTATCAAAAAAATAATAAAGAAAAATAAATCAAGTTTAAACTTTTGTGACTATAGAGGTGGTCTGAAGACGTAACACAGGTTCAAATAATTACAAAGATAGTGCAAGATCCAGGCTCATGCTTCATTCCTTGTGACAGAAGAGGGAAGTAAAAATGGAGAAGGAAAAAACCGCTGAGCTAATTGTGGGAAAGAAGCACAGAAACAGAGGAGGTGGAAAGGAAAACAGAGATGGAGAAGTAGAGAATGCTCTCATTTTTACTGAAAAAGTGTGAAACAAACAAACAGAAAAGAAATACAAGCCTAAGGAGCGAAGAAAAAGTAAAAGGAAGAAGAGAAGGAAGACTAGTGAGATAAGCTGGGGGTTGGCGAATTCAGTTTCAGCACTGCAGTGAAAAGTTCCAGCTATGGAATTACAGTCCAGATTCTTTAGATTGTAAAGTTGTCCATGAAGAGACTGGCTCTTCTCTGTGCTTACACAACACCCGCCGACTTGGGTCCTACCACCACATGAATACTTTCTAATGCTAATAATAAACGGCTGAAGTAATTGTGCACCAGGTGACTTGGACGAACCTCTGCATGAGGTGGCAGAAATATAGACTGTATAAAAATGGAAGTGGTCAAAGCAGATGAGCAATGGCTGAGCTCCAACTCTTGTATTCTTGTATTTCCTATTTTCTGAATGCATTGGCATTACAAGTTCCCTTCAAACTAGTTTATGTATGTACATATATACACACTCTCTCTCACACACACACACATGTATAAAAGAATTTCTTAGCTTTTAAAGGAAGGAAAGTTGATGTCCTCTCACATGTCACCACTTCTAATTCCCTTTGTTTCACTGGAAGGGCTGGAATTCCAGATCCACAGATTGAAGCAGAGGTCAATGGACAGCTCTTACTATATAGAAGTGTATCATCCTCTGTGCAGGCTGCAAGGACACAAGGCATTCACTTTTTTAGTGGATCTCGGTAGGAAAAATAGAAAAATACTGCAGGTCAGAAATGCTGGATTCTATTCCAGATTCTGGGAGGAACACACCTAAGTGCAGAGTCAGCTCTTAACACAACTTTGAAGTGTTCAGCTCCTAGTCCCCCGAGCTTTTCTACAGTCCCAATTTCTCCTCCTCTTACCCTTACATCTCCCTGTCTCCATCCCTGTTTCTCAGTCTTCTTTCAGCTTCACATTTTAGTCCTCACCATTGCCACATTGCAGCTGCCAGTAGTTCCTTCTCCTAGTCCTTGTCTTAGGCCCCCCTGCTTCCAAGCTCCACGGGTCAGTCCCTGGTACTCCAGGTATCCTCTTGTATCTCACCTCAGGGCTGCTCCACCTGCTCTCCCACCCAGCTCTGTGTCATGCCACACAAGTTTAATCTGAGCCTGTCCATTCCTGACTGAACAAGCACAAAGCAATTTTCAGAGGTTGGCCAAATTGCAAGGCTCGTGGTATGAACAGCAAAAGGTGCCTTCTTGATATCAGCATTCGTGATCCCTTTGTCCTTCAGAGTAAGGATAGGCTAGGATTTCTACAGAAAAGGATGTGAATGTTTTTAAGGCAAAACAATATCCTTCTTTCTTGCCTGGGTTACTTTCGCTAGAATTACCCAAAAGCATTCAGGTGAGGTGGTTACCCAGCATGGCAACTTTCATCCGTTGTAGTTAGTACTTGCTAATATTGTAATACTGTAATTCAGCCAGCAAATGGTGACTTAAACAGAGAGTGTAAAAACCTCAGCTACAGGAAGCCTTATCTTTATTATCCATAATGTCACAACCTACTTTACAAAATAGCTACGTCTACTTTGAAAATTGCAACTGAAGACCTTGGTTTACCTTAAACACATTTACAGTCTCTCAGCCTTCCTAGGAGGGGGAAATTATTACCATGCGGGCAGAAATGGAGGCACAGAGGCATCAAAGGGCAGTTGTGGAGTGCCACAGGGGGGTACCAATGGGAGGGAGGAACAGATCCCATGTTACTCTGAATTCCCATCACACGCTAAATATCATAATTCTCTCCCCACAGTGTCAACTGGTTTAACAAATTAACAGTAACTGAAGCATAGAGTGTTCATTACAGGTGTGCGAGGAAAGGCAGTCATCAGCGAGGTCTTCCTGTGCTATAACCTGGAGAGACACATGCAGTTCTTTCCCCAAAGACACTTACAACCCCTTAGGATGCTGTTTGCTGTTCTATCAGTTGTGCCAAGAGTTAATTCATGTGTGACAGAGCCCAACCTACTCAAACATCCTTATGACTTGCAGGATCATGGCTTAACAAATGAAGTTAAAAATTAACTCATGATAGTTTTTTGCTGACTTCACCTCACCATCTTATTTATCGTTTAGCACATGACCATGGCCGTCATGGATTTACGTATGAAACATAAGAGAGGTTTTTTTCCTTAGATCCTGTATCCCAAGTCTATGCGTATGTAAAAGAGAGGAGCTCTGTTTTCCAAGTGTGAAAAGGAAATTGTTCTAACATGAGACATACATCATCGGCATCCCTTTCCCTTTGTTCCCAAACATGGCAAAGAGCAATAAAGCTGTTTGTGGACTATAACGTGACATCACATAAGAATACACAGTTCTCATTTTTTTATGCATATGTGTGTATAACAATCTCAGTGCAGGAATCCAAAGAATTAATGGTTTTGAAGTACTGAGCAACAGCAATGTATAAAAGGTGAATGACACACAGCAAAGGAATCTCCCTTCAAATCACATAGCACATGAAACCATTCTGGTCTGTGACAACTACACCACTACATTTTTTCCATGTTTATCCAAAGTAGCTTAGTAAGCATATCATTCATGCCATTCACTAAGTCTGTGTACCAAAATACAGAGTATGATGACCCTACGCAATGTCTGCAGGGCTTGTAAGCTTGTCAGAAAGGGGGACTGGCTGACGTTGCTGCTGCTGTAAAGTATTTATTTCAATTAATTTTTGTGAGAGAAGCAACAGAAATAGCTCCCATTCTACTACAGCTATTCAACTGCTATTTTGGTGGAATTATACCTGTGTAACTTTCCTACAAAAAGAGGTAGGAGTTATGCACATGTTCTGTAAGCTAATGAGACTTCAGAAAAGGTTGTCAAGAATGGCACAAGGCATATCTATTATTTTCGATTCAGAACCAACCCATTTATCTTTTCTGTTTGCTAAAAAGGGCAATTTCAGGGTTTTTCTGGTGACTGAAAAAAAATGTAATGCTAGATGCAGGCTTCCTTCTGTCCCATATGTCTTAAGTGTACAAAGCTTTTTTTAGAGAATAGCTTTCTTTCAGGGCAAACCAGTTCTTACTAAAAATAATTCTTATGAGATCAGATAAAATGAGAGGAATGTTGCTGGCAGATCCCGGTGCCTTATTTACAAAAAAATAAGGCTAAATCAGCCTAATCCAGGCCTGTAATACAAGGAGAGAGCTGAAGAACCTTCCCTGTTCCCCAGGGCCGCGGTTGACAGCCTGAAAGCTGTTTCGGTAGTTGTGGTCAGAGGATGTAAAAGGCCCATACAGATGGCTCCTCTGCTCTGCCTTAGCCCTGGGACTGGCCCACAGACACAGGCACGGCCACACGCTCGGGTTTTTGAAAAGGCACAGGGACAATCTGTATGCCCATCCGGGGACCTGCAACCACAAAGCACAAGAGCATCTCTTAGATTAGTAGGACCTACCCAGATAAACATCTGTTTAAGTTTAAAAATTCAGGTCTAGCTATGACAGAACTAGAAATACAGCAAGGACTGGCTGCATGCACAGAGGTGATTCTCCCTCCAGCAGGTCTTGAGGTTGCATCCAGTATGAAAGTAAAACTTAGGTGTTAATGTCCTCTTGACTTTGAACTTCACAGTCCTGTCTCCTCTTCCTTCATACCAATGACTTCTCTCAAGCATTTAGTATTGAACAATGCCAGGCCCGCCCTAATTTCTGGTGTTATGTATTATTTTCAATCTTTTTAGCCCATTAGTGAGGTAGACAGCAAGCCCCTGAGGCAGGGGCTTGCATCATCTGTTAAAAAAAAAAAAAAAGCTCAGTAATTATTTATGATTCATTTGTGGGACGAGATTGCAGCATTTGCGTACATTATTTAATAACAGATATGGACCACAACTGTTAAGCAGACAGACAGATCCAGGAAGACTGAAGGTGATTTTGCAGATTGCATGTGTTGTCAAATACCTACATCACTCAACAAATTTACTGCGCACGTACGTTCAAATCAAGCCAAAGCCTACTAGTTGCCTTTTAGTTGCTTAAATATTTGTTCACACAAAGCATTGTGAATTGCCTATCCGCATAGTTACTTGAACTGCATCAAACTAGACCAGATGCAATTGTGTGGTCTGGTTTTACATCTAGCTTTCTTTACTCTTCCTTTAAGAGCAAAACTGAAAGGTAGGAGAGGCATTGGGGTCTTTTTCTCCAAACAATGCATTTCCTTATAAAGAATTCATTGACTTACTGTGTTAAAAAACTGTCCCTCGATCAGGTTAATTTTATTTTCAAACTAGAAGAAGAATCCCAGGATCCAGTTGTTCATTTATAATTCAGCACTAAGCTAAAGAAACAAGAGCAGAAAATGCGTAGTTGTAAATCACGCTAGCAGCCACAGAACAACATAATGCCGAGCAGCCATTTTAGGTCTTCGGTTGCTTTATACTCTTTCCACATAATGAAGCCTGTTAAATGAATCCTTATGGGAATCATTCATGAGGTTTGTGTTTTGTACATGAAATTCCAAGTACAAGAGATTAATTTTGCAAATTAATGGTCTGTATTTTGTAAAAATTAATTCAAGGTACTTTTTTTTTGGAAAGGCTTCTTGCTTTCTACGTGTAACAATAGTATTATCCTTTTAATAAAATTTATACCTGTTCTCTCTGGAAAAAAAAACAGATTTCAGTGGGATTATTTCAATCAGAAGGAATAAAGGTGGCAAACACAATTCCTGGTGTATTTTCTTCAGAAGGATTCCTAGATAGTCTATAGCTAGATACATGGACCGGATCCTACCTTCTCCTCTATTGCAGAAATCTCTGAAAGAAACAAACTGATGCTGTTTCATTTCAATCTTCAAAGTGATGCCCTAACAGTGAATGGAATAGAGGCTCTACCTAGTAAACGTGTAATTCTAGCCCACTTTTTTCCTAACACTTTGTTGATGAAATTACTATTCTCTCTCTTCCCAAATTTTGCTTGTGGATAGATGCATTATTTTTCTCAGTAAGAAATAATCCAGGTGTCCAATCAACCCAAAGGTTGTGCATTCATTATGTCTATTTAAGTCAATTAAAATGGTGCAGATGCCCCTTCTATTTGATGATTTGCTTCCAGAGAAAGATTAGAGAATTAATTAAAATACACAATCTAATTGAACTGAAATCATAAGATTTTGTTTCTAGGAAACAACTTATGAGCACAGATGAATCAAAAGTTGTGCATTTATATCTAAGTATAGAACATATCATTTCAAGCCGCTTCACCAAAGTTTGAGTCTGAGGTTAGTTTTTCAGACTGCGAGTCTAATTTCGTTTCAGAATGGAGAGTACAGCTTAAGATTCCCAACACCCAGAAACCTGGGTGGGGGCGTAGTGGGGGAAACATGTGATTTTGGTTTCAGTTACTTTTAGATTTATTTCTGTTTATGAGATCAGTTGTCTATTTCTAAAAGTGTTTTCATTTTGGCAGACTCCTCAAATGAAAGGATTATTTCAAGACATTTCCTGTTGAATAACTGATGTTGCTGCTGCTGAGAGGTAAAGGAGACATATACAATGCTGAAGGGAATGTATGACAGCGTCATGGTAATGATAGGCATGAAACCAAAGACTGCCAAGATCTTTCCTTCCATCACAGAGGAGCTTAATGGGCAGCGCAGAGGGAGAACACAGTGCATAGCAATAGCAGATCTATCCCTCCAACCTTTTGGTTGAGCTCTATTAGCCATGTATTCTGAGCATGGATTATGATTTTTGTTTCATGTGATCATAGCTTCTAACCCTTCCCTTTTCTTGTGCAAAGATTCCCAGTCAGCTTTGCAAGGGATCTATTTTTGGTGAGCACAGGGATCCTTCATCATTTATTTCCGTTGTGCTAAAGACACCAGCAAAGCAGAATTCTGCATGATACTCCCATTTGGACAAAGCCATGGTAAAGTAAAATAGAAGTAAAAATTCTGTCTTTTCAGGTGAATGTTCCTAAATCTTGGCATTTTGATGAATTCTGGAAGACCACTGTACCCAACTAAGCATTCCTGTCTTCCCGTACTAATGACCAATGCTGTGCATTTACTCTGTACCCGTCTAAAACTCTTACCCGATTTCACAGTTGTAATAATAAATTTGCCATTTAAACAAAGAGTTTCTTTACATAATAACAGAAGAGACATTGAAGATGCCATACTGGACAGTTAAGATGAATCTTTTTTAAATTGCCTTGTGGATGTTCTGCTCTCATGTTTAAGTCCTTTGAATACACTTGAACAAACCTTTCCCTGGTTCTTACAGTCAGTCAGAACTCCTTCATATAGTTGCTGTAAGAATGGAGTAGCTGGGTAGAAATCCTTAAATGAGGGAGGTCAGCATCTCAGGAGAGTACATCTGCAGAACTTGATAGGTAAAAACTAGGTTATGGAAAGGTCTGAGCTTTTGAGGAAAACCTGTTGTGAAGGATTTAGCAAATGTACATAGTAGAATATAGGAACAGAAACACTGCTTGAGAGCCCTCACAGAAACCAGTAAGATGTGCAAGAGGTGAAAGTCGGAGAATTTGAGGGAGAAACGCTTATGAAGCTCAGCAATTTTGTGAATTGCAGCTAACTTCACAACATTCATACAGGAGGAACAAAAGCTGCAAGGCAGTCTCTTGTGCGCTTGTTTAATGTAATTAACTAATGCATTTTGAACTACTTTTTCAGTGCAAAGGGTCTTAATATAGCATAAAATTCAGATGTAATCAATGTAAAAGATCTTCATGTACATGAAAGTACGAGCTGCTATGTTTGAAACCGAAGGGAAGAAGAAATGCCCTGTTGTAAGGTCAGAGCTTCTGTGGGTCAGAGTCTCATCTAATTTGCATGTGCTAAAGATCCAGCTCACACAGAAAGCAACATGCTCAGATACTTGTGTAGCATATAAACCAGCATTACATTGTCATGGGTGAGACCGTTATGCAGAGATAATGAGGAAAATTTGCTTATTTCTATGAGTTAAAAGAGCCATTCCAAAATTTGCCTGAAAATACTACAAATGAAGAGCTTTGTAGAGTAAGTTCATTGATTGAGTTGTGCTCAAGCAGAGCTCCTGTGTCCAAGACCTTCTTGCAGTCTATACCAGGCTGATCTTCATGAAAAAATCAACTGCTTTGGGCGTTCCTCAGTGATCCATATGTAAGTGGAGGCAAGAACATCTCTTGCTTAGTCAACATAGTATTTGTTTACTAGGGTGAAATTTCCTACATCTCCATACAAGTCATGGTCAAAGATTCAAAATCAATGCTTTTAGTCTCATTTTGTTCATGTGTGAAGGCATTGCTTCCAGTGATGCGCTTTGATGCAATACGATCTGATTCATGTATAAAATACCCCTAGGATTCCGGCTAGTTCATCTTCCATGCTTTAGCTAGCTCCTCTTCATTCCCAAGCACAGCCTGCAGCAGCTTCCAGCCTGCTCTGAGTTACCACAAGCATAGTCAACCTGAAAGGACTATTAAGGAGCAGGAATCCCTGCACTTTGGTTGGTTGGGGAGCACATCTCCCCTTTCAGCTGTCCTGCAAACACACCATCTATTTCAGGTTGTGGAGAAGCACATAAAGTGAACAGCCGTTTTTGTCAAATGAACCTTGTAATGTGTCTTTTTTACAACTTCTTTTGAGTTTCTGTGATTAAGTTAAGAGAAGGAAGGGTGACGCATAGCAGTTTTATCAGAATATATAACTGGCCTTCTTTGGTTTTAAAACCAAAATTAAAATGATAAATGCAAAGCCCACCTCTACAAAGGCAGACAGACTTTGGTATTATATTTTCTCTGAGAACAGTCTTAGAATAATGGTCTATGAAACACTACTATATGGTATTTCTTTTAAAAAAACCCTACACATTCCCTGTCTTTGTAGATCCACATACTGTTTTTTTCTCAGGAAAAATGCTGATTAACTCCTACAGGGTTTTATCAGATTTTTAGCATTATAACCTCATCACCTTTTTGCTAAAGTAACACTTGTTTTTCTGCTTTTGTTCTCAGCCATTGCTTCAAAGGAGCACACAAGGATTTTCCTTGTTGATGGTTTTTAGGAACAGGCTTGCAAATCTTGCATTGCTTCTCATTTAGTTCTGCATTTTTCACCCTATCAGTCACCTCCTGTGGAAAAGGACAGGCTTCTAATCTTTCTAGCATTTCTTGTCTGTTCTCTTACCATCACATCAGCTCATATTACTGATGATTTTATGAATACACCAACCCTACCAGATGCTGATGGTTATGGTTGCTACCAGCTTAGGATGGTTCTAAACCACGAACAGGTAAGAGATGGAAAGCTTTATATTTCTTTGCAGATATGCCAATATCCTACTTGTATGGTTGTTTTAATAATAATAATAATTTCAAACATTACAAAGCTGGCACTTCCCCTCCACCCACTAGTGTAGTCACAGCAGAATGAATGGTTCATTGTTGTAAGAGTCATTTTGCTGCACAAGGCAACCTCTATTCACAATTAGAAGGTTAGAAATGTTCAGCCAGTCGTGACAATTAAATAAAATGATTGTCTGAGCATCCCTTAGGGTCATAAATCAGCCTGTCTTCACACAGTTGGTGCTACCTGGTTTTTATTATAAATCCACAGAATCTTTTAGTGACAACAATCCTAGTGGAAACAGCGTGGTGAAATGTGATTTCTGTTTCCATGTCCAGAAGCAAAGAGCAGTTGGCTGCGCTTTGAATAAAGACGTTAGTTTTGTGCACCCAGAACTAGAAACATCAGAGGAAACTTAGAACAAAGCTGGAAAATGATAGTGGAGGCTTTTGAGAAACTGAGCTATCTGAAAAATCTTGTTTAGTGACACAGAGCAGTTGACGTTTTAGGGATAGCTGATGTCTGAAGAAGCCCTTGATGAAATTTACAGCTATTTAGAAGAGAAAAATACAGGGAAGGTAGAATTTATCTAAGCATAGTAAGCCTAAGAGAAACAAGCAAAGTTTTACAAAGAACTTCCTGACAGTGAAATGTATTCCAGATAGTATAAGGTTGGTTTTTAAACAAAACTCTGGAAATGGTCTAGTGGGGAATGTTTCCTTATGGGTCTTTTCCTACCTCTTATTTATTTACATTCTCCAGAAAAGCAATGCTTTCTTACTATCCAGTTAGAAACCCCAATATTCAGTAAGCATTTGAAAAAGACCACATTCCTAGGAAAACCTTTAGTGTTTAATGTAGACTCTCCAGCAGCTCTTTTTAATGAGTGGTATGGTTGGAAAGCAGTTGGTTGACTGCAGTACTTGAATTCCTGATGGCACGATGCCAGTCAGAGGCAAACAATCGGTATGAGTTGTTTAGAAAATAACCTGTGAAATAGGAAATAGGGTATGAGACGGTTCTGTTCTGTTTGAGGCTGGAAGGGGCAGGAGAAAATCTATCACTGTTTGTGTGGTTGTACTTGTGAAACATGGGAGCTGAACTAACAGAGGAAGTGGAGCATAAATACTCAGCAGAGAGAGTGATTATTGTTGAGATACAGATCCCTAGTCCTGGAAGTGTGACTTAGGGCCAATTGCAAGGAATTCCTTCTCACTGATTTTACAGAGTATATCTTAATTTTGAAATTGTTGCTAACTAGTTATAGTAATAATAATGGCATGTGTTAGTGTTGTAATCTCTTAAGAGCTCATTTCTTCACGTCTTTTTATAGAAACACTAATTCATTTGGCAAACATTTTTTTGATGTTCTTTCTAAAATACTGAAGAAGAATATTTTTGCAACTGCTGCTTTGTGTATTTTGGGTCTCATGCATGATTTATCACTTACTAAATTTGAAATCCAAATTATGGAGTTGGCTATAGCTATTGCCAGAAAGCAAAATCTGCAGTGCTGGAAAGGACTAAAGAGGTTATCATCATCTTACTAAGCTTCTACCTTTATTGGAACAGTATTTGTACTGTAAGTTACTTCCAGCTTTGTAGTCCACAGGTGCTCACTCACAATAGCGAAAGTGTTGTCATTCATCTATAATTGGGACATTATTTTTACTGAAAGTTATTCCAACTTTGCAGTCAGTGGAAACTAACCAACTATAGTAAAAGTGTTGTCATTCATCTATAACTGGGACAGTACTTTCATCGTAAGTTATTCTTCCAAATTTGCTGTGAATGGAAACTAACCAGCAATAGTAAGTGTGTTGTCAGTCATCTAAAATAGAAGGGAGGAGAAAGGAGAAAGATGGTCAAAAGACAGAACATATTTGCAATGGAGTCAGAGTATTTCCAGGGTTTCACAACACATTTTGCAATTGTTTGTTGGTTTGGGTTTTTTGTCTGTTAAAGACAAATTGCAAAGTGAAAGGTAGCTTTAAATTGGTGAAATTTGGTACAGGCTTCTGACTGAAAGGCTGCACCAGCTCCTTTGGCATCTGTCTACCTGAAGTCGGACAGAATGAAGGGGTATGGCACAGCGAACATGCTCTGGTAAAGTCAAGTCTCTGCCGGTGTTAGTGTCAAGAAGTGAGATGAGTGGCTGCTTGCAGAACTCAATGCATTTTCAGCTACAATGCACCAGATAACTAATACCAGCTGACTGAGCTCAGTACTTTAAAGCTAGCTCCGGTATGTGAGACTGTGGTGTAGACATCCCTTTAGAATAACAGCTCTTTTAGGCAAAAAGCCTGCCCTTTTTTTTTAATGCTACAAGTGCACTGTAGGCACTTAAAAATTCTTAATAATAACTAATTAATAATGGCCCCAATCCTTGGCTGTGGTTGAAGAACTTAAAACATAACTCATCTGGAGTTGTAAGAAAAGATGGCTCAAAACAATCTTAACCAAATCCTGGGCCAGCTTTGTGCCTGGACTTTCCTCCAGCATAAGATAAAGCAGCAGAGTACAATTTGTTCTAAGACATTAGCAAGGGAGAGCAAAGAACATAATGAATAAATTTTATTGGTAATGCATAAGAAGAATGCAGACTGGTGGCAAATAAGACCATTAGGGGATAAGAGTATAAAATTAGATGGAAAGTAAGAGATGAGATTGGTCTATCGCAGTGGTCCTAAATCAACATGTCATCTCAGAAACCACAAAAGTCAGCAACTGAGTGGAGGTGAATGAAAGACAGGGGTCAAAACAACAATCATAATTTATCTGAGTGTCAGAAAAGCATTTTTACAGTTAGTACACAATGCATCGATTTACACTTGATAGACAGTATTTACACAAAAAGAGACTTCAGCCCTCACTGAATAGCCTGCAGCACAATACCAGTTATTTTCATGATAAATCTAGGGGGAAAAAACAATCCCTTTTTATTCAAAGAATTTTCACTTAAATATGAGAGTCTACTGGGAACAGACTGAAAGACACATACCATACTCCAGACTCATGTCTACAGAGGCTTGTGGTTAGATTTGCTGATGCTATTTGACGGTACAAGGGGCACTATTAGGAACCTTGGTGGAAAGCTGCACAGTGGAAAGCTTCAGCTGTTGTTTTCATTCCTCTTTGGAGGTGCTCGATGGAAGATCTATGAAATGTTTACTGCTATAACAAGGAGCAGGGTATGCTGGTAGGAAAACCGAGCTTCACATTCAGGAGTCAAAGGACTGTGTTTGATAGCAAAAGATTTGCTTCCTTTCTGGTGATGTTGTTTTGCCTTCTTTACAACAAACCAAAAATATTATACCATTAAGAAAAGACCTTGCTGGCTATTGTTGTCGTTATCTGCTGAGTCATGCCAATACTTGTTTATTTTAGCATTCTTTAAGAATTTTAGAGATAGTTTACTCCACCTCCCCCAGAAGACGGCTGAGAAATACTGCATAATTTCACAAATAAAATAAAGCTAAAGAGTTCTTGCTTGAAAGCATTTCCTTTAATGGTCTGCTATGCAACACTTCAGCAGTTGGCTGACTCATGGCTACCTGAGATTGAAAATGACTTGGGGGCAAGGGAAAGAAAGAAGGGAACAGGAAGAGTTACACTGGCCAGTATATTTTAACTATCTATATAGTAGTCCAATCCTCATCTTGTTCAACTAACCATGACCTCATGGAATTGGTTCAGGCGTCAGCTCTGTGTCTGGTCCAGAGCAAAAGATGTATTTATAAATTAGATTAACATAATCAGTGATGAGACTAATACATTAAATGACTTAATTCACTTCTGTTTTGATACACTTAGATGGTAACAGGAGCACACTGTCAGAGCCATTTTCTTTTAGTCCACCATTTTTGGAACGCCCTTCACTATCACCAGAGAAAAAGCTCATGCTTTGTTGTTGCAATTCTCTCACTTCTATTATATATCAAATTGCATTTTCTTTCTATACTTCTTCTATGGAAAATAATCCAAACAAGTGAAATTAAAAATATTTTCCTACATATTCAAAAACCAAATTCTAGACACATTGAGTAAAAAGAATAATAACCTTCAAAAAACCAAAACCACCAGAAAAAAACACTTCCCCCCGCTCCAGAAACCTCTCTGACTGTGTGCCCTGCATTATGCTATTTACAGATCATCAAAGGAGGCCAAAGTCCTGCTGTCCTAGGACACCAACTGCAGTAAGACATATGCAGATCTCAGCTACTTTTTCCTCTTAAATACAAACAGACTTTCCAAAGAAACAAAGACTGTAAAGTGGGAGATTGTTTGAGGGAAGATGGGGGAAACCTCACAGTGAGAGGAAGGATTACGCTGTTTTCTGAACCTTTTGGATTCCCTGAATGTCTCCAGAACATTAGTCATGCATCTTCCTCATGACTCTGTATTAAGTGTGATCCATGCGGATGAGATGAGATGGACTCGGCTGGTTTTGCTCAGGAGTAGCCTGCCAGGCCTCTTGCATCTGGCTGATACTAAACAGAAACACATTCTCTTCTGTTTTATGCCTGGGTGAGCCATTTCTCTAGCATTCAAAAAAGCCTTCATTAGTTGGGTTGTTTGGAGAGGAGGCACACCATACCACTCAACCTGAGATGGCTTAGCCTTTGGAAGCATCTGAGTTCCAGTCCTTGGTTGCAGCTAAGCAGCTGAAAATGCAAGGAGGAGGGCTGCGAAATGGCTTTGGGGTATTCTGAGCCACTTGGATCCAGAGGAAGGAGGGCATGAACAGGGTCCTTGGACATGGCTTAGAAGAGCCATTACGTGGCCCTGTCTCATAAGTTGTCAGGGGCCTCAAGTTATTAGTGTGACACCACCAGCTAGGAAGGCTTTCTGCCACATTGGTTTTATCTTTGCCAGAAGAAGGGAGAGCGGTGGGAGGTGGTGCGGAGGGCATTAACACCCATGCTGGGCTGCTGGAGGAGGATCCCATCAGTGAGAAAAATAACGGCAGAATCGCACAAAGTGACTTGGACACAGAACGATTACAGCTTGAGCACACGTGGGCCCGCTACAAGAGATTACAGATTTCTCAATGCATAATTCAGTATCATAAACATGTACATGACACTAACTCACTCTTCTGCTAGACTACTTCAATTTCTTGACAATAACATCGCTAAATTGACCTGGAAAGAAAAAGGCAGTCAACATTTATAATTGATTCCTGACCTATATCATTTTGGCTCCCCTCCTCCTCATGTAACTGCTAATATGAGTTCCTGCAGATTTAGTATTTTGTTACAGATTAATTCAATGGGATTTTTGACTAAACTAGCATCCAGAATGACTCTGCACTTGGGTGACACCTGCGATGCCAGCATGCAAAATGATTCTTCTGGCTTTTTTACAAATTCTGTTGTACCACAGAGTATGTCTTGAGAAATCCAGCTATGACCATATCTGATTTGGCTAAGAACACTAGGTAATATAACACAAATAACCATAATAGTTATTTTGCGAGAGTAACAGCTTCTGGCTATTTTCATTCCCTTTCAGGCAGACTTGTAGCCCAGGCATACTTTCATTGTTTTTTATATACCTGTCACAGTCCAACTTCTTCTAGATTTGACTAATATGACCAAACAGTTGTATCAGAACAGTCACATTATGATCCGGATTTTTTCTGGTATAGAACAACTAGAATCTTAGAACAAAATCCTTCTTTTTCCCACTGCCTCTGCCATTCCTTCTACTGATGTATCTGCTGAAGCCTATTAGATACATATCTTAGGTATATCTATATAGATACATAATCAGTTAGATATAGATCTTAACATTTGTATTTGGCTGCCCTCAAGATACTTCTCACTGTCCGAATGGCTTGCTTTTCAAACCTTTTGTTTGGAGGATGTTCTGGTGATAGGAAGCCCAGATCTTAGAAAAGTCATGATTCTTGAGGAACAGAGGTCCACTGTCAGTCATTGCAGTCCTCAGTATTTGCTGGCAGCAGTTAAGGTAGATTTATTTATCAGATTCACTAGTGTCCCCTTTTGCAGACTGCGTTTACGTTGTTGTCAAAGGTACCCACTTAATTTTTAAGAGTGTGATGCTGATTTTCTTCTGATTACTCATCTGCATTTTGTGATTCACCTCTACTGCAACATTTTCATTGACATCATCCCTATGCCAGTAAAAACATGTTAGTTTTCTTACTAAACTGTTATTCATTAGCTTCAGTTTCAGAGCCTGTCCTTTTTCCTGTGTTAGTATTTTCTAACAATTGACCATTTTTTTCATTGACTAGCTCCTCTCTTACTGCGTTACTGACACCAGGAATTGCCAGTGGATATCATACTGATCAAGGAAGAGGTTGCATGCCCTGTCAGGTAGCTGAGGTTCACAGTAAAAAAGCTTAAATGTGTGAAACTTGGATCAGAGATTTATAGAGAAGAGGTATATACATACATATATTTCTAAAATTCTTTACCTTTTTGTATCTAAAAGTCTAGAAAGTTATAAAGAAGATACATATTTTTATTTCTCATGTAAAATACATTTTTAATAACTAAATCATAGAAAATACTGGTATTTGTTAGGGAAAAATGAAATCGGAGATGCAAAAGCACTCAGATGCCTTAACATCATTGGGAATTGCAGGCACTTGCGCATCACTTCTGTGAATGGAGACGAAGGAGAACGGGTGTTCGGTGCCTGGCAGAAACAGTACCGTGCGCTGGGTCCGCAAAACGGGGCTCTGTACTGAGCACAGACGCGGGGCGGCGGGAAGATGTAAAGCTGAAGTAACGTTCCTGTATCCCTGAGAACCTGCCTTAGGCCACTCGCTTCCGAGGGCACAGCGGGGCCACGGGGAGAGCCGCACAAACCCAGCCGATCCCAGGCAGTGGGCTGGCTGCGGGGGGTGGTCTCTTCCCTCCACGCGGGCTCCACCGAGTGCGGTGACTTGGCCGGACAGAGCCCGGCGCAGGCAGCAGCGGGGCCGGGCGAGGCAGGGGAAGGGGCGGCTGACGGAGGTGCTCACAGCCGGCCTTGGCGACCCCGAGGGGGGGCCGGGACGGGGCTTTCCGGGAGCCCAGCCCGCCCCTGGCCCGCCCCACCGCGTCTCCCGGGCGCAGGGTCACGGCACGGGTCCCGCCGCCGGCACTCCCGGCGGGGCCCACCCGAGGCGAGCCCGTTTCCCCTTCCCCCGGCCCGCGGGCAAGGGCCGGGAGCCGGGTCTCGCCGCGGGGCCCTGTCCCACCTGTCCCCCGGGACAATAGAACGGGGCAGCTGCGGAAGGAGCTGCCGCGGGCGACCGCTTCTGTCGAGGACGGGCTGAGGAGCGTCTCCCGGGGAGCCGCCACCTCACCTGAGAACAGACAGACGGTCGGTCAGTCCGCCCGCCCGCCCCCACGCGGGGCCGCCGAGCCCCATTCACCCGCCCGGCCGACAGCGCGGTGGTGGGCGCGGCCTCCGCGACCCGCCCCTTCCTCCCGCCCCCCCACCCCCCCCGCGTCCCCTGCGCGCCGCCGCCGCCGCGCCCCCCGCCCGCCGCCGCTCCCTCCTTCCCTCCCTCAGCCCCGCCGGTGTCTCCGGCCTCCCCCGCGCTCCCCCCCCGCCCTCCCATTCTCCTCCTCCTCCTCCCCCCCGGCCCTTCCCGCGCGTTGGTTCGCTCCTCCCCGCCCCTTTCCCCCACCTCTCTCGTCCCCTCCCACCCCCCGGCTCCCCGCGGTGGTCTGGCCCGGCCCGGCGGCGGAGGGAGCGGCGGAGACGGGCGGGGAGGTGCTGGCGGACGGGGGTCTCGCTGTCCGTTGACGCGCCGGCCCCTGCTGAGCGGCGAGGAGCGGGGCGGGGGGAGAGAGCGGAGCGAGCGAGGACGCGGGAGCGGCTCCCCGACCCCGGGCAGCACCATGAGGTGAGGGGCCGGCCCCGGAGCGGGCGGGCCGGCGGGGGGGTGGAGGGGAGCTCCGCGCCCCCCGCCTTTAACGGTCCGCAGCTGTGAACGGGGGCGGGAGGGAGTGTGGGGGAAAGGCGCCGGCCGGCGGAGGGGGAGAGGGCCGGGCTGAGGGGAGCCCCGCGGTGGGGGAGGGGCCCATTGTTAGTGGCGGGTGGGGGGAGGGGCGGCCCCGCCGGCCCCGTCCCCCGCGGCGGCGAAGTTGCGCTCGGGGGGCGGCAGCGGGGCCCGGGCCGGGGCGGGGGGCGGCGGGGGTGGCCCCGCTCCGGCGGCAGCCCGGGGCGGTGCGCACCGGCACGGCGTGAGCCCCGGCCGCCCGTCTCCTTTCTTTCCCTCCGGGTGGTGGTTTTTTTTTTTTTTTTTTTTCCTTTTCCCCTCCGCCTCAGCCGCGCGTGTTGCATTGCAGCAGCAGCTGGGCTTTTCCCTGTGTAATCAATAAAGAGGCGTCGAGGCGGGGGGGGGGGTCCCCCTCTCGGCAGCCGGGAAAGTGTCGCGTTTGGAGGTTTCGGATGTAAACACAGAGGTGGACGCGGCTGGGGCGGGGGGGGGGGGGAGGAGGTAGGTGCCCGCTCGCCTGCTTTCCCGCCGGGGACTCCCGCTCCCCGCCGTCTCATTCATTGGGAGGCGATTTTCTGTTTCCCTGGCTCGTCCGTGTCCGTCCCGCCGTGTCCCCCCCCCCCCCCCCCCCCCGCTCTTTTTAGTGCCTGTTCTGTTTCCATAATCTTCTTTCTGGATTGGTGCAGGACCCGGTGAGAAATGCGGCTCGGTAGCCCCAGCGCTGGTCTGGCTGGTCGGGGACGTTGTGTTCCCTGTAGGCCTGTCCCTCCTTAAACAACCTGCGAACCGGGCTACTCTTTTTCTTGTGGTTTTTTTTTTGTTTTTTTTTTTTTTCCCCTCTGGAAGATGCCGGCTGCCTTGCAGTTGGATTTGAACCTTCTTTGTCTTAAAGATGACTGAAGTCGTGAGGTCCTTTGGGGTACAGCGCGGCAAGATTTGTGTGATGAAAATCAGCAAATTCCTCTGCTGCATAAAACTGACGAGCCGTTAGAATTCACTGTAAACTACAGTAAAATCCTGATTACGTTTTTTGAACTTTAAGGCTTCCCCCCACCCGATGTGTGTGCGCTTTCAATGGAAAGGGTAGCATTGCAGCGGGAAGCATGGGAACAATCTCCCTGCTGTTTTGTTTAGAATTGTGTTCCTGTATTTCCCTCTGGTTTTCTTTGTTAACTGTAGGTATTTATGTCCTATGTTACTTTAAGCTTTGTTTCGTCTTGTGATAATTTATTTTCACTTATTCATGTTGCTCATGTAGAAGTCAGATACCCTGCAAATAAAAAGTTAGAAAACTTACAGTTCGTATTCAGATCCTTTAAACAGAGGGGGTTTATTTTTAAAATTATCATCTTGATGGTCGTTAACACAACAAGTGCTGTTCATCTAGCAAGAGTTGGCATAAATATATTCAGAAGCCCTGTATAAATTCGGTTTTCTTACTGGCAAAAAGTACTTTAATTGTGCGGGTGATGCTGAGTGAAGTAAGCTATACCAGCAAGACTACTCTTTTGCTGATGTAACTGTATGTGCACTAGGATTTTTGCCAGCTTGGAGGGAGCACAGGTATGTCTCTTAACCAGCGTAGCAGCAAAGTGTCTACGTTGAACCTACCCTTAGGTTGCTTATTTAGATGTTTGAATAGTTGACTTGAAGCAATTAGCAAATACAGGCAAATGAATGTATGACAGGTCTGAAACTTTCTACCTGCTTGTGAGTGCAGAGCATTAAGCTGGTAAGAGGGAAATGTAGTTGCAAGTTGGATGGATGGTCGCTCTGAGTGGTCACTGAGTAGTTCAAAGACCAAGAATGCTCAGTTTCAGGTCTTTCAAAAAAAGCAGCAAACTGTACCAATTAAACTACACAGGCTAAGAAAAATATGTGGTTAAAGAAGTATTTTCTCTCTATAGAGGCACTATTAAATTGACTCTGTTTTGTTTAATTGGTCTGACTCCAGTACAATGGCAAGCTTTCACTGCACGCTCTCTCTTTGGACTTGTTTAGACTACAATTGACGGTATAGTTCTGAAACATGTTTAAACAGTATCTTCATGCTGTACTTTGTTCAGGCAATGCCTTTTAATGTCTGTTTGCTGGTCAAGGCAAGTTGTGATGGGGGAGGAATGACAAGGTGGATGGGACAAGTGTTTCATATATAGTTCCTCTATTTGCAGGTGGTGTTAAATCTTAGCAGTTAAAACTAAAAATAGAGGTTTGACACAATATTGATGGTCTCCTGGAATGCATAAACTGCATTCTGCCGTTGCTGTTCTGCAGGTGAGTATGCAGTTGGTGCTCCAAATAGTACAAAAATGAAATAAATGCTAGAAGTCATTCTGAGATGAGGTGGGAAAAAAAAAAAAAAGCCCTCAGTTTGTTCTGTCCTTTGGCACATACGTCTTGGAGACCATATTCTTCAGCCATTGCAAGCCTGAACTAATTCTGATGATTTTGTGTTAAGATCTTGCATCTTGTCTGAGTGGTTAGCTGGTCAGTTACCAAAGACCAAACTGGTTTTCCTTATGTCAAATAAACATCACTGTAAAGAGCATCTTCATATTATAAAATAATCAGCAATTCAGTAAGACACAAACATCAGTGGTACACAAGAATTAATTCTTGCAGAAGTCTGTTTTGTATTTGAATTAAAATGATATGCTATTTGAGTAGCATCTGTTAGGGGTTTTAGGTTGCTGATAAACTCTGAATATTAAATATCCCAGTTAAATGGTGTAGCTTAAGTATGAAGTTACTTGGTTCAGGAGCCAGCTTGAATAGGGCTTGTGTGTATCTCTCTCCCCTGCTTTAGGTAAACAGTTGGTTCCCATGAACACCTGTTGCTCTTGTTGTGCTGTGGTTAGCTGACTAAGTGCTGCTCTTCATACTGTTTCCTGAACGCGCTTATTTCATAGCAGGTATCCAGGAATAGGCATATTCGGTGAGGTTTCCATTTACTAGTTGACTGGAATGTGGTGGTGTGGAAAAGGTACTTAAGATCTAGGTAAGAGCACAACTTGGTGTCCCGGTTCTAGAAATAGCATAACTTCCCATCGTATTTGTACAAGAGCGTGTGTGAACAGACTTTTATTGAAGCATATGTTGAAATCTGTATTACAGAAGCTGATAAACGTAACTGTACTGTTAGAGCTGGGATTCTATGGTGAAGGTTAACTGAATTATCTTAAATTTTTTTTTTGGTATCTAGCTCATTTTGTATGCTAACTCCAATAAAAATAAATGAGCTTTCCAAGATACTGACTTTTTTTTAATCAAACTGTACAGCCTTCTCTTGGGATTACTACATCCATTTCTTTGTGTGGGAAAGAATTGTTTTTCATTAGTGTGCTAGTCAGAAAGCAGACTGCTTAGTCTGGTTTCATTACTCAATCGCAGGAACTGAGAAAGAAACAGTATTTTCAGAATTTTGAATTCTAATATTTCCAGACCCTAATATATTCGCTTGTGTTTACAATGGTCTACAATGAATTTCATATGTGTGAATGTTCATTCTGTGTTTAGATAGGGCAAGCAGCTAAATTGTTACAGATTTTGCCTTTTTAGAAAATCATGTCATACCCTCACTTGTGTTTTCAAGGTAAAAAGATAGCTAAATTTGTGGTCTCCAAACCATATTAAAATTTCTACCTACTTACATTCCACAGCTTTTCTCCTCAAGTATGTTGCTTTAGGATGTAATTCCTGTTATCATTTAAAAGTCAGTGTATTTTGTGCCTGGGTTCGTAAGCCTTCATTATATTTTAAATGTTGTGCTAAGAAATCCAATACCATACTCTCTGGGATTTTTTTTTTTTTTTACGTCTTTAATACATGAGTGAAAGCCTACAGCAGAACTAACAAAACATGCACCTTCATTAGGACTAGGAATTCTTGAAGGAACCCACGCACGTTTCCTAGGCTTTCCAGAAAAGTGGGTATACAGGAGCATTGTATTATTAGTGACAGTAGTATAGTTCAGTCTGCTGCAATAACTGCCGTTATTTAAGGTAGTAAAATACTGAAGTAGAAAAGCCATTAATTTCAACGGTGGCATTAAGTTATTGTGTACATTGGTATGTAGGGTAACATTTTGGAATTGTGTCTTTACTTTAGTTTTAATACTTGCACGAATAGGTTAGTTGAAGTAGAAAGCTTAATTTAGTTGAGAAGTATTTGACAAAATGTTGGGAGTGCAAGCAGGCAGTTAAATTAGACTGGATACGCATAAATGCAATCAATAAGGTCCCTGAAATTGCTTGTATCTCAAGAGTAAAATTGGTGGTGTAGGCAGATTTTGTTTTTCAGGTGGTTACAAGAATTCAGGTTACTTTCCTTGTTCTTAAGTAAACTAACAGATGGACTGAGTCATCTGTCTGATAGAATTGCAGTCTTTAGCTAGCACTTTGTGACAGTTGCAAGTAATTTTTGGACTGGTTGTTTCTGCCCACCTGATAAGGAATCTGGCAACTGTTTTGCCCTCAAGGTCTCTGGATAGTTTAGTGAATTATTTTGATAGTAAAAGTATAAGTCTTTAAAAGATTACCGTGTGATGGGAGGGTGCGGGAATTGGAATAGGTTTTTTTAGAAAAAGCTATTTATGACCATCTTAGCAGTTATGTTGTCAGTCTCTAAAAATTAGAAGTGGTCTAGGAGTGTGTATAATTCAGGAATGCTCTTTGGAAAGGTATGTACAAGTTTTTTCTTGACTCTGATTCAGAGCTTGTTGTTGGAGGTCAAAAACCAAGACTGAGTTAGTTAGGGTCCTACATCAGACCATGATAGCGTAAAAGCCTTTTTTCTACACTTCCATAAAAAGGAGAGGAATTACTGTTCCAGCACCTGTTTCAGTGGATGCTTTGCTAGCACACTTACACCCTAAGTGGCGTATCTCGGTGCTGCCTTAGGCATGTGATTGGAAATATGTGGTAATGAGGACTGCTTCTTGCTGTGCTGGTGCATTTCATGACGAACTATTATAGAAGTAGGTTATTGAACCACTGGGTAGAGTGATTTGCTTTCGTTACTAGAGAGCAAATGTATTTTGTGAAACAGATACTATTCCCTTCTTTACTTTGACCTTTCATCTAGAATTGCTCTTGACAGTTCATGCCTGCTTCCACTCAGCAGTGTAGAAATACATGTGCCAGCTCTCTAAACATCCAGACATATTTAGGTTTTAAGAGTGCTTTGGTGTTGAGAGAAAGCAGAAGATACCTGCTTTTTATGTTTGATTCAAAAAAAAATTGACTTTTAGTAGTAGCTACGAGTAAATGTAGCAGAGACAGAAGTCACACGAGCCTTATTGAAGAGCTTCAAGGTGTATGAGTAATTTTGCATGGTGCCTACCTTACTCTCCCACGCCACCTTTCCCTGTGGGTCCTTGTGAGTTGTGTAAAACTTCCTTGTGTTCCTGGGCTGTTTGCATCTCTCTTGGGATTGATACAGGAGCAAAGACACTTTGGTATCTGTCAGTATTTAAACCTGCCAGATGGAAGAGCCAATGTCGTGTCCCTGCTGTCCTTCCCCTGCCCTAACTTCCCGTGTGTTCTCACAAACGTGGAAAAGAGCAAGGTTTGCGTATAGGTTTTTTTGTTGAATAATGTACAGAATCTTTTTTCCCATTTTAGAAATGGCTGCACTACCTTATTTTAACTTTCAAATTTTCTAACTCAAGAAATAAAAATATATTATCTGAGTAACTCAGTCTGCAGTAGTTTTGCCTCGTTTTAAAATGCTCTCTACCAATACAGGTTTTAGAGGAAAATGTTGAGTGTTATTTCAGGTACTCTTAGTTAATTGTTCTAATAATTGATAAGCCTCTCCCCTGTTGTTACTGTTACAAGTCTCCTTCCCTGTAACTGTTTCACGACTAATGTTTAAAAAGTTCCAAAAAAAATGGGAAAATCATGCTTACCGCCTTCTGACAGTGTTATGCATGTGCTGCTCCTGATGTTACAGTTCTGTAGACACTTACGGGCAACTGATAGAACTGCTCCTTGGGAGATGATGTGACATTTTCCTGGGTTTACTGTCCAAATGCTAGTGACAGCCTGGTGGAGAAAACGGGACTGCTCAATATGATGTGAGATGAATTGTCAATCTAGTTTGGTTTAGCCTTTCCAGTTGAGCTGCTAGCACATGTTTTGGGAATCAATGCACAAGTTAATGTAAGTAAGTTGAAGTAAGATTCTCTTGCTCTCTATGGGTAATCTTTAGGCAGGGCTCATTAAAAGAAAACATGGTTAAAAAAAAATAATCTGCTCTTAGTTTCACATGTTGAAAATCCTCCAGGCAAAGCTGGCTTGCATAAAGGAAGAGGAGTAAAAACTATTTCAGTTTAGTCCACAACTAGTATGCTTCTTTGCTGATTGTGTAGGTTGGTGTTGTGGTTTTTCCTTTTTTTTTTTTTTTTTTTTAATTATGGTAAAGAAGGGTGCTGACACCCAGTGAAGTATGGGGGAGAGAAGTGGAAACTGATTGCACTCCAGAGGGTGATACAAAAATGCCACTTTGCTGGACTGGTGTGCTGCCAGAAATAACTCTCTAAACTTGTAGTTTGCAGCACAAACAAGATTGGAAGGATTTTGTTTAAAATGTTCTCTCATTCTTTTGTTATTCTTCACAAATTTGGAACGTCTTTTCTGTTTCCTGAATCAGGTTACAAAGTAATCTATGTTTATTGCAAATTCCATAAAGAAGGGGAGGTGGTTGTATACTAGCCATGTAGTTTAAAGGAGAAAAAGTTCTGAAACTTGGAATTTAGCAGAATAGCAAAAGAACAAGAGTAATCATAGGTACAGCTAAAGCCTCTGTTATGCCTTAGTTGCAGTTTTGTAGCAACCACAGAAATACTTAATTTTTTTTTTCTAGAGGAAATCTATTTCTATGTATGTGTCATTCTTCTTAAAGCAATTTCCTAAAATATAGTTTAGTACTTAAATTTTTTTTGGCCACTGATTGCTGTCATTTCATTGCAGGTTATCATACAGTGATACCAGAAGCACTTTGAAGGGCGGGTAGTTAAGGGAATGTTTTATTGTGGTCTCGTCTGGCTACTGGTAAATGGTTTTATATTTCAGTTCTATAAACCAGTATATATCTTCTTATGTGGTCATATCTGCTAGAATTGTATATTTTCTGGAGACTTCCATTGGAGTTGCATTTTTTTTCTTGTTGTATGGGATTGAAAATGCAAATACTAAATGGGAAGATGATTAGGATTCTGTTGTAGTTTATGTATTTCCAACAAAACTTTCAGTACTGCTGTATTAGTGGTATTTTTACTGGCATTGGTGGAAAGAGGTGGTTGGTATTTTTAGGTTCCATTCAGCTTTCTGGTTGGCTTTGCAAATCTGACTTAAGCATATGCTCTGAGTAAATCTGGGCCTTGAGCCTGGTAACGTTGCTGCTTAAAATCACTACCTCTTGAAATATCTTTTGTTAAATGTAAGTGTTTTTCAGGTACCAAGCTTCCAACTCTAGGCCAGTGAGAATTTTGCTTTTCTAGCTACTGTAGATGTTCATGTCAATGTGTTACAATGAACAATATACACTGCTACTTGTTTTGAGAACTTGTTTTCTCTGTATATTTTCCTGTTCTATAAAAATCTCTTTCCCCTTCTTTGCTTTCCTTTAAAAGCTTAGAGTGTTTTTATAAACAGTGCATAGTGATGTGTACACCTTGTGCTTGCTCTCCTGTGTTGAACTCCTGTTGATATTTGAGGGAAGTATATGATCCTTTTGGTGGACCTTGGTCTGTTAAACAATACTGACTCTTCTATAAAAGTACTCAGTCTAAGTTAATGAAACAGATTTTTTTTTTTTTTTTTTTGCTTGTTGGATTTGTACTTAAAATGGAGCATGGTGAAGCTTTGCTAGAAAACTTGTACTGTGTTCTTGAAGATGTTTACAAAGCCAATTTTTAGAAATTGCAGTTGGGTACCGTGGATTAAGTTAAATGGACTTTACAAGTTCAGAATAAACATTGTTATCTATTGTCTGAAATAGATGGTGTGGCCAGACTGACAAAACAGTGAAACCTAATCCAAATGAACCTAATTATGGCAGAGATAATAAATCAAAGTAGTGAATGACAGCACTGTTACGAAAATGATTAGTGCTGAAGCTCAGCATTTGTGTTTGTAAGTCTATCACTGAACATATTACTTAAAGCAGGTGTAGTTTCGTTGTGGTCATGTACTAGGCTAGCAGAAATATGAAATTTTTTTAAAATTACATTTAGAGGTACTTTTTTTGTAGTTCAGAATATTTCTGCTTTGATAGAAGTCTCTGAATACAGTCAGAACTCAAGAAACTACTATTATATTTTAATTTATTGTTATACACTGGTGTATTTAGTTGAATCACTTTGGTGGGAGTAGGACAGGAGGATGGTGCAGGAAGTAGCTGATACTTTGTGTCTCCATTTGGTGTGTATAGGTATATGAAATAAACATATCTTGAACACAGGACTGCCTTAGTCAGGTATGAACTACCTGGTCTGAAACTGAGTGTGGTGACAGTGGTCACTGTATATAGTAGTCACCACTTTTCTCTTGGTAGAGCCTGCTGCTTGAGGGGTGACTCAAGACATGAAAGGCCTACCCAGTTCAATTTTGTTCTGACCAGGAGAAGGCTGAGGAGATAGGTTCATCTTAGAAAGCCAGCAGGAAATCCATGTCTAGTCGTGGTAGAAGGAAGAGCAGGTGAATGGCTAGAGTACTTGAACAGTAAGTTGTTACTAATAAACTTCATCAGAAGTTGAACCTGGTACTTCAGCTGTTCCTTCAGTGTTACAAGTTTTGGAGGATACTTGAGAATGAGGTTTCGTAGCATGTCAGTGGTCTCGTTGGGTTTTTAGCTACTGAGCGGAAATGCAGTAGTGAGTTTCAGATGAAAATTTTGAGTTGAGATTGAGGAAGACCAAGGCATCAAATACATAAAAGAAGTAAATTAAACAAAATTTGCACCCTAAAGATCTTGTCCTGTAATCTCAAGGATTGTGGTAGTACCGTTGTTCTAGTTTCCACAATAGTGTGATGAGTCCGGTAGCCTTTAGTTTAGTGATCAGTTCAGTTAACTGCATCATATATGAATTATTCTCAAAATTATTACTGCTGAACTTTACATCTGACCTTACAACTAAGTTGTGAGGTGAAGAAATCTGGACTTCTGGGTTCAGGGACTTAATTTTGTGTTTTGTCAATATCTCTGAGTAGTCTTTTCATAAAGTTTGGAAGAATAATGGCTTTTTGGCATACTATATAGGTTACTTTAAAACCAAAGTGTATTAAAAATTTGGTATATGTTTTATTTGCTGTACATTTCTTATTCACCAATATGTTCCTGTAATTGCCGCTGTTTCCAACAGTAGCTAAATCCAGGAATGGATGGCAGTAAGATAAACACAAAAGTTGTCTTGCAGGTTGTGAATACTGTTGCTGTAGCTGTGTTGCTCTAAGGGTATAAACAAGACAAAGGTTTTATAAGGAAAGGCAATATCTTTTATTAGATCAACTGCTGCAGTGGTGAGGAACAGGACACGGGCAAGCTTTCAAACATTCAAGTGCTGAGTTCCTGAGAAAGTTATTCAATTCTTTGGAGACACCATGTGGAGATTTTGTACTGTGTGGATTGTTGCAGACGCGTTGCAGATACAGGTAAATGTTGCTGTGCGTTTTATTTTTTATAGGTAGGTCATAGTTTTGATGTCTGACCTAGTAACAATATTTGGTATAATTCTTATTTCAAAGAGTAGGGAATTAGGTGCTTGAAAACAGGTAAGCAGCTGTAGGATACTATTTAAATTGCCATTTGTTTTTGCATTACTCTGCAAAATGATGTCTGCATAAAGGAAGTGGAGATTGCATTGCAGAGAAAAATGTCAAAAAGTAAAACTGAAAATACTTTTCAAATGAGGCTGTTCCTATGTAAAGTGTGAACATGTATTTTCCTTTGAAGCATCTGACTACTGGGAATCACTGAGAGAAAAAAAAATTCTCAGAGTGCCTTGTTTGAGAAGGCAGTCTGTGTTATTTTTGTGGGAACGTGGTCTTGGTCACTAGTGCAACTTGTGTATAGTAAATCTGTAAGATGCAGATGAAAGTGGGTTGCATTGCAGGGATTGCATCTTTAGACATGACTAATGCCTAATAATACTTAATAGTAGGACTTTATTTTTGCCCTGTTGAAGTCCCTAGTTAGTCATCACAGGATAGGAGAGTGTGCAGTTAAGCCAGTTCTGAATACTCTGAATATCTTACCTTCAATTCGTGTGTATCCTTTTCTTAGGGCAGTTGGATGCAAAACAAGCAACTTGTCCTCTTGCTCTCCTCCCTGCCCCGAGAATAAAAAGAAAACACTGCTCCTGATATGAACCGTTAACCTCTGTGTGCTGCCTGTGTATGAAGCTGTTCACTTGTTTAGGGTTTCCAATATTTGATGCACAATCTTCACCTACGATCAGGTATCTGATTTCTGTCTGGTCCGTTCTGTGGGCTCACTAGTTGTGAATAAAGAGGGAGAGAAGTGACTGTATAGTATGAGAAATCCTTAGCTGTTTTGAATTGGGAAGTGTTTGTAAGCTTGTTGGTTAATGGTATGCTGTACGTTATCTGGACCTTACATAATAAGGCCTTCTAACTTTTTTCCTTAACTCGTTCTTCTAAGTATATTGCACATATTTTGTAAGTGATGTTAGGATGAAGACTGAGCTGTCAGTGTAACTCTTAGGAATGCTTTCAGGCTTGGTGATCTATGTAGTAGTAGTCTCTGTATTCAACATCCATATATTTGAAATCCTGTGTGTTTTCCTTCTGAATTGAACTGAGCTCCCTGTCTTCAAGTACGTCTGCAGCTGGGATGGGCGTAGGGAGTGGACTCACCCCAAAGCCCAGTCAGTAGCTATTTTGGTTGTAACTCTCATGGTGCTTACCATGGTCTTGTCTGGGAACGGGGAGGGTATTTAAAAAAACCCTAATGAAACAAAAAACCTGAGAGGAATCTCCCCAGTTTGGTGTTGCGTATTTTCATATAACTTACCATGTAACAGTGCATCAATTTACTAACCAGTTGAGTGATCATAATTTTCCTGTTCTTTGGGGAAGGTGGAGAGATTTTATGCAATTCATGCTGTCTTACAAAAAACTTTCTCTCCTATTAAGAGGAACACAGTTTAGATGTCCACACATAGTTCAGCTTCAGAATTCATAACAGAGCTTAAATTCGAAGTAGTATGGGTTGATGCTTATTTTAATTCTTTGGTAAAACAAAACCAGCCCCCCAAACACACACACACCCCCCCCGCAAAACTATTTAGAAATAGAGCAATAGGCTTTTCTTCTAGAATTTGAGAGCTTTAATTTTTTTACTTAGTACGGCAAAAACCTGCTAAAAAAGATGAACACATTCAACACTAAAGAATGGAAATTTTATGCATCTAAGAACTTTTTTGTGGATATTACTATGGAATTAAAATGTTGCTGGCCATATGCACTGTAGCAATTAATTTTCTTTTAGCAGCACCATACCCTACAACCATTTAAATGTACAGAATCATTTAAATGTAAAACAGAGTAAGTGTTGGACATGGCATCTGTGGTTAGATTGGTGATGAGGGTAATGTTTATGCTCTGGATATTCTGTATCTCAGGAAGACTAGGGTTAACTGTAGCTTGGCAAGTAAAAAAAAAAAGTTCCATATTGTTTTTCTGCAGTAGATTCCTGTTGCTATGCAACAAACAGAATGTCACTTAGTACAGGATATATTAAATTTGTATTCCCGGCACATATCTCTGCACGTTCATTTTATACTGTAATGGGAGGGTATGGTTCTGACTTCCTGTAGGGCTGTAGTATGAAGTGTAGATTTGAGTTGCTATTCTGGTGCTTGCTGTAGCTGCGGTGACGTCAGCGTGCTTGCAGAGCCTTTCTTTGTTGTCGCATGGATGGGACACCTGTGCAACACAGTCAGGCTTCCAACCAGACAAAAAGGGGTGGTGGTTATCTTCCCTGAGGTGGGGTGGTATTGCCAAGCAACATGTTAAGACTTCAGAAGGGAGAAATTTTTTGTATGGAAAAAATCTTAGGCTATGAATTCTGAAAACCTTTAAGTACGATGCAGAGGAAGTTAATGCAGATGGCAGTGTGTGAATCTTTAAACCAAAAGATCCAGTTAATTTTTAATGATTAGAATTAACTTTGCTATTTGAATATGTCGATACCTCCCCTCCCTACCTCCTCGCTCCCCCCAGTGCTAAACCCAACCAACCTCAGCATCCAAACTCTTCATGCTTGCTCTAGATGGATTCTGGAATAAATGTTTAGGGCGTGTTTGCGAAAATTACCTTCAGTGGCTCTGGAACCAGTAATTAAGTAATGGACAAATGACAACATCTGGTAAGGCACTAATTTATAATCTAGTTAGACTTCTGTAGTGGAAAAGAAGGCAAAAATAATATTTGAAAGCTAGAAGGATGTTAATGTGATCTTTGCTTTAAAGGCTATAATGCAATATAGATGACTGAAATACAGAAACTTGAAAGCTGTGGATTTTTAATACCGTGCTTTTAAGAATAAAATGCATGCATTCTGTCTTACGTGCTGTGACGTTTATCCTGTATAATAATCCATCTTATTTTAAGCAGTTCTCTGAATTTTGCTGTGGATTTTGAAAACCAACTTAGAAAATCTAAGCTGAAGTTAAGTTGGATATTAAAATTAGCAGGTCAAATACTGTCCCTTTTTCTGCTCTTGGAATTGATATATGCCATTGTTTAACATCTCTTTAAATTGTCAGTCTGAAGCAGATTTGTAAGTAGCTGGGTTTTTTAAGGTGATTGTAAATTTATTTGTGTGGCTTCTTAGTGAAGCAGAAGTCAAAAGGAAGAGTCAAAATGAAGTTAGGAAAGATTCAACACATCTCAGTACTGTTCTCTTGCTCATTTTGCCAAGGGGATGCCTCTAATATATTAAGCATCATCAAAGGAGCAAGCAGCCTTTAAATAATACCATTTTCTTTCTTGTAGTCTGCTTCTGAATTCAGAGCTCAATGCCAGAATGTTCTCCTGTTCCCAAGCGGACCTAAAAGCCATTTCTCTGTCTATACAAAGAGAACCCGATGCAACCCCAAAAAAACCCTCTTGTGGCATTCTATACTTGGCGAGATCAAACTTGCGCTCTGTTACAGAAATGGTTTAAGGCCATGGATGGGGATGCTTGCAGGCTTTTTGCTTTCTGTTTTGGGAAGATGAATCTTTGCTTCTGTTGCAGAACTGTTTGGCGCAAATGAGAATACTGCCTGTGGCTTCAATGCTATGGTGACTTGTTTTAATGGTATCTTTTGGCACAGGAAACAGTAGGAATTTGTAAAACTGCTTCCTCTTCTTGCGGATGGGGGCAGAACATAATTTAATAGCGAAGCTAACAGTTTTATCTGGAACTTTAATGAAATGAACATATTTTAATGTGTTGAATGGAGAAGTTCTAGAATATGACAGAATATTGGAATTTCCTTCAAGTTTGGTAACAGCTATGATTTTGCTGACAGCATCCAGGGCTAAAGAAAATCTCCACAGAAATTTTCCAAGTATAAATTTGGGATGAAGGGGTCAAATGATGGAGAGCAAAAAAATTAACATCTAGGAACAAACGCTGTTTAAATTATTTTTTTCTTGTTTCCCTCCAGTCTTTTCTTCCTTTTATTTTTTTACTTTGAGGGGTTTGTACTGTTGTGCTTCCTTGTATAATGGAGTACGATCGAAAATGAGCAAAAATTCAGCAGGTAAAGCAACAATCCATTTGCATGTTAATGGTTGCCAGATGAAAGTAATCTGTGTGGGTAGTGCATACTATTTTGATTTTTTTTTTTGAAGCTCAGGTGCTATGCTGCTATAAATAGTGTTATTACAAAACAGCTTTTCATATCCATCATGTTCTCCCCAAAATTGAAATTAAATTGGGGCAAATCCTGTCGATTTGATACAAGTAGTTCAGAGTTCTGTTTGGCTGTTGGGAAGAAATTAATACATTCTTTATGTATGTGTGCTCAGTCGCACTAACCTACTGGCTCTTGGCCGTTACTTAATACCTGTATGCATACACTATATGCAGAATTGTGTAAAAAGGATGTTGAAACATGTGAACAATTATTTGCTATTTTCCCTCCCCTACAATAGAGGCCAGATTCTGGTTTGCAGGAAGAATTAGGTTGTGGTTTGAAGGCTGCTTTATTCTGTTTTAGATTGTCTTTGTTGCAGAAGTTGGAAAGTCTCTAATGAATGAGGTAGGGATCTGCTTGAAGAGAAGATGATTTAGTGGTCTCAGGTCAGTGTTCTCCTCAAGAACTGACTGCTTTTTATTTTTCAAAGAGTTTCTGTCCTTTGGTGCTAGTGGAGTTGTTCAGAGTTGTCAGGGATGTTTGTTAGCTGTGTTCTGACTTGTTTTCTTACTGGCTACCTTAAGACTGTGGATCTGATCTGTCAAAACATTAAATTATTCAGCATATACTTTAATCCTACAAAGCACAGAGAACATTATATGGCCATTGAAGACAAAGGGCCCTAGATCATCTTGGATTAAATGATCAACATCAGAAGACTCAGCACACCCAGTTGTTGTGCTTCAGCTCTCCAGTGGAGGAAACAACTTCCCATCTGTTTCTCCTTAACTTTTTTCCAAAAAGTTGTTATGCTAATTTCTTAAAAATAAGTGTGTTCAAGTTTGAAGCTTTCAGATGCTGTATTTTATGACACGGTGCTTAAACTGCGAGTAACTTCTGAATTTGGTATTCAGAAAGTTTTGATTAATGTGCAAAAAATGTCACTACATATTGAATAATGAAGAAGCCTACTAGCTGTTCATTCCTTAGTCCATCTATCCTAAGTCAGAGGTAGCCTGAGAAAAAAGGTAGGAGGGGTGGGAGGAGTAAGTATGTAAGACCTTTTTAATGATTTTACAACCATAAGTCACTCCTTCCTCTCATACATAAGCAACCAGAACTTTGTCGTTCTTAACTCTTGTGTTTTTTTGACTCTGAAGGTTGTTTTTTTTAAACCATATTAATAGTGTAATGTCTCATGTTCTTTAAACATTGAAATAATAAGCCAAACATAGTGTGCCATGATATGGGAACATAGATTTGGAACAGCTAGATTTTCAGCTGCATGTACTACCTAAAATCAGTGACACTCTTGTGTAGTTCTTGTCCTGCTGGTAGAGCATGCACGTGAAGGAAACAAACTGTGATTACAACAGTGTGTGCTTACCAGAGAGGAACACCGTAACTCCAGGAATCCATGTTCTGCTTATACTGTGCTTAATCAGAGTCACTAACTTCAACCAAACTAAGATCCATCAATATTTATCTGTCAGTTTTTATGGTAGGACTAGGGGGATCCTTGACACTTAGCTCATTGTTCTTGTGGTTTTTGTGGGTAACACCATGTGGCTTTTTCTGAAGATGCTTTGAATTGGTCTGTGTTGCTCTCTCCTTTACCATATAACTAAAAGACAGGTAATGTCTTATAGAATGGGACAGTCCACTTGGGTGACTTCTTTTAGATACTTGGAGGTGTAATTGCTCTATAATGGGTGATGAAATGGGTCGCTTCTGTGTGTTTTGTCTACACGGCAGATGCAGGCCTGGTTGTTAAGGAGGGAGGTGGTGTGGTACCCTCTGAGCAGCAAGGAACAGGTTTTCAAAATAACTACATGCTCTCTGGCTTTACCTTGGGAGGCTCTCGGGCGAAGGTGATGCCAGGGAGCAGTCTGGGCAGACAGATTTTTCTTACAGACTCTGGTCTGTAGGCTGCAGTTTGAGCACTTTGTTCACTGGGTTGTATCTGAATGTAGACCTGAACTTTTTTCCTCCAGTCACTTTTCCAGTATGTTGGTATTGTTCAGAATTCTTACCATGTCCTCCTTCCTGCTTGCATCTTCTTCTGGGCTTCTGTCCTCTCTGATAGCAAGCATTCTTTTCCATCTCTCTATGGTCCTGCTGCAGCACAGGCATCACAAAACTGCACTTCGTGTGTTTTCTCTGAGTGTGGCTATCTGAATATGGTTTTCAAAACTCCTTTCTGCTCTCTTTACAGTAATTTTTGTGCAAATCTTTCTTATGAAAATGCCATGTAAGTTCTGTCAAGACCAAGTCATACTACAGCATCTGCTACTTCTCCCCAGTAACTAGCATAGGACTCCAGAAGACTTAAAGGAAATTAAACTTGTTTGGCATTATTAGTTCTTAAGTAACATTGAAGATGTATTTGTTATCTGTTAGCAGGTTTTTACTACTAGTTTGTGGTGCTATTTTTCTTAGGATTCAAGTTAAAACATAGGCTCTTCATAAACCTGACAGCTTGCTTCCTTCCTCGTTCAGAACCTCGCATCTGCTCTGAGGTAGCCACTGGGCCACAGGCTTCTGCAAATCTGATTGATTGACATCCTTTCATGGCCTGAGGTTCTGAATACTAGCTGAAAATACACTGGTATTCAGGGAAAATTTTAATGAGTCTTTCCTCAGCTTGGAATGGAATTTGTTTAGTGTAATCCTAAAACTGAGGCTTGTAGCTATGATATTCAGGGTTTTTCTCACAGGGGAAAGAAATCCATAGTAAATGCAGACACAAAGTATACAAAAAAGTAATCTGTCGTAGTTGAAGCTTGCAAATTTTTATACAGTTGAAAACATGAGCTTTGTGGGAAAAAAAATTAAAAAGGAGCAGAGTGGAGCAATCTGTTGCTAGCATCACTGATAGTATTGCAGAGAAAAGACTAAAGGGTGAGAATGGGACGGATTCCCTGGTAATTTCAAGACATCGTGTTGAGGATTACCTTCTTGGGGTCCAAGTAGGGTGTAACAGTTTATGGTGTAAGATGTTGGGCTACAGCCTACTGATAATAACCTAAAAGAGGGGCTGAAGTTGATTTTGCAGGAGTAACCCTCTTTTTACCATAACCTCCTGTCTTGCTGTAGTTACACAATTGTAGTATGCTTCAGATTTCATTCTCTTACCCCTGGCACCTGTGTGTTACAAGTGCCTGATTAAAATCCTTTCAGTTTGACCCAGGTTGTTGTTTGCTGTAGTGGATTGTAGCCAAGTCCTGTACTGAATCTAAAATGCTTGAACTTGCTTTGACTTTCAGAAGAAACTCCAAGTTTTCATCGGAATGAGGTATATCATTGTACAGAATTCTACATAGTTTAAAAACCTTCAAGGAAGTCTAGTGCATTAGAGAATATTGTGTGACTTATAGTCAATATGTTCTTCTCCTACAGTATAAGCTAATTGTTTTTCGAGCAAAATGTTTTACTTGCAAATAAATCTCTGATTGAAGCGGTTTTGTTCTGTACTGTGAGAGTTAATTTTGCTGAGATGTAATTAGCAGTAGTCGTGGCTTCTGCACCTAACAAAAATAGTACCTGAGAAGATAGGCGCAGTTTGCTGTCTCTGTACGTGGCTCATTTGTGTTTCATAACAGCCTGAAAGTGTTGGAAATACTGCTACACAGTGTTATCAAATACTCATTTTTCTGTGTAGCTAGTTGGTACACTTAGGGGATAAGCTGTTAAACTGGTAATCATGGATTGATTACTTCTAGAAACTAGCTGAGTTTTCATTTAAAATTGTCAGTACGACAACTTCTGTCTGCCAAATGGCTCAAAAACATGGAAACCTTTTCATTTTGCTTTCCTTTTGTGTTGCAACAAGCTACTATTTGTAGTTATGGTCCTTTCATGGAGTTCCTTTAAACTACTGTACACTGCTGAGTATCTTTAGGTGTAAGTAACTTCATGCTGCTTGTCTCCCTATCAGATGTTAGGCTTAAAACGCTTTGTGGGTAACACAGAAGAACAGATCAGAATGGAAATGGGAGTGGGGAGAGTGTCCAGTCTTCTTATCCAGCTTTAGCGAATGCATGTTCAGAAAGAATTTAACTTACTGTACTATGTGAAATCCAGAGGTGTGAGGTAAGTGACTGTTTTTCCTAGCAGTAGCATCACATTCCTTTCAAAAAATGAGTGCTGCTTTTCAGTCCCACCTGTACATCTTAACTAGTGGGGCCAGCAAAGGCACAAATGAAAATCTGAAACAGATACTTGCATTTTAAACCTCTGTCAGTGTAGTGCTTAATGAAACAAATGCTTTCTCTGTTCACTTGGCAGTCAGTGTCTTTCTCTTAACTCAACCTGCCAAGTCTACTTTCCAGATGATTATTGTGGGGTTACAGATGCCTGTAGATGGGATGATCAGGAGAACATCTATGAGACCATCTTTATAGCTTGAGTTTGTAGCCCAGAGGTGGTGGAGCTGCTACCAAAAAATTTAATAGGGTAAAAAGGACTTGATTGGTAGTGCAGTTTTCAAACTTGCATGTAGCTGTTCCTGTTTTGTGTGTTTCACCTTAATAACTTAGCTCCGTTCAGGGTTTTGGAACTTAGTTATGCTTGGTCAAAATAAATGTTATTTGTGAAGCTTGTCAGATGTGTGCTTTGTCTAAACGTCACTAAATGCTGATGACCAGTGTCTAGCAATTGCTAAGATTGTAGTTCACTGCAAACTTTGGAGAAATTAGAAGCAGGATTGTATTTTTTGTCTAAAAATGTATTTTTTTTGCTGTTATTTTTGTCTTAAAAGTTTTGAATTGAACATTGTTATTATTGAATGTTATATTTTGTAATGCCAATTAAAACTATTTTTAAAATGCTGTTTTATTCTTATAAAGATCTTTAATTTTTTTTTTCTTCTGTGATTGGGATTAACTGGACAAACTTCAGCCAAACTATGAATGCTAAATTCAGTTTGCAATTTTAAAATTTTTTGATACATCTTATTTGCAAAATAGGTTCTTGTCTAAGACGGGAGCTTTTGTTTCGTAGCTTTAGAATGCCTTGATCTACACTTTAGGCAAGGCTTGGTCAACTCAAACCACTTTAGAATCTATTTGCTTGTGCTCATTTTCAGAGATTATAATCTAAAAAGCCATTTTAAAAAGTGGCTGCAGGCTACAGAAGCCCAAGACTTCCCCCAGTATTTCCCCAGTTCGGGGAGAACTTCAGTGACAGCCTACGTACTCCGTGTGACGATGGTGAAAAATGCTGGGATTATTTGCAGCTCTATTTGATCCGTGGTATGCACTGCATCTATTGTTAGCTCTCCAGCTGAAGCAAGAGCAGGAGTTGTTTTTCTCTTTTGACATTCTCTGTCCAGACCTGCTGCACTGCTGTATCAGTCTTGAGTAGTTAAGGGTGATAGTATTGGCAGGCTTCCCATCCTTTTAGTAGCTGTGGAGGAGCTGAGATGTGGGAGACCATAACTTAGCATGGGTGGTTTTGCTTTTAAATTCTTGAGACGACTGCAGGCAGTATATCTCTAGAAGCCTATAAAATTCCCTGTGTTCAGCTTTCCTGTTCGGTTTAGAGTCTTTTGGAAGTGTAAGTGCTCTTCTTGGATAATTCTTTACCACGGAGATTAAATGCTCTGTGTTTGTCTGTGACAGTAATGAGGACAAGATTGTTCACATCTAGCCTCTAAATACAACAGCGTCACTAATCCACATATGTGTGCTTCTTGGCTGTTGCCTGTTGCAGAAGAGATCATAGTCACCTTTTTTCTTCAGTGTAAAATTTGGATACTGAACTCTTCACAGGTTCATGGGTTTGTCTCAAATTCAGTCTTAGACTGCATTGTACTTAAGCTTGTTGTCTTTTTAAATTTCTCACATCTGATAACATGCTATTACAGGGGCATATTTCTGATGTTGCCTGATGACTAGAGAACTGAGCCTTTAGGGACTTGATTTGGGTTGATTGCTTTGTTATGAAATATTAGATAAGATTGTATCAAAACTAATAATAATAGATTACCTATGAAATCACGCAAATAGGTTTGAAAGCTGTTGCATCTGACATTAATGTCAGGTTAAAAAAAAGAAAGCTTGCAAAGATTTCCCCAGTGTTGAACTCTGGGCACTGTGGCTGTTTATTTAAACTGGGACTTCCTTCTGACTACTTAAAAACAATAGAAAATGAGTCTTAATCTAAAAGACTTTGCTTCCTATCTTAGATTTAACTCCCTTGATAACAAACCAAAGAAAACAGGATATATAATTTAAACAAGACAGATTTCCGAGTGCTAGGATTCCCTGCCTGTGGAAAGAGTTAGGTTTTGTGTGTACTAGACAGATTTCAGTGTTTAAAGTAGCATTAAAAATGAGAGAAATGTCCTGTTGGGGCAGACCAATGGTCGATCTAGTCCCGTGGTCTGTCCTGGAGAGTAGCAGTAGGAGAAGCTGCTTGGAAGAAGCTACCTGCAGCCACTTGGTGATCCCTTTTCCTCTTCCTCTGCCAGCACCCTAGAATCCATTGTTTGAGGTATTTTGGAACATGCATGTTGATTTCTTTTATTTTTTTATTTTTTTAAAGAACCTGTTATCCATGAATTCTTCTAATCCCATTTTAGCTTGCTGATCTTATCTGCCCCATAACTTCCTGTAGCAACGACGTCCAGAAATTCACTGTCTTTGTATGTAACTCTTTGACCTTTAAGGTGGTAGGGATTGATGTTTAGTCAAATTAAAAGTTCAAATTTGGCAGCTGGCTTCACTTTCCCCCCTCACTGAGTTCTGCTTCTGTTAAGCAGTCTGTTTTATGGTATGTAGTACAGTATAGTGAATGTATTTCTTTGCAAGTGAAATGAAAAGGAGGAGAAATTGTGTTGCTTGTGCTACTGTATGGCCAAAAGAGCATTGTTAACTTTCCTCAGTGTGGATTAAGTGGATATGCAGATACAGTAGTTCAGACTATCAAATAGCACCTTCCAATTTATTCCTTTTAGCAAATAAAGGTCTGCACTAGTAAGGAAAGATATTTCTAAACATTTTGACAATTTTGACAGGTTACTTTAGTGATTGCTCTAGCAGTTTGTAATATTTTTATGAAACTGTTTCTATAAAAATATTCTTTGTGAATGTAGCACAAAGGCAATATATGTTGCATAATTTTTATGGCTGGAGGGAAGAGCTTGAAACTTGTACAGCTCCTGTGTATGACTTGCATTACGCAAGAACAGGGCTTCCTTGCAGCTATTGCTTGAGGTCACTGTCCTGCTGTGTACATTGTTTGTTACTCATGTTACAGGTCAGCATAGTTTTGCTTGGTTTTCTTTCTTCCTTTCTTTTTTTTTTAACTATACCTAGGTAGCTGTGTTTAGAACAAACCACAGAAAATGGAAGTAGCAATCCCATGACATAGAGGAATGTTAAATTTGCAAGCTTAGTACCTGTAATGCAGAAATGCTAGTATCGAGTCTTTAAACTCACAGAACCCTTGTATATCAGGAGGAAAGTCAGTAGGTTTTTATGGTGTAGTAGTATCAGTTCACTCTTTCACATTCCTCCTTGTTATGAGCTGTAAAAACCAGACTGGAGAAAACATGGTGACCTCAGAAGATAGTTATGGTGACAGCACTCTATATAGTGTGACTTTTGTCATGCTACTTGACACTTGAGGTTTCGGTGTGTTTCTTGCCTGGGAAGAACCCCCACCCACCATCTATAAAGTCACAGTTAAAATCTAGTGAAATGCTTCAAATTACTCCTCTAAAGTTGTATGCTGGCTATTACATTCTTTTTGCTTATATTTGTGGATTGGCATACTTTGCATATCATGAATGTTGGGATTACTCTGGGAATTTTACCATAAATTTCTGGATGTTTTAAGTATTAATCTGACACTAATGAAGGTTTTGGTCTTGATTTCTCTCTTACATACTGTGTTATCATGAACTGAAATAGTACTTCAGTGATGGAAGGTGGCAGTTTTGTGGGCTTTGGAAATTGAAGAGGTTAACAGTCTAATGTTGAAGTACAAGTGAGAAACTGATGAGTAACTCTTCCTGATTTTGTTCTGGGGAATCAGAAATGCTGTTTAAAGAAGTCCACATCTAGTGTACACACAGAAGGTGTATTTTATTTACAGCAAAATCCTTATTTATTTGTCTTGACAGTTGCTAGCTGTAAAGAATGAACATAGCTGTATGTAAGAAAACGTAGTTGTGTTCTGGTTCATTCAAAATTCAATTAAGTTTCCATGTCAGGACCAAGAGCTGTCTTTATTTACACTTGTAAAGCTTCTGTTGAAAGAAGTGGAGGTTATGTACTTTAAATTTAGGCCAAACTAGGTTCTCTTGGATGTTTTGGAACAGTGAATGATGCAGAAAATGCCTTACTTGTGTTGTATGTTAGAATTGTGAAGGGGTAGCACTTAGAATATATGCTGACCCCAAGGCGGTGCCTTTATAAGTAATTTGCATAGAATGCGGTTTTAAGGTGGGTAACTTTTCAAATACATAAAAAGTCAGCCTTTTGTCTCCTTTAAAAACTGTTTTGAACTTAATGAATTATCTGTTTGATCCAATTAAGATGCCAAACTTTGTATTTGACTGTTTTGTTTCTCTGTGGTATTTTTGCAGACAGCTAGCTGCAGAAATTAGAGTACTTAGGTGTTTTGAACGTAACTTCTTTTCATGTGCTTTTGTTGTCCTGGGAAGCAAATGTCTTGACTGAAAAGGTGTTAAAAGTGTGATTTTTTAATTTTTTTTTCATAAATTAATGTGCTATAATTTTTTTCTAATAATTGTTTTCATAGACATATATAATACCATAACCTAGATTAAAGTATGAAAAAATACTGCAATAAATCTGAATTCCTACTAAAATTGTAGTGACAACAAATTGGTACTGCAATTCTGTTTATAGCAACTTGCTATTATAATTGAATCATTTGGTTGCAGTTGATATTATCACTGGAGTACTCAGAATTGAATACTGATGAAAGGCAGACATGATTCTGGCTGTTGTTGCCCCATAAATGTTGCAGAGAACAGCATTTCTTGGCTGTTGTGATTCTGCGTTGGTGTAGTGAAAACAAACAGAACAAAGTGTTAAATCAGAAGAAATATTTTTCCAATAAAAATCAAAATGATGGGATTGTTAAATGTAAGTATAGACATTTCAGGTTCTAGACTACTAAACCTAGACTACAATACTAATCATTACAGTACATATTTTAATGCTATGGTTTTCTCTTCAGAGAAAGTGCTGGTGTATTGAAATTCTCCTTTGTAAGTGTTCTTGGCTGTTGGCAGGCTTGTTATCATCCAGAGAAAGGGTCTGGAGGGAGCTTTCAGTCACAACTGCTGCCACACCCAGGCTGCTCAGCCTAGGTATTAGGAGAAGTTTCAGTGGATTCTGCAATAGCTCACTATTTAAGTAGACAACACTTAAAACTATGCAAAATGTGGTAAAAGAAGTGTGTGCTTTGGCTTCTGATCATAAAGAAGCTTCAGAGGCATCAGAAACTGAGAGCAACTCTTTGTTTAAGATATAGGACATAATGGAAAGTTATTTTAAACAGCCTCAGGGTCAAGAATGTGGGGCTCTATAAGGCAGGTTTTTTCCTGCCAACATTGATTGCTTTAGAATAATGAGTAATGTTATGATATCAAAAGTATTTTAAGTACTCCTGAAAGTTTGGGGAGAGAGAACTTTCTTTATTCTTTGAAGTAAAGATATATTTTTCCATTCCAGCCATGTTCATGCAAACTCAAGACAATGTATTCACTAATGCAAGGTAAAAATTGGTATGCAAAAAACAAGGACCTGTTGTCTCTCAGATTGCACTTTAAGTCAAGTGACATGCACAGGGCAGGAATTTGAGCAGGCATTCTGCAAACAGACCTTGTGTACCATCTGACAGTTTTTTTAATTCAGTTTGTTAAAATGTAACCTTCATATATGATATATGCTGAAGTCAAAACTTTCAATAACCTAAGTTTGCTGTACGTATCTTGATGACTGCAAATATTGCTGATATATGCCAGTTTTAAGTCTGTCTAAGCTTCCATTAGCAAGTATTCCTAAATATGCGACTTTGTATATGAAAGAGGAGCATGGGTAGCACCAACCTAACTCTGGGACAAAGAACATCCATGCGAACTTCCCTACACAATTTTCATCTCTCTTTTCTTGCAGACAAATTCAGCCCAATCTATTACAAAAAGAAGAAAAGAACGTTCTTGTCATCCTTTATACATATTTATGCACCCAGCACGAAAGGGCATTCACAGTGGCTGAAGCTTTGGAGAGCAATCAGCAGATTTCAGAACCAACACCAAATACCACAAACCCAAAATGCTCTAACTTTTTTAGGAAGAGCGAGTTAATAGTTGTTCAACCTTCAGCAGTCAGTTGTTTGAATCTAATTGTCAGAGTTGTCTCAAGGTGTTAGAATTTATCTGAATACTGTAGGATTACAGAGAACTAATGCCAGATTGATTGATCAAGCATTTGTTACTTACTGCTACGGCAGTAGTGGCAGCTAGAGGATAAACATCTGAAGTTACTGATAACTGAAGTTAAGTTAGACTTAAATATGGACTGCAGCATCTGAGAAGCTAATGCATGTATGCTGCTGCAGATGTGCTGCAGAGACGGCATAACCTCTGGTAAGGTGGTGAACAGACACGATGTGGCCGTAGCTGTAATTGCCAGGCACCTGCAGAGGTTTGTGCTGGCTAACATCCTTGGGTTTCTAAACAACTCAAATACAACAGAGTGTTTTAAGCATTTCGGTAGCAAAGTTGACAGTGCACTACAGGTGAAGAGAAGCTGTACATGCTCAGGACTTTAGGAACTATCTGTACCTCAGAACTTCCAAAAGAAGCAGATAAAGATCCAGACTGAGGGGAAAAACTTGCACTTTCTTATCAGCTGGGACAAATACCATTTGAGTAACTGCAGTGGAATGAGTTTCACCAGGCACCTTAGTAATCTGAAACAACTGAAACTTTACTAGAATAATAGTAAAATGAAAATTACCACTTTTACTGTATTAATTGTTGTGAACTGCAACCAAGAGTCTGTTCCTAGACAGTTTAGGGATTGGTTGTTTCATTTTAAGAAAAAATTACTGCTAAACACTAATGGGTCTAGAAGTGATAAAGACAGATAACACTTGATGTTCAGTATTCGTCCTCACCCTTCTCCTTTCCCAATCACTCATCATTTGTGAGGGCCACCTGTAAGGTTATGTTGTAGTGCCATGTGGAGTATCTCCTGGTTCTCAGAACAGTAATGTCGATGCCTACTATGAGGGAAGTTAAAGGAAGAATTTCTGTTTTGTTTCTTCCCTCCAAAGAAGTTACCGCTACATGTGCTAACATACGTAATACCTGAAACTTAGAATGAGAACCGAACATAACTTGTCTGAAATCTCTAGGACGAGTGCTGCTTTTTGACCTTGAAAACATACAATTTAGCCTCTTTATCAGCATTTGAGAAGCACTGAATTAGGACCATTATTGTGCAAGTACTGCCCACTCTTTTGGGGGGAGGAGTTGGTTGGTTGTCAGCAGCCCTGAAAGTATTTGATGTGTCTTGTGGAAGTCATGTATCTAAGGAGGCAGAACATTCTGCTTTAACCATAAAGAGCTCAATCTGTGATTTGTTATCCTGGGACTCAGAATTAATCAGGTGCCAATTCATAATTTACCAGGAACATTTCTAGACATGACTGCATTTGAGGAAGTGTTTATCCTGGGCAGATAAGCCAAGTACAAATCAGTTGGAGAAGGGTGAGAAAAAACAGTATCCTTGTAAGGATATAAAGCTGCGTCTCCCTTGTGTTGATGAGGTATTCTGAATTCAGTGTGTATTTTCTGAGAAGATTCTTTTCTATTTCCTAAACTAATAATGTGAAAGGGTGAGTGTCTTAGATCCTTACTCAGCTGATTTCTTACATATAACTTTGTCTCTTGAATGTTAAAGGAAGTTGGGATATTCTGGGCATCCAGCTTTTTTACTGCTACAGATGCTGAGGGCTGTGATGCAGAGCCTCAAATGACACAGCTCGGTGGTTTGGGCCACCAGCTGGTGCTGGAATTGCAAATCGATTAAGCTGTAGCTTCAGATCCTGGTAAACTTATGCATGCTCCTTGGGTGTTTCTCAGACATGGGACAGGAGCCATGGTCTGGGAACATCCGAGCCAGACTCATTTGGCTGATTGGTTCTTACTCCATACCTTCCGAAACAGCAGCTTGCTGATCTGAGAACAATAAAACCAGCACCACCTAAGCGCTGCAATACTCTTAGTAACTCTGCTGGATCTTGACCTTACTTTGCATAGAGCCAGTGTCGGTTTCTTCCGTGGCAGGGTTCACCCGCAGCATGTACCTGTGAGCCAAGTGAGCTGGGGTGGCGAAGTCGCTGGCTTGCATTGCTGCCCAGGGGGTCTGTACAAATGGGTCCTGTCCCTTCCCACAGAGGTGTCAGAAAGGGGTGCTTGCAGCTTCTGCCTGGAAGCATGCTCTGGAGATTGCAGGGCTCAAGGGCTGCCTGCACATAGGGACGTTCCTAAAATACAGAGTTGAGAACCAAGAATAAAATAAACTTGCCTTGATGTGTCTAACTTTTTCAGGATCTTCTGTGAGACTTCACAATATTTCTAAATAGTCTGTTCTAGTATTTCATTGCTGTTACTGTTAGGGGAATTTTCCTGTTGCTCATTCTTGTTCATGGAGGAGGTTGCTAGTACGTTCTCAGGTTTTTTCTTCTGCATGGAACGGTTTCTCTTTTATTTTGTAACCCGTGTGTCTTTTTTGATGCACTTCTGCCTTTCCAAGTGTTTCCCCAATTTGTATGTCTGCTGTAGTCCAAAGTGTACTACTTTGTGCTTACTTTTTTACAAAGCTAATTGAAATTACTTTTTCCTTATCCTTTAGATTTTACATCTGTCTCCATTTTAGTAGTTACTTCCATGGTAAAGTTTTAGATATCAAACACATATAAACCCATATACTTAGTGTGCAGTGCTTTTTTTTTTTTTCTTCTTTTTTTTTTTTTCTCCCAGAGTAGGCTGGGTAAGGATGAAAGGTAGTACCTGTCTCTTCTATATAATCTCTTGTCCTTCCTGGTAGCAAGGTGGTACTTGACATATAGTCTCGTGTGTGCCTGCATTACCTGAGCCAGGTTATTACAAACAGTTCCCAAATGACCACTGGCAGTAACAACTTTTTTTTTTCTTTCTGCATATGCTATTTCATGACAAGCTACTCGTCAATAGATTTCTGGCAGAAAAGGTTGTAAAGTGCTAAATCTCATATTCTACAGGTGACTGGGAATCTAGGTTTTTATGAGCATGTTTTTCATACTTTGGGGAAGATTTGCCTCTCAATAGGAAGTCCTTGCTCTTGGCAGATTCTATTTGAATTGTTTTGGCTAAGCCAGTGTTAACATCTCTAGATCTTATAGCATGAATGCTGGTTACTTAATGGAGGTGAAGAAACTGTTTTGTACATCTGGTTTTTGTACAATTCTTTTTTTACCTTTGTATAAAGGTATTTCCTATTGGCTTACTCTGCTATATAAAATACTTAATTTGTATTTTGATGAGTCTGCTCCATAAACTGAATGTCTTTACCTGATGCCACAGTCGTTCTGGGTAGTTCAGGGTGCTGCTTCACCCCCTTGAAAACTTGCTTTCTTTAGCTGTTGAGGTGAAGGAAGCCGCAGTGCTCGCGGTGGGTCCCACTGTATGCTGTATTTTGTGAGGAATAGTGAGCAGTATTTGGTCCATGCCCAGACTTATCCAGTTGCTTTGCTCAAAATGTGTTGACTACTTTTCTGACCATTGTTAGGCAGGAAGAGGTAAGACTGCATGCTGGTTCTTGTTATTGTGTTTTCATTTGGATATTTTTTTAAAGTGACTATCAAAGTTTCGGGCTTTTTGTGTTGGTTTTGGTGGTTTTTCTTTTTTTGAGAATTCTTGCTCCTGTGAACATTTGTGTGTGCATCTACTTAATTTAACAGATATTAGTTGTTAAAGAACATTGCCTGATGTCCCTGCTAGCAGAGGGAGCTGTGTTGTCACATCTAGATTTAGATAAACTGTGTCCTGCTTTGAGTGCAGATGATGCTGTTAGTCTGACTGAGTACCATAAGGAAAACAGCTGCTGACATTCAAACCTCTGTTTTTAACAAGGCCTGGATTTGATTAGACTGCCTAGGTCACTGGCAGCCTTTGATTGCTGGAATAAAAGCTGAAGTAACTTGTTTCTAAACTAAACCAGAACTTTGGATTATTCAGTGGATTGTGCTGATGGGGTAGCTAGCCGGTTTGCTGGGTTTTCTTTTCTCCTACGGTCTGAAACAGCATTTCTGTAGCTTTCTGCTTTGTTCACTCACTGCTGGCAATCAGAACCTTGAGTCCCCCCTGCTTGTTTTTGCTTCAGATGAGTCCATTTTTCTTAATTTAAATTTTGTAAAAAGCCATGAAACCTTTCTGAAGCAACTTGTGTGTTGGTGCTGAAGCAGAAGAGCTGCATGGAGTAGCATGTGCTTCTAATAGTTTATGCTTACATTATCCTCTCTGGCATGCTGGTAGATGGGTTCAGAAGTAGTGTGCGGTCTGACAAAATATGATTAGTCTGCACTTATTGGTACACGTAGTGTCTGGGAAACCCTGATGTAAGTCTTGAAAGGCTTTATCTCAACAGTCTTGCTTGATAGCCTTTGGGAGCGCTTTTTTCAAGAACAAATGACTTGCAGCCCTTAAGTACTTAAGAGGAGGGAGAACAAGCAGTTTACCTTTCTGCTTTTAAAGATAATAATAAACTTTAAAAACAAAATGAAAACCCCACAACTAATGTGCTGATGTAGGGAAGAAAAAAGTTCATAGTTCATAATGGAAAAAAGTTTAAAGTATATAATTTTCTGAAATGTGTAACAAGCTTCTTTAGTGTTTTCTGGAACATTACCTTTTCATTTTATGCATGCAGAAGTGTAAACTAAGTTCTGTTGACTTTGTTTCATGTTACATTAACCAAATTTTATTGCTACATTTTGTCACATGCTTTTTGAAAAGTGGATTTGGACAATTGAATATGCACAAATGGAAAATGGGTTATGCTGTATTGCAGACCAGCTAACTGAGCTGTGGTTCATATGGCATATAAATGATAATAAAACTTACCTTTTCTCTGCGTCTGCCCACAAAATATATATTTGAGGTTGGTAGTGCAGTCTGTTTTTCTTTGCTTACCTTAAGTTTACAGTTGATCACATAATGTATTCCAGAATATGAATGCTTAACTAGTCTGAAAATGCAATGTTGTGTTAAGCCTCTTGTTTTCTGCATTGCTTACCTAAAAGAGTGCTTTTGTGGGGCAGGTAACAACTGAAGATAACTAAATCTTGTTGAGTGTGTAGCTGGTGTTATCAAACTGATGTGTGCATACTATGTGACTATAGCTTGAGTTAAAAACATCTCTTCCCTGCCCCCCCAACCCAAGATAAACAAAAACAACCCACCAAAAAAACCCCAAATGAAAATCCCCAACTGCCTCAAAAACTCTTTGTTTGCAAGCAGAACCTGAAGGCACTGGTTAGAGAGTAGGATTCCCAAAGCTTCTGTTAAGAGGGGAGATGCAAGACACTCCCTGTGTGGTTTAAAGATTAAACTTCTGAATGGACCTTTTAGAAGGGCATCATGACACTGGAAAAACCCAGCCTAGTAGTAAATGCTGCAAATAGCAGAACTTTGTCCTGTGGCATGAGGATTAAGATATCTTAGCACTTACATGACTGTCATAGACAGTAACATGATAAATTAAAATGCTGATGAAAATAATGCAAGTTTGCCCGTAAATGATAGTTTCTAAGATGAAGTTATAGCTGGAGAGGAAAGATAATACAATGGTTGGACTGTTGATCTAGAGTAATGAAAGCCACGTCAAATTTCTAGCTCCGTAACGGCCGTCTTGTACAATGAGAGAGGCCCATGGGATGCCAGCTGGATTGTGCTGCTTTTATACTTTAAAATAGCATTTTCTGATAATTACTGCTGGATTAGCTGAACTAGTGAAAATCCTTGTTCAGATAAAGCTTTCTGGCACTTGCAGTTAGCACAAACCTAAACAATGGATATGCTGATAAGGAGTCTTAATTTTCTACTGTGGGCAAAATCGTTCTTCAACTCACCTTTGTGTTATAGTTACTCCACTAAATAATTTATTAGCACAAATAATAAATGAATACATAATTATGCTTTTAAATATTCTTTTTCCAGTTGGAGCTTACAAATGATTTTTTTAAAATTTCTGTGGTTGGAAAGCAGTGATTAGTATAGGTCTCTAGCTTTTTATTCCTCTGATGTATTTTTAATACTTTTAATATTAAAACTGCGGAATAAAAGTCTTAATTGGCTAGAGCTGCTGTTCTGTTTGAGCTGTTTGTATTGTTGCTTTCTGGACTTAATTTATACTTTTAATTTAATGAGAAGTATTTGCTTATGTAAATATTCACTGAAGAAACTTAGGTAAGAAATGATTAGCAGAAAAATTATGTACAATGTAGTAGTAACCTATGCACTACTTTTGGTTTAAATACTGGGCTTTCAATGTGAGATAGGATATAGTAAGTTACACTCCTTAAGGAGGAGGGGATCAAATAGCTGACATCTGCTTATAACTAATAATAGAAAAAAGTGTCTAAACATCTCTTCCAGTTTTTATAGTAATGTAATAAATGCACTTAGATCAGGGTTTTTTTTATGTTACTGCTGTTTTGAAAACTTTATTTTCCTGTTTTTCTAGTAAAGGAAGCCAGTAACTACTTTTCTCCCTGCCCTAAAAGAAAAAAATATTTTTGTCAGAACTTTAAGGGACTTCCTGAGTAGTGCTGATAATACCATTGTGTATAAAAGACTTATACAATGGAATTTTTTGATATAATGCATTATGTGTACAATATAACATATGAAACTATAAAAATTCGTAGGCTTTTTTCTTTGGAGTAATGTTGTCTGCAGATTTAGCTCACTCTGGAGTCAAATCTTGTGCCCAAATACGAACAGAAATTCCCATGCAGAGGTTTAGATTTGTTGAATAATTATTTGTGCTTGTTCATGCAGATATACTTAAACGTATGAATTGTCATGTCTGGGAAAGTTTTAAAATGAAAGGACTCCTGGGAAATACGATCTCCTTTTGCTGCTATCACCAGTAGATGTGATGCAGTTTGTCCTAAAATGTGGGGGTAGAGGTAGGTGGTGGTGTAATGGAACAGTTCTTCAAGTGAACATGGATATATCCTTATTACTGCAGATCTTGGTCTCTAATGGATTACCATATTTAAGATTAAAGTTACTGTGAAACAGAGTTGACTTTCCAGTCTTAAAATTCAGGTTTTGTCTCAAAACATGAGCATTTGCAAAGTAGAGAGACAGCTGAATTGACTAGGAATTGAGACAGGGAAATCAAGGCAAACACAGTTTCTTACTGTTTAACTTGGTAACCTTTTCTGGTGTGAGGGCAAATACCAGTGACAATATTTAAGAAGCTAGCAAACAAAACATCCTAAAATGGGGGAAATAAAGTATTGCAATCGTAGACGATAATTACATTGTCAAAAGGTTTGAAATACTAGAAGAGCTGCTCTCTGGAGAAACAATGTGTAATATGATGATGTTGACCAATTTTATAAATTTATGAATTGGCATAATAATTTAGTCATTTCTTATATATGTGTGTTGTCTGCTCTGGAGTGAGATTGCTCTTTGTGTGCTGTGTTGTGGGGGGTTTTTAGGTTGTTCTTTTTTTTTTTTTTTTTTACAGTGTAACCACTTTTGTAGAGTTTTGATAATAGACCTATTTTAGAGAGCCAAGATATGTTGAAAAATAGTTTTTGTTTTAGTCATTGAGATGACAACTCAAGTGTCCATTTATACTAGCTACTCTGCCTGGATAAAAGCCCTTCAAACAGGTGTTTAGAGCACACGTCTGCATTGGTACACCTCTGTTCAAGGGCTGCGTGCTTACTGCCACTTAAAATCATAGGATGGTTTGTCTCGGGAGGGACCTTGAAGACCACCTAGTTCCACCCCCCCTGCCATGGGCAGGGACACCTTCCACTAGACCAGGTTGCTCCAAGCCCCATCCAACCTGGCCTTGAACACTGCCAGGGAGGGGGCAGCCACAGCTTCTCTGGGCAACCTGTGCCAGTGCCTCACCACCCTCACAGTGAAGAACTTCTTCCTAACATCTAATATAAATCTACCCTTTTTCCATTTGAAACCATCACCCCTCATCCTATCACTACGCTCCCCACCTTTCCTGTAGACCCCCTTCAGGTACCAGAAGGCCTCTAAGAGGTCTGCCTAGAGCCTTCTCTTCTCCAGGCTGAACAACCCCAACTCTCTCAGCCTGTCCTCATAGGGGAGGTGCTCCAGCCCCCAGTCATTTTTGTGGGCCTCCTCTGGACCCGCTCAAGCAGGTCCATCCCTTTCTTGTGTTGGGGGCCCCAGAGCTGGACACAGTACTGCAGGTGGGGTCTCACCAGCGCAGAGTAGAGGGGCAGAATCCCCTCCCTCGACCTGCTGGCCATGCTTCTTGTGATGCAGCCCAGGATGTGACTGGCTTTCTGGGTTGCGAGCGCACGCTGCTGGCTTATATTCAGTTTTTCATCCACCAGCACCCTGAAGTCCTTTTCTGTGGTGCTGCTGTTGATCCACTCATCACCCGGCCTGTATTTGCACTTCAGTGTAGACGCTTAATTTTTATTGCAAGAGATGCATGAAATAACTGACATTGTGAAAAAATCAAATAGCTTCTACTCAATGGTTCATGGTGCATCTAGATCATCCCTTTTTCTAGGACAGAACATTAGATGTAATGAATGCACAAATGTTAATGTTAATTATTAAATAGATTGAATTAGTTACTGCTTGCTGTTCAAAGTTAAAAGTGGGTCACCAAGACTCATCATACTTTTGCAATGATTTGTGGCACAGATTTTCATATTTCTGCTTGTGTTTTTCTTTGGCTACTGATTTGGAGAGGAAGAGTAGAACACTTTAAGTCTTTTGCTTATAGCCTCATTAATCTAAAAGTAACCTGTCCCTTCTATTAGAATGGCAGTAGCACATATATTACAGGACAGAACCATCTGAATCCCTCCACCAGCTCCTGAAAAACAAATTTCTTTTTAAATCAATCATGGCTACCATTAAACAGTGGTAGGTTTTTGGTTGGGGTTTTTTTGGGGTTTTTTGTTTTGGTTTTTTTTTTAGATCAAATCATCTTTACGACCTTATTGTCAAAATCATTAACTGATGGAGCTAAACTTCAGACTTTGGGAAATGTGAGATTTTTTTACTGTTTGTTGTTAAATAGCACTGAATGAAAGATATTCAGAGGAAAAATGATCACAGTTCTGAATGATTATAGGTTAATTTAAGCTGTATTTAATGGAAGAGTTATGAAAGTGGGTTTGTAGCTAAGGGACTAGATTTTAAAGACAAGTCTTAGTACCTTGAGGGAAGTGTATTAGTAAAAATTGCTGGAAGAAGTGAGGAATTGGTGTGTGTGGGGAGTGAAATCAGGACTTCTTCAAGTTAGAGGCCTAAATCTTGACTGAGTTGAAGTCAAACTTGGAAGAAGGGCTTCTGAAATAGCTGTGTAAGTAACAACTTCAAGAAGGATATTACTGATAAGTAGGGTATAAGAGGAGTGAAAAAATAATTGCTTGTTTAAAAAGTGATTCTTGGAGATTAAATGATGTGGGAAAGAAATCAGTTATTAAAAATAGGGCTGAATTAGATTTACCCAAATGTAATTTGGATCAAAGAGGAGTGAATGAACAACTTGCTATTCAGTGAGTAAATGCAGTAGTTTGGCATGAAAGTTGAATTCATATTTTAATGTAAGTGATAACTTTGACTGTGTTCAAAGGCAAATGTAAATAAACCATAACTGAAGTGGAAGCAGAATGCTTCCAGATTGCATCAACTTGATGATAACCTCTCCTTGAATTGTGGTGGAATTTGTATGTGGAAACCCATGCTTCAAAAGTGGAGAAGAGCTCTACTGTATGTAGATAGGTGTGTAAGTAGAAATATAGTATTCCTTTGTTTTACAGATTATCATAAATGTGTATACTGAATACAAAACATGAGAACACTCACTAGATCTTCCTGTACAAGGAAGCAGTTGTACTAGAGTGATTTTTACAGATCAGTGTTTGCTTACTAGACTGTGACTGGTCTTGGGGCTGCTCAAGAATTCACTGGATTAGAGTTCCTTGAATAAGGCCCATAACTTTGCCTTGTCCTGGAGCCCTCAGAAGTAAGGACAGGATTGTCAAGAAGTGTGTTTATATTTGAAGTATTTTGTAGTACAGATTTCAGAAATTCATTAATCTTACATGCTTTGTTGGGAGGAGTGCATGTAAGAAGTAAGGCTTGTTGCAGGAAAGGCTGTGCCTTTTTGTCTTGTTGACCAACCATAAGTGATTTTACCACAATGTTATTCACTTTTGTTGTCTCAGGAATAATTGCTAAAAATTGTAACATTTTGTTTAACATTGATTTAGCCTAATTTTGTCTATTTAAGAGAGTTCTACAACTTGTTAATTTAGTATTATCAATTATGCTTCTAGTATTTCCTGTTTGTTTTGTTTTAAAGGCTATTTTGGTGTATAATATCAAATCTAAAAATGTGAAGTGTGTGTATTGAAAATATGTGTGTGTGAGACATAAGGAACTGGCATGAATATTAGAGCAGTTTACTAAGGTGCTGTGGTAAACTGCCAGTTTACTTAAGTCTTTCGAGTAGAGAAAATTGTTGCCTCTTGCGTATGCTTTAGAATACATGCATTGCTTTCTAAAGAAGAATGAGATAGAGTAGAATACATATGGCACAACACTAAGCTTTTAGCAGTACATTTATTTTAGGGAACAAAGTATTTCAAGATTGACTTGAGAAAATTGAGGTGTTGCTTTGTCTCTGCTGCTTTTTGTGAAGAACAGAAAATAGCGCTTTTCTAGGTATGGTATAGCTTTTCAGAATACTAGGATTACTAACACGATGAGTGTTTCTCTGGTTTTGTATAAAAAATATACAAATATAAAAAGAGTCTCGAGGTACTGAAAGAAAGTTTAGTACCCTGGTTGTTTTTCTTCTAATTTTATAATGGTTTTAGAAAATGCCATTTGTCTTTAGGAAGAATCTTTGTCGTAGTCATAAGCACATCTGTGATGTTTAGTGTCATCCAGCATCATTGCTTGGAAACAAAATAATTTGACTATGATGCGCTCTGCTTTGGAGGTGCTAATCTTGCTGCTAGTTGGTAGTGGTGGGGGTCATGTGTGATGAGATGGGGATGGGTGAGATCAGGAAGCACTGACACGGGTGAGGAGCAGGAGTTAGTGGGTTTGGTGATGAGGCTAGGTGGTCTTATCTGGAGGAGTGAGAATGGCACCTGTCTGGGATTAGGGGGTTTGAGGAGTCAGTCATGTTAACAAAGAGCTGTGGAGTAAGGGCAACCCCTAGGGCAAGAAAGCATAAAGTAGAGGAGGGAGGGAGAGGGGAGGTGAAAGAGTGGGGCAGTTGCAGCAGGTAGCACAGTAGACATGAAAAGGGAAAGCATTGCGTGAGAAACAGAAGGAAGGGGAAGATGTGGAGAGCTTTGGCATACAGGAAAGCTGGACTGATCTAATCAATTAGTGTTCTCTTGGAGGGAGGAGGGGAGTAATGCTGTGATCAGCCTTGACAGGTGTTTGTCTCTTCTGAAAAAGAATGGCAAATGAAAGGGGATTCTAGCAACTCCTTTGTTAACTGTCGTGGAGCATAACCACAGTTACAATAAACTGCTAATGTTTGACCAAAATTTGTTCTTAAAGCTTTTTTCTTCCTTTTCCTGTACATGATGTACACCTTCATTTTTAAAAACCACGTTTTACTTTTTGTGCCTTACTGCAGTGGGAGTACTAGTTTTGATTCCCTTCTATGCATCTGCTGGGTGCTTGAAAAAGGGGAGGGAGGGGGGGAGTGAGTGGGCCACATTAGGTTTATGTAAGTATTGCATATAAAGTGTTTGGAGTAGTCCTTCCAGTTTACTCTGAGCAGTGTCTCAGTGGAAGTAATGTGCTCAAATTTCTCTGTCTCCTGTTACTATACCTCTGATAGTTTTGTGGGGTATTTTGGTTTACTTAATAGTAGAGAGAATGATGAGAAGTTTAGGAAAATTGGTGAAGACTGAAAAATTGGTTGGCTTGATGTAGAAAGGAAGATACTGAGGGGTCTGCTTTCTCTTGGCTCTTTACTTACGAAATCTTTGAGTTCAGTGGTTTTTGTTTCACTCTCCCTTATTCCATCCATAGTTGAGAACTGTTATGTTTTGTTTCTTTCACAATCAAATTCAGTGAATTATTCTGCTAATCATAACAATCTAAAAGTTTAGTAAAATGCTGTTTTAAATATTCAGACATTTATTTTGTAGTACTTGTCAGCGATAGAAATACTATGTAGTTTATATAAACCTTGTACTTTTAGACATTGAACATTAGAGGTACTACTAGTGTTTAAGATCTTTATTTATAGGCTACAGAAGGAGAGGCTGGTTGCAACTTGCAACTGTGAAATGCATGTTGTTATTTTTGGGAAGAACATTCCAATGAAACAAGGTGCTAAGGCAGTAATTGTCATAAATAAGGTACTTAGGATATGTCTGCAACTTAGTGGAATCTTCTCAAAGGAATTTTATTCCTTCTAGAGCCATAGAATGACTTAGTCAAGATGGGAGCTCTTGCAGTTCATCTGCTCCAGCCCACTGCTCAGAAGGGGCCATCCTCTAAGTTAGGCTGGCTTAGTCGGGGCCTTGTCCAGCTTAGTTTTGAAGTCTTCAAGGATAGAGATTCCACAGCTGCTCTGGGCAGCCTGTCCCAGTGTTTCACTGCTCTCTTGGTGTGACTTTTTTTTTTACCTGGTTGAAAGCTCCTTTTTTGCAGCTTTTGACCATTACCTCTCATCCTTCTGTTGTGCACTTTTGAGACAATTCTGACTCTGGACTCTGACCCATTGAATAGTTGAGAATGGCAGTTATGTTCCTGCCTTAGGTTAAGACTGAAAAAATGCAGCTGTCTCAGCCTCTCCTCAAGCATGTTTTTCTCTAGCCCCTTTTTTCTCAAAAATCTATTTGATTTGCTCCAATTTGTAAAAGTCTTTCCTTCAGCTGGGGAGCCCAAGGCGCAGTATGCCAGATAGAGTCTGAGTAGAGGGGAATGATGACCTTCTACAGTGTGGTGGTTATTTTGTCCCAGATGCAATTTTTTGCTCTTTGCTTTAAATTTCTTGAGGTTTCTGTCAGCTGTTTTCTCCAACCTGCTGAGACACCTCTGAGCAGTAGCTCTACTGTCCAGCATATCAGTCTATCCCAATTTAGGGAAGGCCATCCACAGACTTACTGAAGTTGCATTCTATCCTGTTTTTCCTGGTCACTAACAAGGATGTTAAACGGTATCAGAGCCAGTATTGACCCCTGGGGAATTCACTAGTAATACCTTACCAGTGAGATGTCCCTGCTTACTGCAACCCTTTGAGCCTCTGGCTCCGTGAACCTTGGTTTGTGCACTGCTGGAGGATGGCCATGTCATTTCCCATTTTCCAATTGTCAGGACCTTGTCTTGATAACCTTGTAAAACCGTTAGGCCTCATGATGTCACCACCTAGCTACCTCCACCCTTCTTGGGTGCATACTGTTCAATTCAATAGACTCTCTGCATCCAATTTTTCTAACTGGGACCCTAACTTAATTTTCGTCCACCACAGGTAGTGCTCCAGTACTTATGCAGACCAGGGAAGACTGAGAATAAAACTTGCCAGCGGAGGCCAAGGCAAATACGTGTTGCCTTTTGTGTGTCCTTTGCAGCTAGATAACCTGTCTCATTTCTGCAGTGGACCCACATTTGCCTTGATTAATTCCTGTAAATGTCAACTCAGTGTTTAAAAACAAGTGCTTGATTAACAAAATGCGATTTTTACTTTCATATTTTTAGGTGAAACTAAGTTTTAGAATGCACTTCATACAAGAATTGTTTTTGTAATGAGCTGTGAATTGCATATTCATATATTAACATTGGGCTTATAATGTCTCAATCAAAGATCAGCCACGTTCCCTTTACACAGCTCTGCATCAGAGGCAGCCATTATATTAAATAGGTAATGTAAAAATGCTGCTATCTCACTATTCCAGGAGGAGATGGGCATTCTTCATCTAAAAGTAAAATGAGTTACATGATCCACAGCGATGGTAATGTAATGATAGATTCTGTTGCAGTGTGTGTTTGGGAACTCAGATTGCCCAGGGAATCTGAACTCTGAAAGCTGTGATTTGTACCATGTGTCGAAAGCTTAAGAAATAACATAATAAGGTCACTTTTTGTTAAAATATGTATAGAAGATAGGAAATGTATGTTAAGTGGGTTTTCACAGGAAATCATCAACTGTCAGTCTAGTTACTGAAGATGATGATGTTTTTCATGCCCACTTAAAAAGGCTTTCCACAGTATGACTGAGCTCAGATTCATGAAATTACATAGCAAGGAAAGCATCAAAAATAGACTGTTTGTAGGAAAGAAGTGATATATCTGGCTAGCTTTTGGCCCTGGTCTTTAAGACCTTTAAGTTAAAAGATTTGAACTTTTAAATCTGTCATGATTGTTCCTGTTAAGTAAAGGTATTGATTTTATGGCTGTTAGCTTTGTTCAATTACAGCAGACCACTTGTGCTTACAAATTGGTTCATTCCCAGATTGTGCTGTAGAGCTTGTTTTCCACTAGCTTTGTCAAAAGGTAGACAAATTGAGAAACTGATTTTTCATAAGAATCTGTCTTGGAGATGGATGAAAGATCATGGTAGGCGTCTTCTCTCCTGTTGTTCGAGTAAAATGGCTATCCAGGCAGTATTAGCCTTACTGTGGCAAAACCTTTGGCTTGCAGTGCCACTGTATGGAATCCGCATTGAGGAAATGTAATCTATTTAAATTACTGCACAGATTCTGCATAACCTTTTAGTATAAGTAAAGTAGTAAATGCCCTTGAGAAATATGTTTAAAGAATCAGTGGAAAAATGGATTTGATTATAACAATGCAGTATTTTCAGGAAAAATATCTGGATAAATTACCAAAAATGCCATGTCTTAGAGAACAACCTGTGTAAAAGGATAAAAGAAAACAAGAATATGGCTGAGTGCATGGAGGAAGCATAAACTGAATTATCTTATTTCATGGTTCTATGGAGGCTAAATGTAAAACTTTATTTTACCAGTGTGAAAATAATGGCTGGAAAGATTGTTGCCCCTCTCAGTGCAAACACATTATAATGAAATAGGCAGCCTCTGTGTAGTTCTGATCCCCCCCCCCCCCCAGCATCTTTTGGAAACATTTATTGAAAAAAGTCATCTTTATGGGATGAAAAAAATAGAAAATTCTAGAAGAAACTGGGAAAATACTGGTTTTGTTTCTTGCAGGCTGTTTCATGGAAAGTCTTTATCTCAAAGCTAAATAATGAAGGCTTTTAATAAAGTATTTCTGTGAAGTTATCACCAGGTTTGCATACAAGGCAAGGACCAAATCTTGTGTATAGAATTCCAGTGTATCCAAGCTCTTACTTCTCCATCTCATAACTTGGAATTTTAATTAAACCTGGTATTTTTTTGATGGTCAAGTTTGGACAAACTTTATAGTCTCTGGTTGTTCAGAGTAAATTCCCCACTGAGATTTAAAACCTCATGTTTTGCTTTAAGCATCTAAAGTATTGTCTGTATTAAGGCTGAGCATGCTATTTAGACATGTCTAACATTCTAGTGCTGCGTTGTTTTCAGTCCAAAATTAGTTATGAGGGACACCTTGAACCTGAAGTGCAAGCTGTGGAAAGTTGTTCCTCTTAACAGACACAAAAATAGATAAATAACTGGATAGTACAGTAATATGAACAAGTAAAGGAAAAAAAATTCAAGGTTAGCAGGTAACCTATGGAAAATTTAGTGATGGAGATATTTGTCAGTTGGATCATGTTTTATTTTAGGTAGTTTTGAACATCTGGTTTTCTAGAAGGCAATGTGTATTATGGATGATAAAACTTAAGAATTTTATTCTTCCTTTTTAAAAAGGAAGACAGCAAATAGTTGTTACTTTTGTCTGCTGAAGTAATTGGTTAAAAAATGCACGTTCCTTTGTATATTAAACAATTGTAGTTTCTGTTCCTGTTTGAAAACTGATACCTGGTTTTGGGTAATCATACAGTCTCTTCAGTTTAAGATTTGAGAAGTGACTTCTTGTACTGGTTAAATAGTTCCTTGTCTGAAATATATACCTGCTAGGTATCTTAATGTCATCTTCAGTTTGAGATGAAAATTGGGAGGCTGGCTTCAGGGAGTATTTATGAATTTAGGTTTAGCATGGAGATTGTAACAAAATAAAATGAGGCAAGTATGTATAGTAATATATAGTAATATATTAATATTATAGCATATTATGTTATTGCTTATTATATATATGGTTAGCCATCATTAACTAGTGTCATGCTATTCAAAATCCATGGTTTTCATTCTGCTGATATTAGTTCCTGTCAATCCTTTGTGTTTATTAAGATTCGTTTCTGTAGTATGGCTACTTCTTGTTTTGACTGTCATTTTATTCACTCTTGGATATCCCTGATGACCTTTGAGGGAGTAGGTGAATTTTTATGTGAATCAACATATGACAAACCTAGAGACAATATCAAGTTGCCAACTCAAAATTACTTTGTCCATTGTATGAAATACTCTTATGTTAAATATGGCGTGTGGAACTGTGTTGAAAAAGAAATAAATCCTGGGCTTACAAGTTTGTAATTCTATGTGAAAAGTAGACTTTCATTTGGCATCAAGCTGTTGTTTTAAGTAATACTTCTTTTTCTGCCTGAGTGTCCTGCAATGATTTCCTTCACCCGTTTGATATTCATCTGCTGCTCTGGAACAAGCTACAGCCGCAGAATTGTGAAGGAACAGATTTGTAGCAACAAGAGAAATTTGTTCTGGAAATTGCACTTGCTCCAAGAACAGACTACTGTTAAATTAATGTTAAATGCTTTTATACATGAGATGAAAAGCAATTTTCTTTCAGTGGAAGGTGCTCATTGAGCAAAGAAAGTTTAGCTTCAATAAACTGTGTACCAACTAAAACTCTGGAATGGAATGTTGCAGAATTCTGTGCTGAAAGCAAAGCACCTTTGCTTTGCCAGCTGTTAGTCCCTGTGTTTAGATTCTGTTTCTCCTGCTCCTCAGCAGTAGCAGTTTTATTTCTAGTTTGGACTTTTCCATGCAGGGTTTCCCTCTGGTTCTGGTGTTGAGCTAATCTGTATTTTGAGTAATTCGTGAGAAGAAAAAAGTGGGAGAGATGAATGAATCTCAGTTATCAGAGAGAAAAAAGTGGGAGAGATGAATGAATCTCAGTTATCAGAGACAAAAAAGTGGGAGAGATGAATGAATCTCAGTTATCAGAGACAAAAAAAGTGGGAGAGATGAATGAATCTCAGTTGTCAATCAAAAGTTTTCTAGACACAGGCAAGTAACTCATTAGCAGGAGAGCTGTCGGGGAAGCAGTCTGGAGCTACTGCCTCCATGTTCACCTCCTATTTGAACAGCGACTTGTTTTGAGTTTGACCTGCTAAAAGAAATCAACAACCACTCTTTCCTCAGAGGTTTATAGTGTCCTAAGAAGAATCTGTGTGAAGACCAGTCAGATAAATCAGCTGGTCTCAATTTAGTCTTATTCTAAAACCTGAATAGCAAGTAAATTCTGTACTAGCTGAAGCATTGGAGTGGGCAAGCCACATCCTGTGAAGCTGGATGCAAGTAGCATAGCATGGTGTCATTTCTTCTGCTGTACGAAGCGCGTAATGTTCCCCCGCAGCAGCATATTCAGCTAGGTTTTAGTATTTTAGTAATGCAGAAAAAGTTGAGGTTGTTACCTTTCAACTGAGGATGAGTTACAGAGAAAATTAATTTATTCTAAGAACTACTATGTTAACCCTTGCTGAGCCCAAACGGATTATATTTTTTCCTGTTGGTGGCGTGAATGCTCGTCTAGTTGGCAGGAGGAGGTGGTTATACCTAGCTTCCTCTGAGATTTGCTTTTGGCTAAAGTTCCAAAAAAAAAGTGAAATTAAAGCAGTGGAGTGAGTTAAAAACTTAAGTGACCCAAAATTCTTCCCTTCTACACACTCACATCACTGCCCCCCGCCCCCCCCCCCCCCCCCAATCCAAACACCTTCCCCTACTCCCAAAAATAAATAATAAACTATGTAGTTAAGTTCAGTCTGGTTCTCAGCAGCCTATAGTGTGAGAGGCATATTTGAGGGCTTTGGAAACATTTTTGTTAACTTTAAGATGCTGACAGTAGCTTAACTGTTGAGATAAGTCAAATGAGCAGCTTAGAATACACGACAACTTTGTCTAGAAAGTGTCTGTTGTAGTTAATAGAAAGTAGTGGTACAGTACAGGGTATGTTGTAGGAATTTTTGCTGTTGATTGGTTGGTGTTAGTTTAATAGTGAAGTGGAGAACACACATTTTCACTGACATGGCAGTCGGGGGTCAGGAACAAGCAGGGAAAATCATCTTACAAAACACCACTGCCAAGATATAGAACTTGATATCTGGACCAGCATTTAGCTACTTTTTCAAAATATATTTTAAGATGTTAGTATTAGAAATGTTTGGAGTTTCTTTCTAGATTTGTGCCACATGGTTTGAAAATCCTAAACAGGCGTTTAATGAATCAGCGTCTCTTTCCATTCCTTCTGCCCCACAAAGGCTGCACATTTAAGAACATGTTGTTATGTTTCTGTAAATTGAGAACATAGCAAAGGAAAAAAAACCTCACCAAAAACCTACCCAAAAAATCCCAACCCTGTATCACCAGAGGAAGCAGTAGTGGGATATGATTTTCAAAAAACTTCATTGTTAGATCACTGACAAAAATAACAAAGGTTGAGAATCAGAGCAATCACAGCTTTTCCTTGCTCTTGTTAGTATATTTAAATGATCTTTTCTGTGGCTGTAATCGTGCTGTTTTGCATACAAGTTTGATCATTTAAGTCTGTTTATTCTTTTTAGTTTTTGAGAGAGGAAAACCAAGCATCCACTTTTTGGGGAGAGGGAAAAAAAAAAAGGCTTAGGTCAGCAGACTGCGCACTGGTGTCACTGTGCATTGAGCTTAAGAACTTGGGATGTGAAAGAATGAACGCATTCCATCTGGGCGAAAGAATGATGTCTGTTAGGGTTCAGTTTGCTATGGTTTTTGAGCTTTCCGTATGATCTCATCACTGGAGGAGGAAAATATATTCTCCCATAAGAATAATCTTATGATTCATTACTACTGTGGTTTTTTTGTGTGAGCCTTCCAAGTGCCAGACCTCCCCCCACTCTTCCACCCCAAATAAAAACCAACCGCCCTGTCTCTAGCTTTATATGGTGTTGCTGTAGGTGGACTTATCCACAATAATGGTTTGCTTTAACAATCAGAGCCTTACATCCTTACATCTTTGTCTAGAGAAAAGAACTCTTCCTAACATGTTTATGCAGCTATTTGTTAAGCTTTAAATTTTGGGAAGAGAGCTCGTACACTTTGTTTCCTAAGGTTTGGTAAGGACTATTTTGCATGAATGTTACCCTTTATAAATTTTCCATTTTCTGCATATAATTTCATGTGCTTAGTTCGGTAAGTTTATTTGGGAACAGACAATTTCTTAATTTTTCTTGGTTAATATTTAGATTGTCACTTTAGTTTCCCCAACCCGCTGCCCTAATAAGTTAGCAGTCAGCTCTTTGAGCAGCTGTGTGTTTTGGCAATAGCATTTGAAGCTGGAGATGTATTCCTTCGCTTACTCTCCTGCATCCCCTAATGAACTCTCATGTTGGGAAGGTGCAGGCTAATCCAAGTGTAATGGATTCTGGAACCATTACACCAGTACAGCACACCAGAAAAAAAGAGAATTTGTAGATAGGCAAGTAAACCCTGTAGGATGCTTTTGAAGGTCTAATGATGTGGCAAATAGATGAAGACCCTTTTTCTTTTCTCTTGCAACGTGACTGTAGATGAGTTGTTTATTTCCCACTAGTGCTGAAGTAATCTGTCTGTAAAAAAAAAAAAAAAAGAAAAAAAGGCATTTGTGATCAGATCAAAGTGATTCTGGTGCAGTAAGGTAAGTCATCCTAGCATCCTACGGCCAGTTCCTTCAGTCTAAGGGACATGTGCATTATAGAAGACCCTGTGAACTGTGAAGAGTTCGTGTATAAATACTGAGATCAGTGAAGACCTGTTTCCTGTTAGAAGTACAATAGGGATGTGTAATAAGCTTGAAGAGCAAGAAATATGATAACTGATACTGTTCTGATTCACTTGGCTCTTGTTCCTTTGAACTGAAGCATAAGTTCATATATATTTGTAGAAGAATACAAAGGGCACTGGCTGAGGTTCTAGTAACAAGTCTGTGTGTTAAACTTGGTATTTTCTTAGGAAAAGGTGGATCATGGAAGGAAAACTAAACCTTGTTTTTTCACTAGACCTGTCAAAGTAGTAATGAGCTAACACCATGGATTTTTGCTTTGGTGTAGCCCTTTCAAGTTAGTGGAGTTCAGGTATGCCTGATCTTTAAAAAGTGGATTTTTTTAAAAAGACTTAAATACTTACTTTACGGTGTCTAATTGCTATAATATACTATATGCTACTTTCGGATATTAAACTATCAAATGGTCATTGAGGAGCAGACCGAAAGGTTGTTCTTTGCCAAAGTTCATGCCTCCATGCTTTTCTTCAAAACAAAATGCCATCGCTTTAGAGTGCAGAACTTTTTACTAAGAGAAAGAAATTGAATTAATCTCTCCTACATCTTAGTAACGTGCAATTATTGAACCCCAGAAAAAGGGTAGCACACTGTGATGGTTTAATTTGTTTCTGGTAGTGATAGCTTCGTTTTTCCATCTTATTGCTGCAGTCTGGTAAGCAGAGTGATGGGTGGTGGGAACTGTTGGCAGGAGGGGAATATGTCACCTTCAAATTCATACCTGGATATGAAAATTACAGACTAGGAACATTAAAATTTTAGTTATAGGATTTGTGTGAAATGAAGGCAGAAGGCTTATTGTGTAGTGATTGAATAGGTCAGCTGGAAATTGTTTGTATTTGTCATTTTTTAAAGTACGTGAATCATCTTGAATCTTTATATGGGTAAGAATAATCCCCTGCTATTAAGAAAATTCTTTTATTTTAAATGGGGCATGAAGTATTTCAGATCTAGACTTGTGTAATATTTCCAGTTACAAGGCATAGCCTGAGAAGTGGAACTAAAAATAGTTTAACGGTTGTTAAAAGCTAGAAATTCTACTCAAGGTCATCTTATTTGCACTTACATGAATTGTGCCACTTGAATGCCAAATAGTTCTAAAATGAGTAGGGGTTTTGCCTTGTTAAGTTAAATAAAATGTAAAAACCTTTTTTTATAAGGCCTTAGGCCTGTGGAAGGATCATGGCAGGGCAAAGAGTGAGAACGCTCTGAATAAGAACGTCTGAACTTGATGGTCTGTCCTACTAATTAAGTCTTCTGATCACTGTACCATTACTCAATCACTCTGGTTCTTCATTGTAATTGGAACATATTAGCTTATACTCATAGTCTCAATTTTTAATAGGATCTAGATGATTTCTTTTATCTGTCTGACACATGATTGAGATGAAGTTATTTTTTGGCAAGAACTCTGCAGACCACGTGGCTGTGCTTCCAAATCAGTATCTAGGTCCTGTCACCAATGGTTTATCATGCCTGTGATTGATCCAAATTCAAACGTAGCAAAAATTTGTTTGGGGTTCAGAAATTTCCGAAGTTTTCTGTAATACTGTTATGCATTTTAGAAAAATGACTACTGTTTGTCATATACTTTGTGAACAGTAAAGAATGTTTCTAGGTTTGAACTTGAAGATAGCTGTGTGCCAAAATACTCTAAAAATAAAGAAATCCAGTAGGTTCCTGCATTGTCCTCCCCTCAGATGAAGGAACATTCTTATTTACCTGTGGCATATTTTTAATGGGACTGTGAAACACCTGAAACTTGTAATTAATTTTATTTTCTTTGCGTCTAATCTTTCTTCTTGGATCAGATGTGGTTCTTTTGGTCTAAACTGTAAACGATGCTTAGAAGAGAAGCAGTGTCTGTATGTATATCACAATTTTACTATCTCTGTATTGAACTAACTTCTGGCTAGAAAAAGGTTGGTCTAATTAGAGGTGGTTATTCCATTCTGATCTAGTTGTTGAATAGGTGATGAGACTAGAACATGTGTGTTTTTGAGAATATATTTCTGCATCTGATCTTGAATCTCTTGCATGATCTCAGTATTCTCTCTCTCCTCCTCTAGCCTTGAAGAGCATCCCAGTGCTGAGTGCTTTTCTAATCATTAAGAGTGCAATGGGAAGTGTGACAGAAATTAATGACATTTTTGAGAAAACATAGCAGTATTAAAAGTTAACAAAACAGCTGGATACACGACAATTTTCTTGTGCTGGGAGATGGAAATAAGATATTGGGAAATTCAGCATGGTCCTTTAAAAAAAAAAAAAAAAAAGAGAAACAAACACAACCCCCTCCCAAACCAACCAACTGACCAATAAAACCCCACCAAAAAAAACCCCAAGAAAAACTGGGGGGAGTAGTCTTCTCCCTCCCTCGTAAAATATGAAGAAATATTTTATTACTTTCCGTTTGTAATTTATGAAGAATGCATGTCTTCAGCCTTCTCAGTTTTCCACATGGCAGGCTACATTCCTTGCAAGCCAGGCATCACGTGCTTTCTATAATGTTGGATGTGCTGGAGTGGTATGTTCAGAGAATTTGACATACTGATAAGAAATCATTCCTTTCTATTTTTATTTCCTGTGTGCATCTGGACATTTCCCATAAAGACAACTTGTGTAGTGTCACCCTCTCCTCTCCTAATAGATAATGTGTTTATGGTATGTTCTGCTTTCTTGTGTTTCTAATAGGATGATGTTCATGATATGCTCCCTTTTAACTTTAGGCTGTGCGTTACCTTCCAGATGATTATGATAATCGGGATTAGCTACTGATAGCAATCTCCTGATGAAATCTGCTTTTCATTAATCAATAGAACCTGTTCTCAGGGAGAAGATCTTCCATCTAGGTGTTAACTGTTGTAAAATATGTCAAAACCAAAAAGCAGGTGATTTTTCTTATCCTGTATGTTTACTTCTAGGTATGTTAAAAGGCGCAAGGACCTTCTAGTCCTCATTTTTTGTAGAAGTAGTTGCTGCTGCAAGATGTACACTGTATGAAGTTAGTGCAACTCCATATTCTTTGTTCTTCTGTCTTTGCAGAAGACTTGGTGTATGGTTATGGCATTTAATTAAAATTCATCATTGATGGTGAGGGGAAAAGAGGGGAAAATATCCCTGCAGGGGGAAAAAGTGAGAAAAAAAAGAAAAGGAAATCTCTTCTTATTCTCTTTCGTTAGTAGTTAGGCCTGTTTGTCTTGACCACAACTTTTCAGAACACCTCTAAGCCAAATGTCAAAGCGCTAGCGTTTTTGTATTTAGAAAGGTGGATGTTTCAGCAAGTTGCAAGGACTATTGTTTTAACATTTTGAGTTTAAAAAAAAGTTAACCAAAAAGATGATTTGCCATAAGTAACTGTTCTACTCTAAAATACTTGTATTTTAACAGTGAACAGAGTATCTGCCAAGCACGAGCTGCTGTTATGGTCTATGATGATGCCAATAAGAAATGGGTACCAGCTGGTGGATCAACTGGATTCAGCAGAGTTCATATATATCATCACACAGGCAACAACACATTCAGAGTAGTGGGCAGGAAGATTCAGGATCATCAGGTAAGCGGATCTGTCAAAATTTGGAATAGGAATCTTAAACTATCTTTGTGATTGTTTTTAACATTAAGAAATATGTCTTCAGTAAAATTATGGGAACTGTAAATAAGAAATTTTATCCTTTTGAACTGAAGTAGCAAAACTATATTATGGCTTTTTCCCCATAAACTAGGCACTTCACATTTACGTACCTCCAAGGCGATAGTCCTTGTGCACTCTTACCTTCCTACAGAAAGATATAAAGGCTAGTGGTGTACACAGAAGTCATCTGATTCTCTTTAAGGCAAAGTGGCAACCTAAAACCTCTTCTTCCCCACTCTATGCTGTTAGCTGCAGTCTATGTAGGTACTAGCAGTTCTTTTGTAGCTCTTGCTGTATTATGAAAAGTGGGATACACAGTATCTCATTTCCCCAGATCATTTAATTAAAAAAATCTTCTAATGTTTGGTAATGCTGATCATCTACCACTTTGAGAGGTTGATAAGGGAGCAATAAAAATTACATCTTAACTTCCTTGATGAAGTTCCTAGGTCTTGATTAAATGGCAAACTTAGACTCTGTATTGAAATATGCTCTGCCTTGTAATACTTGGGGTGGTGTTGAACAGCTAATCTTTTGGGTCTGCTTCTATATCTATTTTCGTCTCTCCCAGCATTTCATAAAATTCTTTTGGTCTGTTTTTGTTCATTTGTTACACACCTGAAGCATAGACTGATAATATCCGATGTGATTTGTCGTTAAACAGTTATTCCAAGTAATAAATGGTCTCTGTCTGAGAACAAATGTGGGTTTTTTCTCCCGTTATTCAGGTGAAGAAGGTGAGGTGATAGTTATCCAAGTGCAACGGGATCCTCTTAGTGGATGGCTTGTAATAAATGATTGTCCTGCTAGCTAGAATTTATCACCTTTTGTGTGAGCCATAACAGTCTTGCAAAATGATACCTTGTTATGCATAGTCAAGTGCACATAAACTGCTGCTGAAAGGGCTGCAAGCTAAGGGATGTGGCAGCCACAGGGAGAAGCTGGTAACTTGGTTACAAAATATAATTCTAACAAGTATTCTGAAGTTAATGAAAAACTGAGTTTCTGAAATCTAAATACATATTCACATCAAGTAGTCTGCTACTAAAAGTCAGAACTGTTGATATTACTACACTGCTGTTACAAAACATCGCTGTGTCTTTTGAAATGAGAACACTTAAGGTACAAAATTTGATACAAAATACCTCACTAGTCCCCTTGTGTATTCTCGTCACTGATTTCATGTGGCATTGGAATTAAAACTGAAAAGGTTATGTGCTTCAGCACTGTTATTGTACAGATTATGGGTCTTGGATTAACCCACGTGATTAAGGAACGAAATCTACATGAAGCTGAAACTTGTGATGAAACAGCAATTTTAAACCTAAGTAATTTTTTTTTAATGATTACAGGTGGTAATAAATTGTGCCATTCCGAAAGGGCTGAAATACAATCAGGCTACACAGACCTTCCACCAGTGGCGTGATGCTAGGCAGGTGTATGGTCTGAATTTTGGCAGCAAAGAAGATGCCAATGTCTTTGCAAGTGCCATGATGCATGCCTTAGAAGTATTAAATTCACAAGAAGCTGGTAAGAGACTTTTAACTTTTTTTTTGAATGTTCAAAGACAGACATGGGAAAAATTCAAATGTTTATGCATGAATTCACTAAGTCTTGTTTCTAATCAGGATTCAGCCTCTAGCCATTTTAATTATTTGGGTCTTTTGTCTACCTAATTACTGGTTCTTAATAGTGATTCTCAACTTGACTACCATCCATGTAAATGCAATTCCTAACAAGTAAATTGATTTTCATATTATATATTACATATAGAAACTTGCTGACTTTGAGTGGTTTTTTGCCCCCCCTTTTTTTTAAGGAAACAATGAATGAAGAAACACATACCTCTTGGTCAGGGTACTTTTCAGAATTTCTAGAGACATCCAGCGTTGTTAATTTGTATTGGTATTTTTACTTCTCATTGAGTTAGTACTGTTTTATTATGAAACTGTTAGGTTTTTTTTCCCTCCAAACTTAGCAATTCAGGTCATCCTCTTTGGCAGTTGTTACCGTACAGAGTTCTCTAGCTTGGAGACCTTGGATCCAGGGCTAAAATTTGGATGAGCACATATAACATAGACAACAGGATCTGTCATTTAATTTGTTTGGAGAACAGGGTGACAGAGGGTTTAAAACATTGGTGGAAAAATGAGTGGGTTTCAGTCTTCAGGTGATGTCTGTGGTATATTCTAGATAGGCTCTACATACAGCAAACTGATCAGTTTAACACTGGGACACACACAGAGAGCATTTTTATTTTAAAAGAGACTTTTGTGTTCTTGTAACCAAATAGAATTCTTTTGTCCTCATTAAACTTTAGAGATTGCCTGTGTAACAAGAGATAGTACTTCTGTGCCAGTTTTCTTTCTCTGGTCTAGAAGACAGGCTGTAGATAACCTTACTAGGGCTGCCTCAACTACAGCAAAAAAGGGTGACTTTATTAAGTTGCTTTTCATTCTGGTAGTTGTTTCAGGAGTTACCTTTTGAAACTAAGCTGTCTAGACCAAGGATGATACATTCTGTGGTGCTTATGCTGTTATGCAGCATATGAGGCCAAAATAGAAGGGGTAGCTAGAGGTATAAGGGCTTTTTTTGCCGGCTAAAATAATCCAGTTGTGTATCCCATTCTCCTACCTCTCAGCTGGACATTTTCTCTTCTAAATCCCTCAGTTCTCTGTTCCCTAAGGGTTACTTGGTTGTAACCATTTCATGCATTATGACTGTTTATTATCTATCTCTCAATCAATATTTGGGAACACATGTAGTGTTGGTTTCTACTCATTTGGTGTAAAGTCTGAAAAGGCCTGATTTATGGTAATTACCACAAGTTGAGGGTTTTATGTTGGTTATTTCCCATTATCTGTACTTGAAGAGTTTGATATAAGTTTCATACAAGTGTGTATGTGCAAATGTATATTTTCATCATTTCATTTAACTCCTCCTCCCAACACTAAAACTGAGCTACTAGAGAGGCTGAAATGACATAGGCAGGCATGACAGTGCTCTTTTTTTTAATTAGTGTATCTGTGTTTTCATTTCATGGATTGTTGTGGTTTGCCTAATGACTAGTTCTCTTGCCGCTTTATGCAAAGTATATGAGGGCTAACAGCTACTTTGTTATATTATTCAGTAGTAGAAATTTTATTGAACTAAGATGCCAATTCAGTTTGTGAAGACTTGGATAAAACTAAAATTTCTTTAAATGGAACTTTAGTAATACAACACATCATTTGAACAGTAGCTTAGAATCAATGTAATTCCACGGGAGCAAGCAATTCAATTAAGATAACTTTTTGCTGTTGCATCACTCCAGTAATTTCTTAAGGGGTGAGGGGAGCTGAGCTTTGCAATGAGTCTAAAAAAAAAATTAAAAAATCCCTGTGTTTAGAATTAGGTCCTCTGCTCATTCCAAATTGTGAGTTCTTCCAAATAATTTTGCCAGTTGTCTTTTCATTGATCTCTGAAGTGACCCTGCAGTTTGAGTTTGTCTGCTTCATTCAATTTAATACCAATTAGTCTCTGATGATTGGGGGGTTGTTTTGTTTTCAGGTGGATTTTTGTGTGACTCATTTCATGACTCGAGTATGACTAATATCATGTCCTGGTTGCTGGCTACAGTGCTGTAGTCTGCCTAGTTTGTTCTTAATGGTTTTGAGATATAGGCCTGACAAGAACATGAATTAGGCTGTGTAATTATGTTTGATAGTGACTGGTTGTAAACTTTTAAGTTTTCTGAATTGTAAGATGGCAGCTTTGTTTCTCCTTCTGTGATTTGACTTGGTAGTAGTAGGTACAAGTCAAAATGCATTGATTGGCTGATAGTCAGAAACTAGCTGTGGACACCATCAGCACAGGAGGAGATAACTGTTCTTCTGTAGCTTCTGTCAGCCAAGGTCTGTAGCTGTTTAAGATTAGGGTCACTTACCTATTTCACAGCCATATAGGTGCTCTAGCTTCCATCAAGGTGAAATAAAAATAAAGCTTAACATTATCAGCATTGCTTCAGCAGACGTCTGAAGACCGGTAGTTTTGCATTACTGCTTGTAAAAAAAAAAAAAAAATCCTAATTATGCATATAGAATTGCTTCATAAGCCCATTACCATTTCCAGACAGTGTTTAAAGATAAATGTTCATAATATATCTTAAAATACTGTCAACGAGTGTTCCAAAGTTTTCTCAACTGGGAGGTTTGTTGGTATATGATGTACATATTACTTAATTTTTCTGACCTGTATCAGAGTAAGAAGTAAACTTGATCAAGTACCTTTCTGAATATGCTTGCTTCGATAATGGAAATAGCATACTAAGTAGTTTGCAGTTTAGAAACTAAGTGGACTCCTTGCTCAAAGCTGAATGCATTTCTTTTCTCTCTAGTTGGTATAATTTCCTAAGAGTAAAGCTAGAAATTAATCTTGGTGTTAATTTTTTTTTTTTTTTACTAGCATCTCTGACATAGCTGAATATTTACTTAGGTCACTGACTCTGAGGCTCTAATATTAGATCTTCATTTTAGGAAATGGACTGCAACTGCCCCCACCCCTCCTTTTTTATAAATTAGCCTTTTTTGAAAAGGTATTGAGGGGGTATATGTTATGAACGGAACTTGTGCTAATATGTGAAGATCAGTGCATTATATATTGTTAGTTTTGTTTCTTTCAATTTGTCTGCTAGACTTTTAACATACACAGTCGTAGTTGGTATTCTGATGATACTGCTTCAAAAATCTGTGCCTCGAGGACAACTTGTCTCTAATAATTTATGTAAATTGCTGTGTCTCTTAGTACATCTAAAACAGTGTATAGTATCTCCAACTCAATTAAAAATAAAGAAATCCCATATAGTAACTTCTTTTTTACTCTGGAATTGCTTACAATTAAAGTTTGATTCTTGCAGAATCCTTATTTTCTGCTCTTGTTTTCTCATTTTGGCAATTTCTTTCATTAGCTTGGTTATTTTAAGTTGTATTTTATTCATAAAAGGAAAGCAGTTTCAATGTTAGCTGAACATACTGTTCAGGAATTCATAAAGCTGTAGGTGGATTTTAAACTTTATGCAAGAGTTCTCAGAAATATAAATGACTTCTGAGGAATAGTAAAGATTTTTTGTTTGTTTGTGAGTTAGCTGTTACTTATGGTGCTCTTGCTCATTTAAAAAAAAAAAAAAGAAAAGAACAAAGTCATATAATCTCCTTCTCTTGCATATATTTGAAGAATGTCATTTCATTGGTCTTTGGCAGTTGGCATTCCCAGCTGTTCTACTGCTGCCATCGTTTGAGGCTGGTTAATTTAGAATCTCCCTCTAGTGGACACACAGAAGCAGAGGCGAAGGTAAAAGTCAAAGTTTGCATTCTGTTCTGGTTTGAATGATTGCATTAGCTAGTAGTTACTCAACCAGACCCTGTTTTCCTGCTGGCTAGACGAACAGATTGTAGGCCACCTGCAAATCCAGAAGAGAAAGACAACAGAGGACTGCACTTTCTCCTGGAATTTTACGGTAGACTACTAATGCTACAAGCTCCTGCCTCATACTGTTTAGGAGATGTATTGAAAATGAACAAAGATTTGTTTCTGGCACTTATTTGGGGGCATTTTGGAAGAATTGCTCCTTTCATTGAGTAATTGTCCAAGGTGGTCAAAAGTTACGCCTTCATCAAATGACAAGTATGTGTCATCAGTTTAAGAAGTCATTTGAAGAGGATTTCTGGCTTTAAGGCTGTGCGCAGTGTGTTCAGGTATTCAGTAATTGGTCTTAATTGTCTGAAATAAAAATAGCTGTTTTCTGTGAAGGTTTTGCATTGCATTAGAAGGAATATTTTCATCTCTGCATTAAGTAGAGCTCATTGCAATCAAAGTGACTCTGGAATGAGAGAAAAGCCTCAATGACGGGAAATTAGATGGCTGAGAAAATTCTCTGATGTGTGAGAAAATGGATTATCCTTTTGAAGGGCAAGTAAGGGAAGTGTGCGTCAGGAGATGGGAGGAACAAACGGGTATCATACTCTGTTTTACTGCAAGAAGTACCTTCTAGTTCAGCTGGAATTGATGTTGTTTTGTGTGGCATTTGTCTTCAGTCTCAGGAAAGCTTTGCTAACAGAATAAGAAACTAAGTATGAAATTTATATATGTGTAATTTGCATTTGGGAAGGTACTTTGAGTTGTTCATTGCAGAAGATGAAAGCGGCAAAAGAACTGAAGGATGTCATACAACCGTAAATAAGTCTATTCTAATTTTTGCTAACAGAATTACATATATGTAAGATTTGTGATGGTTTTTTGTACTAATCATGAACAGTTATATATTGGTTCTTGAAAAGATTTTGAGATATTTTGGATATAAAGGCTAGGAAAGGCTTCAGTGGAGCTGTTTCCAGGTTTACTTTATTTTGTTAGCCTAATCTTGGGAAAAAACCTTGAGGTTCAAGTTCATTGAAATTATTAGTAACCTTAGAAGGTAAGTTGTCCAGTTTATTTAATAATGAAACCTTTATGGGGAAAAAAGATGCATGCTTTTTCCACAGCTGTATACTGATGTGCTGGTTTTATTCTTACAGCAAAGACGGTTCATTAAATTTTGCTGATAGGGGAATGCACTTACTCATATCATAGACTGAATAATTTAGTGGTTTTTGGAAATGCAAACTGGAACAAAAACTAGGGTTGCCTAATTGAAGTATATGTAGAGACTGTAGAAAACTGAAATGAGAAATGTATATGCGGGGCTGGGAGTGATCTCAGATGCTTCTCCTCATACTGTTTTGGTTCATGTGATGGTAAAACTTGTTTTGAGGGGGGAAAAAAAAGAAATTCTACTGCAATGAAGTAGTTATGCTGTGTTGGTACTCCTTGGCAAGCCTCTGGAGCAGGCTGTCAGTGCTCCATGTCAGAATGGGAGTAACACGATGTGGTGTTATTTATTACCTGTGTGTCGGAAGTTGGATATCGTCTCTGGTTTTGCTAGTTTTTTCTTTTCTTTTCTTCCCTTTAAGTGTGGGATTGATTAAAGAAATTTTTTTTTATAGCTACTAGATTTTATAATGGCTAATCCTGATTAATATGCCAAAATATTGACCGAAAGGAAGTTTTAACTGTTTATTGGACAAAATACTGGCATTTTAGTTGCATATAAGTTTGAAAGCGTAATCAGTGTTAGTTGTGGTATTTGGAAATGAAGGGAGAGTTGCTAAGTTCTCACTTTTAAGAGTTGCCTCCGTGGTATTTCTGATTTGTGTGGTTCTTCGGTATTAGTGTTGTATCAGGTGAAAGCATTAAAGTTTGGGTGGGCAACCCAAAGAATTTCATTAAAATTTGGTGGCTGGTCTTAACTGCATGGCAAGCATACATAAAGGTACGTTAATTTTGTGGATAAAGTTTTGTTTAATAAACATTGGGGAACGTTAATGTATTTTTCTCTTGAAGGTTCATATTGTTGTCTTAAAAATATTACCAGTAGAAGTCATAGCTGTATTAAATCTGCTGCTTTCTGGGAATAGGGTGTTGTCATAAGATCATGAACAGAATTGTGGAAATACAGCTTTGTTAGGCTCATTTCTGTAGCATTATACACAAACAGTGACAGTCATAGTCTATGACATTGCTATTTAAAAAAATTTTGACAGAACTGGGGAAAAAAGTAGCAAGTGTCCTGCAGTAGATGGTATTGATATATTTAACTTTCCATACTTGCTTTAAGATTGTGATACTGTAGTTTCATTAAGCAACCATAGTACTTTACTGCTGAAGCTATGTCTGTGCTTCCCACTGCATAAAAGCCTGCTTGAGGTCACCCAGCAAGCTAGTGCTGAGCCAAGCCTAGCACCCAGGTTATTGGTCCCCTGTTTCTAAGGCTCTGCTGGCATTGATAGGAGACTTCTCTCTACTTAAATTCAAATGTATTTGAACAAATATTTTTGTTATTCTTGTCCCCTTTTACCTTGATCAGGTAAAAGTGCTTGTGAAGTGAAATGGAAAGCATTTACTTTCAGTATAGAAATATAACATACTTACTACTGTGCTAAAATAAATCAAATCTGTAATACAAGTCTCCAGGTTTTGAGGAGTGGTTCTGTTTTGCTTCTGCTGAAGGCTGGTTAGTGACTTTCCCCGGACTTTGTTCTGTAATGTCCTAGAGCAGGACAGGCTCTTGAATAGGAGGAGCTAGAGACAAGTGAAAGAGGTTACTTCACCATAATAATTTTTCTTATTATTTCTTAGCATAGATCTTTGGAAAAGCCTGCTTTCCATTCATTCAGAAAACCTTTAAGCATTTAGTAAAACACTTCTAAAAAAAAGTTCTTACATTCTGTAACAGAAATAGGTCTTCGCTGTGGTTTTAAACTCTCTCCTGGGGTGTGTCCTTTGCTTAGTAGGTGTACTCAGACTGTCCTTAATGAAAATCTTTTCTGAAGATTATAATTAGTCAGTATCCTTATCTTTGTAGGATACACATATATAAATTAACTTGCTATCTGCTTTCAGTCCATTTTTCCTTTGAAAAGTCAGTCATACTTTGATTTGGACATCAGACTGTGTAATTGGAATGTTACTTAGTTTTGGCACTAACATAGTGAGAAATGAAAGGGTAGGAGCTCTTCATTACTGAGTTGTTTATATAAACTGTTTCTCTGGGGGAAAAATTGAGATCTTTCCCTCAAACTAAAATTCTCATGTGTGATAGTTGACCACATTTTTCTAAATGTACTAGATTTTTTTAAAAATTAGATTTTGCCTTTTAATTCTGTACAGTAATTGCAGGAGTGGGGTTTTTTGTATGTTTTGGCTTTCTTGAACTTCAAGATATGTGGGGTTCTGAGGAAGATTTCTCGTGATCCAACTGCCAGCGGTCCCCCCAAAACTACTTTGCATGTACTTGTGTTTCCAGCTCCCAGGAAAGCTTGTCCAGCCAGATGAAAATACATATTGTAGCTCAATGTATAACCTGTAGTACATGTATTGTTCCAATCTTGAACAGTAAATACTTGGGGTTTTTTAGGGCTATTGCCTCATAGGAATGTGATGTCTTCAGTGTCAACCACGTGCTATGTCAGCACTGCAAGTACAAGGCAGGTGACATTAAAAGAAGTGGGATGGAGAGTTTGGTATGAAACTCCAAAGCAAACAATGTAATTGCAAGATTGGAGGAACTGATGCACCAAAAGGCATCGAGGGAGGAGAAACCATGTGTTTCCATCTCCAGCTTGCTAATTATACTTTCATAGGGTTGTGCAACTGAAATTAATTAATCTCTTGAATGGAGATGCAGAGGTAAGAAGTCAATTTGAGGTGAAAATGAAGTCAAGGAGTTTGATAAACTACAACTCTGGTTGTTGTTTAAAAAGGTGGTGTTGGGGATGCTTCATTTGGATCAAGCAGCCCCCAGCAGTCTGATGTTATTCTCTGAGCTATGCCAGCGTAGTAGTTTTTGTGACTGCATAAAGAACCAGAACTGGTCCTGATCTAGCTGTTGAAAACACTTCTTGCAGGCTTTTTTCCCCTGGGATTTTTAATGTATTGGATTTCCAGTCCATCTCTCACTACACAGTGGCATGAACTGTCACAGAGGAAGGGTGATGCAAAGGTGAGAATAAGCTGAAAAACAGAGAACATTGAAACTGGAATGGCTGCTGAACAAATTAGTATGGAATTATATCCCCTGTCTGTTAGTGTGCTGCAGAGTGCACCATCTGTGCTTTCTTTAGAAAAAGAAAGATGTTAGGTTTTCCTTAGAACTCAGAATGAATAGACCATTCAGCCTCATCTCTTACTTGGCTTGTACTGGTCTCTGAAGATAAAGTGAGCCTGTAGAAGGATCAGACTTTTTTTCCAGGCAGTATCTGTGAATATTTCTTCTGGGGGTTGATGTTTCTGAAGTATCTTGAACAGTTCAAAAGCCTCTGAGAGCGCTTTTTATTAGCTAGCTCCTGCTTACTTATCTATTATACTATCTGTCCCACTATCCAGACAATTGTGTTTTAGCAATGAAGTTTTGGCTTGCTGTAATAAATTTCATAGGATGAACCACTTTTCCACCTGGTATGTACCTTTAACTTGCCAATGTCCATTAGCATGGTGGTTGTTAAAAATCTATGCTTGCAGAGAGGAATTTGTCAGAGAACAGGCCAAATCCCTTGGTAGCTGAACTTTTTTTTGTTGAAAACCTTTGGTATACTCAGGTTGCATTTCAGAATGGCAAAAATGAGAAATACTAGAACCACCACATTAATTGTTAGCACGTAATCGTGTTTGTGTCTTGTATATATAGCTACGAGAGCAGCACATAACTTACTGGAGTAGGGTATCTTGGCTTGCTGATGGTTGTGTTCTGCAGAATTGACAGAAACATGGTTTTCTGACAGGCAGCAGTCTAGAACAACGTCTGAGGCTGAGAATAGGTTTTCTGGTAGCTGGGCTGGTTGAAATAGTCAGTGCAAGTGAAGCTAAATGGTTGGTGTCCAGTGCTGCTAGCAAAAGAAAGAGTTGGGGGGACTCTGGTAAAAAGGTTGTAGAATGGTGGTCCATACTGAGCTAATGCACACAATAATACCTTGTTCAAAAAAAAAAAGGACCTAGCACCTTTAAGCAGCAACACAGCTGCTACTGGATTGTGGCTACTTCTGAAAGCCCATGAAAGGCTGCAGCACGGTGCAGACAGCAAATAGCCTGGCTGCTTGGGAGCTGCCCTCATGGCTTAATGGGCATAAAAACCTTCCACCTGTCATGCAGGGGAGACGCCGGAGGAGGATGTGTGACTTTGGAAGTTTTAAAGCAGAAAAGTTTTCCAGATGAGTGATGACAGATGTTTCTTCTTATTGATGACTTAATTACCATTGTGGTTAAACCTTTTGCATTAAAGATAATGCATACAATTATGCATAAAGTGTATCTGTGGTATCTCTTGGAGATACTTCAGGCAAAAATAGTACAGCCAGGGCAACATCATGTACTTGTGTATGAGGACCTAATGCTTTCTGAAAAGAATAAAGACGAGACAACCTCTGTGGTACACTTCCTGCTTTTTATCTTCTAGAAGTATGTTATTGTGTTGCTTTTTAACTCTACAGTACAGTAAATAGTACATGCTTTTATAATTTTCAGGATACTCTTTCATAACTTTCAAATGTTGTCTTTATGACCACGGTGGAAACAGTACTCTGCTGTTTTGAGTAAATGAACCTTTTTGTATAGCCTTTAAACAGGGCACTTATTTGCTGAGTCTGAGGCATATCGCCTGTCCTTGATGTCTCAGTATATCACACATGTTCTCTTCATGTTTTTGGATGACTTTCACAAGTTCAGGTGGCAAACAAATTTTGTATTTTGATATTTGAGATGGGGGAGATCTCATTATAACTCCATCACTCTAGCTAGTTTGGTGGAATCTCAGCAAGAAATCACGCTTTTGCTTTGGGACCTTTTCAGAACGCGATACGTTTTTGTTGGTTTTAATTCTGCTTGCTTATAAATTCCATAATCTTAAGTGTAGCTATAATCTAAACAATTTCCTGGTTTACTGCCCATTTTTACAGAAACAAATGCATTCATGATCTACTGTATTCCATTCCACACTTCTTCACCCTTCACTTGTTAATTCTTTTAAAATGATTTTGTGCTGTAAATACATTTATGAGGAAAATGGAAAAGCCTCTTTGTTTTTAGATGAAGGATCTAGCATATACTATTTGAAAGATGTGTGATTAAGAATTGCCCATCAGTAGAAGTCAAAGATAAATTTTCATGTCCTTCTCTTTCGCATTTCTTGTGCTCAGCAGAATGCACAGTTTATACATTTGTTACATGCCTCTGTTCCTTTGGACAAGTACTTACTTATCCAAAAAAGAATGTCTTTGATCTGAGTTGACGAGGTAAAATCTAAAATTTTGGCGTGACCTGTAGAAAAATACTGTATCTTCCTTCTCTCGATATGATAAGCTTCTGATGTTTTTTCTCCTGTTCTTTTGTTGTTTTTTTTTTTTCTTTCCAATTTCCAGTGTTCTATTTAGGTGAGTGTTTTAATTTTTTGAGCCTTTTCTGTTCCTCCAAGAATACTTGTTCATTGTTTTAAGAAAATTTCAGACTTTGAGTGCTTTTCAAAGCTTTTGTCAAGTTCTATTGTATATAAAATTTATTTTGCATTTCTGTGAAACCTTTTCATCCTTGTGAAATAAACCCATTCTGTGAATATGTAAGGTAGCATTTGTTGCAGTTTTTGTTTGCTGTATTATGTTGTTGAGCTTGTTTGGCTTAAAAAGCAGAAGTAAACAGCTCTTAAAATGTCATGTGATGGCTGGCCTTTTTCCTTGATTTTGTGCTTTTTTGCATAGTAAAAGTTCAGATCATTAATTTACTGTCTGTTTTCGCTTTTAGGTCCTACATTGCCTCGACAGAATTCACAGCTTCCCTCCCAAGTGCAAAATGGTCCATCACAAGAAGAACTGGAAATCCAGAGAAGGTATGGTATTATAAGTGAACAGCTGTTCAGTTAAAGAATGTAGTACCTCTTCACTAATGATGAGAAATTAAATGTCAAGGACTTACAGTTACTCTCTTACATTAGGGCAGCATTTGTATGTGTGCGGCTTTCCTGTGTAAAAACTTTGATTGTAGCTAGATCCCTTGTTTGTGATCTCCACCCAGTCAAACAGTGCAATTGCTATTGTCCTGTCATGAAACAGTTGAAGATCAGATGGGAAGCCTTGGAAGATTCCACTGCTGTCATTTTCAGCCAGACTAATTAATTTTCCAGTGACTGTGGTGTCTTCAGTTTTTGACACGCGCTTATAAAGAAGAAAGCAGTGAGCAAGGAAGGAAGTTTTAACTTTTGGAAGTAGAGAATTAAATCATTGTGGAGAATGACAGCTTTTCTTCCTGAATGTGGATGCACTAGATCAAAATATTGTATTGGAAAGCTTGTTCACCTTTATACTGTATTAGTTCTTTAGCAAAGAAACCTGTCATTTTCTGCTGTTAGTGTATACATTTATGGAACCTTTAGTAGTTTAACTTTCAGCTGTGGCAATATTGGTTATATTTGTGCTGCCCTCAGGGAACAGTCCATGTTCCCCTGACCAGCTGGCACTCCTCCAAGCTAAGCTGTTCCCTTCAGTGAAGCCACTGTACCCTGTCCCATTCCTCGTGGGATATTTTTCAGACCTGTAGCATTTTTGACATCTGTTTTTTTTTTTTTCCAGTTCCTTTTAATAATCTCTATGTATGAATCATGTGCCCAAGTTCTGGGAACAAACTTTCTAGTTGCTGTGTTCCCACTTCTGTTGTGTAGCAGTGTGGGTTAGTGCTGTAGGTTGAGTGTCTGGGATATGGTTTATGAAATGGCAAAGTATTCTAGGACAGTGGTATCAGACTGGGTTCAGTGAAAACAGCAAGACCTTGGGCTGGCCCAAGCATACTGCCTGTGGTGCAATCCTGGATTATTTTACTGTGAAAATACTCCCAGGAGATTAGCTGTTCCCTTCCCAAAGGGATGCTGGGAGTGATTGAGGTCACATGCAGTACAGGTGCATGGAACAGGATCCTTGAATAAATAGGAGGTGGTCCAGGTGTAAATGCACTTAATCGCTTTCAATGATACCTGGAAAAATATTTTAACATGTTGGGTCTAATTGGCATTGAAGTTTTTTTCTATTTTGGTATTTTGCATTTAGTTTGTTTATGCAAAGGTGAGCAGAACCAGATTACTAATTTGGGGGTAATTCATATTATAGATTTCATTAACTAGCTATATGTGTTGAACAGACTTTTCACATCAAAAACTGGTCATACTTGTCCATCTCTCTTCTGCAGTATGTTCTTAAATCTAGACAGGGATGGCTTTATCTGAAAGTTCCCTTGTTTAAAAATAAATAGCAAGAAGCTCATTACAGATATGTCTATTTACATGCAAGTCTGTCGCGATAAAAGTCCTTTATGTCACTTCTTTTGACAGACCTTTAAAAAGCTTTTTTCTTTTGATTTGTTTTTTTGTTTTGTAGTAGTGGCTTTTAATATTTTTTTCCCATCTGTTCCTTTAGAAGGCTGTATTAATTGAAGTTTATAATGCTGAAATACTTTTCAGAGAAAGATTGTAGATAGATGTGTCTTCAGAAAAAAGTGCTGCCCCGTATTAAGAGCTCTGCAAGTCTCTCTTGAAATGGTTTGTGTATAAAGGACATAGCAGATGGCATTCTTATGTCTTCACTTCCTCATTTGATCAGTGTGCTCTACTTGTTTTCATCTAATATAATGTCCTCTTTGAAGTCTGGTCCTTGTTTTTATTTGTTTTCTCCCCAAAAAAAGGATAGAGAACTGGAATGAGTGTTTACTCATGTTGCTAGCAAGCCAGGTTGTCTGTGGAAAGCCTAAGAAGAACATGTGATTTTGTTAAAACTTTTCACGAATGCTTGTCTGGTCTCTTTACTACTGCAACTATATGGTTATAATACAGTTCAATTAACTCTAAGCTAGAGTAGTAACTGTATTGCAGCTTTCAGACTGTAATAACAATAGTCTTACTACCATAATGTAGAAAGTAGTAAATAGTTGGGAAGAAAAGGTTTAAGTATTACTTTTAACTTATCTACAAGTGACATTTCCAGTCTCAGTAAAGGGTAAAGGCAGCGTGGGCAGGATTGAATTCTGTGGGGAGCAGTAAGACTACAGGGAATGCAAGGGAAGGGAATAAATGTTACTGTGTAGGAAGGAACATGGGGTTTGTGATGGATCAGTAGAAAGGCAGGCTTTGCTAAGTCTGTTGCTCATGAAATGTGTCTGGGGGGTGAGGGTTTTGTTTAATGTGTGGCTTGATAGTAGTTGTCTTTAAATGCTGCTCTTGTATCCCTCCCGTTAGGTGTACCTGGATTCAGGAGTGTTTGACTGACTCCAATGTTAACATCAGGAAAATGCGTTTTGAAATTATGCCAAGTCTGAGAAAAAAACTTTGCTTATGTAAAAATTAAAGTTGAAAAAGAGACCCTATGGAGGTCATCTAGTCCAGTCCTCTGCTCAAAGCAAGGACTAATTTTGACGTTAAATTACGTGGCTTGTAGCTTCAGGGTTTTCCTAGGCACAAATAGAAACATTTCCTCAGAAATGTTTTGCCAAAGGAGTGACTGTTGAAGAATAGCATATTAAAAAGGAGCTCTTCAACTGAGCTGATGTTTTCCTTCACTTTTAGAAGCAGTGTTCAGGAATCATGGGGAGATTTGGAACTGAAGAATTAAATTAGACCATTGCCAACAAAAGTGTATTATTTTGGTTCAAAGGTTTTTCTCTATTTTAGAAAGGATTTAAATACCTTACATTTTGAGTAAAAGTGCAAAAACAGTGCTACTTTATTTTTCTGCAGAGCTTGTTACTTGAATATTTGCTTTGTTTACTGTGCAGGGATGACAATCTGTAAAGCCACTAGGACCAGATGTGCGATCTAAAACATTGAGGTTTTTATGAAGCAAGATTATATATATAAGGTGGTCAATGATATGATTTTGTCTGGTGAATTGATAACTCTGTTACTGTCTTTTAAAAAGCTTAACAAATGGCATATGCTTTCCCTGTCAGGGAGTACCTGACGATAACTGTGATTTTTCCGGAACTTGAACTCATTTAGGTACAGTAATAACAAGCTTTAAAACACTCCAGCTTCCATTTTCGATCTTCAAAAATGAAGGGATTGTTTTCTTATATGGGTTATTTTTCATTTTGTCAGGGTGGTAGGCAGGCAGTGTTTATAAATTCCACTGGTTGTTTGATAATGAGCCAACTTCAGTTGACATATGTATTTGTTAATAATTTCAGAGTTACTTAATGTCAAATACCATTTTAAAATACAAGATTAGTTCATGGCATGCCTGTGTGTGCTACTCCTGCATGTAAATTTACCTTCTCTTCCAGCCATGATATATTGTCAGGAATGTGAGTCACTGAGTTGGTATCTAACATGATGCTTGGGAATTTAATGAGTTAATGTTTATAAATAACATCAAAATCATCACTGCTTCATAAATAGAGCAAGGACACCAGAAGCAGAGAAATGGTATAGATTGTAAGGAATAATGAAGGTGTACAAGCCGCCTCTTGTCCTTCAGGGACGTAATGGACCAAAACTTGACCGACTTCTGTCGTAAGTACTGAAAAATGTTGGAAGTTTACAAAATGCAACAATGGAATATTAGGGGGTTTTGTAATTGTTAAGTACTTCAAGTTTGCTTACAGTTTTAGTTTATTTCATGAGTTGGGATGATATTGTTAAAGAAAACTTGGTGTGTGACTGCTGGAAAGTAGTACTGATATGGTGTGGTTTTCGTAACATCTTTTGGAAGGCTGCTTAGTTTTAGATAGTGCAAGTTCAGAGGCTGACAAGGGTAGCAGTTTCTTATTTACTAACAAACTTAAAGGAATGCCTTTTATTTTACAGATTAAAAGTGGGTTTTTTTTGAGATTTTGCTAGTCTTTTAACTATGGTAAAAGAATTTTTTTTTCTCCTGTAAGTTAGTAATTATTACATATATAATTCCTGAGCTATTTTGAAAACGTGTAGAAATACTGAAAGGCAAAAAAAAACAACTGCACCCCACAATTCAGTATCAATGTAGCTATAATAATTTAAAGGAAGGAAAGTTTGCCTGTCACTTTCTAACCCTGGTAGCCTAGTTTCTACTGATTTCCCACTGCCTGTAATCTTTCCCTAGTTAGTGGCCAGATGTACTGTTTCCACTTTTCCTTTGCTCTTGAAATTGTGCCATTTATCGAACAGCGTATTTTGAGGTAGTAGGATTTCCTTAAAGGCATATGGATTGATTAGATTATAGCTAAGCAAACAGTTCTAATCTGAGATAGGCATAGGAACATGATAGAGTGGCTGGCTTTTTGGTTTAGGGTATGAGAGTGGTCAGTGGAATACTGTCATATAATTGTATTGTGTGCTGTGCATGTTACAAAATCTGCATGAAGTTTGCATCCCAGAGACATGGTTTAGATGGTATCAAAGGGTTTTTTAATGCCTAACTTAAGAGTTTCCAGCAGATCAAAGTCACATCAGCGTAAACTTTTCAAGTTAAGCTTGCTGAGGTAGTTTCATGGGACAGCCTGCAGCCATTTGGATCTCTCCAGCTTCTACATTGCATAGTAGGATGGGAGACAAAAGGAGCCAGAAGCAAAAAGACCCATCAGTCAGTGTTGTTTATTTCATCCTAAAGACTTTGTGTTTTTTTTTTTCCTTGCCCTCAATGTTCTGGTATAGTATGTTCTGGTATAACATAATAATGACTTTTGTCTTTTTTTGTCTTTCATTTTCTTTCCATTCAGTTTCTTCCCATTCACAGTAAAGTTTATCTTAGTTCTGTCAAGTCTAGCTTTCAGAGACTTAATAACTGGCTGTATGGAGAGGTAATGGGTGCTGTCTGGTTACACACTGAATAGCTGTAGATGTTGGGTAACATTGACATGTTTTGCAGACTGAGAAGAGCTCTCTTCCATTAAGCAGTCTTTTGACTACATTGGCAAAATTGCTGCCTTAATTGCTGCAATTGAATATGGATGTTGTTTGAAGGATGGTTCTGACAAGTATCTTAGTTAACACTTTTAAAAATGTCTCTTTGAAATCTTGCTCTTTCTGCAAAATTTTCAGTTCTGTGGTGGTTTTTTTTCTGTTTAATGTAAAACATGAAATTGGGATTAGAATCTGTTCTATGTGTTTTCAGATTTTTGGTTATTGTGGTTCCCTTTTATGAAATTAGCTCTATCCCAACCATACTCACTATAATATACCATTGAGAGGGAGTTGCCAATGAAAATAGATTTTTCTACTGAGATCCTTATTTTTTTTTCTGAAATTTTATGTGCACAGATGATTTCCTGTGATCTGACTTCTGCCAGAAAAGTTCAAATGTTCTGTTAGTTTACAGAATGTATTGAAAAGGTGAGGAAAACTAGGCTTGATGAGGTTTGGTCAAAGAGCATTAATATGTCTTTGAGCTCTTTGTCTATTAGAACACCTCTATCTTATAACCTTTAGATTTATAGTTTTCTCTTCAAGTCTTTTTCATGGACGCTGGTTCTAGTTTTTGCTTGACTGATAAAACCTAGTTCTTTCTCTTATTTTCTTATTTCCAACTAATGCTGTTTGAGCTTATAACATAAAAGCTTGTTGTTAGACCTTAAATCCCTTTTGATCAAGGAAATAAAAGCCTGTTAGTTTGACTTTGGTAGGGTGAAAAGCTTTAGAACTACTTTTGAAGGAAAGAATAACTAACCAGGTAAAACATAGCACAGTAAACAGTACCTGGATAATATTTTCTTTTGCAAAAGCAGGAGGGCTGTTCATGCAACGTTCCTGGGCTTCAGTAAAGTGTTTGATGGATACCAAGAGGGAATTTCCTAGTTAAGGTAGAAGAGAGGAGGATTGCTGTGGAAGTGTTGGGGGCATAAGAACAGGCAGGTCCTCCTGCATCAATGGGAGTGGGAACAATCAGATTCAAATTCTATTTGGTGTTTTGCTGAACAAAGCAAGTCCTTGCTGCTGATGCGAGTTGAGATACTTGAGTACAAAGTAGAACAGGAGGCATTTGACGATGCAGCAGGTTTTGATGATCAAAATGGAAGGCGAAATAATATGTAGCAAGTGTCCTCATTTTAGACATTTTTTTAAGGGTGAAAACCTGCCAACTTGTAGACCAAATACTAATGTTCAAGATATCTTAATACTAATGTACGGGGAAAATCAAATCAACAATATAGAAGTGTTATATGCAGTGGTGATTGATCGGGGGAAAGCTGCTTGAACATTGGAAATAGCTATAATGACCTCTAGATTTTCTTAGTGTTTCAAAATCAGGAATCCACATAGTCAATTAAATGCCTTTATAATTTTGCATTAAATTAGATGTAAAGTGTTATTTCATACAAATTTTAAAAGAAAGACATAATTTGAAAGAGTCTTACCTTTCACTACTGTTTAAAGAACCAGAGATCCACCACTGTTGAAACTGGAAGCTGAAACTAGAGCATATACATAAACTCACTTCATAAACCTCTTGCCTTCGAACAGTCAAACTTTGCAGATCATCTGTTTCTTGTTCATTTTATCAAGTTGACTAGCTTTTGTCTGGATTTCTCTGAAACTATGTGCAGTATGCTCAGGTAGAAGCTGTCCGGACTGTCTAGCACTTGGAAAAAAAAACACCAAAAATGCTAACTTGGTAAGAGTTTTAGTGAGAACATACAGCAAGAGCTCAGATTAGATGATGCAAAGTGCAGTTTGTGCAACTGAGAGAGTTTAGGAAGATGTGACGAGGTTAGATATTGATTGCTTCTGCTGAGGGTATGTTACTGGTGCACCAAGTGTACTTTTTATTCATGAAGACTCTGGTCTTGGGAGGCTGCCTCTGTTTGGAAATTTGCAATGTGCATTGACATGATTTAGTCTATATTTTCTCTTTGTAAATGAATTACAAAATTGGAGGGTGGTGTGTGTTCATTCCATGGTACATAAGCATTAATGTGTAGGCCCTGAGGTACGTATTCATTAGGTTTACGTGACCATACAGGAGAGTGAGCTCTGTGGTAAACGCTGGATTTTGGAGTGATGAATAAATATTTAATATTAAAGATGGAAGAGCAAGTTTAATGTTGATACTCAGTTTTTATTATTCAAGTGAGTTTCTGCAAATTCCAAGCACCGTAGCAGACATACCTTTCCCTTTTCTGAACTTGTGCAGAAGATGAACAGAGGATTAAGCTAAATTAAAAATAAACATGTTAAATACTTTTTAGGTTTTTTTTCTATAAATGGTTTGAACGGTGATAAAGTAGGTCGACTGTGTCTAGTTACAACTGATTGTCTATAGAGTGCATGCAGTTCCTTGCAGTCACAAGGTAGCTGCTCTTCTGTAGATGACAACGTGCTTCAGATGGAGCTGAGGTCACCCTGCATCTGGCGCTGGTGCCTCTAGCTCAGCTCTGCATTGTGTAGCCTGTTTGCAGCCAGCTGCTCTATTTGTTGCAGTGACTCAGTGGTGGGAGGAGAAGAGCCATCATGTGAGATGTATTCTAGTAAGTAGTGACTGTTGCATTAGATAATGCTATCTGTGCCCACATGCTGGGACTTTCAGCATTTTTGAATAAAGTTCCAAACATTAGTGTCTTGTTTATTGCTCTATAGGTTGAGGCAGGGTTAGAGGAGCCCGTACAAGAGCTCAGAGCAGCCTTGAAAGCTGAGGCATACTGAGACTCAAGGACTGGAATACTACAGACATTTTCTCATAGCGCTAGTCATCGGAATGAAATTTTTAACTTGGTGAAAGTATTTTAGCGGTTAAACATATTTTAATATTTATTTAATTAGTAAACATGAGTTTAATGGCCAGATCAACAACATAGTTTGAACAGCTGCATTGGTTTGGACTGATGATTCCGGGTTTAATTATAGTTGATATCATACGCTTATTTTTAGAACTTTGACATAGTCATGTTATTCCTGGATTTATTGTTTATGTTGGGTTGTAAAAATTTAAATTTTTTAAAAAACTAGTGAAGCACAGAATGAAAGATGCATACTTTGTGAATACTTTTATATGATCACGTTTGGTTTCTTATACAGAATGTCTTAATGGTAACTTTCAGATCAGGATATAGTACTGCAATGTTTTAAGCTAGCAATTGTCTAGCAGCCTTTTGGCTATCATCTTTGTGTCTGTCTTCTGCCATGCCATATTTGTTTTAGAATAGGTAACAGCACAAGCGAGAAACTGTTTTTCAAAAAAGCAGAGAACACCGTGTGGGACACAGACCTGAACATGTCCCTTCAAGAGAATCTGTTTCATGATTTTTAATTCTGGGTTATTTTTTAGCGGTTCAAGTGATGTTTTTTGGTGCCCTTTCAATACACTCAATTATTAGTGATTTTTTCACCCTATCCTTGTTGTTGTTGCACCTTTAAGCAGGCAGAACAGGGCTAGTATTCCTATTGATCTTTCGGAGTGGTTTGATGCCCTGCTTTGACACCAAGTTTTTCAGCCAAGAAAGAATGGAATATGAAATTGGTGTGGTCATAAATGATGACTAACAGCTGTCAAATACTGTGTGTTATCTGCCTGCAGCTGACTTCTTCACTTAATGCAGCAATTACTTCAGTCAGGTCTGTTCATCAAGATATTTTGTTTCCTGCAGGCTTTGTTTTCTACAGTGAGTTTTAACATTTAATACTTCAAACCAGTTTCTGTTCATCTTGGAATGTCTGTCAGCTCAGTGCCTGTTGAATTTGGACGTGATACAAAGATGCTTTTGTCTGTACTGTTCATGGAAGTACCTCTGTTTTTAATGTATCTGGCTTCGTGACAAGAAGCCTTTTGGGTTTGTGGCTGAATTCTATTATTCAGGTTGATATATGGTCTTAGTGGAGTTTCCTATCATCTTTTTAGGAAAAAATGCAATGGCTTGATCTTACATCCAAGGGCAGAGCAAGCCAGTGTTAGAATCCTGAAAATTTATGTGAACATACAGAAAAACTTCCACTTGAGGAAACCAGGTGACCTGCCAGAGCAGACAGATACTCGCTTTTGCAAACTGTTTCAGCAAGGATTTGTTACTTGTAGGTTTTTTTTTTCTCTTGGTGCCCCTGTGACAGCAGCTCTGTTTTTTGACACAACGAGAGTTGCCTAATGTTGGGGCATACTGTCTCTAGTGGAAGGACAGTCTTTCCAGAAACCGAGACACTTGCAGGAACTCTTCTGCAAATGACCAAGGCACAGGCTTAGATGTGAAAGGTGTTCCAGAAAAGGACGGGTTCTCTCTGGCTATTAAGTCTGCTCTGATGCAGAATACTGTTTTACCAGTAAGCACTGAAGTTTCTAAACCTAGTTGAGATCTTTTTGTCTTCTCTTCAACCCATGTCATAATGGCCATATTTTAAGAGAATTGATTGAGGCTTCCATTCTTTTAATTGACTGTATTGAAGTTTTGGGCAAAAGGACCAGAGGATCTCTGTCAGGCATTCACCTTTAGGAGCGGAGGCTAAACAAACCACCTATTCCCTTCCCCTGCCCCACCCCAGTACAGATCTAAAGGTAATGGACAGTATTAATTTAGGATAGTTTCGTAATTGCCTAGTTGATCATCATACACACTAATTGTTGAATGTAGTGATGTCACTTGCTAAAGGCATAATAGAAAGGGATCTTGATGTGCATGTGGTATCGGCTCATTTCATATAACATCAAGAGGTGAGATGCTGCTTAAGTGTTACTCACTTTATGATGTGATTCAGAACAAACTAGGAAGGCTTTGTGTGTACCTAGATAAATTAACTGCATTTCTGTTTTGCAGTTGTGACATAGGAGAAATTCTAAGCGCTTTCACCATCACAGAATGTGATGGGTTTTTTTTTAGCAGGGATGCAACAGTGTGTACTTAACTCTGCTCATTGCGTTGTTGTTCTTCTGTTATTTCAAGAATGTAGTCATGCTCCCGATTCTTGGCTGCCCAAAGAACTGCAGGATTAATGCTGGTAGAATTAAGAGTCACAAGTTAGCATTACAAATATGATTCTTCATCTTCTGACAATACTTCCTCATACCTCCTTAACTAGAGGGGAAATAATTTGAAAAGCTGTTACAATATCAAAGTAAGTTATTTAAAAATAACACCATACACACAAAAGAAAAAAATCAAGACCACCCCCCCCAACACTCCGAAGTGACATTTTGGAAGATTCTTTTGGCATGAAACTAAAATCCAAAAAGAAAATTTTATGAATAGGCTACGTGGTGAAGGTAGCGGCTCTTCGGAAATTCTGAAGTTAAATCTGAACCCGTGTGCAACAGTACCTTGCATGTGACTGACGTGCTGTACAGTTTTATAGCAGTCTCAGCTATTCAATGTAAATTATCTCTTAGATTCTAGTAATTCATACTTTTAAAATAATTAGAATCACTTTGCCTTATCTTACAGTGAAATGCTAATTATGCTAGCTTTCTGGTGCAGTTTTAGTACCTCTTTAGCTTTTTCAAATGTTGTCCTGGTAGGTAGATACTGTGCTTTATAAGGCCGAAGGGTTTTCATGTATTGCTTTCACAATGTTATTGAACGTTCCTGTGCTTTAGAACTACCACAGTCTTGACATTTCAGAAATGCGTTAATTGATGTGTGATGATTCTTCTCAATCTGCTAATGCTTTTGCATAATATAATATTGATGCCTGACAAAAATAAAAATAAAATCACATTATCTAATGCTAAATAACAAAACCAGGGGATTTAATGCAAACAAATTTATCCTTTTTTTTTTAATAAGTAAAATGAGCTCTTAATCTTTTTAAGCTACCACTGTAACACTTGTTAACCTGTAGTTCTTTCTTAGTTTATGAAATTCATCCTTGCTTGTTAAGTTGTGTTAAAGCAGCTTGATGGCATTGCTGGCATACTGATGTTTTGACCTGTGCCACTTGGTTTTCTGTTCAAAAGGTTTATTAAATTTGGTAGAATGACTGTAAAAATGCAGTGCATTGCAGTGTGTGTGTGAGGTTCGGTTTTTTTTTTTTTCCTTGTTGACAAAGTGATGCTTCAGCAATACGTAATGGGAATAAACTTAATTATTCTCTGAATGGGAATTTTATGTAATATGAGTTTGTACAGTATTTTGCTGCCCTCTCTTGGTAGAGCATTCATACTGTAAGTAAAGTGCTCAACTGTTCATTAGTTTTTGTTTGTACATTTCAAAAAATTCTGGGTTTATTCCTTTATTTCCTGAAGAAAGTGAGGATTTATTTAATAATGAGAACTTTTTTATCCAGGTCCTGTGTAGATGAAAGTTGTTATCTTGCTGCCTTTTATCTATATCTTGATAGATAGCCAAATACAGTTTGATAGAGTTGATTGACTGAAATATTTTTTGCTTCAGATTAAGTTTAAAGCATATAAACCCTTAGGTACATTTTGTATGACACATGGGCATTGTGTGTCTTTATGGCTATCTGAAGAGGAGAAAACCCCCAGGTAAGCTTTAGGAGCGTAACACATATTAGGAAAACTAGTCAATCCCAAACAGTTTGACTTTGGCATACTTCTTACGCTTCTGCTAAAATTGCAAGTAGTTACATGCTATATAGAGACAGAGTACACGTTTGTATGCACTCCCACCCACAACTCCCCACATGTATAGTACATACTTATACACACATGTGCACTTACCCCTCTCAATAGTTAGAAAAGCTTTAAGTAAAATCCCTCTGGGCCAGGGCAAACACATAGAATGCTTCCCTCTGCTACTCCCCCATCCTCTGGGCATTTTTGGTTCAACAGCTTCTTGTGCATCATGCAATTTCTGTTTTGTAAATGATGTCCCATGGTTTGTTTTTTTGTGTGTGTGGTGTTTTGTTCCCCACACACACACACCCCCCACCGCCCCAAGGGCTTTTTCCTACTCCTTCTTTGAATCACTCTGGCAAAGAGTTCCATAGCTCACCTGCTGATGTGCAGAGGTGCTCTTTTCTTTTCAGCTTTGCTCTTACTAGTTGCATCGAATCTTTCCTCCCAGCTGTTGCATTAGGTGTCCTCATCACTCAGGGTTTTATAGATGTCTTCTCCAACATGCAGAATTCCAGCTTCTTTAGTTATTTTTAAATGGAAACTGTTTGGTACATTTGATCGTAGTGTTGCTGCTCTTTGAACCTTTTCAGTTCTACTGTTTTCCCCCTTTTGAGGTGGGAACAGAGATGCAGGATTTGTGAAGCAGGATGATGGTATTTTCTAGGTTGCTTCATAATCCTTTCCTAATGTGTAGCATCTGGTTTCTGTTTTTGAACAGAACACGTCAACGAATGGATGTTGTCGTAGAACCGTCTGTCATAACCCTAATATCTCACTCCTGACTCAGTAGTCGACTCAAAGTCTAGCATTTAATGTACAAATTTAGCAGGTTTCCCCTCTCTGCCCTGCATCATTTCAGTTATATCTCAGTTGAGTTTTATTTGCCAGTTTTATTGCCCAGTTACTTGGAATTAGAAGATCTATCAGTAGTTCTTTGTAATCATCCATTGTCCTTGCTATCCTGAATAATTTAATATTAAGGAGCTTAGTGAAGAGCAGCTTGCTGTTTCTTTTCCAGGTTGCTTATGAAAATATGAACTGGCACAGCTCTTAGTATGGCTTATTGCAGAACTGCCTTGGTGATGCTGTTATGTGAGAAGTGACCTATATCAAGGTTCTATTTCTGTAAAGAAATGAAGAACTTAAGAAAAAATTTAAATATATGGCAGCTGCTTGATGTGTTGTTAAACCCAGTGACTTGATACCTTCTAGTTTTATAAACTAAATATAACATGAAATGTTTATAACCTCAAATGCCTTATCTAGATTTTGGGTTCAGGATTAACAGTGTGTACATTTCTAGGTAGAATATGCTAATTTCTGGCAAATGAATGAAAAAGAATGAACAAAATAAACAAATCTCTGAATAGCCGTTTAGCTACAAACATATGTGCATCCACATCTCCTTTACAAAAAGGGAGCCTAAGATGACCAAGCTGAAATGATGAAAACCCTGCTTTCCTGTAATAACAGATTTTATCCAAAGGAAAAAGAGCACAGAGTAAAACTAGTTTTGTACAATACAGAGCAAGCAAAAATGTAATACCAAAAATATTTTTAATACCTCTTTTGGAGCTTAAATTTCTGTGGTTTATATTGTATTCTCTTGATACTTTGTAGAAATCCTTGACTGGTTCCAAATATGTGTCAGTCAATTACCAGACTTTTTGGTGAACTTCAGGGGCTAAAAATCAAGCATTTAACAAGTTGAGTTGCAGCCCTAATTTCTTAGTGACTGCTATTACAACTTTGTTATATGGGAGAGAAGGAGCTGAGGGAAGAACTGATAGAGGAGCAGAAGTATTTTGCTGCTTCTGAGGATGCTGCGTAACAAGTTTAGTAAGGAAAAGTCCTTTTGCTGTACATAACTGGAACTTAATTGCTTATAGGAATTACAGAATGTCAATATTTACCAGGCTTTTTGTTTATAAAGGAAAAACATTGATCTGAAAGAGGGCGGACTTCAGTATAACAGTACAACAGTGCTGGGGTTTCCAATTCTGCCAGTATTTTCTGGGCACGAATAGGAATGAAATAGCTGAGGTTCCCTTAATTTTCAGACTTCAGTTTTAAATGGCTTTAAGTGTATAGTATAGAATTACTGATTACCTTTCCAAATAAGATTGCCTAGTGGCAGTCTATAGAAAACGCATACCTAGTAGCTTAAGGTGTCAAAATTTAGATCTCCTTTTTGCTTTATAGTTAAAAGCTAGCTGTGCTTTGTGTTTGTTGAGAAGCTATCTTCTATTTGCATCTGAAGCATGACAGGAAAAAAGGCTATGTGCTTTATATACAAATTTTTATTTTTAAAAGTTGGGTAGTTTTTTGTTTGTTTGTTTTTTGTAAGAATTCAAATACAGGACGATAACTAACACCCTTTTCAGTGATATGTACTGACAGGAACATACTGGCCACAGCTTGAGGAGGATGTGCCCAATTTTTGTTCTAGTAGTGAGTTCCCCCAAGACATGAGAAAGCTTTGAAAATGAAAAAGCTGTATTTTAGCCAACTAGAAACATGTATCTTTAAAAAATATAATTTAAAAAAAAAAAACCTAAAGAAAATATGTAAGACATTGAGGAGAAAAAAGCAAAAGTGTTGTTTACAGCTTTTCCTGCTGTATCCATGCAGGGAAGTCCTTTCTTTCAGGAGACTTAGTGGCTCTGGCAGCAAATTTTGCATATTTCCTTCTTACGCTTAGGAAGTTCTTTATATTTCCTCTGCTTGGCTTTTACTTGTTTTCTTCCTTTCCACGTCTTTCCTCCTCTGTGCTTTCCTTTGCAAAGACTCCCATGGGCTGGAAACCCTGCCAGCTCCCTGCAGTGTTTCCTTGGCTGCTGCACCCTGGATTTTTTTCTGACTGTGTCCAGTTTTCCCCTGCCTTCAGGGTGTTCTCGTCTTTATGCCAGTTAGGAGGTGTGTGTGTGTAGTATTATGCAAGTGGAGAGGGACACGTGTACATCTTAATGCTTCTGTAAAATTCAGATGCATGCTAGCTGACTAGTTTATCTCAAATATGTAACTTGCTTGGGGGTGGGATTTTTTAGTGGGTATTTGTGTTGCTGCTATTTCACTGTACCTTTATTCACTGCTTCAAGTATAAAATACTGTGCGAAGAACAAATGTAACTCCATATCCCAAACAGGGAAGATTACATCAGTTAGTAAATTATCAGCAGCAGCTTTCTGTTCTTACTTCTTGAAAGCTGTCTCTCAGAATGTTAGATTAGTTAAGAGGAAATTTGACATATGATTCTTTTTGCTGTAAACATAAAACTATTATCCAGCTCAGAAAAATGACATGTAGAATGAAGAATTCCACGTAGGTACAAATGCGGTGCTTTTGTTCTCGCTGATGCAAAGATTGTTCATTAGTTTATCTCTTCTTTTGCTTTAACAGTTCCTTGATATTTTTGGTTTTTGCTTTGCAGCTTAGTCTTTTTCCTTTTTTCACAATTGTAGACAGTTGCAAGAGCAACAGAGGCAGAAGGAGCTGGAACGGGAGAGGCTGGATCGTGAACGAATGGAACGGGAGAGGCTGGAGAGAGAGAGGCTAGAAAGGGAAAGACTTGAAAGAGAGCGCCTAGAACAGGAGCAACTGGAGAGAGAACGGCAAGAAAGGGAACGGCAAGAGCGCCTAGAAAGGGAGAGACAAGAGAAGGAGAGGCAGGATCGAGAAAGACTTGAACGACTTGAACGGGAAAGGCAAGAAAGAGAACGGCAAGAACAGTTGGAAAGGGAACAATTGGAATGGGAAAGAGAGAGAAGAATTTCAAATGCTGGTAAGAATTTAAAAACTGAGTGTATTCAAGTACCAGACTGCTCTTCATGTGTTTAGGTGATGGAGTGGGAGAGAAGCAACAAAGGGCAGTGAATACAGTTGTATAACAACAGTCAAAGCTGGAATTGCTTACTTTTTTTTTATGGCAAGAAGTCCAAGAGCTTTGACTTTGCTGTCATAATTTTCCATTAACTCAGGAATAAATTTGTTTTGCACTGTTTGCTCACTTCATTGCCATACCCTCTGATTGCTTGAAGAACTTGAATCATATTCCTCCATAACCTCCAACATTGGTTAAAGTATGATGAGTTAAAATTTCTAAATACCTTATTGTTTGATCTGTTCAACGTGCTCTATTTATTACGTAATTTGGAGGAAAAACCTAAACGTTATCAGGTTGACTGTGTTAATGTAGAAGGTATGTACCTATATAAGGCAAAGTAATAGTGTGAGAAATGCCTTTCAGTATGAAGTCTTGCTTAATTTATCATTGTAGTAACATTTCAGTGAAGCGGATCATATGTATTTGTAGGTAAGATAATGCACTGCCTGCGGAAATGTACTCAGTGAATAAGTGAAAGCTTTCTCATTTTGGTGATACAATGGAACATTAGTCAAGCACTTGGTTGTTCTTTAGTAACAAACTCAATTTACATAAGTCAGCTCATGGTAAAAGTCAAGGAATACTATGCAAGAGACAATAGTTTTAGAGCAGAGGATTTTATTTAAAAGAGGATACTTTCAAGTTTGCGATGGAGCTTTTTCTGGGGAAGAGAATCATGATACTTGCTGCCTATGGTATGAGTTTTGTTAGTGGAGTTGTAACAAATGTTAAGATCACTACACTTGCTTGCAGTTTGCAACCAAACAAGAAGATAAAACCTTAAAACCTGATAAGACTGATTAATCAAGCCTATATCTAATCTATCTCACAGATGGAATTTGAGAAAACTTACTCTAGAATGTATGTGTAAATTCAAATGTTGGCACAAAAATAGTTGGTAAAATTGAAAATCAGCTGTTGATAATATGTAAAACTTTCCTAACAGTATTTTCACTTGTGCCTAATCCTCTGGTACTAACTGTAGTCTACATTTATACATTTTGTTTGAATGCTGGTTTTGTTGCTTCATTAGCTCCCTTTTTCTCTTTCTCCTTTTTTGATCCTGCCTTTGCTGCTGCTTTCCATCTTCTGTCCAGCTCCATCTTTCGACAACTCCCCGTATAGCACTCCACTTCCTGAATACTCCAGTTGCCAGCCTCCTTCAGCACCTCCTCCATCATATGCAAAAGCAGTCTCAGCACCAATGTCAGAGGCCACACCGGAGTACGCTGTAGTGACTTCTGCGCCACCGACTTCCACTCCCCCTACACCGCCTCTAAGGCACTCTGCATCACGTTTTGCTACATCTTTAGGCTCAGCTTTCCACCCTGTTCTCCCCCATTATGCTACGGTTCCTCGTCCACTGAACAAAAGTTCTCGGCCCCCTTCTCCTGTCAATGCCCCGGCGACTTTGCCTCCAAATACAAAGCCTGTTGCCTGGTCTGCGCCCAGTTTTGCCCCTCTTCCCCCATCTCCTCCAGTAATGATAAGCAGTCCACCAGGCAAAGCTGCTGGTCCGAGACCTGTCCTCCCAGTGTCGGCTTCTAATCCAGTGACCCAAGTGTCAACGTCTCCCACGGCTCCTAACGGGCTTCCTGAAAACCTGGCTTATCCAGTTCCTTCACCTTCTACCTCAGGTCCAACTCCGCCTCCGCCACCTCCTCCCCCCCCCCTGCCTTCCTTTCCGCCTCTGTCACTCTCTGGACCTCAAGCTTCTCCTTCTCCCAACTCCCCGAATGCCTCAACTCCCTCATCCAAGCCTAGTGTTCTCCCTTCTCCCTCTGCAGCTACCCCTGCCTCTGTTGAGAACTCTCTAAACTCTGTGCTGGGAGACTCCTCTGCTTCTGAGCCAGTCTTGCAGGCAGCCTCTCAGCCGATTGAACCTACGACCCAGCAGGGTAAGGCTTTCTGTTATTGCTACTAATGCACTAATCAGGAATGCAGTTGAAACCAATTGGTATCAAAGCCTGTAACTGCCCCAAAGAATTAATACAATGCTTCCAAAGTTGCAGTGATCTTAATAGCACAACAAAATACCGTTTGGAAAACTGGGGTAAAGAAAACTCTAAAGCTCTGTGGATAAGAGCCGGCGTTCTGTGGCCTGTCATATGTAAAATTCTGATTTCTTAAGCTCCCGCCTGTCAAGAACAGAGCTCGTTGAACACTTGCTTGGCAAATCTTGCACTGTTAGTTTATTTGGAATGTGGTGTTAATAGGCAGCATCATTAGTTTCCTATTGGCAGCCAACATGGAAGAGTGTATGTGTGGCTTTGGACATGTGAGTGACCTTAAGCAAGGAATAATCTGAACCACTTTGCTAGTCTGAGTAGTTTTAAATCTAGAAAGTACTATGTAACACCTACAGCATTTCCTTCTATACAGTAGTTGTATTTTGATATATGGCTGTATGCGTGCATATATATATATATATATAAAAAATAGGTCTTCCTGTGGTATTCTACCAGCATAGCTAAAAGGACTTCAGAAAAAAAGTTTGGTAATCAGGTGGCAGTCTTAATGGATACTCTACCAATATGACAGAAATGTGTTTTACATGGATGTAAATGTCTGTTAACCTGAATCCTGCTTTTGTATTGTTTTAATAGGTTTAGGTATTTGTACATAAGTCTGCAGGAGCTTAGCTAAGGGTGTGGGCAGGGGGCCTCCTGGGGGATGAGCAGACTGTGGCTTCATCAAACACAAGCCATGCAGATAGAAACTGTTTATAACCTCTTGTCTTAAATGAAAGCGTGAGCCACTCTGGGATGGAGTGGAAATAGGGTAAACGGCCTCACTTGTAGTATGGAATAAAAGGGTGCACTTGGATGGTGAGTGACGCCAAGAGAGTTTAAAAGGCTTTTAAATTTACGCAGTGGTTAGCAGAGGAGGAAACCAGGAAGACTTGTGTGTGAATTTCCTGCCCATAGAGGTTGCCTAAGGTAGTTTCACAGCATTTTTAGTAGTTTATGGCAGTTTGGGTGAGGTGGGGGGAGGATGTGTGGGGTTGTTTTCTTAGTCATAATTTCTGAAATTGTTCCTATAATAATAACACAGCGACCGTCAGAATATTCTTTCTTCAAAATGCGTTTTTTGTGGCATATCAATGTGAATTTAAAGCATTAAAGGAGTCATAGATAAAAACCAGAAGAGCTTGTTCTCATCAGCTCAAAATATGTCAGTCTTCTAACTCACTAATTAAATTGTATTAAATTGTTAAAGTTGATTCCTGGAATGTTTTTTAGAGGCAAGATTTTTCTACAGCTTAGAAATTAGCATTGGAACTGAAACAGTGTAAGGGTTCAGATGTTTGGGTGGTATGTTAAATGCTTGTTAGCACAATGAAAAGTCACTGTGTTTAGCACCATTTGAACACATGGTATTGTTCCTACGCAGTATGATGCTCATGCCTTACTTGGCTCTCTATAAAAGCTTTGACTGTTTCTCAGTGTAAGATTCTCCTTGGTTGCAGTGCAGAACCTGACTGGAGGGGTTTTGTATGTAAATGTCTCTAAAGCTGTCTGATCTCTTGTAGCATACTATGTAATATTTTTAGTGCATTTAATAAGAATGCTTCTCTCCTGATGAAACTTGCAGTGTTTTCTTGCCTATAAAAAGGACCCTTACCAGTCTTAGTGTCTCATACACTGCGCAAAAGAACCAGTATTTCAATGGTAATAAGATCTTTATTTTCTAAATCCTTAATAGAGTCTTTTTGTTTTCTCTCTGATACTAGGTGTTGCCCAAGGACCACCTGCACCTCCTCCTCCACCCCCCCTACCCCCTGGCCCAGCTCAGTCTTCAGTAGCAGCCCCCCCTCCTCCCGGCCCACCACCACCACCTCCACTTCCACCTTCAGGGCCACCACCGCCGCCACCACCACCTCCTCCACTTCCTAGCCAAGTTCCTTCTGTTCCCCTTCCACCTCCCGCTCCCCCCCTCCCTGCTTCTGGATTTTCAGTGGGATTTGTGTCTGAAGAAAATCGCCCTTTAACTGGACTAGCAGCTGCACTTGCTGGAGCCAAACTTAGGAAAGTCTCACGGGTAAATACACCTCCTGTTTCTTTTTCCGAATCCTGTCTTCCTGAACTGGTTGTAATTTTTGTTCAGTATTAATAGCAGTGACAAGATGTTTGGGGTAGGCTTAATTATTTAAAAAAGCATTACAGGATGTACTACCAGCCCGTCGCATTCTTTATACAGTTGTTTCTTTCTTGTATGTGAACTTTGCTTCTTTCATTAAGCCAGCTATCGTTTTATTTGCACATCTGCTGTTATTTTGTGTATTATGAAGGGTGAAGACTCCTCTAGTTCAAGTGGAGGAGGAGGAAGCTCTGCTTCATCTAAAACAGACAGTGGCCGTGGAAATGGGCCACTTCCCTTGGGAGGCAGTGGGTTAATGGAAGAAATGAGTGCCCTGCTGGCCAGGAGGTAAGGAGCTGTTTCTGCTGTGCTCTGGCAGCTTAGTCATTGTAGAGGTAGGGGTTTGCGTGCCTGTTTGCAACTGGCTAAGGATCAAATAAACGTTGGCTTGCTCATGTGGTTGCTTTGTGAAGTTGGTAACATATTATGAATAGCCATTTTTACTTGAGTGTAATCGAGTACTTCTGTGTAAGTCTTTATGCAGCAGTAGGGGAGGGAATACAGACTTTAAGAGGAGAAAGAATTGCACAGTTGCTTTGGCAGGAGGGGTTTATCCTTGGAAATACTTTGAAAGTACTTTTTTAAACACTAATTTTCAATTATCTACCTGTCAAGCTGTATATGTCTTTAATTACACTAAACAACATTCTTCCATCTTAAAGCCTTGATGATCTTAGTAACTTCTGTCTCTGCTTATAGGAGAAGAATTGCTGAAAAGGGATCAACAGAACCAGAGCAGAAAGAAGATAAAACTGTGAGTTGAGATATTTTACCTACTTCACATTATTCATAGATAATAGATTATGAGATCTCATAGATTATGAGAAAGACTCTACTGGTGTACATGAGATTATACTCTGTGTGTGTACATATATATATGTATACACACACATAACCACTGTTTTGTGAAGTGCATACTGCTTGCACATTTTCTACATACAATTGAGTGGAACCATTTAAATCTATATATAAAGTGAAATAAATATTTAAACAGTTGAGATTAATCTGTTAGATTCACAAGAGTCAAGGTGTTTTTTTTTTTTTTTCCTCCTCTCTTCCTCCTCCCTCTCTCCTTCCTTTTAATCAGGAAGAATCAGAGTCTTCAACTTCTAAGGTTTCTTCAACAAGCACACCTGGTAAGTAGCACAGGTTTGTGAACTCTGACTCTCTAATACTAAAATGTAATGGCAAATCTCAGTCAGCTCTGCTGAATTTTGGAGCCTGTCTCTTCTCCCATGATTACAGCCTGGCATTTCGCAGTAGAATGGGTCATGTTTTAGAAGATCACAGATGAAAAGAACATCCACTGGAACACTGTGTTTGGTATAGGGTCCTCCTTTGTTGAACCTATGGGGCTGATGCACAGAAAGCAGTTGGTAGTGGATGTGAAAGCAAATTGTCTCTGTCATTGTAGAACATGAGTTGGGACAGTAGTTTGTTTCCGTCAAGGCAGATGTACAAGACTGTCAGGCAGGCAGAAACAGTTACTGTTTCCAGGTACTGTCGGAAAGATTCCCTCACATTCAAGTGTCCTTTCTAAATCAATATAAGTGCATGGAGTAGAAATCCTTTAACCACAATTCTTCTGCTGAGACATGCGTGTGGCAGAGTTTGGAGCTGTGTAGCCAGCACTTCTGCTGCAGTTGGTAAGGAAACCTTACATCTCGCCAATTCTGTAGTTGGCCAAGATGTACTGTCAGCATGCATGTGTATTCATACTGTAAACACTTGTGTTACAAGGACTCAGGTGACACTCAAGACTTTTTTCCTGTCCTTTAGTGGTACCTTCTTATACCCTTAGCTTACCTGGCCACCTCCCCGCTACATGCATACAGAAGCGGGAAGATGTGCCATGTAACCTGCGGTTTGTCATCCCAAAAAAATACTGGAAGCAGAAGGAACATGACTGGGTAATGAAAATACCTGTATTCAGTATGTTCTAGCTTTCTCTGTTGATTGCTTGCCCGTGTGTATACTTCATCGCTAGATGATTCAGCCACTTGATGGTGTGCAGGCTTTAATATTGAAAACTACTGCTGTGGTTAAACCACCCAGGTGGCCACTGTGAGATAAAAAGGAGACCTAGGAGCTAAGTGTGTCTGGAGGGAAATAACTGGAAAACTGTTAGTATTGAGCTACAGCCGGTAGTAAAAAACAAAAACAAAACCAAAAAAACACTAGTAAAGTATTGCAAGGCAATAAATGACACAATACAAATCAAGTTTTTCATCCTTTCTTTCTCCCCCCCCCCCCCCCCCCTCCCCGTAGCTTAGGAGTTTGCTTCATTCTGTTAAACACAGAGATCATATTAGCCTTGGGGAAATGACTGCTTTTGGAATGCTTCTTTATAATATAGGCCTAAAAGAGGGAAATCAAAAACAGTGGAAGTGGTTCCTTTAATTGGTTATCATGAGAAGAAGCCTCATCAAACTTTTAAAATGTCAAATGCATCCAGAGGTTTGTCTGTTTCCTTCCAATGGAGAGATTTCACTTCATTTCTTGATAATGTAAAATGCTCTGGTAATTTCAGTTAATATAACTGAAATTTTTACACACAGACTTGCTAGCATTTACCTCTTTGGCATTATGCTTACCCTTCTGATGTGCTGTTGTGGTGACCTATCAGAGTTCCACATTCTTTGTTAGGAGGAGTACGATGTTGAAAGGGGAGACGTTTTTCTTCTGTTCCAGGCTTGGGTCTCCTTGCGTTTACTTTGTTATATTTCAGCTCTGTTAAGGGGCTGTACTCTGTCTCTTTCTCCTATTGCTTGCAGAGCGAGTTACACCGTGATTACTTAACACATATTAGTCCTTTTCTGCATATGGTATATTCCTTTTAGGGGAAGAAACACACAGTAGCATAAAGCTAAATAAAACATAAGTTAAAACATGTTAGGTAATAATATAAACAAAACAAGCTCAAAACCATGAGATAGGCAACAGATGTATGACCTTTGGATAATGTTGCCGTTTCAGCTAGGTAAAGATAAATCATGTGGTCCTTGAGCAAGCTGCAGCCATAGCAAAAGTTTCTCAATTTTGTGGATACAGCTAAAATCCTGCTAAAATTACTCCTACGGCAGGCCAAGTCCTGAAGCCTCGTATATCAAATTAAGCTTAAAGACTTATTACTAGCACTGGCAACCTGTAGTTGGCTGGGTCATAGGCTATGCTAGTAGACTTTTGCAATTCAGATACTCTTCTCAGTATCTGGCTGCATGCCAGAGAACTTCTTGGTCAATATGAGACTCCGAAAGGGCATTTCTGCCTCTTGGCTTGCCCAGCGTAGATGAGCTGAGCGATGCAAAAGAAAGGGAGCAAAACAAACAAACCAACCCCAAATCTGGAATAAGACTAAGATCCAGTGGCATGTTAAAGTCCTGAGTAAGTAATGGTAGCAAGTAAGTAATAACAATTTACACTACAGAAAGACTGTTTTAACTTGTGCAGATTTTAAGGAATGAAAACCTGATCCATCAGGAATGAAGTGTTTGTGGTGATAGCTATATCCTGAGGAAGGGCTTAGGTGAGACTGCTAAAGGGGAAAAAAAAAAAATCTCATTCACCATGCAAGAACACAAAATAAGCGGTCCTTAACTGAACTGTTTGCCATGTTTCAACTGTGATTTCTGTCTGTCTGCTGTTGACAAACCAGCCTGCACAATCAAGCTGGCTTTCACGTTTGACTTTAGATTGCTGTAATAAACTCAGGATAGCGACTCAGTTTATTGGAGAGGATTCTAAGCAGAACTGAAAGCAGGCTCCGTAACGGAAAGTGAACCATGAGCATGTATAAAATAGATTGGGCTTTTTAAAACTTGACTACAAATGAGACTTGTGCCTGTAGACTAGGCCCAAAACTCCTCTGCCGCAGTGTATAATAGAGCGCTTGCCCGTAGAGTATAAGCTGCTGAGAGGGCAGAAGAGATGCACAATAAAACTTTGTCTAGTATCACAGGTGGTAAGTAAGCTACAATCTCTTCTGGGTCCTAGGGCACTGTACCTTTAGTTTTGAGTCTGTGTTATTTTGAAAGGGGGAAATGATATGTTGCAATTTTAGAAGTATCTTTTTGTGGACAAGACTCTGGAAAATAAAAACCTTGTTGCTGAAAGGTGTTCTGGTTGTGTGAGGTGGTATCATCCCTGCTGTCACTTCATTGAAATGGACACTGAATTAATTTTATAAAATTCATTGACAGCTCAGAAAAACTTCTTTAGCTTAAAAACATCTTTCCCCAGTATTTGAAGCTTGCTATTTGGTTATAGTTCCAGAATTCCATGTTTCACAACTGGAGCAATCAGATGCGTAAAGTGTAAGCAGACCTTCCCAGCTGGATTAAGAATCAAATGGCATTTACAATGTCGAGAACGAAAGTGAGACTTTAAGATGCTATCACAACATAAATGGTAGTAGTATGACTAAAAATAAGATGAATACAACAGGAGGTAGCTTAATATGGAAGAACTAATGCAATGTAGTAACAAAAAAAAACCACCCCCAAACCAATGGTTGACTTAAGTTGCCACCAGGTACTTGAAGTTTCCTCATGTAAATTACACAATGCATAGAAAAAGACACTTTTTAAATCTTCTTACTATGTTTTCCAGAACTAACAAGAAAGCCTTGGGAAAGAACAAATACAGTGAATGGAAGCAAGTCGCCTGTTATCTCCAGGTACTCCCTTTTGTACCAGCTATCTTTTCCTTAAATTTGCTGGTTTTGCTTGTGTTGCTAAAAATACAGGACTAAAATAGCAAAAATCACCTTAATAGTATTAAAAGCAAAATGTATGGGTTTAAAATTACTACTCTGAAACTGCTTTTGGAAGTTTTAATTAGGAATGAAGAGTTGCTTTTAGAGAATGCTAGTAAGTGAAATTTTTGACTATAGAGTCAAAAGTAAAACCCAAAAAGATTCCTTCAACAATTGCTCGTGTATAGCTTCAATTATTAAGGTGTATGTTTGCCTACAGCAATATTTAATTCTTTCTATTTCTTTACATTTTAAAGTCTGAAATTTCTTGCAAGGGAAAACCAAATTCAGTGCAGTGTTTCATATATTCAGTAGTAAATCCAGTGAATAGTTTTTTTTCTCCTTTCTATTTCTGTGCTAGTCATAGAATGGTTATTTAGATATTTAAGCTCTCTTGGTAAGATTTGATTGTGACAATTTTCAGTAGCTACTTCACACCAATCCAAGTCTGTCCGTCCGTCCTAAAGTAGCATAGAAATACTATACATCCTTCAGTGCATTAACCAGTCTTTGGTAACTTGTCAGCTGGAACTTTGGCAGGCAGTGGGTGTTTTGGTAGTCATTTCAGTAATGCAGAAGAGAGAAATGGCTGCTTTAGCAATTTTTTTTTTTAAATTTTGAGGTATATTTAATTGCCATTTCCATTAAGCAGAAGGCTTGTGGTTCATTTTAGAATTCCTGTATATTCTGCGTACAGAGGTTCAAGGATAATCTGACAAAGTTACATGAATTTCTTGAGAGAAAACAAAAGAACATGGTAAACTTGAGAATGCTGTGTTTGAAATAACTTGAATTCTCCTTAAAATTCTGGCCTGTTGGAAACAGCTATGCAAGATTTGATGACTAAAGAAGAAAACCCTATTATTCTCTAAGTGGTGTCACTTGTGGTTGAGGTTGCCATCAAGGTCTTCAGTTTTGAAACGCAGCACTAAACACTCTCAGCCTATATCAGTATCCTTGTCTGTCTGTCAGAAATAAATATGTCCAGGAGCTTAAAATGTCTGCAGCCTTGATTCTGGTTGCTTGGTGGTTTTTGTCAAAAAGCAGGTGACATTGGTGGTGATGTCCTCTCTGCACCCCTTGGTAGGTCTTACCTGCTTTAACTGAGGTCTCTTGTTTTTAAGCAGATCGAGGTATCAATAGATGGCATTGAGGCGGAACTTATCACAGAACTAATTTGTTTAAGGAATCCTAAAGAGCATTTTAGATTTCATATTGTTTAACAGAGTTGCTAACCTGGCCCTTTGCCTATAGATACGCTATGGATAAGCAATAGAAGAAAGGAAAGTGAAGGGATTAGTAAATAGGGCAACTCTCCATATCAGACTGCTTGGTGATTCTGGGATGTCCTTAAGTCTTCATTCTACCTGTCCCTACAACCGTAGCTTCTTGTAAACTGTTTTATGCACCCTATTTCATTGATCTTGTTTCAACCAATGAAATTGAGGTTAGTGAGGTCTGTTTAAAAATGTTTTCTGACCTAGAGGAGTAGAGAGGAGTTTTGAGACTGCTCTTGAGATGTATTGAGAAAAATCTGTCAAGCTTTTGTCTTCAGTCATCCAATGGAAAATGTTGGTAGAATTAGGCTTGATGAGAGCCCCACTGGGTGTATACTCTAGAAGTACTTCCAAAATAAGAATTCCATATTTGTCAAATGTCAGTATTATTCTCCAGTACTGTCAAGGTGCCGTAGCATATATTTTAAGACTGCAGGTACAGTTTTCTAGTAAGTGTTGATGGTTTGCCCTGTGAGGATGAGGAATGTTTCCCGGACCAAGAAAGAAAAGGTATTGGTAGAAGTTTCTGTTGAGTATCTGTGGATTTTTCTTAATTCTGTACAGTTGCCAAGTCTGTCTCAGCAAGCAGCTTGTTAAAGTAACTTTCTTTGAGTGAGTTAGTCAAAGGGTGCTGCTGTTGGAAACACTAATACCATGTTTGCTGGAAGGGGTTATCTTTCACCTGGTAAGGCTTTAAGAACGTGCTTCTGACCCCTACAGAGAGGGCAGGAGTCATTTACAGGGATTAAACAAAGTATACCTAAGAAACTGGCAAGCAAGCAAAACTTTCTCTTCAGAGCTTCCGAACAGGTAGACAATGAAGGAGTTGTTGTTTAGAATGAATGTTCTAAGTGTTTTAAAATAACTAGCGTCCTGTTTAAAACCAGGCCTTTTTTTTGTAGCAGACTTTGAAAAGACTGAAACATTCAAATAGAACTCTTGGAACACAACTAGTGAAATGCCATGGTATTTAAGGTGCTAAAAATGAAGAAAATTAAGACCTATTATAGCTTGTTAAGGTAGTGTTTCTCCCCTTCATAGACGGGAATCTCCGTGGAAAAATCTGCTTGCTTCTGAAAACAGGTTCTATGATTCATTAAACAGGTATCATCCTGTTGGGATTGAGCTTTTGTAATAACCATTTTGACCAGTTCAGGGTTGGACTTTTTCTACGTGGATTGGTAATCACCACACACACCACATTTTGTTTGTCTAGTTGAGCCCATTTTTGGACTGGTTAAAAGCAGATGCTGTCAAAGGCAGATTGAGATGGCTTAAAAACCAGCTATTACTACATATTAAATACTGGTTTTCTGGCAGTCACCACCTGCAAAGGTACAAATTCCTGTTGGATATACCAGGATTTAGTGAACCATTTGCAGTGTTTTGAGAAGCAGGTTTTCAAAAATGTAAGTTTCGATGCACAGAAATAGCAATTTTCCAGGTGAATTTTCACACCTGCTTTTTTGCAAATTAAATAAAGATAACAGATTTTTGCCTGACTTAAACATCAGAAAGAGAATTTTTTTTTTTAAAAAAAAGGACTTTTAAAGCATAAATTAGTGTTTCTGTTAGAATTAATGTCATGTGTATTTTAAGCTGTAGATCTCAGTTTCACTCTCCGTAGTGGTAGTCATAAAATACTGACATTGAAAGCCTTCGAGTTTTAAGAGCTTTCCACAGGTAAATGAGTTAGAGCTCCTCAGAATTACTGATTCAAATTCCAGCTTTGTTTTTCATGAAGGCACTCGCTGTGGTGACTACTTAATCTTTTGTATGAAAAGTTCCCCTTTTAGCTACTTATCTTGGGTGGTGTATTCTGCATGTTGGCATGAATAAAATCTTTATCTTGCATGCTTGATTTAAGGTGTTTTAGGGACTACCGAGATTGCCTCACTGTCCTGTTAGGCAATGCTATGAAAAACCACACGGGAGAGCTCTTTAACCATTTTAGGATTGAATGGTTGGGATGTTTTGTTCACTAAATTTCAATAGTTAATGTTTCCCTTAATGGCAACTGTATTCACCATTAATCTTTTTTCTGAGCAAGTTGAAGTTAAAATAGGGTAATGGGGAGGGAGACAGCTAGATTTGCCTGAAATTAGAAATGATCTCATTTACAATTTACTGTCATTCATAATTGAATGAAGAAAGTTGTACATTTCAGAGAGCAAAAATGGAATACATTCTTAAGGCTGAGTGGTAGAGCTATAAAGAGGCTTTCCTGTTGAGATTTTTGACAGATTGCAGGAGTATATAGTGTATGATTGGTAGAGCTGTCTTTTATTCTAAAGATCTGAAGAAAAAGAAACGTGAAGCAGTCTGTCTGTGGAGAGCTCTTTAAAGTCGTCACATTAAAATACTAAAATCATAAATCATTTTATTAAAATATTAAAGTCTATTCTTGTTTGGGTTCTTCCATTAAGGCAGGTAGTAGGTACCTGTTATCCGTTGCCAGGAATTGCATTTGATAGGATGTCGATTCTTCTTTCAGTCATGTTGGGTAAATGCTGTAATAGTATATGGCAACACAGCAATAATCAATGCAAAGGATCAGATATATGGAGAATCTGAAAAACTCGTGCTGTTCTGCTTGGAGTAAGTCAGTGTGCACAGTTTGAGGTGCAAGTAACACTTTAAATATCAGGTACATGATGAAGCAGCAATTATCAAATATTTTGTCTTGATGAATGTTTTTGAGCAAGGAGTGCTTTCCTAATGAACTAAGCACTGTCGATAACTAAAGAGTTTTGTAAAAGATCCTAAACTGTGGTTTGTCTTTATAGCATTAGCACACAGTCTAGATTTTCTGATGGTTGCAAGGTGAATTCTATTTTCCACCTTCTCCCACTGTCAAGTTAATGAATATTTCATCTTCTGTCTTGGTGGATCATGTATTTCATTTCGGTGTGTTTCAAGTGATAATAGTGTTAGCAATTTCTCTCTTGGACCTTAGACACAACCTAAACAGCTGCAGCAATTGAGTATTGTGATCCTAAGTGAAGAACTGAGCTGGTATAACAACACAGGATGTTCCTGCACCTCTCTGCTTTGATGCAGAGTCCAGCAGCAAAGGCACTGTTAATACAATCCCTTCTGCTGTCTCTGTTTTGTGTGGTTAACTGCTGGCAGTCTTTTCCTAAATTACTGCCACTAGACTTGACATAACTAACTTGTCAGTGCACAGAAATAATTGTGAAACATTAAAAAAAACTTGAGAGGTTTCTACCACCTACACTGGAGTTATTGCCTTTTGAAAAGACACATGGGCTTGGGTGTACCAATTTAAAATGTCCCATCACCAGAATTACTCAGTAGCTATGAATGTGGATGGAGGTTTTTGTGAATTTTTTGAATGTGCCAGGCTGTACAATGACACAGGCCCTATTACAGGTTGGGGAGGGGAAATAGGCAGCTCTTGTATCCCATGTTGTTTCTTAAAATTTTTTGCACTGGGAACCTACAAGAGGTAAAAGTATCTGCTGGAGAGCACAAACCTGAGAAAGTTTTTGTAGCATCAAAATGACATTTTTGGTGTGCATGCCCTTTTCTGTTGGGAGTTGCATTTTTAGTGTTTTCCTTCAGTTAGCAAATAAGAAAATAGTCCTGTCAGTTTATAAAAGTCAAGACAATCCAGTATGAGGCTCATTCAGCTCATTCAGCTCTCACTGAGCAAAGACAGTGTAATCAGACAACTTCTTCATGGATTAATTGCTGTCTTGTAAGGGAGGATGCATGAAAGCTTGAAGGTAGCAATTTTGTAAAAACAAAGAAAAAAAAGGTTCACTGTTCTTTTTCTTCTGAGTGAGAACACAGCTTTTTTTTGTTAGCTAGATTAAAAATAAGTAAATAAATGGGAAAACTAAAGCAATACGTATACAGCTTGTGTCCCGCACACATTCTGCTTTATTCTAAAAAAGTGTAATTTTATCCTGTGTATTTGAGAGAAGATAAAGCACAGAACTGTGCTTTTCCAGCTGATTTGTCTTTTTTTGTTCATGGCCACCTTCTATCATAATAAATGACTGCACCTTCAGGTAACATGTCCAGAAAAATGCTGTGTTTAATGAATTCCTCCTATGTAAGAATTTTGAAGTGAGACCCTGAGTTTAGGCCAGGCTCTTTTGTTTAGTGATGCTGCATACAAGGACAATGAAATAGGACCCAGTTTAGTCTACTGATATCCTGCTGTTCTTTAATATTAGCCTACTGTGATAATTCTAAATATTGGGGAAACCTTGTGACGTGAACTGTCAGCAGTTTTATCAAGAGCTTCTTTTTGGCTTAACATTTTATAGACTAATAGAGAATGTTAGCTAAGATGTAAAAAGTAATTAAGAGCAGCAGAACATTCCTCCCTCTTTGTCCCACTCCATCCGTCCATCCCTGCTTTGGAGAACTGCTTCTGTATTCCTGCTGTTAGCATCTAGGTTCTATCTCTGCTCATAGCTGTAGGTATGCAAGGCCCTGTGGAAGCTTAGTGGGTACATGAGTCTGAGTTACACCTTGTATAAACAGAGTGGATCAGAAAAGAAGTGAGAAGGTAGAAATCCCACTTCTTCTGGAACGTGTGTTAAAAATGCAAGATGATCTTGGTAAGCAAGTTTTGGTGTCTTAAGAGAGTATTATGCAAGAAATGTTGAGCATGACATAGTCCAAAACACTAGAACTTCCTCTCAAGTACTATCTTAGAAATCTTGCTGCTGTTACTGTACTTGCTTTCAGTAGCTTTAGAAAGCAATTGATGGAATAATTTAGGTTGGAAGGGAGTTAGATAAGGTAGCTCAGCCACGTCCTGTCAGATGTTGAAAACCTGCCAGGGTGATTCCACAACATTCATACAGTTACAGCATCCACATGTAGTCATTAGTTAGTGGGAGGGCCTCTTGAAATGAGAAAGCGGTTGAAAAGGGAGAAGGGAAGTATTTGACATTTGACGGCGTTGAGCTTTTCATGCCCATTATGAAAAAAACAGAAACCACTGACAGTGAAATCTGTCTGCTACTTGAAAAGTTCTTGTTTTGAACTAATAACTCTTATTTTTATGGTAATTAATAATTCCAGTGTGTGGAAAATATTCTTGGTTGTTGCTTTCTATTCTGTGTGGTATTTTGGGTCTGCCTCATTTTCTCACCCTCCCTCTCCCAACATTTTTTTCATTCTGATTCTTTACTATGTTTTCAATAGAGAAATGGTAGCAAGTATGGAAAAGTCCTATGTGTCCTGTAATAATGAGTGACCAGTAATTCATGGATATGTTTTTGTACTGCAGACCAAAATCTACACCAACGGGGCAACCCAGTGCCAATGGAGTACAGTCAGAAGGTCTAGATTATGACAGATTGAAGCAGGTATGTATATAATACTTTGAACAGAAAACTTGGGTATAAGGACTTGTAGCTTCCAATACTAGTTTTTAACTGTTTTGTTAACTAGTTCTAAACTTAAATAATGATTTAGTAATTATTAGTCATTATTTTTCCCCAGATGTGTTTCAGTGTTCTTAGGAGCTGTAACTGTAGGATGATGGCTTACACAGCCCCATTACTTTGTCACAGATGCTTGTTCCTGCTTTTGCATTAGACAGCACACACAAGATGGTGTTGACACTATGGATGGAACTGGGAAACTGGTTTACCTGGAAAAGCTTTCATTCTCTTCTCTCTACCCAAACAAACAAGCCCTCAGAGCAGTTCTGGCAGAACAAGTATCACCATGTTTTAATATCAGATGTGAGCACCCGTGGTCATGAGTTTAGTGGTGAAAGAGCATCCAGTGATACCACCTTTTGTGTAGCAATCCTGGCTAAGAGCAGAGGAGAGCCTTGTGGGAAGAAGGCAGCACCGCCTGCTGTTAGATGAGGAAAAGACGTTACGAGATGCTTTGGAAATTGTTTGGTAACAGTTACCAGTAGGTGACAGGCCTTTGTCAAGTACACTCAATAGACAGGCAAACCTGTGCAACCAGAGGCTTGGCAAGGGATCTCTTGTGTCTTGTATGAAGACAGGAGCTATCAGTTAAGAGCATTGGTGATCTGTAGACTGAGCAGACATTCCACATTCCTAAGAACAGCAGACCCCAGAGGAGCAAGTTGAGTGTAAGGTGTATTTGTTCCTCAGACTACTGAAGTCCCCCGTTTCTGAGGAGGCCCCGAGATGATAATCTTTGCTTCCGCTGGTAGGTACTTTCAGTGCAGGTGTCCTTTTGAGAGCAGTTGTTGCCTGAGGCATTGGGCTTGATGCTGACCTGAGCAGACTTCCATAAGGTGTTTGGAGCTGTCCATGTGTGAGAATGCTACTGTGGTTTTTTGCCCTGTTGTGCTTCATGGTGCAGCTAGTAATCTTTAGGGCCTTTGGGAACTGCAAGGCAGGGAAGCCTGATGGCTGTGGGTGAGCAGTGTTTCAGCATGGTGTCCCTGGTGTAGGTGACAGTCTTGAAGAGGGGTAATATAATGGGGGTAACTGGCCTGCTGGTGGCTTGCTCAGTGATGCCTGGACAAAAGCAGTACTGTGCTTTCTCAGTGTCAGTCTGAGTTGTGTGGTATGGGGAGTCATGTTTGAGGTCTTGGTGCTGGTTTTTCGGCCGCATTTGTCCATGCTAAGCTGATGGAAGCTCATTTTCTTGGGGAGCGTGTAGAGACGGTGCTAGTTACTTTTCTGGAAGAGACTATGAGCATGTAGTGTGTTGTGGGTGTGATCTGCCTCTTTTCCAGGCAAGGCTTGAAAAGGGGAGTGGTGTGCTGACTGTTGCTCTACATTCAAGAGTCTTTAGAGCGGTGATTGGTTGTACAGCGGGTGGGTTCCAGACTTGGCGGGTTCAGGGGGTGGTTGTTTGTAGAGTCATGGTGGTGTTTGCAGCACTGGTTTCTAGAGGGGTGTGAATTGTGGAGTTGGAAGGGAAGAATCTTCCTCAAGTGGCATTTGGATCCACGGGCTGGTCCCTGAGTAGGGAGGGAGGTTCTGGAGCAGGTTTTGGCTCAGTCATTGGTTCTAGAGCAGACCCCAGCTCAGCAGTTGGTTCTAGAGTGGTTCTGACCCAGTGTGTGGTTCTGGAGCGTGTAGGGGGTTGTTCTAGAATCTAGTTCAAGGGGTGCTCCTCGGGAGGATTTGTGGTGTTCTTGATACAGCTTCTGTGAAATGCTGATGATGACAGCAGTCTAGCTGCCTTTTTTTTTTCCTGCCTTTTTTTTTCCTGAGGTGCCTTTTTTTTTTTTTTCTTCTCTGTGGTTCTTTGAAGTTGAAGGCACAGGGGATAGGGATCCTGTCATCCCATAAAGCACAGCTCTCCCCAGTTTCCAGCATGCTGACTCTCGCTGCCTCTGTTAAGATAATTGCTCTGGAGGCAAAATTGTCTCACACTCTGTTTCTACTAGACACATGGCAGGCTCTTATTTGCCACTGCCCTTCCCAGCAACTAGTGGCCATGCCCCTGCTCCAGGGCTTCTTGCCGTTTGTCCAAGAGTCTTGTCTAAGGCTTGGTGAATTGGGAGACCTACCTCTGCAGCTTGGGTACACACTCTTACGCCAGGAACGACTTCAGGCAGGGAAGGTGTGTCCATGCGTGTGTCTTCCACCCACAGCTCATAAAGGACTCGACAAGTCTAGAGTACAGTGGAGTGATTGTACACTCAGTTGTGAACAGCCTGCTAACCCCGAAGCTGAAAAAAACAGCTGAAATCTTCTGGATGAGTTTCCTGCTGACTGCAGATTTGGCCAGGAGGTGGCAGTCTCCTCTGCAGAAACAGACTCTACCCATACTCTGCTTGTAAAAGCATTGTCACCAAGTCGTTGGTTAATGTCACTTAGATGAAAGGATGGAGAAAACAGCAAGAGGGGGACGGCACTTCACTCCATCACCTTCATTCCTTCACGTTCCACTTGGCAACCGGGAATAGCTTGAGAACTTGATCTCCCTTTTTTTTTTCCTTTGAATATTTCCTTGGCTTGTGGTTTTTAGTTAGCTACTTTTTTTGCATTCCACATCACATTTCAGCTGTAGCAAAGCCTTCTTATTTCACAGGGATGTGCAAAGTTTGAGGGTTTTTACCTTTTTTTTGTTTAGCACTTACATTAGTGCAATGTTCTAACTTAAGTATATCCCTTCTCTTCTCATAAGGTCTACAGGAATCAATTTGTAGGACTTCTACGGAAGGTTTTTTCTTCATTGTACCTGCAGTAAGACTGTTTTAGGGATGCTTTAGGTTTTGGGGATTAACTTGGAAGCTAAAGGGTGGGTTATGCATTTCAGAAGGGTTAAAGTTTGATTAAAGGTTGGAAGAATTTTGACTTTCTGCAGAAAATGACAGGTGGCAAAACTAATCCGTTTATGTTGCAAAACTAATCTATTATTTATGCTCTGACACCATAGGACATTTTAGATGAAATGAGGAAGGAGTTAACAAAATTAAAGGAAGAACTCATTGATGGTAGGTATTGGTCTGCTTGCTGCTGTTGTTCAGTCCTAGAGTAAGTAGCTACAGGCGCACAACAATGCAAATATAGTGCGTTTCTAGCCCAAGAATGGTAGGTTGGTAAAAGTAGCTTTGTTCTTAGTGTGGTGGCATAGTTTCATTTGTGCCAAACCTGATGTGATTAATGTCCTTCAATGCTTTCTGTCCTCTGTGTTTTGTTTTAATGGAACATTGGCACCCAGTAGCATCTTTTCAAAGTGGTTGGAGGGATGCTGTATTTGAGTGATTTGCAGTTATCCTTAGTATTACGTGGTGGTAGGTGGGTTATTCTTAAATAATCCAGAGCTGCTGAGGTGCATATTTCAAAACTGGTGATATTCAGACCAGAATTGTGCTTCCAGATTTCAGTCTTCGCCTCTTTGGTCTGTAACATAAGAGTCAAAGAAAAGAATTCTCACAATTTTAATTTTTATTTTAACAGAAGGTATTTTCATAAGTAGTCTTATGTAGTTAAGGGAAATCATTGAGAAAGCATAATCTTAAAGGTGCACCAGTCAAGAAGTAAATAAAACTGTGTGTGATTCACTACCTTGGTGTGGATGGTTTATTTTGCTTTGTGTAAAGTACCAAAATAAAGGGGCAGGGTGGACGACTCATACTAAACTGATACCACCGCTGGTAAAATATCAAATGTCATCAACTGATGTCATAGAAAGAGCTGGCTCATTTGGGGCTACAGAGAACGCAGTGCTTTTCCCTATATTTTGACTGTGCTGTGTACAGCAGCCTTTTAGAACAGTACGATGCAAACAAGGGAGGCTCTGAGGCTGCTTTTAAAACAAACAAACAAACAAAATAATAAATAAGCCCACACATAAGCTCCTTGATAATTCCAGTGATAGTGATTATCATCAGGTGAGGTCAGAAACTTGCTGGAGATGCAGAACTGAAAAATATAGATGCTAACAAAAATTTTACAGGAGGAAAAAAGGTACTCCCTGGGTGAGAATAACACTTGTCTGAAGCCATACGAAGCTGTCTTACGTATAGGTTATTCACATTATAAGACTGTTGGAGCAGGGTGAGCCGTCTTTAAGGGGTCAGTTGTGTATTCTGGCTTTTTGTCTTGACTTTGACTGTTTGATTTGTTGACTTTTCTCTTTCTCTCTTTCTCTCTAGCTATCAGGCAGGAACTCAGCAAGTCGAATACCGCATAGAAAGACTAGTACTAAGCCGATGTGACTCTTTAACTTGGTATAAAACTGACTACGTTTTGTGAGCTCTTAGAAGAAAACGGAGACAGACAGACAGACACTTGGAAGGAGGGAGAAACAACCTATTCTGAAAAGCTTCAGACACATCACTCTGGTGATATGCTATTCCCCTCCTAGTTTGCAGCTTTTTTCTGACCTTTACAGCAGGGTGGAAAAGACTCTTAAAGTTACTGTAATGATTATGCAGAAATTCCTCCACCTATCAGACAAGATCACAGTGCTTTGAAGTCTACTCATGTCAAGATAAAATTGCACATGTTTCAGAATTTGTTGTTAAGACAAAAAACAGGGAAAAGCTTGGGAAGGCTTTTCAGAGAGGTTTTCTTTATTAATGAAGGAGTTAGCAAGTTATACTGTTGTACTTCAAATGTATCTCAGGTTTGTCTTCCTATCATATCTGATATTTCCATGAATAATTTAAAAGATCAGATGTGTAGAAGTTCAGTTCACAAAACATGGAACAATTAGAAATGCGTGCTTTTAAAGGGCAATATTTGTAAGTGAATGGCCTAGACAGTGATGACATATCAAGATTTTGGAATTTTATGATAGGAAGCCTCTCTAGTTAGCCTTCATGCAATTTTATAGGAAAATTAAAAAAGCAAATACAGTCCAGAGGTTAAAGATGTAGATGCCTTCCTACATTGTTACGATGCTTTACCAAATCTAAGACTTCTACATAATGCGAATCAGCAGTCAAATGTAAATCATTAGTATGTTGTAGATTTACAGTAGATTTTGGGGCTTTTTTTAGATTTATGCATGTGGACATTTTTGTAATGTAACACAACACAGCCAGCTTTTTAATTAAAAGAAAAATTGCATGTCACAGAGTAGCCTTTTCATTTGTAAGGCTTAATTTATGCCCAGAAAGGTGTGGGATGAGGGAGGGGGAAGGTGACACATTTTTATTACTTTCTACACTTTTTCTTCATCTTACATGCATGTGTAATAATGAGGAAAATGTGACTTTTATCAGTAACCATGTTAATGGAACCAGGTACTTAATCCTTTTGTATCTTTTTTTCAGTTTTCTATTTGAAGTTCAGTAATACTTCCATAAGGGTTCTGAAACTCCCGTGTGAACCTAACTCATTTCTCGGTGAGAAAACAAACATGTAGGCATCTGAATTACTGGAGGATGCCCCTGTGTAAGTGCGTTGTCCTTTACCTTTTTACCATGACCCTCTGCTTCACTCTTTTCTGAGATTCCTTTTTTGATTATTTAATGAAACAGGACAGCAGGTAGTTACCGTAGAATGACGGAGCATCAGGTCACAGTAAATGTCCCCTTCTCTTCCTAATTTATCTGCCACCCTCCTTCCAAAAAACTCAAAACCAACAAAAAACTCCACAGCTCCACACAACCCAACCCCTGAAAAACAGCAACGGTATGCCATTGGTTTTGGTTAACAATTTGAGAATCATTTTTAAGGGAGATGATACCTTTCTGTTTACCAGGGGTTTTGGATTTTATGCTTGTACATTTTTAATTTTTTAATTATTTTTTTAATGTGGTACAGTTCAGTGGAATAGAAATTCTGCAAATTGGATCTGTAGTGCTTTGGACAAAGAACATGGATCAAAATCTTCCCTTCTGCTTTGCACTGTCCATTTTTCTGAGCTGTAACAGTGCCATATTTGCTTTGGGATCTGTGCTGATCCAAAAGAAAAGTTTACTTACAACTTTTGGAGAGATTAATGTTTTAGCTTAAAAGTATATGCAGCTCCGTTCGTAGGACAAATGCTTTCAATAACATACTGTCTGAAGTGCTGAACACCAAAGCAAAACAGCACTTACAGCTTTGGAAAGGCTTCAATGGGAAATTTTTCTCCAATTCAAACGTTTCCTGTTTCTATAAGTTCAAATTCTAAGAGAAGACTACGGTGGAAATGTTGCCTAACTCCATTTATTAATAATTTTTTAAAAAGAAAAAAACACTTTTCTGCATGCATTTACTGAAGGCATTAAAAAAAAAAATCTGTAGTAAGCTTGTGAAGTACTGTTTTTCTCAAAGCAAGAGGAGGCATTTTCATCTTTGTTGATGTAACTTTTTGTTTTACACAGACTTTTTGAGCATTAAGGAAGTTTACCCTTGTCAGAAATCGTTTGATTTGTTTCTAGGAGAGTTCAGGAGTAGCATAGTGGAATAGCGTGAGTGGGTATAAGTGGTCCAAAATTAAAGGCTGAACTACTAGATTGTGCAAGGAACTGGCTTATGCACTAAACGTTTTGTGCCTTGGTCTACAATTAACATGATTTCTGTTTAAAAGAAAAAGGAACAGATGTCGTCTTTTGTGCTGCTTCTACATAGATACTTTCTGTAATCCCAAACTGCCGAATTGGTTCTTTCCAGAAAATCGGATTGAATTAAAGATTACTGTAGACATTTCCTGTCCTACTGACAGTTGCACCGTTTCCAGAGATTTCAGTATTGAAAGTGAACCGCGGAAGCTAAGATTATTTTGCTTATTGGTAACTAAGTTCTTTAAAAACCATGTTGTGGTGGTTCTGTGCTTTTGTACAATGGATGTCTTAAGCTGAGGGCAGTTTAAGGGGTCCTTTCTAATGCCAGGGAGGCGTTGCTTTCCTCAACACTGTGATCTGACCTGTGATAAACCTGCACTATAGACAAGTGGCTACCAAGTCAACTGCAAACCAACTGAATGTAAAAATCTTAGTGCTGGTGCTGAAATCTCTTCAGATAGTCATAATGATTTCCAGTTCATTGTTTTAAAAAGTTATTGAGCATCAAGTGTCAATCAAAGACTGAAGATGATCACTAATGAATGTTGACTCTTCATGCATTTAGGTTTACCTTCTTTTTAGTTTCTCAGTTCATTCTCTGCTATTTTTATCATATTGTCATTTTAAATTTCTTACATGCTAACGTTTTGTTTGAGCGAATGAAATAAAATTGCAATATATACCTGTTGCCACCATTTATTTCTGGAACTTTGTAGAAAACACTCTGAGGTTTACTACTTGAATTCCCAAAACTTTTAATGACTCTAGTTATTCCTTACTCCTTGATTCCACTCGTCCTTTTTGTTTCTCCATCAGAAAATTCAGTAAAGTGAAGACTTCCCTTACAAAGAATGTAGTTGCAGGGACTGTGTAACATTCATGAACAGTAACTGCTATACCTAAATTAAAATCCATTTTAAATATATGATTTATTTATGTTCTCACACAGCATACACTTTGGTCTCTGTATCCACTGAGAACTTCGAAGGGAGGGAGAGGAGAAGACGGGGAAAAATAATTGCAGTTACTCTGACTTTTTCTCTTGCTGCTTTTATGTTCATGATTTATTTTCAATACTGGTAATAAAGAAAATCTACCGTGAAAGATTAATATAGCTTTCTGTACACTAAGGACGGTTTTGCTCAATTTGTCTTACAGCGGAATATTGAGAGTAGCTGTTTAAATGTCCTTGACTTAGCATCCTGAAAGCTGTAATACTCTCTGCTGTTGTTGTTTGTTGTTCTTTTGTTCAGAGAGATAATGGGATAATCCTGCTTTGGCAAACCATTGGACCCAGTGCCAAGTTTGGCACCAACCTTAATGAGCTATAAAGGGGTTTTTTTTAAATAAAATTATCACTAGATTCCAAAATGGTCTGCTGTTATTGGGGTAGTGTTTAGGCTACAAGTATAAACATTTCTGATTTAAATTTCTGAACAGTGTTACACAATCTGTCGGTGTCAAGAGCTATATGTATGGTATCTACCTTCTAAAGTTGTGTGTTACAAAAGTAGAAAGGTGGTCTGTGGTTGATCAAACTGGTGATTATCAGCACTTCGCATAGGCTCTTCTGAAAATATTTAATTGGGCTCAGTTCCAGTGCTAAATATTACTTGCCAACATGTCTCTTGGGACAAATCATACAAAGCTTGCAAGATCAAGAGAGGATTCCCTCTGGTTTTGGTAGGTGAACATGACTGGGCTGATGGGGAGCAAGGAAGGAGTTTCCCAAACTGGCTCTGTACCCAAGACGCAATTCTTTGGGGGACTGTAAATTTTCCTGGCTCTAGGCTGTCGCTGTGGGGGGGGGGGGTGTCGATAAACAGCAGGTGAAAAGGGAAGGAGCCAGTGACTTCAGTGGAATTGGGGCCAGTGCAAAGTACTTGAACAGACTAAAGTTCACTTAAATCGCTTGTCTTAGGGGGTGATTTTTGGGTGTGAAAGTGCTGAGGATTATTTAATGCTCAGTTATATGCTATCTATGAGAGTCTTAATGGAGAGAGAAGTAGTAGCTCTGTTAAATCAACTGTTACTATATATTTACACATTCAAAAGTGTATCTTTGAGTCAGCCCATATTTAGGCCTGATGGGAGTTAAATATTTATTTTAATTCCATGGAGATGGTCACCTAAGACTGATGGAATTGATATGTCACATCAGGAAATATATTCAAGTTTATTTGGGTTTATAATCTTAATTTAAAAATGTGTAATAGAACTTGGCATAGTTGTCCAAGATACAGAAGAGATGTAGTTCTAGATGTTCAAAAAGCTCATCAAAACCTTGGTCAGAGCAGTAGTGTCTGCATGTTATCTGTCATTGGCACCATCATTCATTGCACAGGGGTTCTTCAGGTAGTTGGTTGTCACAGTGATGCTGAAAGTCAAAGAGCTCTGTAAAATTATCTCCATTTTATAAATGGGTCCCAGCTGTACTCTGTGGTTTTTAATGTTTATTTTGTAGAGCTTGATGTCCTGAATCTTAGTCAATAAGTAATTTTTATCTGGTGTCCTACCCTGATAAACTGTTACATGGCAAAGATGTGGAGCGACTACTACAGGTGAACTGTATTTGCTGCTCTGGCTGTTGCAGCTGTCACTTGCAAGCTGACAGTTTTCTTGTTGGGGTGCTTAATTTTGCCATCATGGTTGTTCAGTTACATGAACCACCTTACCCTCCCTTCCCAAGCTATTTTGGAGCTGTTACTGGTGTGATATTTTCATGTCTCTTTGCAACTGCAGGTTTCTTCTGCAACTGCTTAAGCACAGTAGAGTTTGAAGTGGTCTCCCGTCATCATCATCCTATGTTTACCATCTTAAATCTTAAGTGTAATTTTTTTATCGCCAGCCAGCTGGAGCCACTTAAGTCCCTATGTACTCTCTGAACAGCTTTCAACTTGGCATAAGTGTGCTGAACTGTATCCTGGTTTTCCTTGCAGAGCCTCTAGGAGTTAGTCCACGAGCTGCTCAAACAGGCAGAGAAAAACATAAACAGTAGCGAGGGAAGTGGGTGTAAGAAGAGAAAGTGTAAGGGAGTTCTGGAAGTGTTCCGTGTAGGCCGAAATCCTGCAGGGAAGGAAGCAGCTAGAAATGAGGGGGGCTGCAAGAGGGCTGAAAACTGGCAAACAGGTTTCAAACCCAGTCTGGATGCTGCTGGAATCTGCAAATGGAAATATCCAGCAGACGTGGCTTTCTGGGCAATCTTAAGGCGCTTGCCTGTTGTTTTAGGCCTAGTAGGTTTAAAAAAAAAAATTACCCCTGTGTTGAAGGTAAATGATCTGCCGCTTGATGGTTTTTTGCCTAGTACTGTATTCTGAAAGCGGTTTGACTCCATGTAGTAGCTCGGTAAGTCCTGTGATGCTGCGGAACCAGCCCCAGCAGCTGAAAGGTAGTCCTGAGGACAGGGGGAGTGCAGACACACTCATAAATGCCTCCTGAATGTGGATCTAGGGGAGTCTGTCCCTGCAGCGAAGCCTTGTGGCTGTAGCAGATGAGAAACAAGAGTTCTAGGTGGCTCTTAGGCAGAGACCTTTATCTCTGGCAGCGAATGATGCTCATGTTTGAGTCAAAATTGGCTAAAAACGTGCCTTCTGTCTGCTCAGTAATTTTTGCTCTGCTAATAGGAAAAGCTCTTGACAGGCTGACAATACACTACAGTGTAAGAAGCGGAGAGGGGCCTGAGAGGAGTCTAGTCCTGATGGAGTTGGTCCATCAAGGGACTTCACAGGGTAAGTGAAAAATCCTTTCCCTTTTTCAGAGTGAGCAATTGCAGAGATGCAGCCCTGAGGACTACTGGCTGGTACTGCGGGGTGCCCATGATGCTAGAAAGTCAGTGGCATTCATGAAAGGCTGTTGGCACGTGCGCTGATTTTTGTCAGCGGATCTTCAAGAATAGCTGAAATAATCTGTTAGTGCAGTGCTCCTTGTAGCCTGACACAAAGGGCAAGGCTTTGTGTTCTGCCTATAACATGGCCTTGAACATTATTTTCATTAACTCAGATATTGGCCAGAGTGTTTGGATTGTCAGAGATGAGAACCTCTTTAAGTCCTACTGTCATGTTACATGTTAGTTGTATGGTAGCGGATCTCTCGGTTATGGAGCCAGTTTACACATTCAGGCTCCCAAAAATGACTTTTGAAGTAGAAGATAATCACACAGAAAACTGAAATCAGCACTGTTATGTGACTTAATGGAGCCTGTTGAAAGAGATGACCACCACCGCACCCAGAAGCAGTGGGGAAGTTCAATCCTGTTCAGACACTGGGAGTTCAGGTGCATCGGAGGTGCGGTACCTAATAAATACTGGGTACCCAAAGGGAGAGCACAGTTAGCTAGGGATGCGCAGATTCAGGATGCTTCTGATGGTCAGGAGGCCTTATTCCAGCAGTGAAAGGAAATAAATGCTTGTCACCTTTCCTTTTGTGGGGTGGGTTTTTTCCCCTAAAGTCTTTGTTATCAAACAGCATAGGAAGTGACACTAAGCAAAGTCAGAGATTGGAGTATCTGACATGGCAGGTCAATATGTGGTCAAGACATTTTTGGAGGCAGCATTGCGGGATGAGGCCTCTAAATGTACTTTAATTTTGCTGTTTCTAGTTCATGGGGGGGAAAAAAATACCCTTCAGACATTTAAATACTCTCCTCAGATACTGTGGAGCCAAGCAAACATTTGTGAAGTTGTGGTGACAAACTCATACCAAGTCTTCACGAGGTCACAGATCTCAAACTACACGAAAGGGGAACACATAGACTGCATACTAGTGACAGCTTTCAACTACTCTTTAAATCAATATATATATATATTTATATATATACACCACCAACAACCTCTTCAAAGAAGACTTTTGTAAAATCGTAACTTGCAAGCTGAAAACGTGCAGGTTCTGCAATTTACTGGTTGCAATTGAAAACATGAGTTTTCACTTCTTTGCTCAATCTGTTGGTTTGTATTACTTTTCAAATATGTTTCCATCTCTTTGTTTCACTTGTGTAGCACTTGGTGAGGTGCTACTTGCTATAGTAACTTTATCATAGAGTCAGCAAGGTGCGAGGTGCTCTCCTTTGGGCATGAACAGTTTCGTTTGAGTTCTGCTGAACGGCTGGGCTCAGTTACCCTCTGCAGCTGGCAGCACAGGGTGATAAGAAAGGAAAAACCCTCGTGTGAGCTATTTGACATGATGTAACAGAAGTGCATCTGAAAGTCATCTGAAGGTAGAGATCTCCAGAGATGAGCTTAGGGGTGGGAATGGGATAGTGCACCTTGCAGGAAAGTAGGTAAAGAAATCACAAGTCCACTGCAGTGGTAGGCAAATGAGAGGACTCCAGAAGAGAGGGTTTCTGACAGCCAAACTTACAAATGCCTTCCTTGAAAATGAAGGAGTGGAGTTGCAAAAGGCTTTGAAGATGGTGGCACGTTTAGCGTGGTCAAAGCAATGAATGTTGGTTGGAGCATCTGCGTTTCGTGTGTTCCCAAGCATTGTGTGTGAGGAAAACCAGAGGTGACAATGTTAATCGTTAATCAAGAGGAGGGGAACGAGCACTTCATAAAATACTGCATTTTCTTGCTGTATTAAGTTTTGTTTATATGCTTTTATTTTTTCATTGACAACATAGAAGCGTAAGGTGAAATACATAACCAAAGTCATGTCTTTTACATATTTGATTAATATAAAGGGAGTGGAGTTCAGGTGTGAAACGCCGCTCCTGAAGTGTGGAGCCTCGCAGGGTTACAGCTTGGGGTCTGAACATTGTGCGGACAGACCCAGCACAGCCTATCTGTGAAGCCTTGAGCACAACCAGGGCCTACACCAGCAGTGAAGTCTTGGCTTTTTCACTGCACAATAAACTGTTAATTACATTTTATATGTTAGCTGAAGGACAGCTTCATTGCCATGAAGTCATAGGTCTTCTGGGGAAAAAAACAATGCCTTTATGTCAGTTGGTCAGTCTGCAACCTTTACAGCAAATAAGTAATTTTGTATTTACCCTCTGCGTTATTCTGAAGGCAATAGGTTTCGTGCTTTGTTTGCCTGGACCCAAATCGCAAATGTTTCTCTGTGTGCTCTCGGCTATCATGAATAAAAACATTAAAGCCCTGAGTATTCCTAGCTTCTCTGAAGTCAGCCGCATTGTGTCATAGAGTTTGGTCTTTTTAGTTTCCAGCCATCAGATGTAAGTGACTTGTATTTATACAATCTAGTAAATACTGTCCAGCATTTTTTATGCATCAATGAAAAAATATGTAACCAATAAAATATAACTCGAATTACAGGGAATGGCTATTTTTACTGGAGGTTAGGAATAGCTATAGTATGATATAAATAAAGAATAAAAGGTATTTGGCAGTATTTCTAAAGTAAAAATGATTTGCTGAATAACTGAGATATAGATACTGAGTAAATAAATAGCAATTACTGACAAGTAACATCTCCTTTTTGAGTAAGGAGCTGGATAGCATTGTCAGCTCATGCAGTTTGGAGCCAGGGTGATGCAGCTGTTACAAGTGTTAGGGGATTTTTGGACTCTGCTACTGAGTTTCAGTAGGACTAAATTTGCTAGAGGTAAGGAAATTACAAAGTTATCTCAGAGTCTCTTTTTCTTTTAATGTCATTGTGAAAGCTAATGCTTACAGAGGAAAACTTTAGTGCTGCAGGACAGCATCACAACTGGGTTGACGTTCTGTATTGCAAACAGTGACTTAAAAACAATCCTTTGATATTTTATGAACTGCATATAGATTTCATGTTCCCGTTTAATTTCAGTTTTTTCTCTTGAAAATATGTTGATTTGGAAAGAGGGCAGAAATGTAATTGAAGTGCTTGAGAGAGGGCAGAGGCCAGAAAAGTCTCTGCTCTGCAGTGGCTTGCTTTTAACAAAAGGATTTAGGTGCCCAATGTGTAGAACAATGAGGAAAATCAAAATGGGTTTGTTTCAGTCGTCATAGTTTCAGCCTAGGGGCTATCCTACGGTGCAGTTGAAGCATGTCTGAACTGTTAATTGAACTGTTCCCTTCAAAATCTGGAGAAGAACATCCTTCCGGTGTTTTTAGTCTTAAAATAGCTTCAGAAAAGGCAGGGGATGACTCTTCAGCCATGGTCTTTTTAGGCTTAAATTCATCTTCAAAGGCGGACACATGGATATGGATTCATGTTCTTCCTCCAGGCTTCCCAAAATCTTCTCCCTCAGCAGCCTCTTGCTTGCCTGTTGACCAAGGTTGTCCTCTCCTGCCGCACACATGGCAGAGCCTGAGCTGGATTTTGAAGCAGGAACACAGTATTTCAGTTTCACTGGTCTATTTATTTTTTCTTTTACCTACTTTGTTTCTGCTAGCTGGTCTGGCATTTGATCAGCCCAGACTGCCAGGAGATGGGAATAACCTCTTAACATCTTTGTGATTGGGCCTGGGTTTATACAAATAACCACCTTGTGAAGCAAACCTTAACCTTCCTACCAAAACCTTAGACCTCCAGATGCCTGAGGAAATGCTAAATGTGAAAAATGCTTTCCTTCCTTTGTGAACTTTTATGTCCTTTCTCATGTGTATTCATCACGTAGAGCTTATTTCAAGAAAATACAACTTACTTGCACCATACTACTGAGGGAAGAACTCAGATTTAACCAAAGCAAGAACCTAACAGCAACAATAGTGCTACTGAAACATTAATTTCTGCATAGGGTACAGTAAGAAATAATTGTAATGGTGATTTCGGTCCTTCCATACTGAGCTCATCGGCTCTTTTTCTTGAGCCTGCCATCATCCAGCAGTTAGAGACAGCATAGCCAACTTCAACAAAACCGTGTTTATGTCAGGTGCAGAGACTAGCCCTGTTGGCCTGAAGGCATTTTTATTTAAGTTAAAAAGGCTTCTTTATAGTTAAAAGGCATTTTTGGTTACCGAATGAAGTACTTGTAAATTCAAAGTTAGTTGTGGCTTTATAAACTTGTATTCTGTGCTGCAGCTGCCAGAGAGGAGGACAGAAGTTGTCTGACCTCACCTAGGAAACAAGTGTTGTGTCAAGGATGCCCATTATGGGTTCTGGATGGTGCTCCTGGCTTGTTTGGCACAGCATCCTTCCCCCAAGCCAGAGCGAGCTGGTTTGTCTCAGTACTTCCATTGCCTTGATTTTTGTAATTGAACAAAAGCAGATGCACACCTTTCTGCTGCAGCATTTCAGTTTCACTAGTGATTGTGAGCAGTGTTACTAGACTATTGGTGGGGCGCGCTCTATTTTCATATTTAATCTTGTCAGAAAACGGAACATAGAAATTGGATGTGGCTGGTTTATGTGCCAGCTTTTCCTCCAAACTGCTTTTGTGTTACATGGCGTGAGCAGAGAGCTTGTAGGGAGAGCAGAGCATCTAGTGTGGTGCTAAGGATGAACTGTCCCTTTCACATCAGCATTTTGCCCATGTTGCCTGCTTGGTTGTGAGGGTTGCAGGAATCTCATTTGATGCCAAAAGACATCACTTCAAGACTAGTACTTTTTTCAAGTGTAGGAGTCAAATCTTTTTAGCCATTGGTTGTACATTTGAATTTTTTTCTGGAGATGTGAACATCAAGTCTTCAACTCATCCAGTTAAGCACATTGTAAAGGTTGTCTGTCTTTTAATAAATGTACAATACATGGGAATGTACAGGCCTAACTGTGCTCGAAGAGGGGACTGAGTTACTTCACTCAAAGTTTGCATGGGTTTAAAGAGACTTTTAAGTTTACTGTTTTCTATTGCTCAGTTTTCACAGTTGCAGTTTTGTGGTGTCCTTCACTAATTTTATCTAGGTCTTCATCTTCCCAAATAGAATCAATCTTCAGTATGACAAAAGATGTGAAGATTTTTGGAGGACAGGCTGAGCAGCGAATGTGACGTGGGTCAAGTAAAATTGTTTCCTTGCAAGTCGTGCTTAAAATTGATCAGTTTTGTCACATGTGAAAAATGCAAAGCTTATAGTAGGGAAGAGTAGAGAATCAGATACCTGAATTTCTCCCAGGTGCTGTGAAGATAAAGATGACTGTTACATAATAAAGTGCAAAAGCTCTACAAGGCTAATGTACTTTCAGCATTTTTTTCTTTCCAAAGCAAATGGAGCTTGCTGGCACAAGACAGGTCTGGAGTTGGAGGGTGGGTGTTTGTTGAAGATCTTTAAGCCATCTTGATTTCTTTCCCTTGCAGTGTTAAGGCCTTATGGATAACACATATTATATAATTTTCAAGTTGGATCACTGTGCTAAATAGCAGAATATACTCTAGAAATTGCCACGAATTGTGCGGCTTTGTTGCTCAACTATCAAAATATTCCCCAAAGACTTTTTGTAGGTTCTTGTGAACAAAAGATTTGACTTGTTTTGTTGGCCTTTTGAGATATGGAAGAAATACAAAGTCAATACCACAACAATTTACAGAAATGTACTTAATTTAATGAAGTCCAGGCTGCTGAATGAAAGTTTCTATTTTATTTGATCTAGAACTATTTTCCAACCTTGAACGTAATCTGGAACCCGGTCTAGAACCAAAAACATATCCAGAACCTCCTTCCCCTACACTCGGGGGCTTGCCAGTTCACCCAAATACCAGTTGGTGAACAGCCCTCACCTCCAACTCCATCCTTCGGGCTACAGAGAAGGCAGTGCTTTTCCCTATGCTTCACTTGGGAATTGTCTTTTTGCTATCAGAGATTATTTCTCAATTAGTGTTTCGACCGAGCTGTGTACCGCAGCCTCTTAGAGCAGCACGATGCAAACTAGGGAGGGCTCCGAGGCTGCTCTTGGGAATGATGCTTGTCTGAAGCCCCATGAAGCTCTTTTACATATAGGTTTTTCACATTATGAGACTGTTGGAGCAGCGTGAGCCTTCTTTAAGGGGTCGGTTGTGTATTCTGGCTTTTTGCCTTGACTTTGACTATTTGGTTTCTTAACTTCTCTCTCTCTCACTTACGGTACTTAATACCATTAAGTACCTAAATACTGACTATGGAGTTGCATTCTTTCCTGCTGCTGACTCAATTACCCTTCTCGCGTAGCATGGTTATTTTCTTTGTGTGCTGTACGTTTAATTTGTATGTTTTAGGCAGGATAAAGGGATCTGTACAGGTTTGTACAAAGAAAGGGTCTTCAACTCAGACTTTAGGAACATGTCTACACTACCGATCATATGTACGAGCTTCAGAGTCTCTTTCCTCCTCGCCTCCACCTATGTACTCCGGTCCAGAGTTTAGTATTTCAGAGTTACTGAGCTTTCAATGCTGCAGCAGATGCAATGTTCTGCTCACTTCAGGGTAGAGGTGGGGATTTTCCTGGTGAGCCTCATCAGCCATAGGGTGGTTCTGAGCCTCTAGATATGGTGCTACTTTGCAAATCTTTGCTAAGGTGATGTGGGTTATAGTAATTAGGTTTAGGTTCCTGAAGACCTGCACCTCACCATATTTCAATGGGGCTTTTATTAGCAATTATGTACTAGTATTGTGTTGGTTCCCTACAGCTAGAGTCCCACCATATCAAGATTTTCTTCAGTTATATCCAAAAATAGAGATGCTGTAATCAATGGGAAAACAGTCTGGCTGCAGTTATGGAGGAGGGAGGAAGAGGCAG